>NC_067476.1:73757656-74377240 GCF_947179515.1 Apodemus sylvaticus
TAGTGTTTTGTTTTGTTTTTGTGTTTTGTTTTTGTTTTGTAAGGAACCTGCAGACCTCAATGCTAATTCATTATATAGAGGCAGTAGTATATGCTATTTGTGGCCTTTTCCAGTCTATACTTCTCTTCCTCATAAGCTGTTGGCATTGTAGTACAGTTTATAATATGGAACGTGGAAGAGACCCCCTGAGGAAGACAATGCCTCTTCATTGTCACTTGCAGCTGTGTTTGCAAGGGAGCATTATGGCAGCCAGCAAGGACAGTGGTGTGAAAGGCAGTCGGGAAGAGCAAATGAAGAGGTGCCTCATCTGTTCCTCCTTTTCCACCCTCTTCAACCTGACTCCCTCTTTTTCTTCTCTTTCCCTTTTAGGAGCCACATGTTCCCCCACTCCCCAACCCCCCAGTTCTTTTTAGCTTGCAGGAGCCACTATACAAGAATACACTGGAAACTAGCCTGTCCTTGACTTGTCCTGAGCATAGGGATTGGCTGGGCTCAGCCTGATGTGCCACTGGAAAGGTGAGGGCCTGCTGTAGGAAATTTCATATGGCAGGGTTTGACAGCTTACTATCTGGATCTGAGGAATGATAGAGGACTTTTAAATTATGGCTCTGCAAATTCTGTAGTACTTTGTATCAGAGACAGAAGTAACATCATTCTGTGTATAAAGAAAGCTGCTTCCTTACCTTGGTCTAGGCTTGGGTCTAAGTGAGCAGGGAAAAAAGGAAGCATATGCCCCACCAGTCCGCTTCTCCTCTCTGATCTGGAGCTCTGCATCCTGCTGTGAGTAAAGCCTGTCTGCAGTGGCTCGGCTTGTCATCTGGCTGGATAGTTGAGCTATTCCCTGCACAGGCATCCAGCTAGGGATTTCCTTGCTATGGCCTCCCTTTAATTATCTTCTCCTCAGGCATTGCTGGTGGGAATGTAAAATGGTACAGTTACTTGAAAGACAACAGTCTGGCAAGTTTCTGAAAATGTTAAGCATGGAGTTGCCATGTGACTCAGCCGTCTCACTCCTGGGTGTGTACCCAAGAGAAATGAAAACAGATGCTCAGGCAAAAGCTCCAACATGAATGTTCATATCTTCATTGTTCAGGATAGCTCAGAAGTACTAAGACCTCCATCAAAAGACGAATGGCTAAAGAAAACGTGGTCTATCCGAGGGATGTAATAGTATTTAGCAACACAAACAAATGAAGTGCTAATGCATGCTACAGTGTTCTTGAATCTTGAAAATGTTAGGTTAAGTGTAAGAAATCAGGAACAGAGGCTGCCCATTAAATGATCTTGTTTATATTGGATGTGTTAAATATGCAAATTCATAGTGATGGGAAATTGACCACTGTTGCCCATGGGCTGGGGAAAGTGTGCAAATCTCGGAGTTTGAGGAGTTTCTGTTGATGCATTCAGTTTCTTTTTGGGATGATGAAATATTCCAATATCTGCTGTTCTTATGATCACAGCACTCTGTGAAGGTCTCTGAAGCTGTTGAGTTGTGTACTTTAAATGAGTGGATTTATTACATGTGAGCTATTTCATAAAGCTGTTAAATATTTCATTTACATCTTGATGAAGACACTGACCATTTTCTTAAAGTCGCAGTGTTAGAAGCCACATCTCAAAAAATGTCAAGGTTAGGACAGACATCACTTATTTGTTTGGTGTACCACTGTTTACGGTTTTCATTGCTTTCTCTGGCTTGATCCTGGTTAAGGTCTACTCTGCAGACGAAACTGATCCACATAAAAACAAAGGGCTTTACAGAACTTTACCACCAAATGGTGGACCAAATATCCCCACTCAGGCTCATGCACACTAGCCAGTGTCCTCCTGTGTTAGAGACCTGGATGCCTCTCAGATTGATTGACCCTTAACTGTTTTGCTTCTTTAATAGAAATAAAAAGTCACTTTTGGTCTCTGGATTGCTTTCCTTATGTGGAAATGGACATAATGGTATTTTCATTTTAAAAGTCATTTTCTCCTTCTCCTGGTATCTTTATGTAAAATGGGTGTTGGGAGTGTTCCCTGTCTTGGGATCATATATAAAGATTGCTAAAAGACAGTTAAAACTCTTACTGACTGGACAAGTGTTTCACAGAAAACCATCAAGGAATGTCGTTTCTCCTGTTTATGCTTTTCAACTGTACAACCTCAGCAGGATTAATAATAACCACTTATGTCCCTGTCCCCGAGGAGCAGAACCAGTATACTGACATCATCAGATCAGCCCCTCATCTCTGCAAGCTATATGGGAACTGATGTCCAAGGAGCTGGAGTGGAGTAACTTGCCTGAAGTTCTATCTTAGGCTGCCTCTCTACTGTTCATTTGTCTGTCCCTAGTGGTATTTGTTTGGCCAATTACATTTAGTTCCGTGGGTTTGTTACTTGTTAAACATGAAAAAAGGCTAGATTAGTGTCACTAGGAGGACTTAACTATTGAAATTAAAGCTCTTTGTTTTGACTTAACTGTGCCATCCTTGATCCAGGCTGCATAGCAGTTCAGCACCACTGAATGTAACTTTAACTCAAGCATTGATTCTGAGAAGCAATGCCAACTGTGTGTCCTGCTGTATAGACAGGAAAGGAGCCTAATGAGTGGAAATGGTTCTCAGCTGTACAGACACTTGTTACACAGCGAAGAGCTACTTCCAAGTCCTGGAGCATTACGAAGTGTTTACATATAGAAAGTTTGTTCACCATCAGGATTGGCTTCCTGCCTTTACCACACCTTTTGACAGAGGATGTATATGAGAGACTCAGGTTGAGAAGGACCTCTGTGACACAGCCTAGAAGAAGTTTCTCATAGCCCACAAGAAAGCAGGGAAAACACTGGGAAACATGGGACTCTGACTTTCTACAGCCTGGCACTAAGAAGCACGGTTCTTAATGAGGTGGCTTTGTAGGGTTTTGTTGTTGCTGGAGGTTTTTTTTTTTTTTTTTTTTTTTTTTTTTTTTTTTTTTTTTGGTTTTCTCTTTTTCTATGGCTACATCTTGTTTGACTTCCTAAGAGTTCTCCTTGTATGTTAGCCTTGTTGGTGTGTTGCTCCATAGGAGAGAGGGCCCCACTGCCATTGGCGCTGTCTTGTGTATAGTTAGTTAAACCGCCTTCTGCAGAACTGGATTGCTGCTGTTGCTGTTACTGCTCACTGCTGTGTGTGTGTGTGTGTGTGTGTGTGTGTGTGTATGTGAACTGAGTGAAGCGCATGTATGTAAGCTCAGCAGCCCATGTGGAAACAAACTTTGAAAACTGTAAAAGATGGGAGTTGAAGTAAAGCCTTCCTTCAGCTTTTAAATAAGCTTGGTAATCTGGCTAGCTGAATGCCAGAGCTCACAAAGCTGAGAATTGCATTTCTGAAGATAAGATAGGCCCCTTTTGTGTGTTTATCTTTTTCTCCTAAAATGTGTTGAGTTTTAATATGGTGCTTTATCTCTGTAAGCAAGGAAACAGAGCCAATGGTGAACTCATGAGCTGCTAAGTCCAACTCAGTAATTTCTCTTTCTTTCTCTGATGACCACATCCTAAGAAGGTAGACCATGTACAGATTCCTTCTCCTTAAACCCTTGGCTGTCATTTCCACACTGCAGCATGCAATTGCTTAGGGGCTCCAAAAGAGTAAGAAGAACTTTTAGAAGTCTGGTTAGGGAGTCCCAAATGGCTCTGTAGGTAAAGGTGCCTCTTGTGGAAATCTGTAGACCTGCGTTTGATCCCCTTAACCCACATAGAGGTGTAGGGAGAGAGGTATGGTAGCATATGTCTTTAATCCCAGCACTTGAGAGGCAGAGGCAGCTGGGTTTCTATGAAGCTGAGGCCAGTTTGGTCTACAAAGTGAATTCCAGGATAGTCAGTGCCACCTAGAGAAGCCTTGTCTAAATTGAAAAAAAGTGTAGGGAGAGACTGGATTCTACAAAGTTCTCTCTGCCTCCATCCATGGCATGCACACTTGCTTGTCTCCCTAATAGTAATAATGATGATGATGGCATCTATATTCCCATGGTTTACAGAACTGATAGTGGTTTGAAGCTAAGATTCCTACCTTCATTGAGCTCAGTGTTTGCAGAAATAATCCTTATGTCTAGCAACCCTTTTTAAAAAATACCTTGTGGTTACTTTGTGTCCTTCTTGTGGTTTTGTTTATTTTACCTGAGAATAAACTGCTTATTTAAACAATGCTGAATAAATTTTTTTATACTTTCTGGCTTGCATGCTTGGATAAATCATATTAGGGACTCATACTAGTGTCAGAGGTTAAACAGACTACTCTCTGCATGATAAAAGTTAGCATGTGCACAGAGAAGAAGAGAGCACTGCATGTTAAAGAGTAGCATTGCACAGAGAACAGACATGATAAAGAGCATGTGGACAGTAGAGAAGGCTTGAGAACCCAAGAGGGAGAGGCAGAGAGAATAGAGGTCTGTATAGCACACATTGACCTCTGCTCCTGATCTTTGTGCCTCTTTCTTCCACGTGCTCGGATTGCAAGCACGTCTCCATGCCCCACTGAACTGCCAGCACTCTTAAGTCAGTGGTCCTGTGAACCAAGACAGGTAGGCACAAACATAATTGTGAATGCACATTAAAAAGTGTTAATTAAGAAAATAGGCTTGGACAGTTATGGCAGGGCCTCCCCGGCTTGGACAGGACCTCTGCCCTATCAATCGACTTGTTTGAAGGCTTTGGTCAGTGCCTGTTGCTTCAGTGGGACTCTAACATCTGGAGGGTAAGCTTGTATTTTGAGGAAATAAGTCTTTATTGGCCTGGATAAATTCAGAGGATTAAATCAGTTCTTTATCTTGTAGACAGATGTCAGAGCTATAGTTATAAGAGAACAGGAAATTTTTCCTTATAATGGGAATTGTGTTTTTTAATTGTGAGTTCTTAGGCTATTTGCCTTCAAATAAAATGTTTAAGAACATGAGCACCGAGCTATGTGTGATGACAGACACTTTCAATCTCAGCATAGGAGAGGCAGAGGCAGGAGGACTTTGAGGTTAGCATGTTCTAGGGCATCCCTGGCTATAGCTATGAGCTTCTGTTGAAAGTTACAACTGCAGATTTGGACAAGATGAGATGTCCCTAAAATTCCTACTTGCATCTTTTACCTTAGTATGGATTTTTTGATAGCTTTTTTAAAAAAAAATTAATTAAGGGTACATTAGGATTTGTGTGTGTGTGTGTGTGTGTGTGTGTGTGTGTGTGTGTGTGTGTGTGTGTACAAGCATGTGTATGCACATGAGTGCATTCCATGATGTTTGTGTAGGTCAGCAGATAATCCTGTTGCCATTTTTCACCATGTGGGCCCCGGGGATTGAGCCCGGGTATCCAGCTTGGTGGCAGGCACCATTACTTGCTGAGCCATTTTACTAGCTCCACATTTTGCTTCAATAATTTTATTTTTAACAAAACCTCAAGTTATCTGTAGCGATGCTGAATGGCAGCTAATGTCCATTGGTTACCCCGTGTCTTGTTTTATATGTCTTGTTTTATATGCTGTTACTTGTCCCATGTAAAGATCAGTACCTGGCTGAAACTTGATTTTAGCCAGCTTTATTCTGCTAGGTTTTCATCTTCTCAAGTGTAATGCACCAGTAATATATTGTTACTATATGATGAAGGTAAAAACAAATTTACAACTGTTAACCAAAATCCTAACCTTTCTTCCATTTGCTTGATTTAATGCAAATTAAATTATGTTATGCCTGATAGAATTCATTAAGCACATAATTTAAAGCAGTTGCTGTGATCCTTTTGCTAGTTTCTGCTCTTACATCCAAATGTGGAACTTGAAGACTGAAAGGGAGTAGAATGATTAGAAAACCACCCTTCTGGAATCCTAAGTGAGCACTCTTCTCCATGTCTGTGTGTGACATCGGGTCCTTTGAGCCCAGAACCAGCAGTGCACACCTACTACATTCAGGGTGTAGTCTTCAATCCTTGACTCATTTGCCTGATTTAAATATTCATGCTTCACCAGAAGGAAAAGCTGTACACTTCTAAAAGTGGGCCAGTCCTTTTTTTTTTCTTTAATGGCCCCTTTGGCACTTTGTACTATATTAATACTGCCTTAGAGAAGGGGTCGTTTGGCAGAATGCACTCTTATCACTTCAGGGGCCCATGGAAGGAGAGAGCATTGCAGATATTAATAACTAATGGGCTGCAGTAGAGCTTTCTTTGCTTATCTGCTTGCTTTCTGTGTGTGGGCTATTGTATGTGAGCCTGAAAACATTTAGCATGTATGTGTGGTAACCATGATGATAGAGATGGTCAGCTGTGTGCTAGGATGCATGACGTTCCAGAACAGACTGCACTCTTGTACACATTTGTTTTAGTTTAAATGTGAGAACTTTTGAAAGCCATCTTTGTGCTCATTGCTTGGTCATGAATCTCACTCCTGCATCACTCATTTTAGCGTAGGAACTAGAGTGCACTTTTAAAAAGTTTATAGAATTTATTTTATTTTATTTTATTTTGTGGGTGTGCCTGTGTTGAGTTACACTGTATGCATGGAGGCCAACAGTGTATCAGATCCCTTGGAACTGGACACACAAATGAACCACATGGTGTGAGTGCTAAGAACTGAACCCAGGTCCTTTGGAAGAGCAGCAGGCACTTTAACTCTTGATCTGTCTCTTCAGCCCCCTAAAGTGTGCTTTATGTTGATTTGACTTCTTACATCTAAGGGACCATATGGAATGTAAACATTTTTATGTCATATTTTAATCATCACAGAATTAAAATTTTTCATGTCTTTTATGAAGAACAAGATAGTCTATGTGAGGAAAGAGAAATATGTAATAGGAAAAGGTAAGATAGATAAGATATAAGCATAATAAAGGAAGAAGAAAGCTGTATGAGGCACTGAGTGGGAAGGATCTGGAGATCCCGACTGCCACGGGTCTTGGTGCATGGGACTGCTACAGCCAAGCACCCTGGCCCTCAGAGCTTACCCATCACAGCTGCACAGGCTGCGAACCCACAATCAAGGTGCCAGCAGATTGCACGTCCTCACATAGGAGCAAGCTGCACCAAGCCTCTTAAAAAGGTACTCACCTGTTCATGAGGACGGGTCCTCGCTGGCTCTGCCTTTTTTAATGGATTTTACACGGGAGTTTGGGTTTCAACAACGAATCTTAGAAGGTTAATGACCTAAACATAGCTTTATATCTTAGTCATAGAACAGATGACACTAAGAGTTCAGACTTGTCCAGATGAAATGTTACATATTTCTTCAGTTGATCAGTGTTTGCAGATCTAGTGGGTTTGGGACAACCTTAGAGTGTGTCCTTGGCCTATCCTATTGGATCAACTCAGGTGCCAAGGAACTCTTCCAGAGTTTCACTAATTGAGCAGACTGATGTGGTGCCTTCTAGTATATTCTTCATGATTGTCATGTGCTATCTCCCAGTTTAAAATGGCCAAAGACTCATCCAGTTATCTTTTCTTTTTTCTTGTTTTTTGTTTTTTGTTTTGAGACAGGGTTTCTTTATGTAACTAGAGCCCTGTGTGCCCGGTACTTGCTTTGTAGACCAAACTGGCCTCGAACTCATAGAGATCTGCCTGCCTCTACCTCTAGAGTGCTGGGATGAAATTAAAGGTGTGGACAACCACGCCTGTCCCATCCAGTTATTTTAATCTGATTCCAGAATCCCTATTGAGAAATGTTTGGTTATGAAACCTTAACTGTAGGTTAAGAACCTACAAGTTTGTTTTTTTTTTTTTCATTTGAACATATGAACTGGATTGAGTTGCCTGACACCTTGAAAAATAACCATAATGTTGTAAAAGTCATACCTTTAATATTTTTTGCATTCACTTAGACATTAGTTGTGAAGATGATTTTGTAAAATAATGTTAAATATAGCTAGAAAGTTACATTCTAGGGGCTCTGGGTAGATGGTTTAAATGCTTGCAGTATAAACACAAGGACCCAAATCTGGATCTTTAGCACTTTCATAAAATCTAGGCATGATCGCATGTAACTGTACCCAGTGTTGGGAGGGTAGAGATAAGAGGATTCTTAGGGCTTGCTGGCCTGGCAGTCTAAGCAGCAGGTAAACCCTAAGTACGGTGGGAGATCCTATCTCAAAAACTAATGTGGGCATGATAAAGAAGATATGAAATGTTGATCTGTTGCCTTCACATACAAAGATCCACACATATACACCAGCCTACATGCATCCACACATATACCCCAGTCTGAACACACGTGCCTAGAGGTTGAAAACACAGCTTTGTACTAAGTCACACCCCAACACAGAAATCACCAGTATAAATAAACAGGCATCAAGAATTTTAGAAATAATAGCCGGGCAGTGGTGGCTCAAGCCTTTTATCCCAGTACTTGGGAGAAAGAGACAGGAGGATCTTTGAGTTCAAGGTCAGCTGATCTACAAAGCCAGCCAGGGCTACACAGAGAAACCCTGTCTCGAAAAAGGAAAAAAAAAAAAAGAATTTCAGAAATATATTAGACAAATCTTGTTCTCTAGTATCACAGAGTGTAGGGTTTTAAGGAATTCTGGGTCATAGCTTTACTATAAGGCACAGAATCCTTCTGAAATAGGAATGTCTCCAATGAATGTGTAAGAACTAAATATCATGATGTCTTATTGTTTAAGTTCAGATGGCTCATGGGAGAAAGCTGTGTTGCTTCTGAAGGTGGAACTATACATGGAGATTGTAGGTTCATCCCAAGGAGCACGGCACTGTTCTTTGAATTTTTCCATAGGTTTGAAGTTTTATAAAGAAACTCAAAATGCTTTCTCATTTGTTTTAAGTCAGGATCTTTGTGTGCTGGGAACACTGTAAAGTAACAAAGCAGGCAGCACCAGTGGCTTGGGTGTCAGGTCGGTGCGTACATCCTCCTCCAGGGAGATCAAGCCACCCTAAAAGACGCAGTGAACCTTGATAGTTGAAGCAATTTCTGAGTTTTTGATTGATACAACAAAAATTTAACCTAGGTGGTGAAAAAATTAATCTATTTTTAATGTATTGAATAGTATGCAGTAGAAATTGTTACTGCTCAGAAGAAATTAGCTCACTCAGATCGCTATTGACACAACTGTTTCTCTGAACATCATAATGGGTCTCTCCTTTGACTTTCTTTTCTGGTCACATGACTATGTATTCTAAGTAGTGTTTTTATTGATTTCGAGAGTTCGGTTTTTAAGAAGATAACCATTTTTGCTTCTGTGCTTAAAATGTGTTGTAGGCTTTTGAGAAAGAGGATGAGGTAGGAAGTTAAACTTTTATACAGGTCCTTTGGGGAAAAGAAGTGTTTGTGTTCCATGCTTGCCACATTATTTTCACCATGGGAAGCTGGTGAGAGAATCCTGCTTAGTATGTTGTGTGGTCACCACTGGTGCCTTGATGCAGGTGGAACCAACCTGGGACTCTTCACTGACTCCATCCACAATCTTCATGTGTGTTCAGTCTTCACAGATCCTCGTGTGAGCACGCACACACGCATGTATGTGTGCTTATGCACTCTTCTATTTTGAGCTCCAAGAGCGTAGTTCTTCGAGTGAATAGATTTATATTTAACTAAAGGGAAGGAGGAGCTATTCCTGGGCTGTTGCTGTTTAAATCTTCAATTCATGAGAGAATCTGGGCTATAATGAAAAATTGCAGTGATGTTTAAACTTGACTCTTTTACTCTAGCACAGTACACAGTTTTGTGTAAGATACTTCAGGATTGAGCACACATTTGTTAGAAGCAAGATTCTTAATACAGTCACATGTTATTTTCAGTGTGTTGGTCTGTGGTGGCTGCTGAGCCCCGAGTTCCTAACATACAAGAATGAGTCACCCACTGTTCTCTTTTCAGACTCACTTTGGTTTCAGTAAGAGCTGCAGAGCTCCAATCCCTCACCTGCAGTCCCACTGTCCTACAGTGGCTATGCAAACATTGACTCTTCTTTTTCTAGTTGTCTTGCCCTTACTTTAGAATTAGAGAGTGCTTTGAACAGTTATTGTCAATGGGTGGACTATTCCCTCTGCTTATTATTGTGAGCAGTGTCGTCATGGCAGTGGAGGGATTTTGGTCCACTTCCACTCTACTTGGCCTCTGGTTTTCCTCCATCCTTTATGGAGTTAGGGCCACTATGCTTAATGAAATTCCATTTCTTTGTGATTTGTGTTATATTATTTCTGTCTCCATAAATCCAGCAGTGAAATGATTACTGCCAAAGTTGTTCAGAAGAAACCACATTTGGTTAACCTGTTATTTGACATGTTTTTCTCAGATACTCAGAAACTAGCACAAAGAGACATGACAGGTTAAATTCTGGTACGGTGACAATCACATGTGTCTTTAAAGTGGGTTATAAAAAGTCTAATTCCCCTACCTCCAGTGCTGTTTGCATTACATAAACTCATTTGAGGGCTTTTTCATAGTTTTAATCATAGGAAAAATTTCAAGTTATTTCTGATATTAGTCATGGACTGAGGAAGGAAGCTGGAGGCTCTAGTTTGGGCAAGGAGTCTGACAGGGATATAAAGTTACATGTTGCTCCTATAATGTCAATGTTTGTTCTTTTTACTATTCAGAAACTTAATTCAGTCATGTTAGAGCTAGAATTGAACCTATGTATGCCTATCCTGAGTGTTAAGATCTTACCAATTCATGGAAAGACTAGACTGTCAGAGGAGGACTGCATGTATGCCACGCCTGTGTATGCTGCGCAGAGGACAGCCTGGGGAGTCAGTTCTCGCCCTCCACCATGTGAGCTCTGGGAATTGAGCTCAGGGCATCATGCTTGGTGGTAAGTTCTCTTTAATATACAGACCCATCTCTTGGGTGGTTGGTTGCATAGCTAACTCCTTTACCTCCTTAAAGAGCCTAAAAACATATCTAGCACATGTAGATCAATAAACGGCTTTGTAGGATTGAGGGTGTATTTCTACGGTAGAGTGCTTGTTTGCCTAGTTTGCACAAGGCCCTTGATTTGATCCTCGGCACCTTCCCAAGAAACCAAACTAAGCAAATGTAAGAAAGCGAGTATGCAAATAAACATGCGGGTGGACAACAGAATAGACTTGGTGTGATGGTGAGTTAGTAAACTAGATGAAATCTGGTGCGGCATCATGGTCAGAAATGGGAAAGTGAGAGGTAATGAACATGGAAACCGGATGTAAGATTTAGTATTTATAGAATAAGAGTTTCAGAAGATAAGTGGACATCAAATGACAGAAGAAAGGCCACTGACTCAGGAAAGTCATTTTGAGAAAGTTTTTGTCAATCAAGATTAATTGGGGGAGGGAGAAGAGCATGGAGACTCATCCTCTTGCTTAAAACATTAAATTCTCAAGTAAATAGATACACCTTAGATTTCTCCTCAGTCCAGGACAACAGCTGAGAAGAGGGACACATGAAAGAACACGAATCAGACCCACAGGCCATCTTTTTCCTGCACTCCCTCTGAGAGTAGAAGATGAGGGAAGGAGAGAGTGACCCAAGAGCTTTGGACTTGGAGAAAAAATCATGGTGGTGTGAGGATAACAGAGTCCAGCATCTGCTGTGAGGACAGCCCTCCTGACACTGTAGAAGCACCTGTTCCAGTCAGTGTGGTCAGAAGGTCAGGGAAAACAAGCAAAACCAAGTCAAGTCTCTGAAAAGATCAACGGATTTAACAGATGTTGTTCTGGGTAGTCTCCCTATTGCAATAGCATCAGGTGAGGGAAGGAAAGCTGCTTTAGTCATGGTCTGCAGGAGACATGCTTACCTACTTAGAGAACAGGAGTCAAGATGTGTATTAGAACTAGTGGTAGTGAGGTGCCCACATAAGGTAAAATCAGGCCGAAAGCTTTGGTTCACTGGGGAAAGAATAATAGAAACAGCCAAGTCAACAGCCCCCATGGTAAAGCACCTGCTGGGGTCCTGGGTTCAGTACTCTGCACTGGTAAAAAAAAAAGTTACAAAAGAAATGTTGTGAAAGCTCTAGGTAAACATAGCAAGGAATATGCGGTGCCTGTCTGTTTTCCTTCTCTTATACACTCACCTTCTTCAGCTTCTCTCTCTCTCTCTCTGCCTTCATACTTACTCTCCTTTCTGAAGTACCGTGTCTTCCTCCTTGGTAGATGCTTGTACATCCTTCGGCCTTAGAGTGGGAACTGCTTCCTATTGATCAGCTTAGGTCTGAATGTTCATCTAATATACTTTTTTCCTTTGTACCTGTCATTTTTAAAATAATTATTTTTTCCTGCTTCTAGTTTTATACTCCAAGAGAGCCAGGACTTCATGTACTTACTCAAGGGATAGTCTCTGTGTCTGACATAATGTAATGTACTCATTAAGTACAATCAGTCAGTGAATCAATTGCTAGAATCAAAACATACTAGGAAGTGATTGATGTAACAGTACATTGTTGGTAAGGAACAAACAGATGAGCTAAATAAAACATCCTCGAGTCCAAAAAAATTTTGACAAAACATACTGGAGTCAAACTATATTTTATCAATTGGAATTTTGTGCATAATAGTAATTGTTCAGGTCAGCAGAAAAAGGATTGTTCAACTAAACCATCTAAGAACATTTAATTTATTTTATAATGACTACCAAGTGAACTGGGTAGTCAGGGTCTCAACTTTCAATTACAAATTAGGAACTCAGCTCAAACTAGCTTTAGCCAGAGAAGGCTATTGGAATGATACAGAAAGTATCATGGGAAGGAAAGTATCATAGAAAGTCTCTCCACCTAGAGTTCATGAAGCGGCAGGGCTCTCTGTCTTCACAGATTAGCAAACTATGGAAATGCTCTCTCTTGTGTTGTGTTCTCAGTCCTTTTCTAGTGTGGTACAGCAACTCCATGTGGCAGAGACTGCAGCCCTCAGACTTTGTTACTTTGGAAGGAAAGCAAACTGTCCAGCTCTCTTTGTGTTTAAAATCCCTGGGCAGGTAGTTTGATTTTTGTGACTTGGGTCATAAGCCCATTATCCTAGTCTAAAGCTAGGAGCAATCCCTACATCTAAGGAGACAGGGCAATATAAAGACTTGAATGCAGGCTGCAGTTTGGGCTCTGTGGGTACGTGTGTGCATGTGTCTCAGGGTAATGGTGTGAAGAAAGCGTTTCTCAAACAAGGCAAGCGTGTAGCTGGGCTCTCCAGGGGTCTTGTGATGAGCTCATTGGTTGCTCTGCCTTGTTGGTTTGTTCAGTCTGCTCTTAATCCCTGTTTTGTGTCATATGCAAAAAATAAAGTGGTTAGAATGTTATCTAACATAAAAATTATTAAAAACTGAAAGAGCTAGGTGGTAGTGGTGCATGCCTTTAATCTAAAGCTTAGGAGGCAGAGGCAGGCAGATCTCTGAGTTCAAGGCCAGCATGGTCTCCATATACATACACACAGACACACAGACACACACACACACCTGAAAGAAAATGGAATTTTTGTTATTTTAATGTAGAGATGGAAGTTTTTCGTTAGCATATGGAAACTGCCAGAAGAGAGATAATAACCTAACTAAGAGGATAAAGGAGAATACATATATGAAAATGTCCTTATGTAACCCAAAAAGTTGTTTCATAGTGTTTAGAGGTAAGTTCATTAAAATAGGTATAGCAGGGATGGGAAAGTTGACTTGGTGGTTAAAACACCGGCTACTCTTCTAGAGGACCTCAATTCTCAACACCTATCAAGGCTCACAGCCGTTTGTAATTCCAGGTCCAGAAGATCTGATGCCCTTTTCTGATCTCCACTGGCACCATGCACACGTGGTATACAGACTTACATGCAGGCAAAACACTCATATGCATAATAATAATAAAAATAATAATAGTAATAGTAATAATAGACAACATACATATTAGAGTCCATGATTTTAAACAGACAAGTAATTAGGTACAATGAATATATTTTAATGGAAAAGTAAATATACACAAATTTTTAAAAGGAAGGAACTCTTCTTTTTGTAAGTAAAGACAGTAAAATAGAAATTAAAAGAATGACAAAATGTCTCAAACTCTTTGTTATACATCTGACAAAGGGTCTCCAAGGGTAATGGGAACAGTAATAGGCAATCTAACATACAAAAAAATAAAAAGCAGCCGTGTGCATTACAGAGAAGAAAACGGCAGTGGACAATACATCCATGAACAATAAGCAGTCTTATACAACCAGGGATATAAGATTTAAAACCTGCTATCTGAGCCAAGCCTGGGGCCCACATGGTGGAAGGAGAGAACTGACCCCTGTAAGTTGTCAGTTGTCTTCTCTTCCTCCATTCAAATGATATGTACCCCCTACCTATAAGAAAATTGAAACAAAGCAGGAAACCCCTAGGCCAGCTTGTTGGTGCAGGTCTATAATCCTAGCTACATGGGAGACTGACAGGAGGATCGCAAGTTCAAAGTCTTGGCAGCGCACAGATTGAAATCAAAGCCAACTTGGTCAGATTGTTGAAGACTTGTCTCAAAAAATGTAACAGGGCCCAGTGGCTGGTGTAGTGGCACATGTCCTTAATCCCAGTACCCAGGAGGGCAGAGGCAGGTGGATCTCTGTGAGTTTTGAGCTAACCTGGACTATACACTGAGTTCTAGGTCAGCCAGTACTACATAATGAGCCCCTGCTTTAAAATAGTCTGGGATGTAGCTTAGTGATAAGCTACTCACCTAGTATGTGCAGTGTTCCAGGTTCAGCTCTTCATGTCACAGTGATACACACACACACACAAACACACACACATTTATATACATATACTTGCACATACATGTAAAACCGTAAGATATTGTTTTGTCACATGAGCAAAATAAACATACATAATGTCAGCAATAATTACTGATATGGAGTTGAGAATGCTCGGTACTGGTGGCTGGTTTACCACATGGGGAGTAGCATTTGTATTTTGTAGCAGATCTGCAATGTGCACCTATGTGTCTCAGCAGACGCATATTCTAGAGCATCACCTTTCAGTGCATTTGTATTGACTGCAAATGTAGCATTTTCTAGTTGCTGCATTACAAGAAACAAAAAGATAGGATTAATTTTAAGTTATGATCATCAGTTTTAACTATGTATTTTATAAAATGTACTGTTTCACTGTAAATCTTAAATACTAAAATCTAATTTAAATGCTAGAATCTAAAATACTTCAGCATATGATCAACATTGTAAATTTCCTGAGGGCTGTTTTACACTTTTTTCTTTACGAAGTCTTTGAACCTGGCATTTGTATTTTCTACTGGTAGCACATCTCATTTGTCATAGCCACATTTCCATGTTCAATAGTCACATGTGGCTAACAAATAACTGTACTGGATAGGGTAGGTCTAGAAATGCCTTTACTGATGCACAGGGTGACTCGTTTATAGCGGCGTTTTTCATAATAGCTGAAACAGCGTCAATCCAAGCATCTTTTGATTGGTATATTTTTATAGTGAAATGCTATACTATAGTTACAAAGAAAAATGAATGAACTACAGATTTGTTAACCATCTTGGAGAATTAGGCAATATTGAAGGAAAATTAAAATTACAGATGAATTAATTAAAAGCTATTAAAATATAACTGGTGCCTGTGTAGTTGAAACGAGAACTTGGCTAATGTATGAGGTTGTGAGGCCCTAGGTTCAATCCCTAGTAACACACACAGTTACAGTTTGCAGATACATATGTAGTAAAGTCATAAAGAAAAATATGAGTGAAAAATTCAGAAGTAGTTTCCTCACAAGCCAGAGAATGATACAGCTGGAGAGAAGTGGCTTGCAGATAGATAGATATCAAAGATACTGTTGCTAGCCTGACCCTTAGAGAGATCTGTATAAGTACTTATACACATGTCACTAATGCTCAGTTTCACTAATCAAAGAATAATAATAAGGAAGTGGATTTCTTTTTGCCTTTGAAACTAGTTACAAATAGGTGGCTTATTCCAGAAGCTTAAGAATTTGAGGCCAGCAAGTGATCTGTTGCACGATCCTGTCTCTGTGAACAGTTCCTGTACTTTGAGGGCAGCAATGCCCATAGATGGATGAGACTGTGCAGCTCTTTGGATAGTAGAAATCGACATTTTAAGTTGATTTCAGTGTTTTTGTCTTTAGTTTAGGGTTGGAAGTGTGGTTCACTCTAACATGAATGTTAGGTGTGTGCAAGGCCCTGACTTCAATCCTCTGCACCGAAAGAAAAGATTTAAATGAAAATACATTTCTGTTTTTCTGTGAGATGGGCCTCCTTTTATGCAGTTACGGTTATGCTAAGGATACAGGATGGTGTTCTAGACAAGTAGATCTTACCTGAGGGTCGAGACCTTTGAGGTCACATATCAGATATCCGCATATCTGAGATTTACATTTTGATTCATAACAGTAGCAAAGTTAGAGTTAGGAAGTAGCAAGGAAATAGTGTTATGGTTGTGGGTCACCATGACATGCATTGCAGTGAAAGGTTGCATCATGACAAAGGTTGAGAACCACTGCTCTAGACTTACTAAGTTAGACCCTAGTGCTGGCCAGTCCATGTGTGAGAAACTGCTAGAGACTGGCCCAGTTCCCACCCTTTTTCATCAAAGTGTTGGGATTGAACCCAGGCTCCCACGCCCAGAATGGAGTGTTCAGACATTGAGCTGTTCCTCTATGCCCAAACATATTTCTTTAAGCCAGCATTTACGATCAGGTTTTGACCGATTTGGCAGTCAGCAAATAAAACTATGGTCTTCATTCTGGTATAGAAAAGAACAAAAAGCTGTTCATTTGGGGAACTCGGTAGCTGTGTAACCCCATTACACTCTAGACCTTGCTGCCAGCTTTAAATCAGCCATTCATGTCTCATTCTGGGTAAGAGTCACTTCTGAGTGTTCAGAGATACTTTTCACTTTGAATAGAGTGCTAATAATAAAGTCTCTGGAAGAGAAAAAATTATTGAGTACTTTTCTGAACACTGTTTGGCCTCAGAGTTAAAACCAGAGGAAAAGAGTCCCAGGCAGGTGCTCTGGATTTGACCTGCCTCTGTACTTATTAATCTGAAGAGAGCCTGAGAACCGAGCAGTGGAAGAAGCACAGAGCCTTCCATCTTCCACATGTGGCTGCTTTAGTCAGAGTACGTTGTGCTGCTTCTCTCTTCCTAAAGAGTATAGTTCCCACTAGCCTTCTCTTCTGTGTGCAGCACATGTGCGTCCAGGTCCGGCAGTCTGTGAGTCTGTCTGTCTGTTTTAGCCAAGGAAGTGACATATCAGTCCAAACTGTGTTTTTTTTTTTTTTTTTTTGATTGTGAACTTGGCAGGTCTGTGTGAAAGATGGGTAGTTACAGTTATAACTGCAGTTGGGAACTAAGAAAACCATTTCCGACACAGGCAGGAAGCAAAGGGCTTAGTGAGGAGAGGTTGGAATGAATGTATTACAGAACAAAATTCAAGATTAGGCATTGATTGAAATGTCCACATGACAGGAAATTATTCTGAAAGTTTGAGCTCATGTGCTGCTCAAGTGCTCCCTGATACACCATGCACTAAGTGCTCAGTACTGCTGATGCACCATGCACAAAGTGCTCAGTACTGCCTGACATGTGAGTCCTCAGAGAACTTGCACACCGGAGCTCTTCATGGTTCTATCTTGTTTGCTGTGTCAGTTACTGACCCTTTCCCTCTCTTCTCCCTCTTCCCTTCTCTCTCTTCCTTACCCTATCCCCTCTCTTTTCTCCTCTTTCCCTTCCCTCCCTTTCTCCTCCTATCTTCCCCTCCCCTTTTTTGCCCTCTATTATTTGGAAGAAAAATATTCAAGTCCTTTAAAATATGAATTTAAAAAGACTTAAAATAGTGGAATGAGAACATAAAATACTTCATCAATTTTTTGAGAGAGAGAAAGGGAGAGAGGTCTATGTAGTTCTGGTTGTCCTACAACTTGCTATGTAGACCAGGCTTGCCTGGAATTTACAGAAATCCACTTGCCTCTACCTCCTAAATGTTGGTTTTAAAGGCATGTGCCACCATGTAGCTTGAATATAGAATTTGAGATTTAGTGAAAATCGATTTTGTTATTTATGTTACAATTGTTTGAAAATGTTGAATTTATGTTTCTGGTTTTGCATTCAAGATTGTTTAAAAAATTATTTTTAGGTACATTCAGAGAGTAGACTAATGAAAAACATATAACAATAAAAAACAAGAAAAAGTGGCTGGAAAAATATACATAGAAATTACAAAGGAGCAAATATGTGGAATGAGGTTAACAGTGGTAATAAATAGTGAGCATTATAGTTAGTAGGAGTGTGCTGTATCCATGACTGCTTGATAAATCAGTAGATTACATGTGTTTTATATCTTGTACCTTAAATGTACACAGTAAAATTTGTGTTTTGAAAAAAAAAAAGTCAGTTGGTGAGATGGCTCAGCAGATAAAGACACTTGCTTTTTGAGCCTTATGATCTGAATTCAGTCCTTGAAACCTGTGCACGGAAAGGTGGAAGGAGAGAACTGAATCCGTAGAGCTGTTCTCTGATCCCCACATGCACAGTGTGGCATAAATGCACCCATCATGGTCGTCATCATCATAAAGTTTTAAAAAAGTAGAATAAGGAAAAGTATTTCTATATCCCAGGCTAAGAAAGAACACTTTTCTTATTGTGTATTTTAGATTCTTTCTACAGATGCTAGTATGAAATCAGGTGTTAATCTCCACATGCTCAGAGAAGAAGCCCTAGATGAAAATCATGTGGCTAGAAAAAAAGACAATGACATGTCCTCATATAATAAAGGAAGCATTTTTGATTGAAGTAGCAGCTTATAGAGAAAATGTCTTTGTTTTGACCTCACTTAAGGAAACTGGAGAATAAAAGCCAAAAATGTACCTTGGTCATATTCTCCACTGAACTGTCTACAGAGGGTGGGGTTTTAAGGCTGTAGTAGCTTTCAAAGTCTTAAGGAGATGCGGTTCAGATATAGTCAGCAAGTTGCTCTGTTGTTTAGTGTTTATTCTTGGTCTAAAGCTGTAATACACAACACTTTGCTCTGTTAGCTGGGTGTGTCAGGGCTTGCTTTTTACAAAGGTAGCATGTTATCTTTTTGTCTTTAGAATGCATTTCCATGAGAATATAATTATAAAATCAAATTATAAACACCATACAAAGAATAAGTCTTTGAAACACCTTCAGAAATAAAAAGTATTTTTACCTTCATCTTTCTGCCATTCTTAACTTTCTTGTCTTTTGTAGTTATTTTTTATTAACTACAAAACAGCTGAGGGGGAGGAAACTTAGAATAGTTCTTAACTAAAAAGACCTTAGTGGCCATTTGTTATTGTATGCTGTTGGAGGTGATGTGGATTGTAGTGCTAGGTTTTTAGATTATATTTATGAAAAATGTAAGACTGAGTACAGCAAAGAAAAAATTAATCTTAAAGTCAGAAGGAAGCGTAGGGTAGTCACTAAGCTGTTCTCAGAAGGGTCACTTAGTTGGGGCTCTAGGGAAGAGCAGGATGTTGTTTGGAAGGAGCTTTTATGTAAGGAAAATCTCCAGTTGAGTAATTGTTAGACTTGAAAATCCATGCTGAGTAATGTCAAGTACCTAAAGATCATCCTCAGCTGCCAAGTGTAAAACTATGACATCATCATTGACTTCTCAGTCAAGCCCTTAACACCTCACTTTCATGATAGCTAGGACAGTTGCACGCGGCACTGTTTTTTGTTTTGTTTTGTTTTTTGTTTTGTTTTTTTCAGTTTTTTTGAGACAGGGTTTCTCTGTGTAGCCCTGGCTGTCCTGAACTCACTTTGTAGACCAGGCTGGCCTCGAACTCAGAAATCAGCCTGCCTCTGCCTCCCAAGTGCTGGGATTAAAGGCGTGCGCCACCACCACCCGGCTTACTCTGTATCTTAAAACATACAAATAAATCAATAAATCATAAGTATATGGGCCTGAGATTTGGCTTCAATTAGCAGATCCTCCAGGGTTGAAGTATATCTGATGTCTGTTCTCTTTGGGCTCATGTAGTTCTTCCGGGGTGTGAGAAGACATGTATGTTAAAGCAAAAGAAAAGGTAAATACGTTGGAGAACAAGCTTTTAAATTGGAAAGAAGCCCTTCCACATAGACAGCAAGATGAGAATTACAGCTGAATTGGGAAGCCTTAGAGGAAGAAGTTGGTTTTTTTTTCCAAAACGAAGTCGATATGTTATTTTAATTATAAAGCAATGTATATTTATCGTAAAATCCTCTGCCAAGTCACCAAGGCAAAAATTGCCTGCAAACTCACCACTGTTCACATTTTGATGCACAATGTGCTTTATCTTCATAGGAATTAATGTGAGATTATTCCAGAAGAACCAAGAGGGATCACTGTGTATATTCTTAAAAATTGAAATGATGTTGCATCTGCTGCCAGATAAACCCTGGGAAGTTGAAGTTTGGGTGAATGATTCAGAATGCAGGGGCTGGAGAAACAGCCTAGCATAGAGCTCCTGCAAGGGACCCTGTTCAGATTCCAGCAGCCTTGTGGGGTGGCTCATAACTGCCTGTAATCCCAGCTTTAGGGAGTCCAACACCTTCTTTTGGCCTCCATGGGTACTGTAATCAGATGTACAAGTCCATACCCAGACCATCTTTTTTTTTTTTTCTTAGAATACAAATGAAGGTTTTGGGACAATTGTTTTTGTGTTATAGCCTTCAAACCCATCGTTAAAAAAATATGTCCAAGCTCCTTCTAGCTCAGACCTTTTTGTTAGCTTACCATCTGCTACATCACCCCAACTGTAGTGGATGTTAACCTGTTTGTATTATTAGACTGTTGTTGACTGATAACCACTTTATCTTGTTACGATTAAGGCTGTATGTTGGCTAGGGAGTGATATTTCTTTGGTGGCCAAAAATATATTTCTTAATGTTCTTAATACAAATAGGCAAGCAAAATATTGTTGACTTTGCCTGTTATCCTCCCCATGTGAATCACATGCCAAAAGCAGGATGGAGAAGATGGGAATGATTCTCTAAGAGGTGTGGCATGTTCTCAACACTGATTTCTGGGAAGAACACATTTCTCTCAGGACCAAAGGCGTCTCCTCCTCCTCACTTTGGCAGCTAGCCCTCAGACTGGGAGGTAAACAGTGAATGTCTTGTGCACTTGGGTGTTTTAAAGATCTTAAGGATTACATTTAGTTGATTGGTTTGCTACTTTCTTGAGGAGTTGTATGTATTAAAGACTTAATCAAATTGCATTGCATTTTTTGTGTTTCCTGTGTAAGTGTCTGCATTCAGGTGTAGGTAGCACTGTTTTCCAAGCCCAGAAAGGGCAGGGTGCTCAGTTGCCTTTATAAAGGCAATTTCTTGCTTGACTGCGATTGAGTGCAGAATTGTAATACCAAGGGCTTAATTTATAACAGAAAATGCAGGAGTGCAAGCCTGTTAAACCCTTTCTACATGTATAAATAAGGTAAACAATGGTAGATTAGCATGGAATATTGTTTTATGTGAATAATCTTAAAAACAAATTTCCTTGGCCTCTGCTTGTCATACCTGTTAGCGCAGAGAAAACTTGTAAGAGTCAGGGCATTATCTTTGAAATACAAAATCAGAGTGGAGAAGCAGACTGGCCCAAAACAGCTGCTGCCTGGATTGGCAGCCTATTTATAATCCGGGAGGCTTGTCGCTAAATTGCCACGCTGTGTGCTGTGCACGGTGTGCCGCATCAGATAGGAATGATGACTTGCCTGTGTGTGTGCATGCGTGCGGCTGTTCCTACTCTCAGATTTCTAATTTTTAAGCAAGGGATTCCTTTTCCTGCATAGCAATGGAGCATGCCAGTCAAAGCAGATTTTGGCGTTGCAAGTGCTAGTCAGTGTCTCTTCAAGACCTGGGCATTCTTGTGGTGCTGGGGGAAGAGTTCTGGTGGGCCAGGCATTTAAAAATGCCTGACCTTCTCTGTATTCTTCACCAGGCTGCCTCTGCTGAGTGAATCATGTGGGACAGGATGTCGCATTTCAGTACCTTTTGGCTATCTGCGCACGTTAGACAGTAACAGTAACCATTGCCAAGCCACCGGGTCTCAGGTTTTTTAATTACGGATTTAAATACCCACTGGAGCTCTGCTCATATGTTAATTCCACTGTTTGATTTTAAAGGATTTTTTTGTTGTTGTCGTATTTTGTAATTCGGATTATAAAAGCCAGTCAGCCATTCAATGTGGAGACAGTTTATCACATAAACTTGTTTTGGAGGCAGGGTAGGAAATGGTAGCTGAAGCCTTTCTAAACATTTTTGATCTCAGAAGGGAAACAGCCTTCCTCGGTGCTCCCCCAAGGTTTATTTTAAAGTATGTTAATAGACATAGCCTTGACACTTGTTTTCATGAGAACCCTGAAGCAGTGGAGTGGTTCTCAGTCCCTGCTACTGTCTACTCTCTGTTCCCTGCATATCTCCTGGTGTCTACGTCATAGATTGTCTGCAACTGAATTTTCCTCCCAGGCAGTTTCCCCTAAGGCACATTTTACTACAAAACATATCCTGTGCTGCTGTGCTGAGGTGCTTCAGAGCACTCTTGAGGAATTTTAATTTTAAAATCCCCCAAAATTTAAAGCTACATATAACAGAGTGAGAGGTATTTTGGTTTATCCTTAGCTCGAATCTCTTACATATATGATTTATCACATATATGATTAGTTTCCTCTGATGCCCCATCAGAGACATGTAGAAGCCAGGATGTATTCACTAAGAAGGGATTTTCTCTTGCTTAAAAGATGTAATTGGGTTGTTGGCAAATTCTGAAGAAGGTCAATAGGTCATATTCGTCTATTAGTGTTGAGTTGGGAAATTAAGTTGTATAGCAGATGTTGGAAGAGTTTTGAAGGAACACTCCAGAAATTGTGGGTCCATTACCAGTGTGTGCAACACTGTTCACAAAGCAACCTGATTTATTTTGTAGCAAAATAGGAGCAACTTGCAAGTGAGCCCAGAAAAAAAGTACACAGGGGATAGAGAGAGGGAGACATGAAAGCACAACACAACTAGCACCTAGAGAGCTGGGCTGGGAGACATGGGGCCTCTCTGTCATTGTAAGTTTTCCAAAATTTTGTCCGAGTGGATTCTTGTTGACTTGAGCAGGGTTTCTTGGAGCCACACTGGCCCTTCTGAGAGTGGCCTTGAGCTTTCGGGTTGCTGCAGTTACTGCTATGTGCTGTCATGCACATCTCAAGATGGATTTTTAAAAACTATATAATGAGAAATTAATTATATTAGAATATTGTGAAGATTCTAGAGAACCACCCCTCAGATTGAAGGGATCTTTTCTAGCCAGAGCAGCAGCTGATCAGGGTTTATTACTCTTACTGGCAGGGCCCCTCTGCTGACATAACCCACTGTGGTGGGAGAGCCAGGCTTGATGCAGAAGGGGATGCATGGGTCCTCAGAAGTTGTTCCACATTTAAGTAGAAGTAGAAAGAACTTCACTTGCCTACTAGACTGGTCTGTATAAAAAGACACAGTGTACTTGACAAGGGCAGAAATTTTGTGGTGGTGAGGCAGGGGAAGACCTCCATCTCCTTCTCTGTTGAGTTACCGGGCCTTATGAAAAGATAGAAAGTTTTAAAAATAAAATTCACAGATCTGGAGAAGGCTTAGTGGTCCAGAGTGCCTAGTGTACAATCAGGAGGACTGGGGTTTGGATCCTAGCAACCCCAAGACAAGCTAGGCATCTTATGCAAGCCTGTAACTTCAATATTGAGAGAAGCAGAAGCAGAACAATTGCTGAAGCGTCACACTTCCAGCCTTGCCAACAAAATACAAGTCCCTTATCCACAAGGGTCAGAGAGAGACCCTGTCTTAAAGGAATAGGCAGAGCATGAAAGGAGGAAGACATCTGCTGTCTTTTTCTGACCTCTACACACTTGACCAAATGTGCATACCCACATGTGTATGTGTGTATACATTCGTGTGTGTGTGTGTGTGTCTGTCTGTCTGTCTGTCTGTCTGTCTGTCTGTCTTAAAAAATATACCTGTAGTACTGGTATACAACTTTAATCCCAACACTAGGAGGCAGAGATAGGTAGATCTCTGTGAGTTTGAGGCCAGTTTGTTCTACAGAGCTAGCTCCATGTCAGCCAGGCATGCACAACAAAACCCTGTCTCAAAAAACAAACAAACCAAACACACACATGCATGTAGTGTGTGCGTGCGTGTGTGTGTGTGTGTGTGTGTGTGTGTGTGTGTGTGTGTGTGTGTATCTTACTTAAGGTTACTGTTGTTGTGATGAAGTATCATGACCAAAAGCAAGTTAGGGAGGGGAAGGCTTATTTGGCTTATACTTTCATATCAGAGTCTATCATTAAAAGAAATCAGTATACTAACTCAGATAGGCCCAGAACCTAGAGGCAGGCGCTAACACAGAGGCCATGGAGAAATACCACTTACTGGCTCGCCCCCTCTAGCTTGCTTACCCTGCTGTCTTATTGAATCCAGGACACCCCCCCCCCCCAGCTCAGGGATGGCACCACCACAGTAGGTTGGGCCCTGGCTCATCAATCAGTAATTAAGAAAACTCCTCTGGATCTTATGGAGACATTTTCTTAAAGTTCTCTTCTCTCAGATTTTAGCTTATATCAGGTTGATATAAAACTATCCAGCACAACTTGTATGCATAAACTTTAAAAAAGATAAAAATTATAACTTACATGCCTAAGAGAAATTACTACTTTTTCCCCGTGATCTACCAGTTACATCTTTTAGAGAAAATTCTTTGAGGCTAAGCAGTATATGTTTTCTTTCTTGGTGTGGCCTGTGAGTAGTGCTGTGGTCAATTTTGTGTTGCTAAAACAGAATACCATAGACTGGGTAAGATAATGAGCTTGTGGTTCCAAAAGCTGGGCAGTACAAGACCAAGGGACCCCTGTAAGGGCTTGTAAGGGCTGTCTTGCTACTCCTAATACAGCAGGGAATATTGCAAGGGGGGGGGGAGAGAAAGCAGGGAGAAAGAGGACAAGAGTTGGGGGTGAGAGGGCGCAAGAGAAAGAAGAGGGTTATGTGACTTTTCCTGGGAGATGTAATGATATGTTCACCCCAAGAAGAGTGATCTCCAACAGTCAAAGGAAGGATTCTTTCCATCTTGGCAACCACCAAGGTTGTCGGGGGAGCTACATCACAGGGAATTCCCTCCAGTCAGTTACTCCCTCCGATGTCATGGGATCTCAGGAAGATGGGCATCTTGGAGTATTCTTCCTTTCTCTGTGACAGAGTGCTAATATGCCAGATATCCTGAATGTCTCATTCAGGTTATCACAGCTGCTGTGCTTCAGCAAAGCCACAGTCAGTTCAGCCAGAAGAACAACCGCGTGCATGAGCGCAGAGCCTCTCCTCATGACCTAGTCACCTCTTAAAGGTCCCACCTCTCAACTCTTGTATTGGGAATTAACATTTACAACACATACTATTTAGGGGACAACGTTCAAACATAAGAAATGAATCACTGGTAGGATTAAGAAGTAAGTAAAACAGTGTAACAAAATGTTGCTCTTGAGTACAGCCCTTGTGGAAGTGTTTGATTTGAAAGAGTGTCCAGCAACAAGGGATAATAGCTTTCTAGACTAGTCTGGAAAGAGGGTAGTCACTGTGGTAGAGGAAGGAAAAGGAAAATTGAAGAAATATGATTAGTTTTGAGGAGAGAAGGTTAACTTCTTACACTTGAGGTTTAAGTAGGAGAACTAGGGAAATCATAGAAAATACTAATTTAATAAAAGGAACTTTATGCCTAGATCAGACCTGATGATGAGAAGGAGAAAAAGAGAAAAACCAGTAACCCGGTTGGCCACAAAGCTGAGGAACATCTCCATCTATCACCTGCCCCTGGTGTCACAAGAGGGAGGGCAAATAAAATGCAGGAGCTGCAGCCTTTCCCTCACTGTGTCCCTATGAATCCGACAGGAGCTGCAGCTGCAGCCTTTCCCTCGCCGTGTCCCTATGAATCCGACAGGAGCTGCAGCTGCAGCCTTTCCCTCGCCGTGTCCCTATGAATCCGACAGGAGCTGCAGCTGCAGCCTTTCCCTCGCCGTGTCCCTATGAATCCGACAGGAGCTGCAGCTGCAGCCTTTCCCTCGCCGTGTCCCTATGAATCCGACAGGAGCTGCAGCTGCAGCCTTTCCCTCGCCGTGTCCCTATGAATCCGACAGGAGCTGCAGCTGCAGCCTTTCCCTCGCCGTGTCCCTATGAATCCGACAGGAGCTGCAGCTGCAGCCTTTCCCTCGCCGTGTCCCTATGAATCCGACAGGAGCTGCAGCTGCAGCCTTTCCCTCGCCGTGTCCCTTTGAATCTAACAGGAGCTGCAGCTGCAGCCTTTCCCTCCCTGTGTCCCTTTGAATCTGACAGTTCCAGCATATTGCAGGCATTCTATGAGGAAAGCATCTTGTGATTAGAAAACTTTTCAGATGTGCTGTTTCATGTTTTCTTCTGTGTAAGCCATTTAACCTGGTGCTTGCTTAACTCTGTAGTCACCTATTTGGAGCACACCTCGTATCCCAAGAGACATCAGAATTCCTGGTGGCACTCTGTCTAGAAAGAGTGGTATTCCTTCCTAGTTTGATACATGGATTTGGAAATGGGCTTGACACTTCCCAAATGTTAATATTGCTTCTGACATCTTGCTAATTAATAATCTCTCTTGTTCTATACTGAATAGCTCACTGCAATGCAGATTCAAGGACCAATCAAAGTAGAAGGGGCCTAAGTAGATATCCATCAGCTGTCCCCATGTGGACCTCCTCTCCTTGTAAGGGCTCAGACTACTGCTTATACCAAACTTGCAGAGTCTTGGCACATCCTAAAGAATAAAAATGTTTTTATTCTTCATTTTCAGTTATTTTTCTTTCTCTAAATTACCCATCCATTCTGCAAGGCATAAAGCTATACTGTAATAGAAGTCAACACAGTGTTTTATTCCATGATAGAAAAATGGGATAGTCATATGTGTATGTGGTTAACGTTAGTCCTTTTCATTTGCTTGGTTTTAGAAACAGGGTCTCACTGTGTAACTTAGACACTCTTCCTGAATTAGCCTCCTGGGTCCAGTATCATACTATTATTTGTTTCTCTCATATGTATCATTGAAGAAGACATTTGGGGACCAGCAAGATGGCTTAGCCAGTAGAGCTGCCCGCTTCTGAGCTTGATGACCTGTGTTAAATCCCTGGGATCCACATGATGAAAGGAAAGAACTGACTCTTTGAGGCTGCCTCTGACTTTATCATGTATAGTACTATACATGTGAGCCTTCACACACACATATATACACATGTGCAGACACACAAAATAGATCAAATGACATGAACTGTTGCATATCCCTTCTGCAGGCAGACTCTCTGTTGACTGTGTTAATGCTTGCCTTTTCTATTGTCCTTCCTGTCCTTCCAAAGTGCTTCCCTTCCAAATTCTGCTTCTCCTCAGGAATTCCCAAAATGGGGATTTAAAATAAACAAGTAAATAAACAAATAAATAAACAAATTGGCTTTGACTTTTAACTTCTGTAATGTCACTGGCCCAGTGTGAGCACTGCTGTTCACTCATAGTATTGTGGTAGTGGTGAGTGTATAGTTAACTGCTTAGAATTCAGGGTATTTTAAAAAACTGCCTAATGATTTCCTTCATATATTGGTCATGTCTAAAGAGTTTTTCAGCTATGCCTGTTACAGTTTTACCATGTCATCATTATGTATATATTGTGTTCATATTTGAGAAAGTTCATAACTTATAGGGCTGAGGAGGTTAGCATTTCTTATTTGAGGTCTTCGGATGGTATTAGAGACAGACAAGAGAGAACATGAAAGTGGGAGCTAGCTGTATCCAGGGTCTGCCTCAGAAGACAAGACAGTTGTAGACAACAGATGAACAGTAGTGCACACATGCAGGGCAGTGCTGCCACCCCTGCCCGAGTATCAGGGGCTTCCCTCTTCCTGCTGGACCAAGGCCAAGCAGACTGTCAGCGCAGGCTTGCCTCTTCCTTGGTGGCAGTTTCAGTGAAAAATTGGTTTGCTGCAGGATACTAGCCGTTACTTCAGGAAATTCCAGGGAGATCCCCAAACATGTCACAGGATATTTGCTCTACAGACCCAGCATGCGTAATTGGAATGCCATGTTGGGCATGTCAGACAGGAACAGAAGACACTAGGAAATGGCACAGCAAGTGCCACAAAGTAGGGTCCAAATCCAGTTAGAATGTTACTAAACTGCCCGTTCTCTCATGCTTAGTCATGGAGAAGAAAACCCCTGACTTCACAAGGGTGACTCTACCTCTCCGTTACTCTAGGTTCTTGTCATTCATGGTGAATGGCTCTTTTCAAAATGGCAGCCAGCAAGGGAGGTGAAAAGTATAGAATAGTGAACTGCCCTTGAACAAGTGTGGTTTGGGGTGGCGCCACCAATGACTTCAGTGACTACTAACCTGAGCATCCAGGAACTGGCATCTCTGTTTCTTGTGTTGTGCGGTTCTTTCTGCCTCGGCTAGGGAGATGCTTTCTTCTGTGTAGTGTTGACTTGGTGCAAAGCTTCTACTTAACTGGGGCAGAGTGAAGAAAACAGCAACAACAACAGAAAACAAAGGAGGAGCCAGCCAAATCTCACTAGAGAAAAAAGAGACAAAATCTCTCTGTTAAGACTGGAACATAGTTCCAGTTGCTAAGTTAATACAAAAGTAAAGCCTTTAGGTCTCCACAGACTTATTACAAGTGGACACGGTATAGTCCATAGCACCAATAAGAATAGGGTACCCCTCAGGCCAACACCAGGACCAGTGCTGGGACATACCAGAGTATTTTTAGCCAATTTTAGCCAATTTTGGGGCCTACTTGGAATAGACCTTGTCTAGACTGATCATATCCATGTGCTATGTGGACTTGGTTTAGTCCACAGAAGTTTAAAAAATAGTCTGAATTTCAGAGGCTTAGATTTTTTTTTTTTTAAATAGACACAATGGTGGCACACATCTTTAATCTCAGCACTTGGGAGGCTGAGCCAGGTGGATCTTTGAGTCTAAGGCTAGCTGATCTACAGAGAGAGTTCCAGGACAGCCAGGGCTACACAGAGACCCTGTCTAGAGAAACAGATTAGATTCTCAGAAACAGTATAGTGAGCACGTATAAGGGCCACTTGCCCAGTTTTGTGTTAAGAGCAAATCTAGGTACTTTATGAATCTAGAAGCGAGAGAAATTAATATGTTAGGGAAACAGTGTGTGAGAAATGGTATCTAGGTCTTCAAGAAGAGCTAGGGTTTAACTTTTGGGCATTTACCCCAAACCCGCAAGTTCATGTCTTACAGAGATACTTGCACATCCATGTTGGTGTCAATGCTCTTCACAAGAGCAAAGATGTGGCATCACCCTAGGTGTCCAACAGCAGAAAACTGGGTAACAGCATGTGGTGTGTATACACAATGGAATTTTTCCATCCATAAAGAACCAGGTTATGGTGTTTGCAGGAAAATTGTGCAATTAGGGATAATCATATTAAGTGTCTCAGAAGGACAACTATCATATGATATCTATCTTTTGTTTTCTAGAATTGTATACAAAGTCATATATACGGCATTAAAATAGACGTGAAACTTTCTAGGGGAACAAAGGGACTGATGGATGTCTATGTTCAATATACACTAAGATGAAAAATCTAAAACAAATTGTATGGGCCAGCCAGCAAGATGGCTCAGTAGATAATTATATGCTACTAGCCTATGCCTGGTCCCCAGAACACACATGGAGGAAGGAGAGAGCCAACTCCTGTATGTTGTTTTTGACTCTTATACACATGCTGTTAAATTTTCTCAGACACATGAACACACACAATAAATGTTTTTGAAACTAAATTTTAAAATCTGGATGTGGTGACACATGCCTTTACTATCAGCCTTGAGAAGCAGAGACAGGTGGATCTCTGTTCTGTGGGTGAGCCATATGGTTATGTAGAAAGGTTGTGTAGAAAGACCCTATCTCAAAAAAAAAAAAAAAAAAAACAAATTAATTAATTGTGAAAAAAAAAGCGGGGCCACTTGAAGAAATGGCTTAGAAGTGAAAAACCCTTGCTACCCAGGCAGGGTCGCCAGTGTCTACATGACTCACAGTTGTCTGTAACTCTAGTTTCAGGGAATGAAATACTGTCTTCTGTCCTTTGTGGGTACCAGGCATAGATTCAGATATACAAGATAAAAATAAATAAATCTGAAAAAGAAAGAAGAATAGGTAGGCAAGGTTTAGATTGGAGAGGTATTTGGTAGTAGATAAGGAATACTTGAAGCAAGGGTACAGGGCAGGGACATGTATTTCATAATCTAGTTGTAATAATAATTCAAAGTGCTTGAAGAAGTGGCCATTTTGGTAGATTGAAGTAGAGTTGCTGAGGGCTTTAAACATCTTACCCATGAGCGTAGGCATTATTTCTGTTAGTAAGGAGATGCCAGGAAATCTTAAGCAGAGAAATGACATTGGAATGATCTCTTTAAGAAGGATTTTCTGCCAGCAAAACATCTTTCTGTCCTTCATGGAGATCTGTCTGTTAGGAAAAATGTGGAAACTGTCTCTGTGTAAAACCTGAATTGTGGGAATTGGTCAGAAGTGCAAGGCACTGCCAGGACTGTCGGAGTATTTGTGTGAGGGACAAGGAGATAAGCATGCCTCACACTGGAGTGTTGTTAAGATGGGGAACGTATGAAGTTCTGAGCAGGCTGGATTGGAGGTATCATTGTTATATTATGGTAGAAATATGAGGCTAGTGTGCAGGAGTGACCAGGGCTAGAGGTGCGGACTTGTTGGGCTCTGCAGAGCTCTTGGCCCTTTCTGTATTCCTCTTCCGTGAGACAGGTACTTCTAAAGCTGAGCACCTTAATTTGAAAACATGAAATCTGGAACAGCCCAAAACCTGAAACTTGAGGTGCAGTGTGTCACATAGAGGATTTTAGATTTCAGGTTTTTTATATTAGAGCTATTCATCAAGTAAAGTCTATGTACATATTCCAAAATGCCAAAACTCTGACATATGAAATACCTCTGGTACCAAACATTTTAGATAAGGATACTCAACTTGTATCTCCATTTAAGAAGTGGGTAGGGCCTGGAGAGATTGCTCAGCAGTTAAGGGCACTTACTACTCTTACAGGGGACCCAGGTTAGATTTCCAGCACCCACATGGCAGCACACAACTGTCTGAAACTCCACTTCTGATGCTCTCTTCTGGATTCTGTAGATGGAATTTTATACACACACACACACACACACACATACACATTTAGACAAAATCTCATGCATATAAAATGAAAATTAAATGCAAAGAAGTGAATAAATTGAATAAAGTTAAATAAATGTCTGCACCCATATATCCTGTGACAGGAGTCAGAATCTTCTTATCCAAGTTATATCATCTTCCATAGTCCATGCTGAGAGTAAGTGTAAAGTTGAAGTTTAATGTAGTTACCTGGGAGTAAATAGATAGAGTGGGGTGGGGGAGAAGGCAAGGGCTGGAACTTAAAAAGCATCTGGTTTGAATAGTTTCAAGAGAAATGGACCAATGAACATGTAAGAGTGGAAATGAAGGGAAGAGGGAGGAGCCTGTGGTTGGGGATCACAGATTCCAACAGCGATGAGTGGCTCAGGAGTGGGGCTGACTAGTCAAAGAGAAGGAATGTGAGGACAAGCATGGTAGTTTATCCCAGGTCCCATCTGAGTAGGAGCAGGGCGGCTGAGAGCTGATGGAATGAGAGACCTTGAGTAGGCATTTTGTTTCTGTTTTTTGTATATAATGTTCTGAAATTATTATAACTAATTTACAAGATGCTCTTCTTCCCTTTTGTTTTGGTATTTTACATATACAATTTTAAAGTTAAAGTAAAGAAAGACAAGGCTTGAGATCCTTTGTAGTTGGTAAATAAGAACTGCTCTCGAGCTAGTGGCACAGCTTGCTCATGGAGCACTTGCTTAGAGTGCTGACGGCCCGGCCAGGACTCTGTCTCTAGCACCAGAACTAAAACCATTCTAAAGCTGTCCCCACCTCTATTCTGATCTGACAAGAGACCTCATGAATTCAGAAACGAAAGGCTTTGATTGGTATCAAGTGAGAACTGTCTTGAAATCCTGAATTTCTGGAGCCAGAAGATATCTTAGAAATTGCCATTTTTATTTCCACAATTGAGCTCTGGAAATCTTAGAAATGCCCTACCACTCAGCAGGCTGAGAACTGAAAGTAATTAGAAGAGTTCATTCCTGTCCTCCAGGAGCCCACACTCCAGAGGGAAGGAGTAAGCTCCAGGTCTGAGGATGCCTAGTAATAATGAAGTATAGCTCACAGCTTCCTTGGAGAGTAGAGAGAATGAGAACATTTTTATCCAGAGGAACTGTGAGCTGGGTGGTCCAGGTTAGAGAGTCACAGCGCTCACTCACACCGTTTTCATTGCTCTGCGGCCCAGCAGTTCTGCCTCAGCATATCTAACCCTAACCCATTACAGTAGGGATGCCAAAGAAGACAGAAGACTGGAAAGAAAGCCATGGGCCTATGTGTGGTCTTTTTATCTTCCCGCTGTCTGACTCCTGGGCTACGGCTTTGCATGCTGAATCATGAAAACTATACATTTTCAAAGCCAAGAAGAGTGTTGAATTTTGTGTTGTGATTATTGTTGAGTTGTAAGGCTGTGAGTTATCAGAAGATGAGGTTCCCCAAATGTCCTCCAAATGTACTCATGCCAATATTCCCAACAGTGTAAAGCAGGAGCCTGTGGGCATTAAAGTAGGAAACAAAGATTTGTGTCCTGGTTCTGCCATTTACCAAAGTCACTAATCTATGTGAACTTCACTTTACTCTTTTGCAAAGTAAACCTCTCCACAGGATTCTTACAAGGCAGAAGTAATGTAATGTATCAAAGAAATGCTCTCTACACTGTAATGTCAGTTGTATTTATAGAATGCTGACATTTGAAAAATAGTTGTATGTCTTAGACTAATGCTACACCTGTTCCCAGGTGACTTAATCATTGAATTATTAAACTTCCATTATTAATTCTTAGAAATACTCAAGAGGCTTTGTGAGTATGAGATAAGACAGAGCTTTAGTTTTTGTTTTTGAAAGATCATTTCTTCAGTTAACTCTCAAACTAGGATATTCCTTCATTCATTCTTTCCTTTCTCCCTCTCTCCTTCCCTCCCTTCTTTCCTTCCTTTCTCTCTCTTTATTTTCTTTGTTTTTTTTTTTTTTTTCTTTTAAGACGTGGTCTCACTGTAGCCCTGGCTATCCTAGAACTCACTACATAGACCAGCAGGCTGACCTCAAACTCACTGTGCTGAGATTAAAAGCGTGTGCCATTACACTTGGCCAGCCCTTTTCTTTTAGGATTATATTGCTCAGTGACTCCAGAGTTTCTTAGACTTTTCCAAAGTTTTTTATTCTGGGCTAGAAACAGGAATAATCTTTGATTAGAAGCTTGATAAATTAGAATATTTAGGGTTTCTGCCTCCAGATCAGGAAGATTCCCGGCCACAGCGCACCATCTCCAAGTGGTGTAGGAAGACAGCTATACATCCAGCAGCCAGCATGGAAGAGACAGCCTGCACAGATGAGACTGGCCTTGCAGATCGGAGGATCCTGTCCGGAGGAGCCTTCCAGTTTCCACCTCTGGATCCAGAGCATCCCTGGCTACAGTGTGGCTCAGGAAGCCAGCTATACACCCAGTGGCACAGAGGAGACAGCCAGCACAGTCTGCATTCAGAGTTGACCGGGGGCCACAGAGCTACATACCCAATTACAACTACAAGAGAGTGGGTCTTGGCTGCCATCTTTGCTCCTGTGACTGGGTAACAGATAGGTTGGCAGGGATCACCAGAATAGAGGATCACTTGGAACACCCCCCACCAGGACTCCACCTGCACTCAGGACCTCAGCAGCACCATAGCAATTTGTGCCAGGGTTGCTGAGATAGGTCTGCAGATACACAAGAGGGGCAAGCAGAAGCCAGTGACAGCAAGACCAACTAACACCAGAGATAACCAGATGGTAAAAGGCAAACATAAGAACGTTGCTAATAGAAATCAAGGCAACATGGCACCATCCGAACCCAATTCTCCCACAACAGCAAGCCCTAGATACCCCAACACACCAGGAAACCAAGATTTGGATTTAAAATCACAGTTCATGACACTGATGGAGGGCTTCATGGATGCTTCAAGAAGGACATAAATAACTCCCTTAAAGAAATACAGGATAACACAAGTAAACAGGGAGTTCTTCCCTTGAAGAACTATGGGAAAACACAACAAAACAGATGTAAGAATTAAACAAAGCCATCCAGGATCTAAAGAAGGAGGTAGAAACAATAATGAAGTCACAAAGGGAGACAACTCAGGACATAGAAAACCTAGGAAAGAAGTCAGGAGTCATGGATCCAAACATCAACAAAAGAATATAAGAGACAGAAGAGAGAATCTCAGATGCAGAAGATACCATAGGAAGCAATACAACAGTCAAAGAAAATGAAAAATGCAAAAAGCTCCTAACCAAAAACATCCAGGAAATCCAGAACAAAATGAGAAGACCAAACTTAAGGTATAGAAGAGAGTGAAGATTTCCAACTTAAAGGGGCCAGTAAATGTCTTCAACAAAATTATAGAAGAAAACTTCCCTAACCTAAAGAAAGGGATGCCCATGAGCATAGAAGAAGCCTACAGACCTCCAAATAGATTTGACCAGAAAAGAAATTCCTCCCGTCGCATAATAATTAAAACACCAAATGTACTAAACAAAGAAAGAATATTAAAAGCAGTAAGGGAAAAAGGTCAAGTAACATGTAAAGGTAGACCTATCAGAATTACGCTGGATTTCTCACCAGAGACTATGAAAGCCAGAAGAGCCTGGGCAGATGTCTTGCAGACCCTAAGGGAACACAAATGCCAACCCAGACTGCAATACCCAGCAAATCTCTCAATTACCATAGATGGAGAAACCAAGGCATTTCATGACAAAAACAAATTTACCCAGTATTTTTCCACAAATCCAGCTCTCCAAAGGATAATGAATGGAAAACACCAAAAGGAGGGAGACTACACACAAGAAAAAGCAAGAAAGTAATCATCTTTCAACAAACCCAAAAGAAGATAACCACACAAACATAAAAATTACATTAAAAATAGCAGGAAGCAACAATTACTTACTATTCCTTAATATCTCTTAACATCAATGGACTCAATCCCCCAATAAAAAGACATAGACTAACAGACTGGATTCGTAACAAGACCCAACATTTTGCTGCATACAGGAAATGCATTTCAGGGTCAAAGACAAACACTACTTCATAGTAAAAGGCTAGAAAACAGTTTTCCAAGCAAATGGTCCCAGGAAACCAGCTGGAGTAGCCATTCTAAGATCCAATAAAATAGACTTTCAACCAAATTCATCAAAAAAGACATGGAAGGACACTTTATACTCATCAAAGGAAAAAATCTACCAGGAAGAACTCCCAATTTTGAACATTTATGCCCCAAATACAAGGGCACCCGCAATCATAAAGGAAATCTTACTAAAGCTTAATGCTAACATCGCACCCCACACAATAATTGTGGGTGACTTAAACACCCCACTCTCTTCAATGGACAGATCAGGGAAACACAAACTAAACAGAGACACAGTGAAACTAACATAAGTTTTGGACCAAATGAATTTAATAGATATCTATAGAACATTTCATCCTAAATCAAAAGAATATACCTTCTTCTCAGCACCTTATGATACCTTCTCCAAAATTGACCATATAATTGGTCACAAAACAGACCTCAACAGATATAAGAAGATCGAATTAATTCCATGCCCCGATCAGATCATTATGGAATAAGGGTGCTCTTCATTAGCAAGAAAACCAACATAAAGCCTACATACGCATGGAAGCTGAACAATACTCAACTCAGTGATACCTTGGTCAGGGAAGAAATAAGGAAAGAAATTAAAACCTTTTTAGAATTTAATAAAAATGAAGGCACAACATACCCAAATTTATGGGACACAATGAAAGCAGTGTTAAGAGGAAAACTCATAGCTCTGAGTGCCTCCAAAAAGAAGCTGGAGAGAGCATACACTAGCAGCTTAACAGCACTGAAAGCTTTAGAATAAAAAGAAACTAATTCTCCCAGGAGGAGTAGAAGGCAGGAAATCATCAAACTCAGGGCTGAAATCAACGAAGTTGAAACAAAAAGAACTATACAAAGAATCAACAAAACCAGTAGCTGGTTCTTTGAGAAAATCAACAAGATAGATAAATCTTTAGCCAGACTAACCAGAGGGCACAGAGACAGTAACCAAATTAACAAAATCAGAAATGAAAAGGGAGGAATAACAACAGAAACTGAGGAAATTAAAAAAATTATCGGATCCTACTACAAGAGCCTATACTCAACACAACAGGAAAATCTGGAGGAAATGGACAATTTCCTAGACAGCTATCAACTACCAAAGTTTAATCAGGATCAGATATACCATCTAAATGTTCCCATAACCCCTAAAGAAATAGAAGTGGTCATTGACAGTCTCCCAACCAAAAAAAAAAAAAAAAAAAAAAAAAGCACAGGACCAGATGGTTTTAGTGTAGAATTCTATCACACCTTCAAAGGAGACCTAATACCAACACTCTTCATACTATTGCACAAAATAGAAACAGAAGGAACATTGCCCAACTTGTTCTATGAAGTCACAATTTCACTGATACCAAAACCACACAAAGATCCAACAAAAAAAGAGAACTTTAGACCAATTTCCCTTATGAATATTGATGCAAAAATACTCAATAAAATTCTTGCCAACCGAATCCAAGAACACATCAAAACAATCATTCACCATAATCAAGTAGGCTTTATCCCAGGGATGCAGGGATGGTTCAGTATACAGAAATCCATCTATGTAATCCACTACATAAACTCAAAGAAAAAAAACACATGGTCATTTTATTAGATGCTGAAAAAGCATTTGACAAAATTCAGCATCCTTTCATGTTTAAGATCTTGGAAAGAACAGGAATTCAAGGCCCATACCTAAACATAATAAGAGCAATATACAGCAAACCAGTAGCCAACATCAAACTAAATGGAGAAAAACTTGAAGCAATCCCACTAAAATCAGGGACTAGACAAGGCTGCCCTCTTTCTCCATATTTATTCAGTATAGTACTTGAAGTTCTAGCTAGACCAATTAGACAACAAAAGGAAGTCAGAGATACAAATTGGAAAGGAAGAAGTCAAATTATCACTATTTACAGATGATATGATAGTATATTTAAGCGACCAAAAAAAAAAAAAAAAAAAAACTCCACCAGAGAACTCCTACAGCTGATAAACAACTTCAGCAAAGTGGCTGAATATAAAATTAACTCAAGCAAATCAATAGCCTTCCTATACTCAAAGGATAAAGAGGCTGAGAAAGAAATTAGGGAAATGACACCCTTCACAATAGCCACAAACAATATAAAGTATCTTGGTGTGACTCTAACCAAACAAGTTAAAGATCTGTATGACAGGGAATTCAAGTCTTTGAAGAAAGAAATTGAAGAAGACCTCAGAAGATGGAAAAATCTTCAATGTTCTTGGATTGCCAGGATTAATATAGTAAAAATGACCATCTTGCCAACAGCAATATACAGATTCAATGCAATCCCCATCAAAATCCCAACCCAATTCTTCATTGAGTTACAAAGAGCAATTCTCAAATTCATCTGGAATAACAAAACTCTCAGGATAGCTAAAGCTATCCTCAACAGTAAAAGAATTTCTGGGGGAATCAGTATCCCCGACCTCAAGTAGTACTACAGAGCAATTGTGTTAAAAAAAAAAAAAACAAACTGCATGGTATTGGTACAGTGACAGGCAGAAAGATCAATTGAATAGAATTGAAGGCCTGGAAATGAACCCACACACCTATGGTGACTTGATCTTTGACAAAGGAGTTACAACCATTCAGTGGAAAAAAGATAGCCTTTTCAACAAATGGTGCTGGTTCAACTGGAGGTCAGCAAGCACAAGAATGCAAATTGATCCATTCTTATTTTCTTATACTAAGCTCAAGTCCAAGTGGATCAAGAACCTCCACATAAAACCAGACACACTGAAACTAATAGAAAGGAAACTGGGGAAGACCCTTGAGGACATGGGCACAGGGGAAATTTTCTTGAACAGAACACCAACAGCTTATGCTCTAAGATTAAGAATTGACAAATGGGACCTCATAAAATGACTAAGTTTCTGCAAGGCAAAGGACATTGTCAAAAGGACAAAATGACAACCAATAAATTGGGAAAAGATCTTTACTAACACTATATCCAACAGAGGGCTTATATCCAAGATATACAAAGAACTCAAGAAGGTAGACTTCAGAGAGCTAAATAACCCCATTAAAAATGGGGTACAAAAAATGGGGTACACAGCTAAACAAAGAATTTTTACCTGAGGAATATCGAATGGCAGAGAAGCACTTAATGAAATCCTTAGTCATCAGGGAAATGCAAATCAAAATGATCCTGAGATTTCACCTCACACCAGTCAGAATGGGTAAGATCAAAATTCAGGAGAAAACAGGTGGTGGCTAGGATGTGGAGAAAGAGGAACACTCCTCTACTGCTGGTGGGGTTGCAAACTGGTACAACCACTCTGGAAATCAGTCTGGCAGTTACTCAGAAAACTGGGAATGATACTTCTGGTGGACCCCACTATATCATTCCTGGGCATATACCCAGAGGATTCCCCAGCATGTAATAAGGATACATGCTCCACTATGTTCATAGCAGCCCTATTTATAATAGCCGGAAGCTAGAAAGAACCCAGATGTCCCTCAGCAGAAGAACGAATACAGAAAATGTTGTATATATACACAATGGAGTACTATTCAGCCATTAAAAACAATGAATTCATGAAATTCTTAGACAAATGGATGGAACTGGAGAATATCATCCTAAGTGAGGTAACCCAGTCTCAAAAGAATACTCATGGTATGCACTCGCTGATAAGCAGATATTAGCCTAGAAGCTTGGACACGATTCACAATCCACATATCAAATGATGCCCAAGAAGAAGGAAGGAGTGGCCCCTGGTCCTGGAAAGGCTCAGTGCAGCAGTATAGGGGAATATCAGGACAGGGAAATGGGAAGGGGTGGATTGGGGAACAGCAGGAGGGAAGAGGGCTTATGGGACTTTCGGGGAGGGGGGATCCAGGGAAGGGGAAATCATTTGAAATATAAATAAAGAATATATTAAATATAAAAAATTAGAATATTTAATAATTTTTAAAAATAGTATAAAGCAGCTGATAACATCTCTACTTCTTAAAAATTAGTTTTTAATTTATTCTTTGAGAACTTCATACAAACATAAAGTATATTATGATATGAACCCTCTCTTCTCCCCCACTAATTTCCTCTAAATGTTGACTGGTCTCCTGACTTCATGTCCTCTTTCATATTTTTGCATCCCACTTCGAGTTATCCGTGTGCATGTGTGCAGAGGGGTAATTGATAGTACTTCGGCATCCTAGGAGGGCCTGCATCCCTGAAGACAACAGTCTCTCCTCACAACAGCCAACAGTTAACAGTAGCTTTCAGCTCTGGTTGGGGCCTCATGAGCCCCTTCCCCATTGGTGCTAGACTGTTGACTAGCTTGACCTGGATAGGTAACCACAGTTGCTTTGAATTCAGGAGTGCAACAGACATGATAGACCACGGGTAGCATTTCTCAGCACTCCTTCCATCATCCAGTTACATTCACTCCCTCTTCTACAATGTTCCCTGAGCCTAGGATGCACAGGTACTTATTCTTAGCACTTAGAGCAGTTGAATCTCTGTGTTAACCACTGCTTACTGCAATACATTTTTCTGACAAAAGTTAAATGCAGGGCAGACCTATGAAAATAGACAAATATTTAGAAAACAGTTTGACAATATAATCATTTAGCAAAATAACAATAGTAGGTTTTTACCTCAGACCTGTGACCTTCCCTGCATGGGCTTTTGACGAGGATTATGGGATCAAGCATGAAATCCCTACTGTGGAGCAGGCCTCAAAAAGTAATTGGTTACCCCAACAGGCATGACACTGTTGCACTTAATAGCACATCTTGTCTGACAGGTTAGTATTGTCTCATGCAGGGTCCAGTAATGGGTAAGACCACACCTGGTGCCCTTTTCGCCACTAGTCGCCTACCTAGCACCTTCTGGCACTGTGAAAGCTAGCCAGCAGGAAGTTAAGTTTCCTTTGGGATGGATTTTTCTGTCACGCAGCCAGAATGTATGATGTTTTCAGCAATAGGGTCTTATCATCTCATTATGGTAGGTACAGAGGGGAGGGGGCAGGAGAGGCTGGGGGGGGGGGGAACACAGAAGGACAAGAATTAACTAAAATGCAGAGTGTGTGAAAAGTCCACATGGAAATCTACCATCTTACAACCCAGTTAACAGTAATTGATGGGAGGGGGTGGTCAGATGCATATGCAGCAAAAGAAGAGAATAATGTTTAAGTGAGTGTGGCGAGGGAGGGAGGGAAGGAGCGAGGGAGGGCGAGCAGTGGAAAGAGAATGGAAGATAGCCAAAACCAAGAATATGTGGAAACGGACTAGAGAGATGGCTCAGCGGTTAAGAGCACCAAGTGTTCTTGCAAAGGTCCTGAGTTCAAATCCCAGCAACCACATGGTGGCTCACAACCATCCATAATGAGATCTGATGCCCTCTTCTGGGGTGTCTGATGACAGCATTAGAGTACTTACATATAATAAATAAATAAATCTTAAAAAAAAAAACCTTAAAAAAAAGAACACAGAAACTCACTAGTTTGTTAGGAATTTCAAAATATAAATTTTGGTTGTGCTTTATTTTTTGAGACAGGGTTTCTCTATGTAGCCCTGGCTGTCCTGGAACTCACTCTGTAGACCAGGCTGGCCTTGATCTCAGAGATCTGCCTGCCTTTATCTCCCGAGTGCTGAAATTAAAGACATGCACCACCAACTAACTGCCAGGCTCAAAATATAAATTTCTAAATGAAGGAGGTTTGGACAGGGTAAGTTGCAGAGGTTACAGTACTACTTCAGAAGACATGAACTTAAATGAACTTCGACTCTGCATGCCGAGCAGGTGTGTGCTTCTCACAGGTTACTACTGGCCAAGGAGATGGTAGAGGTGGGCAGACAGCAAAGGCTGCTGTCATTGTTCTTGGTTCCCTTTCTCGATTTTGTTTAAGGAAATATTATCCAGGCCAGAAAAGAAGGGCAAGATAGTATCAAATGACCCCCAGTCTTAGAGTGTGTGCATTCTAGGTGAAAGGATAAATAGTACACATAAACATTTAACTAACAGAATCTATGTTGCAGGGCTGCAGGTTTGAGTTAGGGCACAGGAACATGGCCCCTGGAGCCAGATCTCCTGGTCAAAACGGTGTCTCTTTGCTGCCCTAGAAAGCTCTCCTTCTGAGCTTTAGCTTCTTTTGCAAACTAATAGTATCCGTTTCTTTGGATTGCTTAGAATATTCAATTATGCAATACACAGTGAACTTAGAATGGGTCTGCTGATACCATAATAACTAGAGCTGATGTTATTGTCACATATTTAGATGTTATTGTATGGTTCAGACACTTGATGTAATAAAGTCTCACACAGCATTGGCTCTTAGTCAAAAAAAAAACTTTGAAGAGAATTGGAACTTATTGGAACCTTCCAGGGTAGGTAGACAAATAGTGTTGCGAGAAAGACCTGTACTCTAAGATGAGCAGCAAAACCAGAAGCTTAAGTGTGGGAATCAGTGTGTTGTTTAAAGAGTAGGGAAGAAGTTGGAGGGATCTCAGTTGGCACAGTACTTACCTCGCATGCTTGAATTCTGGGTTTAATCCCTAGGTACACATCAACTATGTGAGGTGGTGCACTTGTATAATCCCAGCACTGAGGAGGTGAAGGCAGGAGGATCAAAAGTTCAAGGTCATCTTTGCTACCTGACAAAGTTGAGGCTTGCCTGGAATACATGAAACCATGTCTCAAAATAAATACCACCCCACTGGTCTGATTGTAGGTTCTGATTATGATGATAGGGTGATTGTTGGGCAGATCAGTCATGGAATGAAAGTAGATAACTATGACAAGTTTATTAAGCTAACAATAGCATTTTATTCTCACAGAATTTGCATATATCTAATAAAAATTACTTTAATCAATGGATTTGTGTATGTGGGTATAGAAACGTAAATTTTTCCACTTTTTCAAATAAATGAACTATGTTGGCTAGTTTTATGTCAACTTGACACAAGGTGGAATCATCAGAGGGCATTTTATTAATTAGTGATCGATGGCAGATGGTGGGTGGTCCAACCCCTGGACTTGTCCTAGGTTCTATAAGGAAGCAGGATGAGCAAGCCATAGGGAACAAGCCAGTTTGCGGCTTTCCTCCATGGCCTCTGCATCAGCTCCTGTCTCTAAGTTCCTGCTCTGTTTGAGTGCCCCTCTGTCCGTGAAGATTTGATGATGAACAGAATATACTCTTTGATTCCCAAGTTCCTCCAGGCCTGGTATTTTATTACAGCAATAGAAAGCCCAGCTAAGACATGAACTCAAAGAGGTGTGCCTTGTCTAGGAGTACTAGCATTAGATTTCTTTAGTAGCATTATGCATTTAGGAAGTAGTTTTTTCCTTCCACTATGGGACCTGGGGACTAAACTCAGGTTGTGAGGCTCGCATGGCACGTATCCATTTACCTTCTTGTCCTTTTGTCTGCATACACTGTTCTTTTGAACTCTCAGTCCTATCCCTACTGTGTCTTCCTGTTTCTTTCTTTCCTACTGCTCAGGTAGACTGGACCATCAACTCAGCCACCAAAACATACACTTTGCCAGTCTTTTACCATTGACTAGTGGAATAGCTGTTAGGATTGGCATTCTCTAGTGAAATAGTTCTAGATCAAGATGTGTGATATATGTCATGCATTTTCTGACTCCTCCGGGAATACAAGAAGAGAATTTTTATAAAGTTTAGCTAATCTCAGAACACAGTCTACTACATGGCCCTTAGTGGCCTGTATAGGTCCACAATGGAAAACTTTGTTCTCTTTAATAACAACACCCATACATAGGAAAATTTCAGGTGAAGATCCCATAAATACAAGTTTTATTAGATTGCCATCTGAACATTATATGTTATTAACAAACACACAGAGGGGGGAGAGAGAAAGAGGGAGAGGGAGATAATATGAATGAGAATGGGAAAATACTAAAACATTCAAGGTTACCTTCTCAGAAAGATACCTGGGACTGCAGTTCGCTGGCAGAGTACTCAGTTCTTCAACTGCATATGAAAACAGAAGAGACAGAAAATGGAATGGGCTCTGGTCACCTTCTCCACGTCATTCTGTGTTCATTTCTACCTGCCAGTCAGTGACTAGGAAAACAATAAACAGGTCTGACTCAAAGCTCCTCTTCTTACCTCAGGCATGGTAAGCCCAAAAAATACAGGGAGAAAAAGTAGAAGCCAATATGCTATTAGAAACATATAAGTAATATAAGAGAGATCATTGTGATAGATCCCTGTACATCTTTAGCAAAATGGCAGAGCCTATTATCCCCAGACCTGAAAATGATAAAAAATAACTCCTATTCATTGAAATGTTAAAGAATGTGCACATGATATATAAGGGATACACGTCTTTCTCATCCAGTTTTGCCTTAAATCAATATAACTGATTAATAAAATAAAAAATATAGTGGATCTGATATTCATGTTAGCAGCTTATTCTTATATGAATAAAATTTAAAGTAAAATTCTGATAAAAGAGGTATCTTCTCTAAAGAGTCACCAGTTGCTGGTGCCAGGCCTGTATGCTTGGGCTCCTTAAATTCCAGGTGGCCCTTCCTATCTTAAACCCCACCACTACTCTGTGTGTTGTTGGGCACATAGTATATACGCACTGAGCTAGTCTGGTAGATGAAACACTCAAATCATGTTGGAAGTAAGCAAAGTTAGCATGGGCTGGAACGTAGCTCAGCTCTCTGTTCTTGCAGAAGACCGAAATTAAGTTGCTAGCACCCATGCTGGGTGGCTCACACTTGTGTATAATTCCAGAGGATTTGATACATCTGGCTTAATAGGCACCTGCATTCATGTGTATATACCCAAACACAGATACATACACTTCATTAAAAATTTTTTTTCTTAAAAAAAAAAAAGAGAAAGAAAGAAAAATGCCATCATTTTGGTTACTGTTTTAAAATTGTTTTAAGTACATTAGGATTAAAACTGAAAATATCTGGCATAGACAAGATAATAAATAATTGCTTTTTTATTGGCATCGTAACACTTTAATTGATGCTCATTTTGATTTTGAAATATTTTATACTCTTCAAATGTACATATTGTTGGTATGCATTGATTTCTGTTTTGTGTACTTGAAGAGCAGGATATAATTCTGTTCCATTCTGCTTGGGAACTGCTAATTTGCTTTTTTTAAAAATTCACCATTTTTAATGTAGGAACGTTTGTCACATTAGTGTAGTTCTCTGAATAATACCAGAAAGTAGGTTGAAATTAGATGTTTGGCTACAGGAAGAGCTGGAGTAGGTTTAGCTGAAATCTCACTGCAGCCACTAGATGGTGTTCATTCATTAAGCGAAACTTCATCCTGCGGCTCAGGCGGACTGAATACAGCTGATTTTGAGTTTCTGAGAGTTCTGTTGAGTGGTTGTGCCTTTCACAGAAGTGTTATTCAACCTAAAATACTTGAATAACCTATGGCATTTTGTCAGGTGCATATTAAGGCTGGCTTTCCCTTAGGCTTTTCCCTAGTTGTGTATTCTATATAAACTTGCTGGATTTTCCCCCTAGATTATTGAAGTATCAACAATAATTATTACTTGGTTTTTTTGGTGGTGTTGGGAAACAAATGAAACTGGGAAGCAAGCTTAAAGCAAGTAGATTATATCAGAATTAATTTTAAGTAATTTAGTTCTTATTCATAACCACTAGATCAACAAGAAAGAAAAACAAACATTCCAGTTCTCTTTCCTGAACTAAATGTGGTCCTCTTCAAAGACAGCTCACAGTGGGTAGAGTAAGGTGGTCAGTTGTCTTCAGAGATGTTTTATATGAGGTAAACATGTTTTCACATTGAAGTTTTCCTTTCCTGTAGTTGTCTGTAGGTTATAAATAACTAAGCCATTTTTGTGTTTTCTTGCTGTTCTTATGAGTTCTAAAGTTGAACTTTTTAAATAATCATTTTTTAATTTTGAAATTATAATTACAGTCATTTCTCTTCCCTTACCTCCCTCAAGCCCTCCCTCAAATTTCCTTGCTCTCCGTCAAATTCATGGCCTTTTTCTATATAATAAAAAGCTGAGAAGAATCAGTTTTTGCCAGAAGAATCAAAATAACAAACTTTACAAGTCTATCTAGTAAGGTCTGTGTTCCTGTTAATCAGATTAGTGTCTTCAGTAAGGGGGTTGCTTTTATCAAAGCCTTGGATGAGAAAGCCAAAAGTTTCCTGTTTTCAACCAGAAGTTTAATACTTAAAAGGAATATTGTGACTTATGAACTTTGGTCTGATCATACCAATACATGAAATGCTTATGGGTCACTGTGGCATGTTCTAAGATTTAACTGACTATGGGGTGGGGGAGGTACAGGGTGATGGTGAATATGATAAAAATATGTTACATTGTATGATGTTCTCAAAGAATTAATAAAATAGTATACTGAAAATTGAGCTGAATAATCTCATTTTGGAAGCCTGGGCTGGAGACCTGGGGTTGTGAGGGACAGGGTCATTGGTACACAGCACTGTAGCTCACCCCTGTGTGTTCGCTTGCGTGGTTTGCTTTGGTTTTGGTTTTATAGGCAGTAAGTGAAAGAAAGAGAGTGAATAAATTGAGTGACTATGGGCATATGTATATAGTGAATGAGAGGGGGAGGGAGGGGAGATTGTCTTCTCAGAAGGTATTAACTGTTTTCCATGCAGATCTTAGAGGATGTGTGCCTCAGTCTGAAGAAACAGTTAAGCAGAGAAAGCTACCCAGTCTTGGTAGAATCTAGTATGACACTGTTGCAAAATGTAAGATTATAACCAAGTATTTGTTCCTTTAAAAAAGCTTTATGCAGCTCAGGCCTGCCTTCATAGGATATGTAGCTAAGATTACCTTTGAAGTTTGATCCTCCTGCCTCTACTTCTGAGTGCTGCGATCTTGGTGTGTGCCCAGTTGGTGGGGTTCTGCAGAGTGAACCCAGGTTTTCATGTATGCTAAGCAAGCATGTTGCTAAGTGAGCTACATCCACAGACCCCAAAGCAAGTACGTCTGTGCTGTGCAATCTAACATAAAGGAAAATGAGTTTCTGTTGGATAGGAGGTCAGATGGACATAGTTCTCAAAAGCCACTGAGGAAAATCAAATACTTTATTCTCTTATAATTTCTAATCACATTGTTTAAGAAATATCAACACTCAGATGGCCAGCTGGCTCAACCAGTAAATGTTCTTGACACCAAACCTGATGACTGAGTTTGACCCCAGGATTCACGGTAAGGAGAGAATCAAGTCCTCCACGTTGTCCTCTGCCCTCTAGTCACAGACTTTGTTCCATTCGCATGTGTGTGCTCGCACTCACACACGCTCATGCACACGCGCTCGTGTGCACATGCACATGCTCATAATAATTTTAAAGAATAACGTGCTTTAAGGAGCATAATCTTAGAACAATGGCTTCCTTCTGTCTTCACCCCTTCTCCCAAGTCTTACTTCTTACTCATTAAAAGTAAGATGTTTTCCTTTGGTAATAAACACAGATCTGTTACTGGGCCAAGACACAGCAGTGTGATTCACCTTGTTACGCTAAAACACCATCTATTATGTCAAGACCATTGTTGTAGTCAATGTGGCCGTGTAAACCTGTATCTCAGTACTTGGGAGCTAAGGCAAGAAGATGTGAGTTTTGGGCCAGCCTAGTCTACTTAGCAAGGACCTGCTGTTCCAAATAAATGCATAGAGAGAATTTTGACTATAAAGTCATTCAGTGTGGTTTAGTTTTTATGAAAGAGTAAACATTAATAATCCTCTTACCTGTATATGTAATTGAATTAAAAATAGTCGACTGCCAGTGAGTGATGGTGCATACCTTTAATCCAGCATTCAGGGGTCAGAGGCAGGTGAATCTCCAAGCTCCATGTGATCCTAGTCTACAGAGTAAGTTCTGGAACAGGCAAAGCTACACAGAAGTACCCTGTCTCAAACAAGCAAACAAAACAAAACCAAAAACCAAAAAAAAGCCACAAAAAACAAAATTTATTAAAACATAAAAATTACATACGGACCACACATATTGTTTAGTACACCTATACTTTGTATGATATTCAGATCAGAGCAACATAGCTGTTTTGCAACAGTGTCACACTAGATTCTACCAGAACCGTTTTTCATTTCTTTATGTTGAGAATAAAGTCCTTTTCTACCTTTTGTGACATTGTATAGTTAGTTTCTTAACATTATCTACCTTTGGCATCTGATGCCAAAACTTGCTTCTCCAATGATAACTTAGTATACATTGTTCAAAGTTGACCATACCCAGATGCCCTCTCAGCCTCTTAATTTTTTTTTTATATAAACCTGAGCAAGAGGATAGAAAATAATTGTTCATTGGTATATTTTTAATTTTTTACTTTATGACTCCACTAAAAAAAAAAAAACAACTGTAATTTGAAGCAAAGATTCTGAAATTACCACTTTTCTAAAAATACAACTTAAAGCTGAAATTTAATATATCGAAACATTTTTGTTCTGGCAATGATACATGTTTTCATAAAGATGTATTTCTAAATGGCTCTGAAATAGGGAACCTTTCCAAAACAGGCTGTAGTTGCCTGGGTGAAGAATATTAGGTTGCAACATGCAAAAAGGAAATCCTGGTGTAGGAAACAGTTGATAAAGAGCAAGTGTCTGTAGCATCTGATGAAGCCTTTGATGTCATCTCGTGGGCCTGCGTGTAGAATCTTGCTGGTGCCTCTCAGGTGAAATGCCCTCTGCTCTGGTGCTGCCCGGCTGCTCAGCCCTCCATTTTACTGCTGGTGTACATAACCTCTCGTCCTTATAGCTAATCTCCTCTAAGTCCTGCTTGTTATCCTTCACTCTGCCCCTCGTGAGAGCGGTATTGTCGTAATGGGTCACAGGCCTGCCAGACATGCAGTGTTTTCACAAGTCAAAGTCATTGGTATTTTTGAACTGTCCATTTGTCCTTTTATTGTCACTATTCTATGGATATTGAATACCTCAACTTTTTAATTTTATAAAAGGTTTTCTTTTAGAAGTGATGGGAGTGTGGGCTGTCATCCCACTTTTATTGAAGAAACTTACACTGAAGTGAGGCCTGGTGGCACCTGCATTCACAAAAGGTGGTATGAAAGAAGGGATCCTGTTTGGTTCAAAAAAAAAAAAAATTTCCCCCTGTAGTCCAAGCTCATTCCTGTGAGTACTACAGAGAACTTCCGTGGTTCTCTGTTTTTTAAAAAAAAACCCTTCAGATACAACTTTTTCTATCAAAATAAGAAATACCTTGCTTTACAGAATGTTATGTTGAGGAAATTATTCTAGTTCTGTTTTATAATCTCACCGCGTTTCTAAACAGACTCATGCCATTTGGAAAGAAGTTGTAGAAACAAATTGAGTCCCACATTCAGGAGTGTTTGAGTCCGAGTCACAGACTCAGTTAAGTGTTTCAGCAGCAGACACGTCTGTGTGACTACTTAACCTGTATATTAAGTTAAAAACACTGTCAATCTACTCAATATTTAAAACATGGTGTACTTGGTTTGGGGCACTATATTTTCAGTTGCAAATTTGGCTTTTGCAAAGAGGCTCGAGTAAATATATAAACAGGAGTTCTGGGGTTTGTGTGTAAGTGTGTAGGTACATGTATACCCTGAGCAGAATCTGTTGGCATGTTTGTACACTTAGAGTATTTGATAAATTCTCTTGTGATTCTGTAAGGTTATGCAACCTTCCTACCTTGCCCCAGTGGTAAACTCTGTCCTGTAAATACATTCTTAATAACTTTGACTACAAAACATTTTTCACCTCAAATGATGAGGCTACATGTTTTTTATTTATTTGTTTTTCAAAATGGTACTTTTAAAAAGCCAAAAGTGTTCACTGGGGGTAACTCTCAAATCACAATTAATAAATACAAAGTGATACTGATAAATTACTGATAGGAAATAGTAATACATAAATTTCACAAAATGTAAATATAAGCTACAAATTAATTTGTTTTTGAAGCACTGGCATCTTGTAATTATTTTGAGCTATAAAGGCCAAATCCAATCATGAGTATGAAGCAAAGGACCCAGTCACTGAGAGGAGTTGGACTCGATGTTTAACCAGCACAGTGTGCCAGGTTGCAGGGATTCAAATCACTAATGAAATCCCTGCTATTTGGGAGGGATTAAAAAAAAAAAAAAAAACAGACCATAAAAAAAAAAAAAAAAAAACTAACAACAAAAAGGAAAACATTAAGTGAGGTAGTAATTTTCCAGTAGTCAATGTTAATGAAAGCATTTACTCATGTGAACTGTAGTTTTATTTTTATATATTAGTTTTGCTGTCTTATTTGTTTATACTAAAAATAGTTACTCTTTATATTTTCTTGTGAGATGCTTCAGAAGCACTTCTAGAAATGGCATCATTTGCCATAAGTATTTTGTTTTCTCCCCATCTAGTTTTTATGAAGTAGTGCTAACTCTGCCTTAATTTGATTTGGCATCCCTGCAATTGAACATTTGTAAGTATCTTATATTATGGCCCATCTGGGTTGTCATAGAAACCAAAGACCTCCATCCTCTTCCCTCTAGTTAAAAATGGAATGCAAACAGGGCTTCAAAGTGACGTTCTTCTAGTACAAGTGACAGCCCTGTGAAGTGCAGAACAGCAAGGTTGCTTATTGGTTTTTTTCTCCCATGGCCTCTCTTTCCTGTTAATTCTCATACATGCAGCTTTCCTCCTGAGAAATCTGTGAGATACTAATAGAATTTTAAATATAAGCATCAGAAAGAGGAAAGAATGTAGTTAATTCCTTTCCTACTCTGCTAAAGAAGTACAAAATTAGCAGTGGTTTGTTCTCCCTGGGTTACTGTCTGGCCTGTTGACACCACAGTCAGTGGTGCATGTCACAGAAGCACGAGCATTTGCTACAGTTTTCAGCTTCCATTATTGTCCCATTATTTATTTCCGAGGATCTATCAATGTGGTTTTATCTCATTAGAGCCTACAGACTTGTGGGCTAAGTACACACCAATAATTTATTAACATAAAAATTTATTAATGTGCCAATATATTGTGTCCTGTCATTGGACCTAGTGAGAAAACATTTATATCTCCACTTGAGACAAGATTTTGTTCTGTAGCCTAGACTGGCCTGCAACTCCCTGCTTCTTCCTGAGGTTACAGGTGTGTCCCACATTGCCTGGATCCTGAGAGAACATCTTTTGGCCCTGTTCCGCTAGTCAGAACCCATGACTGCACTCATGATGCTTCTCAGTCTCACTCCCTGTAGCTTCTCTCCCAGAACCATGGGTAGCTCTAACTGTTCTCCTTAAGTGGCTGATATGCTTGTAAAGCAACTGTGTTAAGTGATTCCAGTGAATTGTTGCAGTGGTGTTGCAAAATATGTGTTTATTGTTACTATTTGTTGAGTTATTGGTGTGGCGTTATTTGATTTAAAATGTCAAATTCTCAAGCTGGGCAGTGGTGGCACATGCCTTTAATCCCAGCACTTGGAGGCAGATTTCTCAGTTCGAGGCTAGCCTGGTCTAGAGTGAGTTCCAGGACAGCCAGGGCTATACAGAGAAAACCCTGTCTTGGGAAAAAAAATGTTGAATTCTCATTTTCTTTTTTCAAAACTTTGTTATTTTTCAAGCCAGGCTTTCTCTATGCAGTCCACTCTGTAGACCAGAGATTTGCCTCTTCTGCCTCCTAAGTGCTGGGACTAAAGGCCAATGCCACCATTGCAGGCCTTAAATTTTCATCTTAACATAGTTTGAATTATAGAAAGCAGCACAAATAGTGATCTGCAATGTGAAGTCAGTGATGAAGAACTGAGGACTAAGTGTATACCCCAAAAGAAATGCTCACAAGGGTGAATTTGAGATGTCATTAGTTGGTGGAGCATGGGAAGCTTGGCGTCAATTCCAAATCTCTTCTGTTTTTGAAAAGGATGTTACAAGGCCTTCAAATGACATCTGCAATCCCACATCTCAACTGATGGCCAATGGTCATTTTCAGCAGTACCTGAGAAAGTGGTAGGACTACCCATCTTAGTGAGAAACCCTGAGAGTCTCTGTAGGTATAAGAAAGAAGTATGATTTAGTTGCTGTCATCAGTATAGCTGAGAGAACACAGTTTCCGAACAGCTCTGTATTCCTTGGCCTATACTATAGAGGTGAATTCTTCATACAAAACACAGTGCTGCCGTGTTTGTGGTTTGTTATGTTCGCTTATTTTACTGGTGCTTTTAGTTCTGCTTTGTTTGCAAGTATGAGGCAGCTGAGAGAGGGTTAAGAAACCTCAACTTTATATCCAGTTTAAAAATTACTCTTAGATCATTATTCCCATTTATCGATGTCTGTTTAATCAGACCAGAAATGTTAGTTGTTCAGCAAATGTCACGTTGCCAGCAGCTTTGTAGAGGCCTGCAGTTCCCCAAGCACATGGTAGGTCGAGCTTTCCTCTGAGCACACTGTAGGGCAGCCTTTCCTTGGAGCACACTGTAGGGCAGCCTTTCCTCTGAGCACACTGTAGGGCAGCCTTTCCTCTGAGCACACTGTAGGGCAGCCTTTCCTCTGAGCACACTGTAGGGCAGCCTTTCCTGTTCACCCTGTATCGCTCATTCCTGGGGAGAAATGCAAAGCTTGCAGGAACACTGAGACCTGAGGGGCTTGAGAAGATGATAGGATGAACTTCTCATTCTGACGTGCAGAAATTTCTGGAAGGCGTCAATCTTCATGAACGTGTGCTTTGTCATTGCCAAATAAGGGAAATGTGGTCCTTTCCAATGCATGTTTTAGGAGTTTCTCTGTACACCATTGATACAGTTCCCTCTGACTAGCCAGCAATTCTGTCTAAGCTGGATCTTCACCTTCTATGGATAGATGTTTGGATTGTCATATAAGCTTTATTTTCACAAGGAGCAGAGCCCAGGAACAGCTTCTGTTCCTTGTGGGTAGGTATATAAGTGACGCACTGGGATACTGTGCTCACCCACTAGGAGGAGACCTTATCTTTCCCAAAGGAGCAATTTTCAGTTATTGTCGACAGCCTGTATTTAATGTTTTTGTCAAGAACAAATTTCCTAGTCGGAAAAAAAAAATTTCCTAGTCGGGCAGTGGTAGCATACACCTTTAATCCTCAGCACTTGGGAGGTAGAGGCAGGCGGATTTCTGAGTTTGAGGCCAGTCTGGTCTACAGAGTGAGTTCCAGGTCAGCGGGGGCTACAGAGAGACCCTGTCTCCAAAAACAAAAAACAAACAAACAAACAAAAAACACAAATTTCCTTGGGTTTAGTATTGCATAAAATGTATACTCCCACGTTTGACCTTGTTTTTTATTTGAGACCCCTACTTTCTCTGTTGCCTTCTCTGCATACATATAGTATCCCAACAGTTTTCCTGTTAACATTATAAGGAATATAGTAGTTTTACTATGTGAGTATCTTATGTCCCCTGAAATAGTCTTCTTAAAGAACAGGCATATGCACTTCTTTTTAACATTGATATCAATAGGGATATTTACTGAATATTCCCACCCCATATCCTGTTCTGCCCATTAATTCTATTCATAGCTCTAGCATCTTTCAAAATTAAGGTGAGAGGGTTATTAGTGAAGTACATGCAAAACAGCAAGCAAATTAACAGTGGTGGATGATTCACAGGATGTTCTAAGAACCTTTCCTAAATTGTATTAAACATGTAGGTTAACATCAGATAGAAACTCACAGAAGACTGATAGTTTGTATCTGTGGTTTATCCTCTTGTCCTCTGGGATTTAGCAACCTTTCCAGCCTCTCTCCTCATGTGCATATATATTCCTGGGTAGCAGGCTGATTGCTGCCAATGGCACTAAAATGTTTGGATAGTAGGAACTGTACTGCCTTCTTCCCCCTGAGCCCAGCACCGTGATGACCTGTTTGCACATGAGCCTGTGGTGTATCATTTTTCCTTGTATAGGAACAATAGAATAAGGTCTGACTCTAGTTGATTGAAGTGGTAGTTTTAGATTCCAATAAGAGGACCTATTGCCGGTGAGGGAGGTTGAAATTGCAGAATGAGTTTCAGCATGAGGCAGGTCTGCCCAGCTGCGGGTTGATTTGCTCCATGAGACATGGAGCACACATAAACAGATGGCCCAACAGTGAGTCAAAGCGACAGATCCTGAACAGATACACTGTCTTTTGCCTGATTCTTAACATGAGTCTAAAGAGTGGAATTTTATCCTGCCACGTGAAGGCTAAAACCAAGCATTTAGTGAAAGAAATGTCATTAAGAAATGAAAAGTATATGTTGTTAGCCAGAGAAGAAGCCCAACTATCACTCGGTCTGGACACTGAGAAGCCAGCAGTTGCAGGAATAGGCGTAAGCTGGCTTTATCGTTTGGCATGTGCACATTCAACATCATTCTGCTGTGAACACGCCAATATGTGGCACAGTAAGAAAGGAGTGAATTGATGTCTCTGATACTGGCTTTTAAAGACACAAGCCTTTTGTTGTAAAAACATAAATCATATTGAGGGTAAGGAGAACTTTTTTTAAAAAATACCTGTGTAATAAGAAATACCTTTATATAGAAATATACCACAACCTAAGTTTGTAATGGTTTAAACAAGGAACATGTTCATGGAAAAAGCCAGAAGAATGTAGTAGAATTCTCTCATCCAGTCATCCATCTTCAGCACATGAGAGGTTCTAGAGAATATCTCTCTGCCAAACACTTTCAGAAGAACTTAAGCATCTCACTAATTTTCAAAATCAAGATTTTGCGGAAGATGTAAATATATCTGTAATCCCAACTCTTCAGAGGCTAAAATGGGTTGCTGAAGAATTTGAGGCCAACCTGGACTACATAGAGTTCCATACCTCTCTGGACCATATAGTAAAATCTTGGCTCTAAAACAAAACAGAACATACTTAAAGATGTCTGGTGAGTGAACGGAGTGCTGCTTGAACTCTGAACTCCTCATTGTAGGTTGTGTTAAACTTTATGCTCATGCCCCCTTTGTGCATATATGACCCATAAGACATTGCTAACAATGAGTGGTATTGTTGGGATGACTGCTGATATTCCTCAGGTCTCTGTAGTTAGGATTGCAAAGATGTAAGATATGGTGGTGAAAAACTTATTCTGAACTGCTGTGAGGGTTACAGAGCCATTGGTGAAGGAGGTACAAATATAGCTACCTTTTGTTTCCCAAATAATTGGGATCCTATTGAAGATGAATTGTGCCGGCACCTACTTTCTTAACTGGCTTTCATTTCATCTGCTCAAGCATGCACACCTACCTTTGCTTAGGGCAGGGAGGCACTAATCTGCTTTTGTGCAATCGGAAAGGAACACTGGCAATGCATCGAACTCTGAGGGATGCATTGGTAATGGATTTTTTTTTTCTCACTCTCAAAGAGATTCTAGAAGAATGCAAATAGATGTTCGTTGTAGTTTTTTAAGTGAATCACTGAGCAGTGCATAAAGAGAAATACCTTAACAACCAACTACCCCAAATACCTACCCTTCACATGTTTTAGACCCAATGTGATCTAATTCAATGTAGGTCACCTTGGAATTGTGTCGTCCTATAAGCTTTAGTGTATCTGATACTATGTTCTGTGTCTCTTATCATTATTAAAGCCTCAAAAAAAAAAAAAAAACCCTGCTGAAATGATTGTTTTAATACTGTGAAGATTATCAGATCTTTAGATCACATCTGTTTAAATCAGCTCCCATCATTCCAGCTTTCTGGTTTTGGTTTGTCTTTGCCTCCAACTGAATCTGTGAAGCAGTAGCAACGTTGCACACAGCTTCTGCTTAAATCTGCAGCATTCAAGTCTTCCTTTTGTTGCTGAGCTGTTCTTGCAGACTTGGTAGAGCCTTATCAAATACAGCCAGTTGGTGCTGCTGGTCTGAAAGCACAGGAGAGCTCTCATGCGGAAGGTTAATGGGGTGTAATTATAAAGAAAAACGAACTACTCACCTACTCTATCTCTCTCTACCTGCACCCCAAGTGACAAGTGCTCTGATCTTCTGAAAACCCTGGAGCAGAGGTTTAACCATCTAAAATTATGACAGGATAACAGTCACACAAATAAGCATCCTGTGAAGTATTGGTATGCACCCTGTGCAGGAATGATGCCTTCCCTGTTAGAGGACCCCTGCCTAGGATAGGAGCACCTTCAGCCACAAGAAGAGCTGCTTGTTAAACATTGTACTTCTGTGTCGATTCTTCATTTCCAGTCAATTTGTTCCATTTTCTTTTCCTAAAGGAGCTTTCTTCCCTCTCTGACTAGTGGAAGAGCTGAAAACCTGCACACAAGTGGGGCTGTCTCCCTGAACTATGAGACAACAGATAGCCCTGCTCTGCCCTCCAAGTAATCTGTCTCACCTGCTCCCAGACCATCCTTAAACCAACTGGAGTATACAGAGCTTTGATCATGCTAGGCAGGTGTTCTACCACTGAGCTACACTGGTACCCCCAGCCTTAGGTTCTTGGAAGGGTATGCAAATAATCATCTCTTGTCACTTTCAGCACTGGGAGCAGTTGTAGCCAGCTCAGGTAGTGTCCGAGCAAGGCCCCTCTACCATCCCTATGTAATCCTGAGATGATGTGCATTTCTGTGAGTTCAAGATGAGTTAGATCCTCATGTCCTTTAGTTGGAAATATTATGGGAAATATTTTTAATAGGAAAAATGCAATGAGGTGGGGCAAGACTAGAGAAAGAGCAGACGATATCCAAGGGTTAGATGACTTAGACAGATCTGTGTTACTAGGGTCACACTACCAGGCCATTGTGAAATTGCCCTGCCACTAGAACATCTAAAGGGTGAGCTAAGCAGTGATGGACTGCTGAGTTGATAGAATGCTTTTGCCAGCTCAGCATAGAATTGAAAGACGGCATTGGGGAAGGACTTAAATTCAACAAGCCCCCTGACATCTTCCTAAAAGGCCTGAAACATAGCACTCTTGGCTAGGCTATGCTCCCTCCTGAGATGAATAAACCAGGCATCACATGCATATATGCATGCATACATACATACATACATACATACAGGCCTTTGGAGGGTGCACACAAATGATGGCTGTGTTGCTCTCGCAGCAGTCCTACTGACCCAGCCCTGGACCTCCTGAATGCTAGGGGAGGGAGGGGCAGCAGGGACCTTAGGAACAGTTCTGAAAGCAGGGAGGTTTAAAACCTGTTTGTGTGGTTTGTAGTATTATACCCTACCCACTCTGTACATGCATATGGTTTTGATTATCCACATTCCATTTTGAAGGTAGGAAGGATGAAAGGAGGGAAGCACACATCTATATATTTTTTATAACAATATAAAACTGTTATAAGATAAATATAAAACTGCAGTAAGATAAATCTGTTAATGATAAAGGTTTTAAATCCAAGGCCTAGTGTGGTGGCACACATTTTAGGTCCAGCACTAAGGAAGCAGATGTAGGTAGTTTTCTGTGAGTTCAAGGCCAACCTGGTCTACATAGTGAGTTCCAGGACAACCAGGGCTCTGTAGAGAGACCCTGTCTCAAAAGTCAACAACAACAAAATTATGTCCAGCTTCATGCTAGTGGCCAGTAAGTAAAGCTTCCAGTGATTTATTTCTTTAAAAATCCACTGGGGCCCAGTGTTTCCCAGTCCTAATATTGCCAGTGTCAATTCTATTTATTAACCTGAAGTCATTGTTCCAGTATTGAAACCTTTTTTATTTGAGGCTGGAAAGTTAACAGCAGACTCTCAGGACTGTTGTTATATCCCATAGATGGGGAAGCAAGTCATTCTTACTGGGTTAGCTGCAGGGTGTGTCCTTGCTCGGCAGCCAGGGAAGTGCCTCAAGTGATTCGTTCTGGTATTTCAGGGTATGGACAGGCCAGCTCTGTCCAGTTTCTTTGAGAATATCGCCAGCCCTTCCAAATTCTCAGAACTGTTTATAAGAAGTATATTTTACACACACACACACACACACCACTACACTTCTACCATATTGTGATCAAAATATTTGGTGAAAACAACTTAGGGGAGGAACGGTTTATTTGGCTCAAAAGTTTTAGGGTGAACAGCCCAAAATAGCTGTGAAGACAGGATGGAGTTCCTAGCTACAGGAGTATGAGGTAGAAACTCCTCATATGGTGACAGACTAGTGGGCAGAGGACCAATGTTAGAGCTAGAGTGACTGTAACTTTTAGTCACCTGCCTCTGCTGGGGGCTGGGAGCTAGCTTAGCTGGTTAAATGCTTTTCATGCAAGCATGAGTTTATATCCTCAGCACCCACACAAATCCAACATGACAGCACATGTCTGTAATCTCAGTGGCAGGGACAACAGGATCCCTGGGGTTGGCTGGCTGACAGTCTGTGAGCTCCTGGTTTAGTGAGAGACCCTGATTTAGTGAAGGGTCCAAACATGGCTCAGTAGGTAAAGGTAAAGGCGACTGGAGTTTAATCCCCACAACCACATGAAGAAAAGAGAGAACCAGCTTCTACAAGGTCTCCTTAACTTCCCTTTGTGTGCTCTGCACCTCTCCACAGCACACACATATGAAATAAATAAATATGTGAAAAGCAGTTGAGAAAGATGCCCACCTAAAGACCCCACAGCCTTCAGAATAGTACCAGAAGCTAGAAAGTGAGCATTCAAAACCTGAACCTAATTAAGCCTGGCAGAGTGATGCACACCTTTAATCCAAGCACATGTGAGGCAGAGGCAGAGGCAGCTGGTCTCTGAGCTCCATGCCAGCCTGATCTAAAGAGGGAATTGCAGGCCAGTTAGGGGCACATAGTGAGGCCCTTCTCAAACAAAAGCAAAGACTTTGACCTTTTGGAAGATTTCAAATTGAGACCATTTTCTTATGAAACCATTTACATAGTAGTACATTTACTTTGTCATGGGGCATCACTGGTATAGTATATTCCAGAACCTTCTCTAAAACATCTGCTTCTTGTCTCTGGCAGACCTTTTCCCATTACTGCACCCTCTGACTCCTCGCCTGCTCTGCTCCTTCACCTTACTGTGGAGGAGTCTTTTCTCATAGACTCCCAGAGCCTTACTCTACTTCCCAATACTTCCCTGCATCTAGAGCTAGATGAGCAATAAAAGATGGTGTTTCCCGTGGCCTAGAGCTCCACACCATGATATATTCTGTCTTTCTTCTCAGACGCTTCCCAACTCCTATCAGCCCCCGAGAATCTGGGTTAGGTTGGTGGAGTTTAATACAATCTAGTTTTTCAAGGTAGGGATTCCCTAGTTTAGTCCTTTTTTACTATCAGACTAACTTGTTCAGGATCATTTTTGTTAAAATGCTTTCCAGTTAAATGTTTCAGTGTTTTGAGATGGTTTGTTTCTTTGTTTGTTTGCTTTTGTTTTTAAAGAATTAATTATTTTATTTATGTGAGTACACAGTAGCTGTTTTCAGACACAGAGAAGAGGGCATCAGATCCCATTACAGATGGTTGAGAACCACCATGTAGTTGCTGGGAATTGAACTCAAGACCTCTGGAAGAACAGTCTTAACTCTGGAAGAGTGCTCTTAACTGCTGAGCCATCTCTCCAGCCCCCACTTTTAGAGATGTTAAGAGTTACTTTTGTTTAAACATCCATAAAGTAGTTCATTTCACCCAGGTCTATTTTCTGTAAGATGTTTATTCCTGGACATGGTACACATCTAATATTGCTATTTTTTTTTTCTCAAGAGAAACTTTAAAATTGAACTTTGTTAAAAGGTGGTGTCAGCTTGGTAAATGCTCCATCTATAAGTTTGTAGATATATTCTGCATAAATTTGATCACCTCTTTCTTCATCTCATTTTGTCCAGTGTTTCTGTAAAGGGGGAACTTGTTACATTTTCTCAAGTGATGTCCCAGGAATAGGCAGTGCTACATCTGACTCCTAATCCTGAGTGTGATAGGGGCTTGCTTTTGTCTTCCAATTTTAATATCATTACTGGGCTTTGCTTTGTTTTGTTTTCCCATTCTCTCCGTGTAGCTCTGGTTGTCCTACTTTCTTCTGCCTCCCAACTACTGAGATTAAAGCTTATATTACCACACTCAACAAGTCATCACTGTATTTAAATTTTATTTTTATATCCAACTTGCCAGAACAACTACAGTGTAACCATCTCAAATCTTCGTTCTTTTGTGTGTAAATGGGTAGCAGCTTTAGGGTAGAGGAATGAGACACTTTGTGTAGTGTATGCCACAACTTTGACATAACAATGCAGTGGTGCCTTTTAAGTTGTGGGATATAGCTATGGGATTCAGAGTGACAAGCTGGTAGTGTGTGCAGTAGTTCTCTATAAACAGCTGGTTAGAGAGAGAGAGACAAGCTTCTTTGCTGAACTGGAGCAAACTAATAACTTCTATGTCATAGCTCACCATGCAACAAGCACAAGCTAAACTCTGCAGATTGTGAATGGGTTTTACTGATAATGTTTTTCTGCCATCCTCATTTCTGTGTCTGACGTCTCTTTTGGGTGAGTTCATGTTTAAATTCAACATTATTTTATGTGTTTAATTTATGAACCACTATAGAGATACAAATTATTTTGGGTCACAATTCAAAACAAATACATGTTTTATAATGTGTTCAGTTTCCAAGATAAAAAGATAGTAAGTAGCAGTCACTCTCTTGATATTATATTGTTTTGCATATAATTTAAAATGGCAATGACATCAAATCTGGCCAGTCGGTGAAGATGTTAGCCAACAGCTCTGAAGATCTAAGTTCTACACCTGAATCCACATGGTGGAACAAGAAATTGTATTCCCGCAGATTGTTCTCTGACCTCTACATGCCCTGTGCTGGTGTAAAATGCATGGCCTACAAAGACTCATAGATTTGAGTGCTTAGTTCCCAGTTGATGGACTGTTTGGGAAGAACTAGGAGGTGTGGATGTGTTGGTATAGGTGTGGTCTTCTTGGAGAAGGTGTGTCACTTCAAGGAGACTGTCTGTCTGTCTCCTTCTCTCCCTCCCCACCCCCTGCCTCCATCTAGCCAATTAGATGTAAACTAAACTCTCAGCTACTGCTCCAGAACCAGACCTTCCTGCTTGCCACCACGCTCCCAGCCTTGATGGTTGTGGAGTGACCCTCAGAAACTGTAAGCAAACTCCCAATTAAATATTTTCCCATTATAAATTGCTTCTTTGGTCATGGAATCTCTTCACAGTAGTAGAACAGTAACTGTGACATGCATTATGCTCTATACACCCCACCATACACATGTTAAATAAATGAACATAATAAATTTTATTTTAAAATTCTAATCACTTAAATTTTTTTTAAAGATTTATTTATTGTTATATGTAAATACACTGTAGCTGTCTTCAGACACTCCAGATCAGACACTTCAGATCTCATTACGGATGGTTGTGAGCCACCATGTGGTTGCTGGGATTTGAACTCAGGACTTTTGGAAGAGCAGTCAGTGCTCTTAACCGCTAAGCCATCTCACCAGCCCTAAAAATTAACATTAAAACATTTGGCTTGAGCCAGGTGTGGTGGCATACACCTTCAACGCCCACAGAGGCAGGCAGATCTCTGTGAGTTTGAAAACAACCTTGACTATATAGTGAATTCCAGGTCAGCCATAGTGAGACCCTGTCTCCACAAAAACAAAAAACAAAACAAAACAACAAACACCCAAAAATACAAACAGCTCTTTTTTGTAGCATCCCCTAGGCAGTTGACTGTGTCGAGAAGCAACTGGCTGTCAGAAACTCATTGAGCTGGACAGCAAATTCAAGTTTCATGTGTTCTATGAGAAGCTCATGGTCACTGAGGTAGCTGCTGAGGTTTGTGTGAAGACTGGACGCATTGTATGGTATGACTCCATGGAGCATGGCGCCCAGACCCACATGGCAGAGTGAGCCTGCTGTTGATAAGGGACATTCTTGTTATAAACCCAGGAGAACTGGAAAGAGGAAGCACAAGTCTGTTCATGTTCTCAACTTGGTTATTGTGAAAAAGGGAGAGGGAGATATTCCTGGACTGACAGTTACTACTGTGCTCCATTGGTTGGGTTCCTCATGGCTAGTAGAATTCAAAAGCTTTTCAGTCTCTTAAAAAAAAAAGATATCTGCCAATATGTTATCAAAAATCCCTTAAACCAAGAAGGTAAAAAGCCTAGGACCAAAGGCTCAGCTTCGTGGTACTCTATCTACATGTTCTGTAGCATAGCCAGCAATGTACAAACCACACACTGAGGAAAACAGGGCTCTTAGGGCCCTTGGCTATAGGTGGAGTTCCATTGTAGCAGTATTGTTAGTGTTTCATTGCCATACATACCAAATTTGGGACAAAGCTCGGTGATGCTTACCTGTTAAGAGTGTAAATGAACTAATTAAGAGAATTATAAGCTGCTTTTACAATAGGCTTACCGTGTTAGAGATGCAGTATAGATCTCTGTGATGTGGATGAAGCTCTGATCTGTGGAGATGACATGTAAAATCCATTAGTGCAAATATCCATGTGTGCACGCATGATGGAGTGTGTTAAACAGATCTGCCTCTAGTGCCCAGGTGGACATTGAACTCAGGCAGTCTTCCTGCTTCAGCGCTAGAATAAAGGTATGACAACTGCGCTGGGCTGAAGTGTGTGTTCTGAAAGAATAAACCCCAAAGGCTCTTTTAATTACAAAGGTAGGCCACAATCTGGTCAATATCATGACAGGTGTGCTCTCGTCTGTTAAACATCCACATAGATAATTATTGGAAAAGTGTTTGGTAATTGGAACTCTCCTGCTCCTTGATTCATTTCTAAAACAGATTGTTCAAATTTCTTGATACCTTGCAGAAGCTATTCATCTGATTTTAACTAAAACTCATCTCAGACAGCTCGAGGAAAGCCTTCTAGTGTCTGCCAAATAAATGCAATGCTACCAGCAGTGCTCCTCCTCCTCCTGGTTCTCCTCTTCTTCTTTCTGCTCCTCCTCTCTCTCCTCTTCTTCCTCCTCCCTGTCCCCCTCCCCCTCTCTGTTAGAATTCAATCTCATTCTCCCCTGGGAACATTCTTGCCAACAGCATCACTGCATGTTCTTCATTGATTGAATTTTGCTTATTGCATTAAGGGAGGAATTTACTGTGAGCCTACTGTTTTCTTTCTGTATTTTTGCTCATAAAATGATATTGTGTATTTCTCTTCACAAAACGGTGGAATCTTCACTTAATTCTCTGTTTCTTTAAAGAGTACATACCTTTTGTTCAGAACTGTAGTTTGATCTCTAATATTGTCAGTAACATGGGTAGTTTTGTTTTATGTTTGCTTCATATGGACACAGGATCTCTGCTCATTCTAGGCTGGCCTAGAATCCTTCTGTCTCCACCTCCTGGCAGAGTGTTGTCTAGGATGACATGCTGTGCCACCATGCATGGCCACGTAGACAATAATTATATGACACATTCTGATGACTGTCATGTCTAACTTGCCACTTCCTCACTGTTAATGACTATAGTGTTAACCATAAATGCAATACTTGAAGTTCGGTTGAACAACAGAAAGTCCCCCTCCATCACTAAGATACTCCTTTAACCCATTTGAGAAATTCCAATACCAACAAATAGGATTTTTTTATTCATATATTCCAGGTTTCTCTATTCACATAAAATTTAATACCCTGGTTTTGTTTGAACAGTGAGTCTGCGGATCTGGACATGCATTCATTGTATTTTAGGTGTGGAGACAAATGTGACTGATTCTTCACATTTTAGTTTCAGAATTTCTCTGTCAGCCCTTTATTTAAAGATAGATATAAAGGTCACAGTCTCAGATTATACATTAGTTCTTGGGGAGAAAGGGTAACTGTTGAGAGCATTACTTTGAAAGCTGTTTTGGGTGAGTGTGGCTTCCTCATAATTGGTTCATAATATAGTTGCATAGAGCACCAGCTAGTTGAGTGAGCTGGAGCAGGAGCAGAGATCAGAAGCACCAGCACCCAGCTCCGGAGGGAAAGGCCTAGTGCTTGAGATTCTTCTGAGAGATGCTCTCGAGAATTTGTGCACTGATGTGTTGGAAGGAACAGGGAGTGGTTTGACTGGGGAGTGATGGGCTTGTCCTCCGCTTGTCCATCTCCTGTGCTCCAGGGAACTTGGAAGAATGGCTTGAGATAGCAGGAAGATAAGCCTGTATTCTGTTTATTGGATCTATACGATTGTGTATTTTCCTTTCAGACCCATCTTCTGTTACATGAGCATGTAGATAGTATCACTGAAGGTCACAGTATTGATCATGAAGACCCTGTGAACTCGTCTGCCTGAATAAGCCCTGGTGAAATCGGGATGCAAGAGTCAGGGAGGTCAGGGACTGGTCACAGGCTAGGTCTATGAAGTGCTTGACAGAGGGATTGAAAGCAACAGGGCAGCCCTGTGGATGCAGGCCACACTGGCCTGTTATTTATAGAAGTATGGAAGAGAAACATTGTCTGCAAGTTATTTACTTTCTCCCTCCCATCTACCATCATTCTTTCGAAATTTTCGTTTTCCTTTCCTTCAATTCCCACTTCTTTTTTAAAAACAAAACAGCAGGGTTGAAGAGATGGCTCAGCAGTTAAAAGTACTGACTGCTCTTCTGAAGGTCTTGAGTTCAAATCCCAGCAACCACATGATGACTCACAACCATCCGTAATGAGATCTAATGCCCTTTTCTGGTGTGTCTGAAGACAGCTATAGTGTACTCACATATAATAATAAATAAATCTTTAAAAAAAAAACCTTTTTATTGAAGATTTATTTTATGTTTGTGAGCACACTGTCACTATTTGCAGACACCCCAGAAGAGGGCATCAGATCCCACTACAGATCTGATGAGCCACCGTGTGGTTGCTGGGTATTGAACTCAAGACTTCTGTAAGAGCAGCCAGTGCTCTTAACCAAAGCCATCTTTCCAGCTCCAACAACAAATCTTTTAAACCAAACACACCTTTAATGCCAGCACTTGTGAAGCACAGGCAGGCAGATTTCTGTGAGTCAGACACCAGCCTAAACTACATAGTAGGTTCCAGGATAGCCAGTAGAGGGATCCTGTCTCCAAAATTATTTAATAGTTATTAATACTAATCTTTTAATACTAAACTTTTAAAAAAAGTTTTTTTAAAAAAAACTTTGAAACTGTTTAGTAATGTCAAAAACCAGTTTGTTATATTTAGTCTTTTTTGAGAACTTCAGGATAATGAGCTGAGATAATTAGCCACATTCAAAGATCTCTCTCATATGTGAACACTATTGAAAATCTCCTGTTTATACCAGTGTAACCTCCAACAATGGCTGCCAAGCAAACAAACAGCAACAACAAAACAAAACATGATTTCTTTGCTCAAACCACAGTGGTGAAATTGTAGGTTCATCTCCTGGGGCATCGCGAGGACCTTTGTATGGGCACCGAGAACTCCTTGACCGTACTTGGCTTCTGAGACACTGTCGTTGTCTTCTCTCACTGTCACCTAGATCTGGTGCTCACCTGTGTCCGCATCCCTCTGAGACTGTGGGACTGAAAAGCTGTCTTCATGCACGGACTACCCCCTCAGCAGCCCTGCCTTGCTGATGGTGTGTGGACGCCTCTCCCCGAGGAGTGCTTCTGCACTAGGGTGCCCTGCAGCAGAGCTTTCTGCTCCCATCCTTGGTTTTGACCGCACTTGTACATTTAGTGACAGGAAACAATACTGCCCAAACCTTGACCTTTCAAACTTTCAGACATACACAGACAAACAATCATGTGACCATGGTATTGTATGTAGTTGGCAAATACAGTGAGGACAGGGGGCCAGGCTGTTCTGGTCTGGGCCATGCTTTGAAATACTGGAGCTGTCTTCTACAGAAAGCTTTACCCAGCTCACATGATCTGATCCATCAAACCCACGGGCTTTTTTCCTTCCTTCTAAGGACTGATGCAACCTTGCAAGTATTTTCTGTAGGTTCCCCCCGCCCCCCCACACACACACACCAGCAGGTCTCCATCTTTGTTTTAGGCTCTGGGGAAGAACAGAATGCACCGCCACTCACTTGTCTGGCACTCTGCTTCTGGTTCTGACTGGTTGTCACACTGCTCTAGTCATGTGGCTAAAGAGTTCTTTAGCCTGTATCTTTCTAGTTCTTGCCTCCACTATTACCTGTGCTGTTGCACACAGCACTGGGAGCAGGTCCTGGGCTTTGTCTCTTCTTTGTAGTTTACTTCAGTAGGCAGAAATCACGAGAACACACTGGAGTTTCTAAAGATGGCTGTAGAGGATAAAGACACCCTGTTTTTTTGAACCTGGTATAGTAATTATCTAGTTTTCCTTCACTGTTTCTTTCAGAGTGTATCTCCCCGCCCCCCACGGCCCTTTCTCTTTTTCTTTGGCAAGTTTTCCTACTGTTTCTCCCTTCTGGTTTTGGTTGGTTTGGTTTGGTTTTTAGTTTTGGTATACGCTCTTGGAGTCTGTTTTTACTAGGAGAGTGCTGTCTAGGATGACATGCTGTGCCACCATGCATGGCCACATAGACAATGACTGTATGATACATTCTGAAGACTGTATACATTCATGTCTACTTGCCATATCCTCAGTGTTAACCAAAAATGCAATGGTTAAAGTTCAGTTGAACAATAGAACATCCCCTCCATTGCTAAACACTCCCTTAACCCATTTGAGAAATTCTGATACCAACAAATACATTTTTCCAGTTTAGTTTCTCTATTCACATAAAACTTAATACCTGGTTTTATTTGAGCAGTGGATATCTGGTGGTGAGGAAGACTGAAAGCAATTTTAAGAAAATATTTAAATCTTAGCCGGGCAGTGGTGGCACATGCCTGTAATCCCAGCACTTGGGAGGCAGAGGCAGGCGGATTTCTGAGTTCGAGGACAGCCTGGTCTACAGAGTGAGTTCCAGGACAGCCAGGGCTATACAGAGAAACTCTGTCTCAAAAACAAACAAACAAACAAACAAACAAAAAAGAAAATAGTCAATTCTTAAAACATCTAGGTGTTCGGAAGGTACCAGTGTTAACTAACATCTCTGTGCAGTGCTCACGGTTACCTCAGCACCCCTCCCATGAACTCCAACACTTCTATTTCAATGCCTTCTATACCTGAGAAATATAATTTTGAAGACTAAATGTTAATTTTTATAACCATTTGAGTTTATTAATTTTTTTATTCTGTATATGTCTTCTGCAAAAGACTTGGACTACATTTTTTAAAAAATTCCCCTAAAAGGCATTGCTAGTGTGGGGTACAGGTTGGTTTCCTCCCCAAAAATGTCCTTTATGTGGTATTTTCATTGTCTGAAAAGAATCAGTAACAATATTTTCAAACTTTTTAAGAATATATTAGTATTAACTTAAATGCTTAAAAAACCCATTTTGTGAATATTTTACTGTTCTACCATGCTAAGCGAGGTCTCCTGTGGGTTTGGGTTCCTTAGGGAATATGGGTAACAAAGTTGATTAGAGCTACATGAGTAATTTTCAAATTAACCTGGCTGTTTGAGATTCACTTAACCCTTCACTGAAATCTTTATTTTGAGAGCAAGGGGTGTGCTTGCATTGGTAGAGTGCTTGTCCAGCATACATGATGCCCCACATTTGAACCCCCAGGATTATATAAGCTAGTTGTGATGATGACATCTTCCAACAACTCCAAAGATGACCAGTCAGTTCAGCGTTATCCTTGACTACTACACAGTGAGTTTGAGACTGGCTTGGGCTACTTAAGAACTTATCTCAAAACGTTAATTAATCAGAAGTATACTAATTTCAACTAGCACTAAGCTTCATTATCTCCAGTCATAATCTGTCTCAGAAGTATCAACCTTTTGTTATCAGAACTAGCAACTACAGCCAATACGTTCACTGTGCAGCCCCTCTGAGCCAGTGACTGGTCTTCAGTCCTTTGCACACTCTGTGCATGGAATGAGGACATTGGTTTACAGCACAGTACTCTCTATAGAGTGGAGATGTTAACAAACCCTGCATTCATAGCATTAACGTATTCTTTGTAGAGACTGGTGTGGTATCTGAATGGCAGTGTGTGTACCTGCCTAGCACACATGAGGTCATCCCCTATACTAGTGCTTCTCAGCCTTCCTAACAATGCATCCCTTCAATGAGCTAGCTCCTCAGGTTGTGGTGACCCCCAACCATAAAATTATTTCACTGCTATTTCATAACTATAATCTTACTACTGTTATGAATCATAATGTAAACATCTATGTTTTCTGATGGTCTTAAGCCCCTATGAAAGGTTCATTGGACCCCTAAGGCTTTGCAGCCCACAAGGTGAGCACCTCTGCCATACACTAAAAAGAAAGGAAAAGCAGGCAGGAGGGATGGATTATTATAATAATGAAAATATCCAAGAACACATTTTTTTTAATTTAAGTATAACTTAGGATGTTTATAAGACCTTGATTTTAAATTTTCTTTCTTGTTTTTTATTTGTTTGTTTGTTTGTTTGTTTTTGCCAAGGCCTCACTATATAGCTCTAGCTGTTCTAGAACACATTACATAATTCAGGCTGGTCTGAAACTCAAAGAGATCTTCCTGCCTCAGCCTCCTGAGTGTTAGGATTAATAGGCATTTGCCACCAAGTCCAGTTTGACTTTAACTTTCCATCCCATGTAGTTAAACCTCTACTCTGCCTAAACAGATAGCATTGCTGTTATGCATATGTTGTATGCATTTCTAAAATCTATCCCAGTGAAGAAGTCCTACTCAGTAGTTGTGCATTTCAGTAATTCGAATACTTTCTGTTTATATAGCATACAACAGTTTCTTTATTTAAAAATAAGGTTGAGATAGAAAGAGTGTTCCTGGCCGGGCGGTGGTGGTGCACAACCCTGTCTCGGGGGAAAAAAAAAAAAAGAAAGAAAGAAAGAAGGAAGGAAGGAAGGAAGGAAGGAAGGAAGGAAGGAAGGAAGGAAGGAAGGAAGGAAGGAAGGAAGGAAGGAAGGAAGGAAGGAAGGAAGGAAGGAAGGAAGGAAGGAAGGAAAGAAAGAAAGAAAGAAAGAAAGAAAGAAAGAAAGAAAGAAAGAAAGAAAGAAAGAAAGAGTGTTCCTATGGATTGAACCTGGAGCCCAAGAGCTATGTCCTAAATCCTACTTAATGTTTCAGACTGGGAGAAACTCGTGATGCTTGCTAGAATAGTTAAAATGTCAGATGAAATAACTTAATAATGACCAGTAATGTGCCAGTTATAATTCAGTGCATTCTATATAGATTAGCTCACTTATTGCTCATAGACGTATTTTTGTCTCATTTTTACAGACCAGGACACTAAGGAACAGGTGGATTAAAAATACCCTCCCAAGCCGGGCGGTGCTGGTGCATGCCTGTAATCTGGGAGGCAGAGGCAGGCAGATTTCTAAGTTTAAGGCCAGCCTGGTCTACAGAGTGAGTTCCAGGACAGCCAGGGCTACACAGAGAAACCCTGTCTTGAAAAACCAAACCCCCCCCCAAAAAAAAACCCTCCTAAGAGCATATAAACTGGGCTCGAGTTAAGACATCATAGCTCCAGTGGTTCTGCTGTGCTGTTCTGCTCTCTACCTCACAGGCTAAACTGATAACAGCCAAGAAATCTGAACTAGCTATAGTGGCTCAGCCCTGGAGTCCTAGCATTTGGGAGGCTGAAGCAGGGCACTGAGTTCAAGGCCCACTGAACTGCACAGTGAAGCCACCTTAAGGAAAAGCTGTGGGCGTGGAAGGAAAGAAAAGTGACGAAGGAGGAGTGGGGAGGCGAAAGCATGGTCTCCGCTTCACTCTTTAAATCTGTGCCTCAGTTTCCTTTATAACACTGGTTTCATATTAATGGAAATCTATAAGGTTCTTTGGGTTCCTTGTGTTAAAATCTGTAAATTTTAGATATGGTGTTGATGAAGCTAGTTGTGGAAAGACATCAGAGAACAACAACATTCTGATAGGTTTTCTTTTGTCTTCACTTGGTAGAAAAGAGTAGTTGAACAGCTGCGGAAGAACCTGATAGTCAAGCAGGAGCAGCCAGACAAGTTCCAGATACAGCCATTGTCACAGTCTGAGAACAAGCTACAAACAGCACAGCAGCAGCCACTCCAGCCACTGCAGCAGCAGCAACAACAGCAACAGCAGCAGCAGCAGCAGCCGCCGCCACCACCGTCGCAGCAGCAGCAGCAGCAGCAGCAGCAGCAGCCACAGCACGCCCAGCAGTCAGCGGCACCGCCTAGTCTGACTGCATCACAGGTAACCGTGTGGGTGGAGCAGCCAAGCTGGGTGCTGGTATTGGTTAGTCACATAGAGCCGGATTATGTGTTCACTATCCTAAGCTCAACTAACACTGAACAAGTTTTCTTGATTTTTGTTTAGGGATTTTACTATCATTGAAATAAGGATCAGTTAATTGACCTGCAGAAGGAAAGAACCTTCTAAGGAGAAGTTAAATTAAGATAAATTATTGGGTTGGGAATGAAGCTAGGGGGCTCAACTAACATTCATGAAGCCATGGGTTTGTTCCTCAGTACTGCATGCAGCCAGGTGTGGTGGTGCATGTCTGTGGTCCCAGCACTCTAAGGTGGAAGCAGTGGGGTCAAAAAGTCAATTAGTGACCCTTGACAACACAGCAAGTTCAAGTTTGAGGCCTCCCTGGGCCTCATGAGATTCTGTCTCAGAGAAGGGTGGGAATGATTTCCATTTGGAGATTTTTGGAGTATATATTTATATATGTTCTAAAATGACATGATCCCTTGTGTAATTGCTTTTCTACAATTCTTAGCAATTTGGCATGGAGCCGTTCCAGGAACCGTGCTTTGGAAACCCTGTAAAAAGAAGCCTTGAGAAGGGCGCTATGCTTTGATTATTCATAAACAAAATGCTCAAGTCCACTTTGTGAGAGTATGCATTGTCTAATAAACTGGAGGCGATCTGAAATGAGGTTGCAGGCGAGCCTGAGAGCTAAGTGGGAGTGACATGTCCTAGCTTGATGTAGCTATGGAGTGTTTTACTGAAAAGGGCATTTAATCTATCGAAGAATGTAAGGAGAGAGTCAAGGTATACTGAAAGGGCATATTTGGAATTGACATTTGATTAAGAAAATTATTCAAACTTGACCTCTACACGTATGTGTATTATGAATATACCATTTTAAAAGTAACCGATGGACCTGGGGAGATGGCTCAGTTGGAAAAGAGTTTGCTGTGTAAGCATGAGGATCTGAGTTCTGTACCCAGCATCTACATAAAAAAAAACCCATGCATTGTCACATGTGTGTGTGTTTTAATCTCAGTGTTAAGAGAGTAGAGACAGGTGAATCCCTGGGGAATCCCTGGGACTTGCTGGCCAGCCAGTTTAGCTGAATCAGTAAGTTTAGTTTCCTAGTGAGAGATCCTGTCTCAAAAGACAAAATGAGGGCTGGAGAGATGGTTCAGGGGTTTATAGCATTTGATGCTCTTGCAGAAGACCTGTGTTTAGTCTCTAGCACCCCCATTAAGAGGCATGCAACAGTTTGTAAGTCCTCCTCCTGGCTCTCCAGGCACCTTTATGCATAATGTGTACATATATGCACTCAGGCACATATGTATACACATTAAATGAATAAATAAAAACAAATCCATTCATACAAGTGTGGTAGCACACGCCTTTAATCCCACTAGTTGGGAGACAGAGGAAGGTTAATCTCTGAGAATTGTAAGCCAGCCTGGTATACAGAGGAAGTTCCAGGCCATTCAGGGCTGTTACACAGAGAAACCATGTTTCAAACAAACAAAAACTATTTAAAATACAAAACAAAGTGGATAACTGAAGAATCACACCTGAGGTTGACCTCTGGCCCCGACACATCTGCACACCTACACACACACATTCCCAAATAAGAAAATAAATCAAAATAAAAAAGATGATCTGGCAGTTAAAGAGTTCCTACTGCCCTTACAGAAGACACCAGTTCAATTCTCAGTATCCAAGTGGTGATTCACAGCCATCCACAACTCCAGTATCTATGCCTTCTTCTGGCATCCGGAGGCACCAGACAGACATACATATGGTACACATATATGCCTATAAAACACTTATATACATAAAATAAGTATTTTTTTTTTAAAAAGCATCTAGCAAACATGGTAGCACATAGTCTTACCATTCAAGAGGCAGAGGCAGGCAGAGTGAGTTCAAGGCCAGCTTGGTCTACAAATCGAGTTCTAGGACAGCCAGGGCTGTTACTTGTGAGAAACCTTGTCTCACAAGATGAAACAAAACAACAACAAAAGAGTCTAATGTGTTGAGTCCTTAGCTCAGTAATAAAGTACTTGTCCAGCATGTGTGAGATCCTATGCTCTATCCCTAGTAACACACACACACACACACACGTGAGCAAATGAATGAATGAGATTAGTAATTTGGGTGTTCTAAAACATACCCATACTGAGTTTTCATTATGTATATAGAGGAAAATGCAGTTTACTTATCTACTTATTATTTGTAGACCTAGGACCAGTTCATGTACAAAAATTTTAAAGCCAAGAATTGAACCAATTATGAAAATACTAAAGACATACATAACAGGTTGGGTGCAGTATAGCCAAAATTAAACCCAGAAATTCTAAATGAAATATCTGTCCATTTAGCTACTTTTCTGTAGTCCCAAACATTACCAAGAAAGGCAATGCCAGTACAGTATGAAGCGTAGGATGTAAAAGAAGTCCCTGGGGCTGGTGAGTTGATTGAGCAGTTGTGAGCATTTGTTGTTCTTGGGTTTGATTGCCAGCATCCACCCTCACTCCAGTCCCAGGGCACCCAACACCCTCTTCTGACCTCCAAGGCACCAGGCACACATATGTTCTGATGTATATACATATGTTCAGACAAACTCTCATACACACAAAATAGTAAAGTAAATCGTTCTTTAGAGCCAGGCGGTGGTGGCGCACACCTTTAATCCCAGCACTGGGGAGGCAGAGGCAGGCGGATTTCTGAGTTCGAGGCCAGCCTGGCCTACAGAGTGAGTTCCAGGACAACCAGGGCTACACAGAGAAACCCTATCTCAAAAAACCAACCCCCCCCCCAAAAAATTGTTTGTGTCCCTGTCTTAAATCAGAGAATAAGAGCACCAAACAAACTTTTCCACTAATCACCCCAATACTATATGTAAATTAGACTTGTTTTTCCCCAACAGGGTCTCATTTTATAGTTCTGGTTGACCAGAACTGTGTAGACCAGGCTAGTCTCAAGCTCAAAGATGTGCTGCCTTTACATGTGGGATTATTTGCCTGAATGTGTGTTTGCACTCAACATATATGCAGTGCCTACAGAGGCCAGAAGAGGGCATTGGCTCTCCTGAGTCTGGAGCTGGAGCCACCTGTGAGCTATCCAGGCTGTTCTTTAAAGCCCTGAGATGTCTGTAACTTCTCACAGATTGCTTCTGAGTTTGCTTTTCCTCAGGTTCTAGGCAGAGTTGGATTAGGTTCTTCCTCCAAAATACAGTTAGATTAGAGAGAGTTTACATGGAAAGAACAGGGTAGAAATGTTGTCTGGTGATACATGAAATTTTCTATTCAAGTAATATTCCATGTCACACAAATCAAGAAAGACTTATAAACAAATACTTGGTTGGTAGCCTTTGCTCCCCTGAGCTCTGCATTGGGTGGTGAAGAGCAGGCCCAGTGCTGCTTCGCAGTGTTGCGTTGCTTCACTGCATCTGGTAGCGCACCTGACTTTTTTGTTTGTTTGTTTTTGCTTGTTTGTTTTGTTTTGGATTTGGTTTTTTCGAGACAGGGTTTCTCTGTGTAGCCCTGCCTGTCCTGGAACTCACTCTGTAGACCAGGCTGGCCTCAAACTCAGAAATCCACCTACCTCTGCCTCCCGGAGTGCTGGGACTACAGGTGTACACCACCACCGCCCGGCCACACCTGACATATTTAATTGATTTAAGTAACCTTGACTTTATATTCTTTTGTTTTATTTAATGCAAAAACCCTGTAGGTTTCTGTTGTTTGTTTTGCAGCAAGCACAGTGCTAAAAGGTATACAAAGAGCAGCAGCCCTGCCAAGAACTGGTGGATTGTAGTAATTCATTTTCATTCATCTGTGAATATGTTTGAGCCTACACTGTGTAAGCACTGAGCTACCCAATGTGGAGGCTAGACTGACTCCCAAAAAGATCGTTTCTTGTTTCAAGAATTTCAGAAATTTGAAAGAAAAAAGCCAACTGTTATCAAGAGTAAAATCAAATTACCAGTGAAGAGCTATGAGAGATCAGAATAATTTTCATTAGAGGAATCAAAAGTACTTTTTTTAAGGAGGTGGCATATGGTAGGATCCTAACCAATGAATGGGATTTCTGTGATGAGCAGACAGCATCATAAATGAAGGGAAAACAATTTAAAAAAATCGGAGTTCACACAAACTCGGGACCTACAGAAGATGCTCAGTGTTTAAAAGTTCGCATGGTTCTTGCCAAGGACCTGAGTCCAGTTCCTAGTACCCATGCCTAATAGCCCACAGCCACCACTGACAGCTGCATCAAATGAACACTGTGTCTCTGTCTCTCAGCCTCTGTCTATGTCTCTCTGTCTCTCTTTCTCTTTCTCTCTCTCTTTCTCTGTCTCTCTGTCTCTCTCTCTCTCTCTCTCTCTCTCTCTCTCTCACACACACACACATACACATTCAAGCACATGTGTAACACACACATCGCATGCACTAAAAGAAAAAAATAAAAATAAAAGTATTTTAAAATGTTTTAGTGGAGGGGACTGGAGAAATAGCTTTGCTGCTAAGAGATTAAGAGCCTGTACTTTCCTTGCAGAGGACCCAAAATCAGTTTCTCAGCACCTGTATTAGTGGCTCACAACTATCTATAATTCCAGTTCCAGGGGATCTGATACCCTCTTCTGGACTCCTCAGGCACTGCAATTACATGTACAAACCCTGATTCAGACATTTAATTTAACAATTAAAATTTAAAAATAATAGTAGAATAAAATCTTTCTTTTAGAAAAGTAAACACAGGGCTGGAGAGGTGGCTCAGTGGGTAAGAGCACCGACTGCTCTTCCAAAGGTCCTGAGTTCAAATCCCAGCAACCACATGGTGGCTCACAATCATCCGTAATGAGATCTGACGCCCTCTTCTGGTGTATCTGAGGACAGCTACAGTGTACTTACATATAATAAATAAATCTTAAAAAAAAAAAAAAAGAAAAAAAAGAAAAGTAAACACAAAGGCAGGTATAGTGTCGTAATCTGAGCACTCAGGAGGATGAGGAAGGAGAATTAAGAATTCAAGGCCAGCCTGGGCTCCATAGTAGGTCTGTCTCAAAACAACAGAAGACAACAACAAAACAACAGAAAACAAATAACAAAAGCATGCCTTTCGCCTTAGTTACTGATCTGTACCTTGACTGAGACAACATATAGAAAAAGCATTTCATTGGAGACTTGCTTACAGTTTCAGGAGTTAGTTCCCGATCATTATGATGGAGGTGTGGCTGTTGGCCAGCAGGCATGGTACTGAAGCAGTATTTGAAAACTTATATCCTGACTCCCAAGCAGGAAGCAGAAATAGAGTGAGATTGGGCCTGTTCATGGACTTTTGAAACCTATCCCCCTCCCAGTGACACACCTCCCCCACCAAGGCCACACCCCTAACCCTTCTTAAACACTTCACCAACTGGAAACAAGACATTCCAGTTTAAGCTATCACACCTTTGAAGTAGCCAGGAGGCTCATGTCATTAAGAGTATTGAATGTGAAATGATGGGAGAGTTAAAAGGCCAGGAAAGGCAAGGGGGAGCTGTCTCTAATGCCTGATAATCATACAAAGGTAATTAAAGGCTCGTAAGAACAGATAGATGAGAGTTTAAGTATAGCATATATTAGATATGTAACTTCTGAAAGGAATGGCCTCTGTCTGTGATTAGAGTGGGCAGGAAGGAGATACTAGGTGAGGCAGTTTTGTATTCTAAACTGAGGGACCCTTGCTTCAAAGCAGTGTCTTCTAGACACACCACAGGAAAGTTGTACCCATGAAATTTCAACGACATGGTTGCCTGAGCAAGAGCTAAGTAATAACAGCATCAGGCTGTCAAGGCCACACCCCTAGATGGAGAACTACAGGCAGTCAGTGGAAGATGTGTAGTTACTAAAAACTAAATACAAAAATAACTTTATAAGCAAGGAGGAGAGCGAGTTCTATTTGTGTTTGAGTATACAACTGTGACTTCCTATTCAAAATTTAGCAGACACTAAAACAAATATAGAGGTTAATTAGATCCCATAGAAATATCCCTTGGAGTTCTGGTTTGTGCATTAGATCAGCTCTTTGTGAATTAAAATGCCTCTTATCTTATGAGATAACAGTATTAACCTAGAAAAAAAAAAAAAAAACTAAGGTATTTAGCCAGGCTTTGTGGTTTACACCTGTAATCCCAGTGTCTGAGACAGGTTGATCACCGTAAGTTTGAAGCCAGCTCGGGCTACCAAGTGAAACTTTGTTACACACAAACAAACAAACAAACAAAAAATATTTTTAGGATCAGGAAAGATGGCTCAACAGTTAAGGGCACCACTGATCTTGCCAAGGACCTGGGTTCGGTTCCCAACACTAATATGGTAGTTCACAGCCATCTGGAACACCATTTCCTCTCTGCTCTCCACAAGCACTCAGGCATACATGTGGTGCACATACACACATGTGCACATAAAATAAACCTTAAATATTTTAATTTATTAAAGTAAAACCAAAGGACTTTGCATTAGTGCTACTGCATATATGTCTGCATGAATTTCTACCTCATAGAAGTCAAGTTTACGGAGCCGTAGTACCTGCTATCTTCACTTGAAGATCATCAGACTTGAGTAGCATTATCTACACAGGCCCAAACACAATTTTCATGAAAATCATTGTTTTTCATTCCAGACAGCTGAGACATTTTCAGTATACTCAGATGTCTGTTCCCTTCTTGTCTAAACCCTAACACTTCATGTTTCCTAATATTTGGAATGGTGTGATAAGATTGGGTAAGAAATGAGAATCTTAACTGATCCATGAATACATTCATTAAGAAGTTTTCACTTTAATCCCAGCACTTGGGAGACAGAGTCAGGTAGATTTCTGAGTTCCAGGACAGCCTGGTCTACAGACTGAGTTCCAGGACAGCCAGGGGTACAATCCCTGAAACCCTGTCTCAAAAAGCCCCCCCCCCAAAAAAAGAAGTTTTCACTGAGACATTCATACTAAATATTTGGCCTATGTGTTATGTATAATTATATAAATTCTAGAGTATATGCAATAAAATCAGCCACAATTAAAAGCACATAGAGGAGAATAAAAATCTGAGTTTTAATGTGAAGTAACTTATCAGATTTAATGTTATGAAAGCATTAAGTTAACGGTAATATATAATTTAGGTAAATATATAGTAAAAACACATTCAGATTTGTGTTTTTATTCAGTATTTGCTAAAATAATCAGTTTATAGTTAATCAAAATATTGAAAATGATTACCTCAACTAGAGGTATTCCAAACAAAAGTCCATTGACCTCATTTAAAGCAATATCAACACACATACTGTTTTAAAATCTGTGCCATTGGATTCTACTGAGCAGACAGACCGTCATTCTGTAGCCTGTGTTACACTGGGATTAAGGCCGTCTTCTGTGGCTTGCTCACTTACCTCTTCAAAAGCTCTTTGTATTCAAGCATTTTAAATTGCAAGATGAAACTGATAGCACACTGTGTTTAAACTCTTTATACAACAGCTGGCTTTGTGAGATAGCCTTTCCTCTGCACGCTCTAGCACTTCTGGTGATCAAATGGCATTTAGCTGTCACCTGGCTGTCAACCCTGACCTGCTGCCTAGGCACCCTCTCACATTTGAGGAGACAATGGTTGGACGCATGAGCTGCCTGAACTGGGATTTGGGTGGTTTTAATTGTAGACACTACTAGGGATTGCTGGTGGGATGGATGAGTCCACAGCTTTACATTTTGTTGTTGTTCTTGTTGTTGTTCTTGTTCTTGTTGTTGTTAAAAGGAGGTTTTAAAAGATGAGTGTATGTGCATGCAAACACATCAGGAAGAAAAGGTAAAAAATTCTGTACACTCAGTCTCTGGATACATGGTGCTTACATGATGTGGAGGAGAAACTTGAGGGATTTTGCAGGTGTGCAGAGGAGAGAGGGCTGGGGAAGTCCTGCAGAGCTGCACGTGCTCTCCTGACACTGTCCAGCTTGCGGTTCTTGCCACGTGTGGCTTAGAAGGAGTGATGAGCACAAGCACCAGACTGACCATTTCAGTTTCTAATTAAAATTTTTGACAAGCCAGGGGTAGCCAGTGGCTGCCAAAGTATTGACTACATTTTAGAAGAAGTGAGAGTAGAATAAATATCAGAGTCAGTAAGTGGCGATGAATGTCTGCGTTCCTGAAAGGTCTACATCTTGAGTGAGCAGTAGTGCCAGGTAGATGTGTATCCGGTGTAATGAGGTGGTTTCTGTACCAGACATTTGTCATTATTCTAGTAGATTTGTCTAGTAGAACTTGACAAATGCAGCTTCAAAGCTCCAGTAACACCCTCTGAGCATCAGCTGGGTCCTCATCAAAGCTCCTCCTCTAAGTTCCAAGGCAGATGCTTGTTCCCACCTTGTCAGTTTCCCTGACTCTTTGATGGTTTCCACATCATTTCTCAAGAGGAAAGATTGTAGGCAGAGGCACAGCCCTCCATTTGGCATCAAAACTGGAGTTTCCTGTACTGGTTAACAGCATCATTATCTGCAGCTTAGGGTTTACTGCCTCTGAGGCAGCAGTTGTGCTGATCCTCCTGTGAGTTTCTCTACTGCTCCCCCAGGGGGCCCTCAGGAAGATGACACCGTTCCTTTAAGTCCTGAAAGGCAAATTGCCAGATCAGTGAGGTTATAGCAATCAGGGATAGAGACAACGTGCAACTTACACAAGAATTAACTGACTTTATGCAGTTAGAAAACTCAGAAGCATTAAGTAGGCTCCTGTTATGTACATGTAGATGTGTATTATCCATTCCTAAAGCCATATGTCTACATGAGTGTACACTCACTGGTGGACTTTCCTGTTTACAAGTGACCCTAACTTGAGGAAATAGAGCTTGTCTATAATAAGGAGCATGCTCTCTACATACGCAAAGGCTCATAGACAAACTTGGTTGCATTGTTTCCTTTGGGAGTTCAGCAACATATGGTTCAGTGGAATCACATTTTGGTCTCCTAATATCTGTTCTCCGTGTCTCCTAGAAGACTGTAACTACAGCTTCTATGATTACCACAAAGACACTACCTCTCGTCTTGAAAGCAGCAACTGCGACCATGCCTGCCTCTGTTGTGGGCCAGAGACCTACCATTGCTATGGTGACCGCCATCAACAGCCAGAAGGCTGTGCTCAGCACTGATGTGCAGAACACACCAGTCAACCTCCAGACGTCTAGTAAGGTCACTGGGCCTGGGGCAGAGGCTGTCCAAATTGTGGCAAAAAACACAGTCACTCTGGTAAGCCAGCAGCTGCTACTCATGTGTTCACATGAGAGGGTTCAGGTTGTGCATTGTAGAGGGTATCCATTTTGGGATCCTGCTGGGTTCTAAGCTCCTATCATTCCTAGCAAAGCAAACTCCCCTGTAGGCTTGTCACATGCACATGTGCACACACTGAAATCTGAGTGCTGAAACTCCCTGTGCTACATTCTGCTTTGAGGAAAGCCCTCTGCTACATTCTTTCAGTTCATTATCCCTCTAAATTGAATGAATCCAGGAAGTACTTAGAGTTGATTGGGGCAGTATTAAAAATACTCAGGAAACTTGGAGGTTAATGTGCAGAAGGCCAAGTCCTTCCAGAGGGAGGATCACCTCAAGGAAATATTTGAACAAGATTGTCCATGGTATTTCTAGGATCAAGCCATTTAGACACTGTTGTTCTTAGAAGTTTATGATAACCAGGTCCAAATTGTGATACTCAGTTATCTTCTTCAAATGACAGAGCTCTTGGTGGCTTTTTGAATAAAGATCAATAATGAGTAAAAGTATCAACAAAGTGAAAGGTTGTTGCTCACCCAGGAGTCCTTAGAGACACAGCCCTAACTCTCAACCAGGCACGAGGAGTCACAAGTTCTCTGTAGACTGGGCATGGTGGCATACACCTTTAATCCAGCACTTATGAGGCAGAGGCAGGTGGATCGCTGTGAATTTGAGGCCAGCATGGTCCAGTGAGTTCCAGGACAGCCAAGGCTACACAGAGAAACCATGTCTCAAAAAGCCAGAAAAGAAAAAAGAAAAAAAAAGTTATCTGTAGGAAGAAAGCTGCTCTCTGTTGAGTAAAGCTTGTATCTTTGGGGAAGGGAAGGTCTATTTGGGCAGACAGTAAATTTGATTTTACTTTAGATGTCGTTTTGACTCTTAAAATATAAATGTAAGAGTTCGTGGGTATCAAATAACAGTCTAAGATTGCTGAGTGTGCTTGCTTCTGTATGTGCGGAGACAGCGCGGCTGATCACTTTATGGGACAGAATGTGTAGATGGGAAAGGAAATAGTTTCTAAAGCAGTGTTAGTCCAGATAATGAACTACACGGGAAGAGCTGGTGGGACTGCTGTGTCACGTGGAAGGCAAATGCCCGTGTCCTTTGTGTGTCTGCCTCTGACACTGAATAGTGACGGCCCTCAGGTTTATTTATGTTTCCCTGTTTCTTAGCAGGTTCAAGCAACACCTCCTCAGCCCATCAAAGTACCACAGTTTATCCCTCCTCCTAGACTTACTCCACGTCCAAACTTTCTTCCACAGGTGAGTAAAGCAGTAGGAATTCCAGTCATGGGAAGTGTCGTGAGATCCTCAGGAACCTCACTGCCCATGCAGGGAAGGTGGAGTGAAATTGCCTGACTGACGGCAGCCAAGATAATAGCAGTGGAAGCCTCATGGCGCCATTACCTTGGCTGGGGGAATACAGCCATAAGGAAGGGAAATTTTACAATAATTTCAGAGCCAATTGATAATGATAAAGCATTATCCCAATTATTCTAACCCTATGAAATCATTACGTTGGCCTCCATTCTCCTTATTCCTCTCCTTCCTGCTCTGTCAGTGCAACTCTTAGTTCCACCTCCCTTTTCTCTGTCCAATCACAGGCCTCCTGCTGCCCTAATGTGATTGGGCAGGGACATAAAAGTACAATTGGTAGCAAACTTTGTACTAAGCTGTTGTGTCCTGGATGTGCTGATTTTCAAGACACAGCCGCAGCAGCATCACAGTTGCCTATAGGGAATTAGTGTCTATACGGGAAGTATGATCAACTGAACATGTGGAAGGAACACAGACCATTCTAGACTGAGAAAGTACAGTCATGATTTCCTTAAAGAGTCTACATTCAATGTGAGCCCTAAAACCCCAGTAAAGTCTGTCTGATACATTTTAAAGAAGGAATTTTTTACATGTCCCAGGCTGAGAGTACAGTGTAGGCTTTCATGTCTAGAGTGGAGACACACATACATGTACATGCCAAAGCCAAGGAGATTTGCTGTGGCTGTGCAGAGACCATGAGGCCACCCAGGTTAGACTTAAAGAAGAGCCTGGAAAGGTGCCCCGAAGAAGAAAGAGCCTGTGGATCCTCTCCATTGTGCAGAGACCGGGTTGAATCCTAGCAGCAGGGTGGGGTGTGTGAAAGTGGCTGCAGGTAAATACTTAACATGATCATACTAAATGTTCTAGAGATTCCCTCTTTCTGCTGGTAGGCAGCAGGTTGGAAGTACTTAAGGCTGTGGACAAGAAGCACAGTCAGGACATTAAAAATGGTGTGAACTGATCGTTAGGCGAACCTGGCTGTAGCCCTAGGCACTTTATATGGACTGCCTATTTTCTTTCTCATAACAGCTACATGAAAGGTTTTCAGTAAAGAATCAAAGATTAGTTCATGTTTTCAAACAGTGAAATCAGTGTGGTATGTTGGTAGATTTCATGAAGCCTTTGTGTTTTAGAAATCTATATCTATAGGTGTTGATAGCAGTGTTTAATGTAGTTCTTGCTCCTGTGTCAGTAGCAGCCATCACGGGATCATTTTAAGTTAACCTAAACATTCAGACTTAGAAGACTGTCATGGGCCATACTTGGCACCACCAGTCTGTTTAGAAATGCTGGAACACTTGCTACTTCTGATAATACAGATTTTTTTTCTCTCTCTCATAGGTTCGACCCAAGCCTGTGGCCCAGAATAACATTCCTATCGCTCCAGCGCCTCCTCCCATGCTTGCAGCTCCTCAGCTTATCCAGAGGCCTGTCATGCTGACCAAGTTTACACCCACAACCCTCCCCACGTCCCAGAATTCCATCCATCCTGTCCGTGTTGTCAATGGACAGACCGCAACCATAGCCAAAACGTTCCCCATGGCCCAGCTCACCAGCATTGTCATAGCTACTCCAGGGACCAGACTCGCTGGACCTCAGACTGTACAGCTTAGCAAACCAAGCCTGGAGAAACAGGTAGGGCACAGTGTGTCTGTACCTGCTGTAACAATAGCTGCGCCCTTGAAAGCAGCTGCTGGGCGCTTTCTAAATACTCTTTGTTAAGTGTTCTTCATCTCAGCACCAAATCTACATCCTATCACTTTATTGTGTGATAATTCACTCACATTCAAAAGAACTTTTCTTCTGAAGAAAGTTGAATTATTTTCCCAAGGTAGCTGCCTTCAGAGTCTTATTAAATGTGCTCCCCCTGCTGGTTTTGATGCAGAAATTCACAGACAGGCATGTCTGCCTCAGGGAGGAAGCACCCCATACTGGAAACAGGAAACACCTTGTTAGCTTCACCCACTGAGACCAAGTGAGGACCTGATTGGGAGAGTCAGTCCGGAGCAGTAAACAAGCAAAGAAGGGATTTCATTTCAGACTTCCTCCATCATCACAGATGACGTAGAACCAAATTGTAACTTTCTAGTTTGATTTTAGTTCAAACATTAAAGCCCTACATTTATATTTTCTAAAGTCAGATTTTTATCATAAGTTAGTAACATTAGTAAGACTAGAATAAAACTGGCAACCTCCAAAGAAACGTTGAAGGCACAAGAGCAACCTTGGGGGTGGGGGTGGGGAAGGGATTTCTAGCTGTCACTGTTTCCTGTCTAGAGAAAGAGCAGTGATGAGACAGAAGGCTTCAGAGAAAAGCAGTTTTCATGAAGTCTTTAACTTGCCATTGGCCTGCTGGGGAGTCTATAATTCAGAATGCAAGAGCCTCAGGCTGGAAGATGGCTGCCACCTGGAGCCAGCCTGGGCTGCAGCACAGGACCGCCCTCGTAGCTGAGGAGCACTGAGCTCCTTGGCAGGGTTCACAGTCCTACTTCCCATCGCGAAACCTTATTTGACTTTATAAAGAAAAGACTTTCTTAATTTCCATTTTATTTTTCCATTTCCTTTTCTGATTATATAGATTATACATGTGATTTAAGAATACAACCACAGAAATATAACTTGTAGAAGATTCTCTCCCCCAACTTATGCATTTTTTGAAATATTTTACAAAATTTTACCTATAGTAGTTAGTTAGTTATTATGAACATTTTTAATCATGTGCTTGTCTCAAACATCAGTGTCCTGAGCTGTTTCTAATCACTCAGACTTGGTCTCATCCGTGAGAAAATAGTCTCTGGTGAGTCTCAGTCTTTTGCCTGAGTGGGTGGCCAGCCATGATTCTGAGAGGCTAGCCCCTGGGGGGGGGGGGTGTGCCACAGGCCGCCTTGGCCTTCTTGAACCAAAGAATCTTGCATACACAATTGTAGGCAGCAGAGTTGAGTTATAAAACTTCGTGCTCAGGAAACACACAAGACGGCTCATCACCATTTCCATAGAGCCTGCCCAAAGACCAGGAAGTACTTTGAGGACTATTCTTAAACAAATTACTAACACCAACTAAATCAGAAGTTTTCAGACTGTGTGGCAGTTGGGCTTAAATATGGAAGATCGCGTGCTCAAGTGTGGGGGCATAAGGGCTAAGTCCTTGAAGCTGTACTGCCTCTCAGTCGTGCTGTGGGACCTCTGTGCACTTCAGAAGGTGGCTGCACAGTGGTAGTTTCCATCACAGGGTCTCACTTCTCTTTCACCTTTTGTTAACTAAAGGAAAAGCTTTTGCCAGGCTGTTGTGGCACACACCTTTAATCCCAGTACTCATGAGTCAGAGGCAGGTAGATCTCTGAGTTCAAGGCCAGCCTGGTCTACAAAGCTAGTTCTAGGATAGCTAAGACCACACAAAGTTATTTTTAAAAAAACAAAAGGGGCTGGAGAGATGACGCAGTGGTTAAGAGCACTGACTGCTCTTCCAGAGGTCCTGAATTCAATTTCCAGCAACCACATGGTGGCTCACAACCATCTACAGTGGGATCCGATGCCCTCTTCTGATGTGTGTGTGAGGATAACTACAGCATCTTATTTTTTCCATTTCTTTTTCTGATTATACAGACAACATGCATGTTTTTAAAAATTCTAACATCACAGAAGTATAAATCATAGATGCTCTCCCTATAACCTATTCATTTTCTGTTATATTAATTTGATCACCAGTAGTTAATTAGTATTAACATTTTCTATTACATACATCCAGATATTTTCTGTTTACATGCTAACTGAATCTTAAAACAGTGGAAGCAAGCTATGTGTTTAGCATAGTCTTTTCTAGGTCTTGGGCATTGTTTCATGTCTCGGACCTCCATGTTAATGGCATCTTATGGTTTGATTTTATTCGCACCAAAGTTCTAAGTTGAAGGCCTTCTTGCTAGTAGTATGTCTTTTTTCTAGAAGGAATCTAGTCATTGCAGGTTTAGTTGGGAGGCCATCTGGCATAGCAGTCATACAGATTATTAGCAGGAACTCTCTCTAGTCTGGGTTCTATTCTCAGAATTCCTGACTTCAGAGCTCCTGCTGACCTTCTCATAGGTAGGCTAACATAAGGAAACAAGTAGGATCACAGGATTACTAAGCCTCTGTATATGGCATTCTCAAGACTCGATAGATTTCCTCAAAGGTTATGGCCTTATTTACTTACTGAAGATATGGTAAGGAACTCTAAGGATGTAGCTCAGTGGTGGAGCTCTGGCCTGGCATGTACAAGGACCTGGACTTCATCTCTTACACACACACACACACACACACACACACACACACACACACACACAAAGTCAGGTGCCGGCTACTTTGCAACTCATGGCATCTGTATATAAAGATGAGAAGGAAAAAAAAATCAAAGCCTGTACCATACAGAGCTCACTCTCTGTGTGTGGGTCAGGCATTGAGACTTTGCTTCAGTGAAGGAAGCATGGCAGACTATGATGATTCATGGCCTTTCTTCCTTAGACATAGAAAAGAAGGCAGTAAAGTTAAAAACCTATAATGGTCTCACATCTGCCCCAAAGTCTTCTTATCCAGCCTCACTAAAAGATCTTCAGATGTCTCCTTTATTGAAGCCTCATTACACTGTGGATCTAAGAGAAAAGAGGAGCTTTCAGAGCTTGAAGGCTGAAGACCCAGGAACACCATAAAGACACCCTGGTGCAATAAGTCCAGGTCTATGAACTTCTCTCCCCAGTGCATTTAGAGTCATGCATGCACTGTACTGCAGTCCTGCTACAACAACAACACTATGTCCATAAATGTACACATCTCAGTTTTAAAACCTTCAGCAAATGGTAATATTGCAGTAAGTTGAGGGTCTTGCTCTAATATTCATGGCTGTTGACTCATCTGACTGGCAGCTGTTAAGTGAGGTGACGGTGGTAGTTTGTTAAGATGACAGAGATGTGCTTGAGTCAGACTCCTTTCATGAGAGATTTCTCTGTCCCATGACAAAGTTTCTTCCAAAAACCAGAGTGAATCTCTAGTATTCTCTAGAGAAGATTCCATCTCAAGAAAACATTTACTTTTCCCATCACCGAGAACAGCCCATCCTTTGTTGGAGCCTAGTCAGATCATGAGTGATTAGCACAGCTCCATGCCCCACTTCTGACTCTACTGCTTCCTCCATCTCTGTTGCTTCTGCTGTAGTTTTGAACCCCTCAAAATTGCCTGTGAAGACAAAGTCAACTTTATGTTAATGTTTGAGACTTTATATATGTCTTGAATTTGAGCATCTAGAATATTGAATTCTTTCAAGACAGTTTCAATCTTTGGCTACTATTGCCTTATTTAAAATGTATTTCTCAACTAACAAGATTTGAAAGCTGTAATTAGTCCTTGACCCATGGGCTGTGGAGTGGCATCGTGTTAACAGGTGTGAAAATATCAACATCTTTGTACAGCTCCATCAGAGCTCTTGGGTGACCAGGTACATTGACAATGACACTAATGTTTTGAAAGTGATCTGAGCTGTAAGACACAGAGTGGGTTTACAGTATTCATAAACCATTGTAAACAGATGTGCATCTGTCCATGCTGTGTGCTTCATGTGCAGAGCACAGGCAGGTGTGCCTCATGTGTAGAGCACAGGCAGGTGTGCCTCATGTGTAGAGCACAGGCAGGTGGGCCTCATGTGCAGAGCACAGGCAGGTGTGCCTCATGTGTAGAGCACAGGCAGGTGGGCCTCATGTGCAGAGCACAGGCAGGTGTGCCTCATGTGCAGAGCACAGGCAGGGGGCCTCATGTGCAGAGCACAGGCAGGGGACCTCATGTGCAGAGCACAGGCAGGTGTGCCTCATGTGCAGAGCACAGGCAGGTGTGCCTCATGTGCAGAGCACAGGCAGGGGGCCTCATGTGCAGAGCACAGGCAGGGGGCCTCATGTGCAGAGTATGGGCAGAGAAGAGTTAGTGTGCTTCTCAGGACCCCTAGGATTTTCAGAATGAGCACTGACTTCAACTAAAGTCTCAGTTCATCAATCCTTACAGAAGAGGCAGTCTGTCCTCTGAATCTTTCAGCCTGTGCACTGACTTCTCTTGATCTATGAAAGCCCTCAATGGCATCTTTTTCCAACAGAAAGCTGTTTTCTCTATCTGAGAATCTGCTGTTTTGGTTCAACTTTTGTCAGTGGTCCTTTTGTGATACAGAGGTGGTTTCTTTCCTCAAATCCACCAACTACCCTCTACTAGCATCAGGCATTTGTAGCTTCTCTGAGCCATCAGAGTTGAAGAAAGGTGAATGTTATTCTGAGCTAATCTTTGTCTTATGGGATGTTGTGACTGACTGGGTCCTTCATAGCAGTAGTAGGCTGTCACTTTCCTGTGGCTCAGGAGAAGCACAATTAACTTCCTTCAGGGACTTGTCCTTTGGGCATATGGCTTGGTTGTTTGGAAAGAGAATCTTCTTTATCCTGTGTTGTTTTTTTAACATGCCCACTTCACTAAGCTTAATCACGTTCTAGCTTTCTTAAGTTAAAATTACAGATGTGTGTCTTTTTCTGTCACATGAACATTTAGATGTTACTGTGGGATTATTAATTAACCTAATTTTAATATTCTGGAGTCCTTCAGAATTGGGAGAATATGAAAGTTGATAAGTGATGTGTGTGATCTAACTGACTTTTGTCCCCTCTCCTCCTTGAGCCTCCCTAAACCAGGCATGCTTAGGAGAATCATGTCTACATGTATCAGTCCTGTCCTCCAACTGAGCCTGAGATGAGAAGTGACCACCATAAAGTGGACTTTGTCTTGCTTTCAGTCCAAATTTATAAAATCCACATAATGACGTTGCCTGGCCACTCATCTATTGCATCTGTCAGTTTGAAATTCAGGATATAAATTATTACCTTAGGTCTGGACATGCCAAAGTTCAAGGATTCTGTCTTTCATAACCAAACAAGAGCAGGAGTTCAGCAGGCACATGAAGAAGGGTGTGTGAGGCAGGAGCCCTAAGTGAGCAATGCACTGGGGTAGACAAATGATCTTATCACTCCACTTTCTATGGAGCACGACTCTAAGTGTATGCTGACATCATCGCTAATTCCTCTTAAAGTAATCCAACAAGTGTGGCTGTGGCAGACAGTAGAGTGGGACAGTGCTTGAGGAAGCCACTGCTGCTTGGCAGCTTAAAAGTCCAGATTCCAGATGCTCTGAAGAATTGTGTAGTTGTTAAATACTGTTAACTCTTTAAGCACAGCATAGGTAAACAGGTAATATCTTTAGGGAAGCTTCGGTTCTGAATAGTGCTTTATTTTCTTAAAGAGAGAAGCCAAACTTAGAATTATTGCTCTTCGTTTCCTAATATTTTTTAATTGAAGTGAAATTCACTTCACAAATATTTAGCCATTCAAAAGTAAACAGTGGCATTTAGTACATTTACAGTGTTGTGCAACTGCCGTCTGTCTAGTTGCAAAATATTTTCATTTTCCTAAAATAAAATCCAGTGCCTATTAAGCAGCTACTTTTCATCCATACCATTGTCTGTCCCTGACAGTCACCAGTCTGCTATGTCTGTGGCATTGATGATTCTACTGTTTCATATAAATGGAACAATTTAATGAGTGGCCTTTTATGTATGACTTCTTTGAGCTATGAGTTTTCAAGATTCACTTACTTTGAAATATTGCTGGTTCTTCTTTTTAATTACAGTTTATATTCACACACATGTTCATGTTTGTGTCTATCACAAGTGTTTGTTGATGGATGTTTGAGCTGTGTTCACTGTGCAGCCATGGAGACCAGTCAGTGCCGCTGGAAACGCTTGTGCACAGTGCCTGTGTGAGCCTGTTCACAGTTCCTTTGGATGTGCAGCTGAAAGTGCTTGCTTTGTCATGTGGCACCACACTTCCTGAAAGCCATACTCAGCAATTTTTATTTCTACCAATAATACATGCACATTCAATTTACTTAGCATTTAGGCTAGTCTAAGAATATTTTGTTTAAGCCGGGCAGTGGTGGCACATGCCTGTAATCTTAACACTTGGGAGGCAGAGGCAGGCAAATTTCTGAATTCAAGGCCAGCCTGGTCTACAGAGTGAGTTCCAGGACAGCCAGGGCTACACAGAGAAACCCTGTCTCTGGGGGGAAAAAATTCCTAAAAACAAACAAACAAACAAAAAAGAATATTTTGTTTATAGCTGTCATAGTGGGTATAATGCAAATATGGTGATTTTTTTGCATTTCCATAATTATTAACGACATTTGTTTTCTTTTTATGTTTATTTGATATATTCTTAAAGAAATACCTATTTAAACCCTTTATTTTTTTAAAAATATTATATTTAATGTATATGAATACATTGTAGCTGTCTTCAAACACACCAGGAGAGGGTATCCGATCCCATTATGGATGGTTGTGAGCCACCATGTGGTTGCTGGGATTTGAACTCAAGAACAAGAACTCTGGAAGAGTAGCCAGTGCTCCATCTCTCCAGCCCCCACTTTCTCTATTTTTTTTTTTTTTGGTTTTGTTTTGTTTCAAAAAACAATTTAGGTTTATTTATTTTGTGTGTGACTGTTTTGTTCACATGTGCGTCTGTACATTGTGTATCCAAGGAGGTGAGAAGATGGCTTTAGATTTGTTGGGACTGGAATTATGGGCAATGGTGAGCTGTCATGCATGTGTTGGGAACTGAGCCTGGGTCCTTTGTCTATAAGAGCAGCAAGTGCTCTTAACCATCAAGCCGTCTCTTCAACCCCTCTGTGTCCACTTTTAAGTAGAATTGTTACTCTTTCTCTTGATAAATGTAGGCATTCTTACTTAGCCTGGGTACTGGGCCTTAGCAGACATTATTCTTACATACTTTTTTCTTGTTCTATGAATTGTCTTTCACCTTGCTGTTGCTGTCCTTCTTTGAACTGTTGTATCCTGTTACATTGCTGAGTTTATTAGCTTTCAGTAGGGGTGTGTGTGTGTGTGTGTGTGTGTGTGTAAGGTTTTTAATTTTTAAGTTATGTTTATATGTGCATGTGCACATGTGTACACGGACCTACCGAGGCCGGAAGAGGGTTTGGGATCCCCTGGCCCTGGAGTTAACGTGCTTATGAGCTCCCTAATGTGGGTGCTGGGAACTGAACCCAGGGCCTCTGGGAGAACAGCCGCTCCTGCCCATGGGCTCTTACAGCAGCTCCCGGGCTTCTGGTTTTCAAAGACTGTGACAAGGATTAGTGCTAAGCTTTCAATATTGGGCGAAGCTCAGATGAGCCATCTGTGTAGCCCTTTTGTTTGGGGAGACTTTGATTCCTCTCTGTTTAGATTTTGCTTGTCATGTTGGATCAGTTTGGGTAGTTTACTTGTAGAGACCTGTCTATTTCTTTTGTGTTACATAATCATCATGGAATTATCTGATATATTTTCTTAAAAATGCTCTCCCCTGACCGTGAGATTAGGAATAATGTTCCCTCTTCTGCCTTTTCATTATTTCATCTTATTCCTTGGCTCTAGCAATTTATAACTTTTATTGAGTGTTTTGCCCAAAGTACCAATTTGGGGGTTTTGTTCATTGGTTAATTTTGAGGCAGGGTCTCGCTCTATAGCCCAGGCTTGCCCTGAATTCAGACATTCCCCGCCCTGCCTCCACCCTTGCTAGGTTTGAAGGCATGGAGGGATGGTTATATTATGTCCCTATGAGCCCTGATTAGCTCATTCTGTGGCCATTTCCTGTGTCCTTGATATCTCTACCTCCTACAATCCTTTTCCCTCTTCTACAGGATTCCCCAAACTCCAATTAATGTTTGGCTGTGGGTCTCTGCATGTGTTTCCAATAGTCCTTAAATGAAATCTCTCTGATGATGGTTATGCTAGGCTCCAGTTTACAAGTATAGCAGAACATAACATTAGGAATGATTGATTGTTTTGGTTTATTTGTTGTTGTTGTTGTTGTTGGGTTTTTAGTGGTTTTGTTTGTTTGTTTGCCAGTCATGTTTGATTCTATCCTAGGCATGGGTTTCCTCTCCTGGTGTATGCCTCAAATTGTATCCATTATTCATTGGCCACTCCCTCAGCAGGACAAATTGTTAGGTCAGAGGTTTTGTGGCTGGGTTGGTGTCCCAATCTGTCTACTGGAACCGTGCCTGGTTACAGAAGATGGGCAGTTCTTTTATAATGGCCATGCTCCATATTCCCATTACTATGCATCTTCACTAGGTCACCCTTGTGGACTTCTGGGAGTTTCCACTGCACTAGGTTTCTGCCTCACCCCCGAAATGCCCCCAATTACAGATGTCTCTCCCAGTGCTCTCTCCCTAAGCATACCCCACTGGATTCCACCTGTTTCCATTCCCAATTGCCCCCAGCCCATCTTCAAAATCTGTTTTATTTTCCCTTCCCAGGGGAATCCATGTGTCCCCCTTTGAATCCTCCTTGTTACTCAGCCTCTCTGGTACTGTGAGTTGGCGCATGATTATCTTTTACTTTATAGTTCATATCCACTTGTAAGTGAGTACATACCATATCTGTCTTTCTGGATCTGGTTTACCTCACTCAGGATGATTGTTTTTTAGTTCCATCCATTTCCCTTCAAATTTTATGATGTTAGTTTCTTTAATAGCTGGGTACTACTCCATTGTGTAAATGTATCACATTTTCTTTACCATTCTTCCATTGAGGAACATCTAGTTTGTTCCCAGTTTCTGGCTATTACAAATAAAGCTTCTATGAACTTAGCTGAGCAACTGTCCGTTTGATGGATTGTCCCTTGGGATATGCCCAGGATTAGTATAGCTAGGTCTTGAGGCAGATTCATTCCCAATTTTTGAGGAACTGCCATATTGATTTCCAAAGTAGCTATACAGGTTTTTATTATGGAGGAGTTTTCCCTTTGCTCCACATCCTTTCCAGCATGTGCTGTCCCTTGAGTTTTTGATCTTAGCCATTCTGACAGGAGTTAAGATGGAATTTCAGAATCATTTTGATTTGCATTTCCTCGTCGGTTAAGGATGTTGAGCATTTCTTTAAGCATTTCTTGGCCATTTGAGATTCTTCTGTTGAGAATTCTCTGTTTAGATCTGTACCTCATTTTTAAGTGGGATTATTTAATTTACTGGTGTTTAGTTTCTTTTTTTAAATTTTTATTTTATGTGCATTGGTGTTTTGCCTGAATGTATATCTGTGTGGGGGTGTTGGATCCTCTGGAACTGGAGGTATAAACAGTTGTGAGCTGCCCTGTGGAAGCTGGGAATTGAACCTGGGTCCTCTGAAAGAATAGCCTGTGTGCTCAACTGCTGAGCCATCTCTCGAGCCCTCATATCTAGTTTCTTGAGTTCTTTGTATATTTTGGATATTAGCCCTTTGTCAGATGTGGAGTTAATGAAAATCTTTTTCCACTAAAATACAGAGAGAGAATATCCAAATTAATGAAATCAGAAACAAAAGTGAGAATATAACAACAGACATCAAGGAAACCCAAGCAACCATTAGATCATACTTCAAAAACCTGTACTCCACAAAATTGAAAACACTAAAAGAAATGAACGATTTTCTTGATAGATATTACTTACCAAAGTTAAATCGAGATCAGATAAACAATTTAAATAGACTTATAACCCCTAAGGAAATAGGAGAGGTCATTAAAAGTCTCCTGTGATGATTTGTGTATGTTTGGCCCAGAATTAGAATGTTAGGGTTAGGGTTAGGGTTAGGGTAGAGTTAGAATGCGTGACCCTGTTGGAGTAGGTGTGTCACTGTGGACGTGAGCTTTAAGAGCCTCATCCTAGCTCTTTGGATACCAGTATTCTGCTAGCAGCCTTGAGATGAAGATGTTGAACTCTCAGCTCCTCCTGCACCATGCCTGCCTGGATGCTGTCATGTTCTTGCCTTGATGATAATGGACTGGACCTCTGAGCCTGTCAGCCAGACCCAATTAAATGTTTAAGAGTTGCCTTGGGGGCTGGTGAGATGGCACTGACTGCTCTTATGGAGGTCATGAGTTCAAATCCCAGCAACTACATGGTGGCTCACTACCATCCATAATGGAAACAAATTAAAAATCTGTAGGCCGGAGTAAGTCGGGCTGGAGCAAGAGGTAGAAGAGAACAGGGAAAAGGAAAAAGAAAAAAAAGAGTTGCCTTGGTCATGGTGTCTATTCACAGAGTAAAACCCTGAGACGTGTGCCAAACAAAGAAAGGCTAGAGCCAGATGGTTTTAGCACATAATTCTACCAGACTTTCAAAGAAGAGCTAATACCAATACTCCTCAAATACACCCCTTCATGATAAAAGTCTTACAGAGATTATAGATACAAGGGGCATACCTAAACATAATAAAGGCAGTTTACAGCAAGCTTATAGCCAACATCAAATTAAATGGAGAGAAACTCAAAGCAATTCCATTAAAATCAGGAACAAGACAAGGTTGTCTGCTCTCATATCTATTTAATACAATACTTGAAGTTTTAGCTAGAGCAATAAGACAACTGAAAATCAAGGAATTACAAATTGAAAAGGAAGAAGTCAAAGCATTTCTATTCTTAGATGATTATAATATGCATACATGACCTCAAAAATTCTACCAACTGATAAACACCTTTGGTGAGTTGGCTACATACAAGAATAACTCAAAAACATCAACATCTCTTCTATATACGAACGAGTGGGCTGAGAAAGAAATCGGGGAAACAACACCCTTCACAATAGCCACAAATAATATAAAATATATTGGGACAGCTAAGCAAGTGAAAGACTTGTATAACAATGACTTCAAGTCTTAGAGGAAAGAAATTGAAGACAATATGAGAAGATGGAAAGTTCTCCCATACTTGTGGATTAGTTGGATTAATATAGTAAAACGACCATCTCACCAAAAGCAATCTATAGCCTCGGTGCAGTTCCCATCAGGATTCCAACTCAGTTCTTACAGACATTAAGAGAATAATACTCGACTTCTATAGAAAAACAACAACAGACAGATTTATCAATGGAATAGAATCAAAGACCCAGAAATAAGTCCAAATACCTCTGGATACTTGATTTTTGATAAAGAAGCCAGAAATATACAATGGGAAAAAAAGCATTTTTAACAAATGTTGCTGGTCTAACTACATGTCTGCATGTAGAAGAATGCAAATAGATCCATGTCTATCACCCTACATAAAACTCAAGTCCAACAAAATAAACATTAAGCCAGACACACTGAACCTGATGGTACAGTAAGTGGGAAAGAGCCTTGAACACATTGGCCCAAGAGACAGCATCCTGGAGAGAACACTGATGCTCGGACACTAAGATACTAAGTAGGACCTCATGAAGCTGAAAGGCTAAGGATGCTGTCTTTTCTTTAAGGCAGATGCACTAGCAGTGGATACCCTTAACATTTGTTTATCTGATCTTAGCTTATCCTTCATTAAGGACAGTTTTAATACAATATGGGATTGTTAGTTGATGGCCTTTTTTGTTCTGTGTTTTTGTTTGTTTTACTCATTCTTTTAAGAATGTTGCCTCTCTGCCTTCTGTCTGCAGGTTAGTTGGATAGTTTGGGCTCCAGGTCTCTCAAATGTTTGTAATTAAAGTACTTGGCTGGAGCTACAGTTATCATAAGGCTTAACTGCAGACTGGCATGACAGATGATCTTCCCCAGAGCAAGAGGTCCTTAAGAAGCCGGGTGGTGGTGGCGGCGGCGCACGCCTTTAATCCCAGCACTTGGGAGGTAGAGGCAGGTGGATTTCTGAGTTCAAGACCAGCCTGGTCTATAGAGTGAATTCCAAGACGGCCAGGGCTACACAGAGAAACCCTGTCTCGAAAAACCAAATCAACCAAACAACCAAACAAACAACTAAACAAAGAGGTCCTTGAGAGAAAGGAAAGCACCCTGCTCTCTGAGTGTCTTGATTGTCTTGTTTTTGTTTGGATGGGGCTTTTTGATTTTGGTGTCCTCAGTATGTTCTGTCTTTTAGGGAGGTTGTCTTGCCCAGGGGTATTCCATCAAGTCTTTGCTTATCCATGGAAATACAAGAGAAGTTCCAGGAACTGTTTCACATAGGAATGGAATACAAACCCTGTGACTGACCTTTCTTTCTGTCTTGTCCTTCCACACTCAAAGTCACAAAAATAAGCTAATTCTGCATACCTTGGACCTTAGTTATGTTGCTATGACTTTCCCTTTGACAGTTTGCTTTATGGAGGAAATAGGCCCTTTTGAGCTAAACTAAAAACTGTGTGGTTAAGGAAGGAGGAGAAGGGGTTGAGAGATTGAAAATGGATTGATATGCTAATTGTATCTTCAGTATTCAGAGCTTCAGGGCTAATTAATATCCACTTATCAATGATTGCATTCCATGTGTATTCTTTTCAAATGATTCCCATGAAGAAGGAAGAAGAGGGCTCTCTCTAATCCTGGAAAGGCTTGATCCAGCATTGTAGGGGAGTACCAGGACAGAGAAAAGGGAGGGGGAAAGATAGGAGAATGGATGGAGAGAAGAGGACGTATGGGACATATGGGGAGGGGGAACTGGGAAAGGGGAAAGCTTTTGGATTGTAAACAAAGAATATAGAAAATAAAAATATATATTAAAAAATAAAAAGAATTAAAATAGTTTAAATTTACATTTTGAACATTCACAAAACAATCGGGTACTAGATGTTAAATAATAACTGACCATAAAAGTTTATTAGCCTGCTCTTGAAATCCTGCCACTAGTCTTGAATGACTTGTGTGCTTTACTGGGCCAAGTGACTACCGTGATATCTGTCCTATCTGTGACTGCTTCATTGAACACATCTTCTCAGAGTTGTAATAATTCTTTCTTTTTTAATGTATAAAAACCCTTGATTGAAAGTGCAAGATACACTCAGATTCAAACTGAAAAAAAAAAAAAAGAAAGAAAGAAATTGGATTGATTTTCCTGGAGGTCAGTGCTTTATTGAATGCCAGCACTAGGGGACACTGGGCTTGCAGTGGTGATAAGGAATATATAAACAGCCCCTCTTCAGGATGCTTATAGTACACGTGGATTCTTATAGTAGGACTCTGTTGGAGAGCAGTGGTTGATAAGCAGGTCTAACATTTGCTCATGTAACAGTGTGCAAAGCCAGAGGCACAGTGTGAAAAAAAGCCAAGGAAAAAGGTGAAAGCTCTTTCGGATCTAGTACATTGTTTCACAGCATAAAGATTCTGAGAACCTTTGGTGTCTTTTTTATATGGATAAAACCTTGTTCTCAGCTCCAGCCTGCAACAATCAGATACGTTTATTCTGATTTACTTAATGACTTGTAGTTACCTTACAAAAAGACCATTGCATCTATCATTTTTACTGGTTTTTAAAAGTAAATTAAGTTTGTATTTATAGTTCTGTGTCTACTGTTCTAAAAGGAGGACTGGCCCCTGGTTCTGGAGAGACTCAGTGAAACAGTATTCGGCAAAACCAGAACAGGGAAGTGGGAAGGGGTGGGTGGGAGGACAGGGAAAGAGAAGGGGACTTAAGGGACTTTTGGGGGGGCTAGAAAAAGGGGAAATCATTTGAAATGTAAATAAATTATATCGAATAAAAAAAAATGAAAAAAAAAACTTATTTCTACAGAATTCATAAAACAACTAGCCATTACTCAAAAAAGAACAGCGATGCAAAGCCACCCTTGCTCAAGCTACCGTTGTGTCATCAGCTGTTAGTGTGGCCAGTGCTGCTGTGTGCACCGGGTGCTTCTAGAAGGGCCTGGGGAGCTCGAGCCTCCTATGAGGCAGTCACTGTGGTGATTCTGAGAAAGAGCTTGGGCTAGAAGGAGCCTATTGTGCTGTGTGATTGTAAGCACATGTGAACAGAGCCTGACCCTTATATAATGATGTGGGTGTTTCTAGAAACCACCGCAGCCTGCAGCCAAGGAAAACCACCTCAGATTTGGTTTTCTTTGCCCTTAAAAAAGTGCTTTTAACCTCTGAGCCCTGGTTTGCCTTCTATTAAAATATTGTCATGTATTGTACCCTGTGCCATGGTAGAGACCAGAACACGAGAGGGACGTTAACTGTCGCTGTCCTCCATGTGGGTCTCGGGCTGATCAAACTTGGGGTTATCAGGCTGGGCAGCAGGTGTTACCTGCTATCATATCATTTGATATACAGGAACGCTTTTATCTGATTGTATTTATAGATTCATATTCAACCCAGTCATTCAGTCCAGGGTCTTCAGCTGGACTTTTACATTACATTTTACTTCCTCCTCAACAAAATATATCATATGAACTTGAAAGTTAATGTTTCAAATTTGAGTATATTATTTTCTTCTTGGTCATAGTCAAACTGTTTTTAATTCTTTTAATATGAAATTCTGAATTTTCACCTAATTGTTCTCTCCTAGACAGTTAAATCCCACACAGAAACAGAGGAGAAACAAGCAGAGAGCCGTACTGTCACCCCACCTGCTGCACCAAAACCAAAACGAGAAGAGAACCCTCAGGTAGTACCATCTCTGCCAGGCTTTGTCAGGTCTGAGGCATGGGGTGTTCTTTCACACAGTAGTGATTATCAAGTCGGATGGACCTGGGCAGTTTTCTTAGTCCTGAGGGCCTGCACACGGGTGCAGAAAGCAAGAGCTCTGAAATGATGTTTTATGTACATCCTGTTGTGCTCTTAGGAAAGCCGTGCTGTGCTTGTCTCAGACGACATATATCAGGCAGCAGCAGTGCCCTCAGTGGATGTCAGTTTACATTGTAGCCTGTCACTGTGTGCTCAGCTTTGTCAGGACCACTTTATCACAGCTCTAAATCTCAAAGGAATCAGTGGCTCACAGTGGCCCACTGAGCAGAGAGTGGGCTGAAGATGGTGACATCCTCACTGTGACATAAGCAGTAAATGAGCCCAGCTCCAGCACAGGTGATATGTCCATGGACAAGAGAACATTTCATCTTGACACTCTAAGTGGTAGTCTGGTTGTGTTGGTAAATAGCTGGTGATGGAGCTCTCCAAGACCAGTTACAAACCTCTGTCCCCGGTACATTCTCCATAGTGAAACCATGCCAGACGGCCATCAAAGCCTCATGCCTTTTCTTCTGTTTAAGTGAAAAGGGAAAGCACTATTGAACCAGCCTGGGTTTTGTGAAGCCAGCACCAAATGTATTTCTTTCTGATGTGAAATCAATTTTATTTTTTAAAGGGCCAGAACTTTAACCAAAAGGTGCTGAAAAACATATAAAAATCATTCACAAAAGTAATGGCAAAAAAGTAATGGCAGCCTTGTGGTGAATGGTGGCATGCTTAGAACTGAAGCCTGCGTTCTTGGGGGGCTCTAGCTCCTCTGCATGCTTCCCACTCAGAAGAGTCTTCTGAGTAAAATATCCAAGCTAGAGTCACTCTAGAACAGAAAGCCTCTGTGATGGCTCTTCGTATGACTCTGGCCTGTCAGAGCGGCTTTCCGGCTTTCTGACTAGGAAACCTAAGATTGACTTTGTAAGATCCAAGACTAAAATATATTCTTTTCTTCTCTGGCACAGAAACTTGCCTTCATGGTGTCTCTAGGGTTGGTAACACATGACCATCTAGAAGGTAAGAGAAGATTTTTCTCAGTATGGTCTTCTTTCTAGCTTTGTTCCTAAAAGTGATGTTTCTAGAATAGAAAACTGGAACATAATAAAATATGATTCAGCCAGTGTGACCAGGATTTCCTATAGAGAAGGAATTGTCCCTGTCCATGTAATGTGTAGGCCCTTCCCTTCCTGGTATCATTCACACTCCTGTCCCAGGAACCGTCCCAGATCCTGAATGAAGGTAGCTCCTGGTCTTTGTCTCACAACAGTAGCAAGTGCTCTTTTGACGAGTCCTTGTCTGTATCCTCCAGGGTCTGGACATCAGGGTTCCAAGGACAGTTAGAAAGCTCAGTGCCCTAAGTATTTAATTCGGGAGTGCTGAGTTCTGGCTGGTAGTCTATAGATACAGCTCATGCAGACCTGTACACAGAGCAGTCTAAAAATAAACAAGAATGGTTGTTTATAGGTGTGGACCACAGCATCACCCTTGTTCCCAGAGCAGCACTCTGGAGGACAGCATGAGAAGTGTGCTTGCTTCTGCTGAGGACTTAGTGAAACAGAGCCTTTCCCCTGTTCTTTATTGGCCGCAGGAAAGCCAGCACATTACACAGTGCACTTCTGGTCCGTAGCGTCTTCATTCTTGCCTTCTAACCAAAGCCTTTTCTTTTCTCAAGAAATCCAAAGCAAGAGGCAGGAGCGAAAGAGAAGAACAACAGCAAACCCGGTGTACAGTGGGGCCGTCTTTGAGCCAGAGGTACTCCCGCCAGCACTGGCCCATCCTTCCTTCCTCAAGCCCTGACTTTACCTATGGCTTGTTAGCCCCTCCCCCTGAAAGCCAGCTAAGAGCACATCCATCTGAACTCAGCCTCTTCAGCTCTGTGAAGTGATGGGCTTCTCTGCTCACAGCTCATTGGCTTTTGTCAGTCACTGCTCACCTCATACGGTTTTGGAGTTTGAGTAGATACACTCCTACCTTACAGTTTTAATCCATCTGCATTTGACTATGCTGTCATGAAGCAGAGGCAGGCCCTTTTGGAATATTCTCTCAGAGCCAAATACATGCAGTCAAACTCATTAGTGCTGAGGCCTTGGGATGGTTGGCCGACTAGTTAGCGTGGGCTAGGAGTGTTTGCAGTGTCTGTGATAACCGTGCTATTCAACCTTTCCTTCTTAACTCTCCAAAGCGGAAGAAGAGTGCAGTCACTTACCTTAACAGCACAATGCATCCCGGGACGCGGAAGAGAGGTGAGTGTCATTTTAAAACACCCTGGCTTGCTTTTGCCTTTGCTTTCTCTCTTGTTTCTTTTCCTTCTCCCTCCCTCTTTACCATTGTCCTAGAACCTAGCTGCTCTATCCGTTTAAAATAGTGTTTGTTGTTTTCTGAGAACATGGAGGAAAAGAGAGATTTCTTAGCCCACAGGGTTAAGAACACAGGGCTGAAGCTGACTTTCTGGGTCCTGGCTCAGCTGGCTCGGGAAAATGGCGTAATGCAGCATTTCTGCCCAAGCATGGCAGGCCATCCATGAATAGCTCAGTGAACAGAACAGCGTGTGAAAGGAAGTATTTGGCATCTTTAAGCTGCCTAGCACGGCTGTTGCCAAGGTGTTTCTCATACTGTTTCAGTTTTCCTGTTCCAGTGAGAGTAGAATGGGGCTGCGTTGCTGTGCTCTGCAGACTTTCCAGGAAGAGAACTTAGAATCTTTTATCAGTGAGCATCTCGAGCTAAGGAAGAAAAGCAAGCTGTTAAAGCAGGCTCCCCCGTGCAGAGGTCCTGACAACACTGTTGGGTCTCCTCCTCCACACCTACTCTAGGCAGGACAAAGAGCAACCGCTCTTACCACACAGGTCTAAATAGGTCTTCATAGCAAAGGCTTAGACTCATAAACAAGGTACTGAAATCACTCTCTGATGTCAGTAATACATCCCAAGGTCCCTTTCTCCATGTGGTAATGTGTCCCTGAATTACAGTTGCAGGCCGGAAAGGTTGCAGAGAAGGTGCCTAGCATGCTGATCTTTGTACTTGCACTTAGACTCAGAGCCATTGGAGACTTCTCAGGTTACCCTAACCTTTGCCTTGGGCAGAGCTACTAATGTATCTTCTTGAGGCACAGCCAGCCTTAGTGACATGAGTGACCCTTTATCAGGCTTGTCCTGCAAGTAACAAGCCCATACAGATGGGAAACCTTCCGTTACTGCTTTGTACTGCTCTGGGCCATAGTCATAAGTTACTTCTTTGGTTTTGTGTTCAGCTCTTTATAGTGACCACACAGTTCTCTTATAAGAGGGCCCCAGCCAGAGGCCTCAATTAATTGGTCTGCTGGGAGATAGTATATGTGTAGAGAACAATAGTAAAATAAGCCAGAAAGATCAGAGACTAAAGCCTGCTTTCAAGTGCCTAGGCTGTGCCTTGCTTGGGTGAACAGCGGACTCGCTGTTGACTTTTTTTCCTTAAAGCACTTGATTCTTTGGAGAAAAACCAGGCAAGTCTCTTTGTAACTCGCGCTCTGTCTGACCGACACAGGCAGTACTAGTATGTTGTCTGACCATCATGGTAGCTATGTATGACCCTGACAGACTGTGATTGGTGGGGAAGCCTTCACCAGTGCTTGTAGGGAAATCTGACTTCACTGGCATTTCCTGACTTTGGTATGTTGGGCTTGTATATAATGACAGGTTCTAACTTACAAGTTAGAAGCTATCACCCAACTCTCTGGAGACATTGACCTTGATTTAGATATGTGGTAAGAGTCACTGCCCAAAGGCCAGGCGGTGGTGGCACACGCCTTTGATCCCAGCACTCTGAGAGGCAGAGGCAGGTGCGGATTTCTGAGTTCGAGGCCAGCCTGGTCTACAGAGTGAGTTCCAGGACGGTCAGGGCTACACAGAGAAACCCTGTCTCGAAAAAAAAAAAAAAAAAAAAAAAAGAGTGACTGCCCTAGATGTCCTGTGAGCTGGGCTCTACTTTTTTAGACGGTTTGTAAATTGCTTCAGATTGGGCCTTTTGAGGAAAAAAACCACCCTGCCCTCTCCTTAAACATGTAGTCCATGACTGTTGGTGCTGTGAGGCAGAGGAAGCGCTCAGACCACTGTATGGGATCCCCAAGGCTTAGAAGCCTGTGAATTCCCTTGACTTCCTAACACTATTACACTCCAGCTGTTCCTAGAAACTCCCTCACAGTGGCTCTGACAGCAGAGGGCCAGAATAATTGACTGGAATTCTGCCTTCTCACATTGCCTTCTTCCACCCAACCAGCAGGAAGGTCTGAAGTGTTAGCAAGAGACACAGGAAAGCAGAAATGCTGAGTAAGCCCATTCACGGGAACAGAGGGTCATTAGCACTGATAGCTGCAGAAACCCCTTGATGACTAATGCAGAAAACACACAGATGATAAACTCTGGTCCGGCTTTAGCCTCCTCCTGTTAGAATCCTCAGGTGTGCCGGGTGGTGGTGGTGCAAGCCTGTAATCCCAGCACTCTGGGAGGCAGAGGCAGGTGGATCTGAGTTCGAGGCCAGCCTGGTCTACAGAGTGAGTTCCAGGACAGCCAGGACTACACGGAGAAACCCTGTCTCGAAAAAACCAAATCCAAAAAAAAAAAAAAAAGAAAAAAAAAGAATCCTCAGGTGTGATAATCCAGGCATGACCATGATCTGCCCAAGAAGGGTCTCCTTACAGATGCCAGTACCTTTAGCCATGCTCCGGGGCTCTCTTCTCCTCCATTCTTTTAGGGTTCATGTAGCCGTTTCTAATGACATTGACATCTTTGCTTCTTTTCCTTCCTCTGGCCTGTGTATTAACCTTCTGTCTGCTACCTCACTTCCCTTTCCATGCTAGCCAATGAGGAACACTGGCCAAAGGTATGTAAGATCATTTCCCCTGTCTTTCCCTCCCCTTCTCCCCTTTTGTTCCCTTCTCTTGGTATATAGGTCGTCCTCCAAAATACAATGCAGTGCTGGGGTTTGGAGCCCTTACCCCAACATCCCCCCCATCCAGTCATCCCGACTCCCCTGAAAATGAAAAGACAGAGACCACATTCACTTTCCCTGCACCTGTTCAGCCTGTGTCTTTGCCCAGCCCCACCTCCACAGACGTAAGTAACTTGGGGAGAGAGCTAACATGGGAAAGCATTGTCCTATGCTATGTCCTCACAGACTGACCCTTCCGTGCTCGCCCTGGACTAGCAGGGAATGCTGCGGCATGCCCGCAGACTTCTCCAGGCAGCTTTCTCACGGGGTCACAGTGTTCCATGTCCTTGAGAGTCATAGCAACATAAATCCGGGGAGCCCAGGGTTTCAGAGTCTGCATTTGCTCAACTGTGAATGAGCTCTCAGAGGAGGGTGGGGACAGGGGCTGTAGTTGAGCGCTTTATGTCACTGCTGTGCTGGAGGTTGAACATGAGCAAGGTGGATACTTCCAGAGCCCTGCTGCACAGTAGGCACAGCTCCAGAAGTGCATGAGGTCCTGTGTTGGTGGAACTGTTCAGAAACAGATTCCAGGACTAAGATGTTCTGATGAACAAGCTCATGAGGCTGGGATCCAATCAAGGAACAGCCAAGCAATGCAGCACTCAGGGGGGCTTGTGTTCTGTAGGAAGAGGGAGACAACAAGGGAACTGATATGTAACCTGTCAGGCACAGATGACCACAAGGAGGAGGAATGGAACAGAAGTGCCCAGAAGGCGAAGGCATCATCCCTGAAGGGAGAGGCGACCTCTCAGCTATGTGTGGGAAAGTGTGCCCAGAGAGGGGATAGGCCTGCTCATACACGGCTCTTCTTCTCAGTACAATGGGAGACTGCCAGAGGACTTTAGTAAAGGGATGAAATAATTCTCCAGTTACACAGTTTGTTTGACTGTGAAGACTCTGGCACCTGTAGACAGGTTGCAGCGTGATGCAGTACACGGTATCACCTGTAGACAGGCTGCAGGGCAATGCAGCACACAGTATCACCATTTGCTCTGATTGACAGATTGTTTTTGTTTCTTTGTGTGCTTGCACCTACCTACACATGCAAACACATGCATGCACATTTTTTGTTTTTGTTTTCTGAGTCAATTAAGAATCTTCACCTCAGTGGGGTGTGGAGGCACATACCTTTAATCCCAGATTCAGGAGGCAGTGATAGGCAGATCTCGAGTCCAGCCTGGTCTACAGAGTGAATCCTAGGACAGGGCTTCACAGATAAATCCTACCTCAAAAAATAAAAATACAAAAACAAAAAACTAGAATCTTTACTTCTAAGAATAACAGTATTCTGCTGTGTAGCTTCCATGTTGTTACAATGTTACAGGAATTTAACAATGGTTACATCTCAGCATGTAATACTAAGTTCATAGTCCAATGTTTTCACCTAACCCAGTAATTGCATTTGTCTGATGTCACTCTGGCATTTATCAGCCTGGTTGTATCACCTAACTCTCCTTTATTCTGAAATGGTTTCTCAGGCCATCCTTTTTTAAATTACAATTTGTTCATTTAGAACATGTGTATATGTGTCTGTGTCTGTGTCCTTGCCATGGCACATGTGTGGAGGTCAAAAGCAGCCTTTGGGAGTCAGTTTTCTCCTTCCACTGTGTGGGTCTCACTTAGATGTCAGGCTTAGTGACAAGTGTGTGCACCCACTGAGATGTCTCACTAGGACCTCTTAGGCCATTGTGTTTTTCCTAATGGTAGTGTCCTTTTCAGTGGCACAGTTACTCTGTTGAGTTTGTCCCACTGAACTGTGCTAGTTCCCTCCAAAGTAGACTGAAGCATAGCTTGTTGAAGGAGCCTGGATTCAGGGGTGGCAGGCCCTTCTCAGTGTGTCACAGCAGGGCGTGTGCTGTCAGCCTCTTGTTGACTTTTATCTCCTGAGATAATTCCCATTGAATTTTTTTCACTTGTGAAAGTCTGTTTTCACTCTGCTTGGAGGTAGCTTTGAGACTGCCAGACTGTTACCCAGAGACTTTGGCCTCTTTTGATGGTTCCTGATGCTTATAGAACTGTCTGGGTTTTGAAAGGAGCACTGTATAGAAAGAAACCTTGGGAAGGATGGAATGAAACAGGGAGGCCAATAGGGAGGTCCAGACAAAAGACAGTGACTGGTGACTGGTCCTGATGGAGCAGTAGATGCAGGGATGGCATCTGCTCTGGCCAGTTCTGTTTGTAATCTGACGAGTCACGTAGATTAAATTGAGTCATGAAAAAAAAATTCTCAAGGATAAATATAAAGTTCATAGCCTGAACAACCAGAAGGCTGACACTAACATTTATGGAAGATGACAAGGGCCACAGGCTTGAAGCAACAAAGCAAGAGCTTCTTTGTCCCTGTCCTCATCTCTTAGGAACTGCAGAGCTTACTGTTGATGTCGTAGACACAATGACCCTGTAAGTTGAAAGTGCTCATGACTTATTAATGTCACAATCCTGCCCCTGAGAATGCCATTTAAGCACCTAAGTTAGAATTCTGGGGGCAACAAACAAAATATTATCTTTGGAGAAGTGGGGTCACAGGAGAGTTCTACTCCCAGCATTTCCTTCCTTGGACATATCTGCTGCTACGAACTCACCCTGATTCTAAAGACTTGGAACCATTCTTCCTAACGTTTGCCTTAGTAACTGATGCAGGATTCAAACTGGCAAGCTAACAAGCACCAGCAGCCCCTGTCAGAGACCATGTTTGCCAGTACTGAAGACTTCCAGCTCTCCCCAGTCCAATGTGGTCAAAGGCAGCAGGCCCCTGACCCCTGCTGTGCTGCACAGTGCTGGGGAAGGGCTTGTCTCATGAGTTACTACTTATGACACGTTACCCTTGTCTACATTCTTTGGTTGAGTTTATTTTCTTTTTTAATTTTGTTTTAAAGACTAGACCTAAAAGGTCTGCTCCAGTCAAATCACAAACTAAAAGCTTTTACCAGGTTTCATCTTAAAGCGTGAACATTGTTCTTTTCATAAATCTAAAGTCAAAGTATGCTTTTCTGAAACCACTAAAAATGTTCAACACTTCCCAAGTTAAACCCAGTGGGATACATTTTTTTAAAAAGATAATTGACTTCCTACTTTTACAGTATCCCAACAGCAGCTGTGATTAAAATCAGCACACAGGGTTCTCTGTGTTTGCTGCCGGGTAGCATAAGCTTCGACATTAATTAAACAATAACAGTTGAGAGCCGAGCATTTCCTGGGGATCAATAACCATCCAGGGCTTGAGATACAGACCCAGCCAGACACTGATCCTCAGGACGCACTTTGTAGTTGCCATCATTTTTATGAGAATGGAAGATTTGCTGACTAAGGATAAATCCTCAGCACAGGAAAGCAGACTTTGTGGGGGCAGCATGTTCCCAGCAGGGTCATGGTCAGGCACAGTTTGCTTTTTGTTTGCTTATGACCTGTCACCAGGGTTAGGCCTTTTGATCTCCACTCTTGAAGTAAAGCCTGACCTTGATGGATGAACTGTCCCTGTATTTTATACTCATTCTGACATTCTGGGAATTTTGTATTTAAAGTGTTAGGGTAGAGCAGTTCTCAAAGAGTGGTCTAGAAGCCAGGCGGTGGTGGCGCACTCCTGTAATCCCAGCACTCTGGAAGGCAGAGGCAGGCGGATTTCTGAGTTCGAGGCCAGCCTGGTCTACCGAGTGAGTTCCAGGACAGCCAGGGCTACACAGAGAAACCCTGTCTTGAAAAAACCAAATCCAACCCCCCCACCCCCCCAAAAAAAGTGTGGTCTAGAGGCACTGGCACTTTCCAGGGTGTACAAATCAAAATTGTGTCCATAGTAGTACTGACACATTCAGCATCATTTCTACACTCTTTCACAAGACTGGAGACCTGGAGATACAATTTCCAATGTGATAGCATGGTTATTTAATGCTGACATGTATTCTTTGAGTTGTATATTATTTTCAGTGTACTGTTGCTATAACTTTCTGTGAGTCTATAACTATCTCAGAGGTTCTCAGTGATTTTGAGTACACAGAAATCCCAACACAAATGCTAGACACTACTGCCATAGTATATGTAAATACGAAATTTGAAGGATGGAGCTGGAGAGATACGTGCACATGTTCACATGCACAAACATACAAAGGGAGTTTCCCACATGATTTCCTATATGATTGGAAAGAAGTGTTCCCTCAATGGTGTGGTAGTAGAGGAAGGGCTAGGCATCACTGTCTGGCTGCTTCCTCTGTAGTCCTGTGGTAAGATTCTAGTGGAAGCTTCAGACATCCTAAAGCAGTGTGCCAGCGCTGGCTTACTGGGAGTCCACCAGCTCGTCCTTCAGCTCCCTTCCCTGCCATCTTAGTCCATATGTGTCAATCCTATCCAAAGAACAGGTCGCACGTCAGCTTGATGGAGGAACACACCTTTATAAGAGCTCTTGATTTTATTTTCCCTATATCCTCCAAATTGTAAATAGTTGGGCTTTCTTATTGTTTGCTGGTCCCTCCTGTTCTGAGGCCCAGCGGGCTTCCTTGAGCACCTAGTGAACCACCACAAAGGGCACAGTGGAGTGGACTGGGCTGCTTTCTCTGTCTAGTGAAATATTTTATGGGAAGAATAAAGCCATCCACTGGATGTGAGCAGCGGGTGCTGAGTGCTGGTTCTGCAGAGCCTTGTCAGCTGTGGCTGTGGCTGCTCCGGTCCCGTGTCAGAAGTGTGCATTGAGCTCTTTGCTCTTGACTTGGGCTTTCCCAGTTTAACATTCACTTGGGGAACATTTCCCTAAGTGAGCAGGAGGTTCAATAAATCATTATTTCTTTTCTGTATTTCCAAATTCTTTTTAAACTCCCTCTAACATGATAGATAATAAACTTTGTTCCTGTTAATGTGAGATACTTTTGTCAGTGGATCAGTGCCTGATAGTGTCTGATTTGTGAATTGGAGTCTTGGTGTTGGAAATGCCAAACTGTTACCTAAGCAGTTAAATTTGTCCCAGATAACAGGAGATCTTTGCTGTAAACTCTAATTTATATGGTTAAATTTTTACTCTTAAGTCTGAAGATGTAAAGGAAGTCTTTAATGATAAATTGCCACCCCAGAAATTGAGCTTTGTGGAGCAGGTGGGGCTTTGTGCCATTGGAAACTCCTGCTTTTTGTAACAGTAAAATTGGAGGGCCATCTCTGTGTCATCAGCTCACTTTCAAAGACACTTAGGTACATCCACAGTGCAAAAGGTAACATTGAGTTTTCACCACCTTTATCATTTTCCTTACCTTTCCTCTCTGTCTCACAGGGTGATATCCATGAGGATTTTTGCAGCGTTTGCAGAAAGAGTGGCCAGTTGCTGATGTGTGACACCTGTTCCCGTGTGTATCATCTGGACTGCTTAGAGCCACCCCTGAAAACAATTCCTAAGGGCATGTGGATCTGTCCCAGGTGTCAGGACCAGGTACTGGGGGTGGGTCACCAAGGATGGATGAGGGACCCAGGAAAAAGAAAAGGACATGGGAACTCCTGGCCTTCTCATCCTGGGGAATAGGTTTTCCTCTCTCATGGTTGTCCTCCTGGTTTGCAAAAGAGCATGCGGACACACAGCATAGCCTTTGTTCCATCACAGGCTTCCTGGTGCATGAATTGCTTTCTTCTTTGGGAAATGACTTGTCTTCCCTTTCCAAGTACAGACCCTCAGCCCCGTGTGTGGCACAAGCCTATAATCCCAGCACTTAAGGGCTAAGCCAAGAGCCTAACAAGTTCAAGACCAGTGTGAGCCACGTAGTGATAGGCACACCTTCACTGTGAGGACACAAAACAGAAGATAAGTTAAGATCCTTAAAAGCTTATTTTAGGCTGGGTCTGGTTGTGCATGCTGTTAGTCCCAGAAATCGGAAAGCTGAGACTGCTGGATCTGGGTTTAAGGTCAGCCTGGTCTACATGATGAGTTCCAGTCAAGCAGGGCTACAAAGTGTATTTAAAAAAAAATGCTGTATTTAAAAAAAAAAAAAAAACTAAATAATGAAAACCTGATTTGAGATCAGAGATCATTTTTTAAAATTTCCCCTTTCTGGTGTTTTGTTTTGTTTTGTTTTTTTCCATACTGGAACCCAAGCCAGAGCATTGTGCATGCTGCCTACGCATCTAGGGCCTTGTGAATGCTACTTACATGCTCTGCATTGAGCTGCATCTTAAGTCTGTGGTGTGTTGAAACAAGATCTCTCTCTGTAGCCCAGGCTGGCATTGAACATGGGATCTCCTGCTTTGGCTTCCTAGCCTACAGGTACGACCACACCCGACTTAGTCCTCATCGGTGGACTCCAGTATAGTCAGAGTGCCTTCTGCTCCTCTCACACAGTCCTGATGGTCATCTACACAAGGGGGGGGTGGGGTGGCAGAGCTAGATTATACTTCCATATTTAGAGCTATGCTTAACATCCTTTGGTGTTTGGGGAGGACATAACAAACTAAATTTGAAACAGGTAACTTGTCAAGTCAGAGGCAGAATTGCCTGAGGTGCCTACCATCATGCTGGTGTCCAGCCTTGTGCTTCTTCTGGCTCTAGCTGTACAAACTGACTGGGCTTGTGCATATTTCGTTTGCTTGGTTGAATGGATTATATGTTTGTTTGTTTGTTTTGGTTCAAATTACTTCTACTTTTTTTTTATTCAATATATTATTTATTTACATCTCAAGTGATTTTCCCTTTCTGGATCTCCCCTCCCCGAAAGTCCCATAAGCCCTCTCCCCTCCCCGTTCCCCCATTCACCCCTTCCCACTTCCCTGTCCTGGTATTCCCCTACACTGCTGCCCTGAGCCTTTCCAGGACCAGGGGCCACTCTTCCTTCTTCTTGGGCATCATTTGATATGTGAATTGCGTCTTGGGTATTTCAAGCTTCTAGGCTAATATCTGTTTATCAGTGAGTGCATACCACAAGTGTTCTTTTGAGACTGGGTTACCTCACTTAGGATGATGTTCTCCAGTTGAATGGATGTTTTTTTATTGTCTTTGATTTGAGACAAAGTCTCACTGTGTAGCCCTGGCTGACCTGGATCTCTCTATGTAGATCAGGCTGCCCTCAGACTCCTAGAGCTCCACCTGCATTTGCTGTCCACCATGCCTAGCTCATGTGGTCTTCTTCAATTTTTATTTTTATGTATTCATTTTATGTGTATCTATGTGTTATCAGTGCGAGCTGATATCTGTGTGCATGCCTGGTGTCCTGGGCCTTCAGAGGTTGTTGGATATCTGGGGCTGGAGGTACAGACAGTTGAGAGCTGCCACACGAGTGGTATGATTTGAAGCTGGTGCATCTGGAAGAATTGCTAGTGCTCTTAACCCCTGAGCCATCTCTCCAGCCGCTCCTGTGGCTTTGATACAGGAATGCTCCCAAGTCTCTGCCTCTGTCTGTAGTCCAGAATTTTGAGTGATGCTTCTACAAACTTCCTTGGATCTTGTCTACAGCCTCAGACACTAGTGGTTGATGTTATCTTGAGTTTCAAAGGAAAACTAACACTTCTTTTCAGATGCTGAAGAAGGAAGAAGCAATTCCATGGCCTGGAACCTTAGCCATTGTTCATTCCTATATCGCCTACAAAGCAGGTAAGATCTGCCTTCTGGGGGAGTGGGAGAAGTCACTGGAGGGCAGTGCTGGGTTTGCTTCCAAAAAATAAAAATAAAAAATAAAAAAATAAAGGAGAAAGTTTGTGACCACCTTTTGAGGAGACTGTGACGTGTGGTACCCCCTGTAAAGCCCTGCCCAAGCCACCAAGGCCAGCTTAAAAATATCCAGAGGAAACGCCCATCTCATCCCACTCTGTCCTGGCTGTATGGCAGCAGGCTCTTTCAGGGCTGGTATCTTTGGTGAACAAAGCCAGGCAGGCTTTTCTAGCTTTTCTAAAGAAGTGATGGTTTTAATGTTACTTTTTTCCCCAGCAAAAGAAGAAGAGAAACAGAAGCTACTTAAGTGGAGTTCAGATTTAAAACAGGAGCGGGAACAACTGGAGCAGAAGGTGAAAGAGCTCAGCAGTTCTATAAGTGTAAGCCTCTTCTCTTCCTAGATACTCGGGTGCGGGTCCTTGGCAGCACCTCCAGTCCTCCCTGTGTAACTGATCAGCTTGACGGCTGAACAGCCGCCTTCTGAGGTAGTACTCATGTCCCATGGCCTTGTGCTACCTGTCAAGCTGAGTGCCCTGTGGCTGCTATCTGTGAGTTCTCAGTCTGTAGTGGAAGAGATGGAGTGGCAGCTGCACCAGTGTAGCACCACCCAGTGCATGCGCATTTTGAGAGGAACCTGAGCAGCTGCAGGCCTCCTTGAGTGACTTTTTTAGACACCTGATTTACTAGGCTAAGGGAAAGAGTTCCTGCTGGCAACCAACCTAGAAGGCCTGGTTCACTGACTGCTGGAGTCTTTGGCATTGGGCTATCTCAGGTCTCCTAAACATTACTGGCCCACTCATGCACTACTTCTAAGTTACGAGTGACTAAATGATCCTTCATAGACCTCAAGCCAGTTCCTGTATCCCTCACTGGCTTTGGTTTCGTTTGGTTTGGTTTTTCAAGACAAGATTTCTCTGTTTAACAGCCCTGACTATCCTGGAACTCACTCACTCTGTAGACCAGGATGGCCTTGAACTAACAGAGATCCAGCTGCCTCTGACTCCCAAGTGCTGGACTTAAAGGCGTGTGCCACCACTCCTACTGTCACTAGCTTTTAATCACCTGTGAGCATGGCAGCCGCAAGCTTTAGGGCAGCTTTCATGGCGATTTTCACGTTACAGCATTGTAAGTGCTAGCATCCAGTAGGGTAGGCTTTCACCCTACCATTGGCCCCATCTCTTGCCTCTTGTATCTTCCTCCTTTGGTAGTGTCTGCCTACACAAGGTGGAGCAGCACAAGTTGTAGAGGCTGTATGCCAGTGCCCAGGGACGGGCTTGTGGGGGCATTCTTCTCTGGGGCTGCTGGGCCCCAGAGTCTGAGTGCCCACCTTATCGTTTGCTGCAGAAATGTATGGAGATGAAGAACACCATCCTGGCACGGCAGAAGGAGATGCGCAGCTCCCTGGACAAGGTGAAACAGCTCATCCGCCTCATCCACGGCATCGACCTCTCCAAGCCTGTAGACTCTGAGGCCACTGTGGGGGCCCTCTCCAATGGCCCAGACTGCACACCCCCTGCCAACACCGCCGCCACACCTGCCCCTTCCCCCTCCTCGCAGAGCTGTACAGTGAACTGTAACCAAGGGGAAGAGACTAAATAACAGCCCTCGAGGAGATGCCACAGTCCTGGTGGCAAGGAGACTCTAGAAGAGCAAAGCCGGATTTCTTCTGGAAAGTACAGAGTTCTTTTGGTTCTTTGGTTCCAGAGAGAGAGAAGATGCTTGTGCCAGGTGGCACCCGAGTTTGCCAATTGATTCTTGTTATTCTGTGTGTACATGCAAAGACTGGACCATGTTACATGAAATAGTGCCAGCTGGAGGTTCTTTGCCAGCACCATGCCAAGTGACATAATATATTACTCTCTCTATTATACACCAGTGTGTGCCTGCAGCAGCCTCCACAGCCACGGTGGGTTCGTTTTTGTTTTGTTGGGTGGGGAGCAGGGATGGGCGGAGGGAGGAGAGCAGGTTTCAGATCCTTACTTGGAGCCGTTTGTTTAGGTAGAAAAGACAAGTCCAAAGAGTGTGTGGGCTTTCCTATTCCTAAACTTTTCACTACCATAAAACCAAAAAATGGAAAAAAAAAAAAAAAGAAAAATAAGGAAATAGAGATTTAACTAACCCAGTGCCCAGAAGAGGGACGGGAAGGGCTGGGAGGGGGCAAGGGTGGGAAAGTATATGACATAAGCAGTATTTAATGTTCCTGGAGGGGCCTAGTGCCCCAGAGCCCTGGCCCCGCCCCAGCTCACCCCGCCCACAGCCTCCTGCAGCCCCTCCCCTCTGCTTGGTGTAGTGCACAGCCCCAGGTGGTTTCCCTGACTGGCTAAGCCAGGAAGGGAGGGTGCAAGGGGTCCAGAGGGAGGAAGGCGGATCAGAGGTTTTACTTGAAAACAAGCTCCATCCCTTTTCTATATTTATAAGAAGAGAAGGTTCTGAGCAGAGCAGCACGGCCCAGGTGTGTGAATGGAGACGACCCTTTTCTCTTCTTCAAGTTTATTTTTGTTTCTGTTCTTGTTTTGTTTAAGCAAAATTTTGTTTTGTTGTTTATTTTACCTTTTTTTGTAACAAGAACTAAAATAAGGAATAGAAAGGCTGTTTTTCAGGCTGACGGTCCTGTTGAGGGTAGCGAGACCTTGCATGATAGAGTAGGCGTCCTAGTGTCAAGTGAGGTCGGTGAGTCTGTGTGCGTCCTGTGTCATCAGTCAGGCACTGTTCTGGTTGTTTTGTTTTGTTTTGTTTATTTTCTGGTTTTGTTTTCTGGTTTTGTTTTTTGTTTTTTTTCATGCAAGGGCAAAAAAAAATCTTTGTACCTGGGGAAACAACAACTTTTTTTTTAATTAAAAAGGAAAATAAAAGATATTGAGGTCTTCCTAGTGTTACTTAAATTAAGATCAAGGTAAGAAACATTGTAAAAATTACAAAAGTGCTATTTGTTTCCTAAAAACAGTGATTTTTATTAAAAAGGTGTCAGAACTGGAGAAAATGCTGTGTAGTTACAGTTTTTGAGCACAGAGCCTACTGATCCTGATGACATTTTGCTGTGTTGTGTCTCTAGACTGGTGCGCCAGTCTCCTGAAGGGCCGGGTCCTCCCACCTCCTCCCTCCTCAGACTTGCCGTCTCCTTGGTACTGGGATCTCATCTCCTGTGTTTGAAGCCAAAATGCAATGTGCATACATATCGGGGTTCCCACGGTCCCAGACCTTGCTAGAAGGCAAGCTGGTGCCCACCTCCACTTTCCCTCGGTGCTGGCCTGTCTCACAGCCACCAGCATTACCAATGCCTCGGGGGCTCCAGGCAACTGGCCGGTGAGTCGCCTCACTGCCTGTATACTTGGCCTCCGGGAGGGTATAGGGTGCAGGCTGGCTGCAGCAGGGGAGATGCCTTGAGGGTCCATATGTTTCTGAGAGCTCAGGTGGTCTTCAAGTCCATCTTGTGTTGAAGAGAGAGGTCTGAAGCTCTAGCAGGCCTCTGCCTGCCAGCCCAAGGTCAGAGTTCACACCCGGTCCCTCCCTCCCATGCTTCCTGGAGGTCCCTGCGCTACACTCACAATGCTTGCGCGTATGGCCTATTGTAGACTTTTCTTCTTGGAAAAACGGGGTTCTGAAAGGCTCTCTCCTTATCTCCCCAGCAATACCATAGAGAAAGTAAGGCTATGAACTGCGCGCTCCTCCCACTAGAAATCTTTATCTGTCACACGTCCTTGAGTGGAGGGACAGAGGCCTGGGCTCTGCCCCCAAGTCTGGAAGCATCTCTCTGGAGCCCACTAGGCTCCCAAGTCTAGGAGGAGCAGGAAAGACCCCTTTGCTTCTTCCTTGCCCAGTTAGGTCCAGGGAAAAAAAGCTGGATCCTGGCCGAAACTACAACAGACAAGAGGTGCTTGTGAGATCAAGGCCCATCCACACCAGCCACCCATTCATTTCCCAGGGTTTGAGAAGAGGGCAGATAGTTTGGCCACATGGGCCTCAGCTTCAGGCCTCTGGCTTTGGGTTGACTGACGGGAGCAGAGAAAACCCTCTTTTCTTATTTAGGAACTAAGGTGCTGTCTAGTTAGCAGGCGTTGGAGATGCCTGGACTAGTTGGATCTTTGGCAGGATCAGAGACCAGCTTCAGGCTGATATCCTGTCTCTGCTCCCCCAGCCTGCCAACCCCTGTTGGACTTGTCTGGGCCCGTAGGCTGGGGCTTGGTACACACTGCCTACCTGTGACGGGAAGAGGTTGACAAGCCATCAACAATCACTACAGGCCTTTGCTCCAGAAGAGCGCAGGAGCTGGGCAGCAGACTCCCATCTTCTGATGCTTGGAAACCAGCTGCCTTGAGTCCACTGGAGTGACATGAAGAGTATAGCCAGGCTCCAAGCCTCTACTGCGGGCCCCTCCCCTCCCGTCTACCTGCCCTTACCTCTGTCAGCAGAGCTTCTTTCTGTCCCCTTAGACCTGTGAGTACCTGGGACATACACACATGCTGCTCCCCCCCCCCCCCAGCTGTCTCTAAGCCCGCACCTTCCCTCCCTACCTGCAGTGTGTTGTTGCTCTTACAGACACATGTGTAAGGCTCGCTAGTGTGGCAGTCACTTTGGAGGGCCTTGGACTGGGAGTCCCCTTGTCCCCCTGGTCAGGCTGGCAGGTCAGCACCATTGCCTTTCTCCCTGAAGGCTCGTCTTTCTTTCTTTCTGAGCCACTGTCTTGTCTGCCTCCACTGAGCTCGACCAGTTCTCATTTTTCCTTGCTTATCTGGCTTTGGGAGGTAAGCCTGCTGCTGATGGCACCCTTCAGGAAAGACTGGAAAGCAGTCCCTGAATGGCTCTGCCTCAGTGGGGCCTTTGCCTCTGGCCAATAACAACCACAGGCAGCCTCCTGCGATTGGCATCGTCTTAGGGCCCCCTCTGCTGCTGCTGCTGCTGCTGCTGCTGCTGCTGCTGCTGCTGCTGCTGCTGCTGCTGGTCTCATGCCCAGCAGGCAGTGGTAAGGGTACATGTGTGCCCAGCACTGCCTGAGTGACTGTTTCCAGCTGTCTGTCTACACCTACAGCTGCCTCTCTGCCACCTCTCTGATGCTTCTGATGCTCCCTCTTGGGGCTATTGGAGCCTTGACTCTCACACCAGCCCCCCTCCTTGCTGCTCACAACCTTTAAAAGGCCTCTTCCCTTTAGGCCCTTCTTTGGTATGGATCTTAACTAAAGGGCTGAATGCTTGAGGACACTGCTCCAGGGGCAGGACTAGGATGGAGCAGTGGCCCTTTTCTGGACACTGAGTTCTCCAGACCCCATGGCTTGTGTTGAATGCAGGCCACTTTGCTCTGTGTAAATGACTGTGGACCTTGCCCCGCCCCTCATCCCAGTACCCCTGGCAGAAAACAGGAGTATCTTTCTCATCCTGCCTTCAGCTGGTGCTCCTGATCAGCTCCTCCCAAGAAGGAATTGGGTAACCCCCCGGGGAAGATTCCTCTGGTCCTCTCCAGGGAATGAAGAATTTCACCTGGCAGCTGTGGCCCCTGCATCCCTCTCCAGTGTTCTTGTGCTTAGCCCAGAGTGAGTTGCAGTCAGGTGGGTGGGCTGAGCAGACCGGAAGTGAGGGAGCTCCGCGCATAGAGCCAGCCAGACCCAGTGCCGTCTGTGTCCGTGCCCTCTGTGATTTCAGTCTTGGTAGAATTTGTATTTGGAGTTTTGTGCTTCAAAGTTTCTGTTTTGTTTGTTTGGTTTTTGTTTTGAGGGGGTGGGGGGTACAGAGCAGCCGATCAATTTGTATTTATTTATTTTAACATTTTACTAAATAAAGCCAAATAAAGCCTCTCGGCCTCTTGGTGTTGAGTTTGGGTTGGGTGGGGTGGGGAATCCACCTCTAGCCTGTGGCCCTGCAGGGGTCAGGCTGTCCCGGGACCCTGGCCTCACTCTCACTGCCCGGTGATGTCCGAGCCAGAGCACAAAAGCTGAACAAAGCAAAAACCTTATCGTGGGGCTAGAGAAATGACTCGGGAGAAGTGGGAACCTGGGCTGCTCCCCAGAGCACACGTGGTGGCTCATGAACACCTGCCATTCCACTTCCAGGGGATCTAAAGCCTTCTCGCCACATACGTACAGGCACAACACTCACACATAGGATAAAAAAATTAAAAAATGTTTATTATGTAAGAGAATGAGAACTAGCCCCAAACCAGCTGAGGCAGAGGAGGGCTGGAGCCCAGCGTGGAACAACCACAGGACCCCGAACCCCACCGAAGCTCCACTCTAGCCCTTTTGACAAAAACTTTAAATAATTTAAATAGCAATAAGGGCCGGCACCCACCAGGTCCTCCGGTTTCTCCAGGGAATGTGTATATGAGCCACAGCCGGGCAGCCTGGCAAGCTCAGGCCCGGTTTCGGGACTGCTGAAGGGCAGTGAGGTATTTCAGGGCTGTAGATCCATAGCGTCTTGACAAGTCCTGGTGGAACTCCTCCTTGAGGGCCTGGAGACAGTCGCGGTAGGTGGGGCTGGAGCGGAAGCGGGAGATGTCCAGACTTGGGGTGTGGGGCAAGTGGATAGAGAAGGCCTCAGGAAGTACCAGGAATTCATACTCCTAGGAACGCGGACAGAAGCCGGGCTGAACTGGGGAGGCACAAGTAGGGCCGAAATGGAAGCTTGTACTATGGCCCATCAGGAAGGGGCAGATCACAGCCAGGGCATTAAGGTGCCCTCCTTACCTGAGCATCCAGCTCTATGATGTGGGCCACCTTGTTCCAGCCAAATCCCACAAAGCGAGGATCGTAGCGGGGACAGTCACGGGGTACCACCACGTAGGGCTCATAGTCAGCTGACCACTGCACACGGTACGGTACCTGGGCTTCCCGCCAGCGGGAGTAATCTGTGGACGAGTGACCCTGTGGCCACTCGTGGGACCTGTGTAACAGAATCAGGTGGGAGCAGGAGTTTGTAAACTCAGGCGGGCCCCAGAATGGGAACAGCAGGGCAGAACATGGCCTCTCTTACCTAAAGGTGTGGAGGGAGCCGGCATCCAGTAATGTCAACAGCTCTGCTTTAGAGTTCGGGAAGTTGAAACGGTAGTGCAGGGTCTCAAATGCAGGCACCACCAAAGCAGTCTTCCGCCGACTGCCCAGCTCCAGCTGCTCAATAGAGGCCCTGGGGAGAGGCATGTGGGCAGGCACTCAGCCCAGGGCCTTACCCCTGCCTCCGGGGGCTAACTCTGCTGTCTCAGATAGCCCTTCCACACAAACTGCTGTTAGAAATCTGGCATTACCACTATGGCTCAGTAGCAGCCCAAAGAAAAGGCCTACTACAAGCCCCATTTTGTGGAAGTCGCTAAACCCCAGACACAGCAACCTAAGGTTCCCAAAATATCCTGACCATCACAGTGTATACCCCCAATGCTGTCCCTCTCCCACCCTCCAGGCCCACCTGAGGTAGTCATAGAGGGAGTAGGCCGGTAAGAAGTCGATATCACTGAGGAAGACATAGGGGGTGAGGGCCTGGGCCAAGGCCACATTGCGGAGCTGGTTGACTGGATAGAGAGGACTGTCCCGGTACACTACGTGATAGGCCACATCCTTCCTTGCAGAGAGCACTGGCGACGTATCCACAAAATGAAGGAATTGTTGAGCCTCTGCGTCTGTCAGGTACAAGGCCAGGCTCATGGGGCCTGGCCAGTGCCTGCACAGGGCTTCCAGCATCTGCAGCCTGGAGTGAGGTAGGTAGTCAGCTTTACTTGTGCACAGAAGCCCAGGGATGGCTAGACCTCTTCCCCAAAGTTAGCTGCTGAAGAGCCCTCTCCCTTGTGGAATTAAGCACCTATTTACAAGCACACAGAGCTGGTCTTCTTTTGTTTTGTTTTTTTGAGAGAGGGTTTGGCTGTCCTGAAACTCACTCTATAGACCAGGCTGGCTTCGAACTCAGAAATCTGCCTGTCTCTGCCTCCCAAGTGCTGGGATTAAAGGTGTGTGCCACCACTGCCTGGCTTGAGCAGGTCTTTTTTTAAACTTCACAACTACCCCTAGGTGGGTACAGCTGCATTTGACAGCAGATCGAACTAGAAGCCTGAGATACTGAGGCTCGCGCATGGTTCTCCAGCACAGACCAAGGGCAGGTCTAGACCTCCAAAGCCCAGCTTTGCCCATCATATGCCATGTCTATGGGACTCTACCAGGGGCCGGCAGCTCACTGCCACACCGTAGGCTACCAGATCAAATCATGCTCTCAAATCCTCAGTCTCAGCCTAAGCTTCCTGACATTACCCTCCTGTACTGGCTGGCTTTGTGTGTCAACTTGACACAGGCTGGAGTTATCTCAGGGAAAGGAGCTTCAGTTGGGGAAGTGCCTCCGTGAGATCCAGCTGTGGGGCATTTTCTCAATTAGTGATCAAGGGAGAGGGCCCCTTGTGGGTGGTACCATCTCTGGGCTGGTATTCTTGGGTTCTATAAGAAAGCAGGCTGAGCAAGCCAGCGGAAGCAAGCCAGTAAGTAACATCCCTCCATGGCCTCTGCATCAGCTCCTGCTTCCTGACCTGCTTGAGTTCCAGTCCTGACTTCCTTTAGTGATGAACAGCAATGAAGTGTAAGCTCAATAAACCCTTTCCTCCCCAACGTGCTTCTTGGTCATGATGTTGTGCAGGAATAGAAACCCTAAGACACCTCCACAACCTCACCGGTCCATAGAGAGCTGGGCCACCAGGGTGACATCGTGGGGCCTGGGAGGTGGCGGCTGGAAGGAGAGGAAGGTGATGTGTACCCGGTGTACAGTGAGCTGCTGTTGGCGGAACTCGAAGCAGGGGTCTTCCTCATCCAGCTGTGCGAGGGCCTGTTGCAACTGAGCAGGGTCCCAGGAAGGAAAGAATGACGTGCCCTCCAGTACAGAGGGGCAAGACCTTCCAAAGGCAAGCCAGCATGGCCCCACCGCACCTGCTCAGCGCCAGGAGGGAACTGGTTGCGGCATCCCAAGAGCTCTCTCCGCAGCAGCTTCCCATCATATCCCAGGAAGGTCAAGTGCAGGTTACGGAAGAACTCTGCGTGCTTGTTCTTCACTCGAAGCTTCTTTGGTGAGTTCCAGTGGATCACCTGCACCCAGGAGGTGTCAGCCGCAGTCCGGGCAGTGGGCCCTGTCACAGCTCCCACCCCCACACCCCGCTCTCCGGTTCTGCAGTCTCCACTCACTTTGAGGTCAGCTGCTTCCAAGTAGCAGCGCTCAGCCAGAGTGTGGTCTGACAGCTGCACGTTCCAGACACAAGGCAGAGGATGCACCAGATGGGGATGCTCCTTGATGACGGCATTGAAGATGTCCTAGGCAGTGACAGACAGCACATCTCAGTTCCCAGCCTGCCCCTCAATTCTGCTCCCACAAGATTCCTCCAGACCTGGTCAGCCAAGGAAGTGGCCGTCAGAGTAAGCAGCTCTCGTTTGGCCGTCAGCTTCCACATCTGCTCCCAGCCAGTTTGCTGTAGCCTGTCCAGCCACAGCAGGATCACACCTGCCAGCAGGGAGAGAGGTTGTCATACTGGTACACCAGAGACACCCAGATCGATCGCAAGTCTTTTGAAATGTTCATTTTGTAGTATGGGGCGGGGGAGCCCAAACCCCCTACATTCGAGGCAGCCTACCACTGAGCTACACCACCCTGTCCCTTTTTAAATCTTATTTTGAGGAACTGAAGAGATAAATACATTATTAAGAACACTTGTTGCCCTTGCAGAGGACCCAGGTTCAAGCCTCAGAACCCATGTGGTGTCTCATAGCCCTCATAACTCATTCCAGAGGATTCGGTGCCCTCTCCGACCTCCACTGGTTGCAGGCATGCATGCAATGCACATACATTCATGCAGACTAAACTTTGATAACGCACAAAACAAATCTATAAAAATATATCTATATTATTTTGAAGCAGGATCTCACTAAGTCTCTCAGACTAGCCTCACACTTGCAATCTTCCTGCCTCAGCCTCCCAAGAGGCAATACCACACCAGGATGCAAGGTCTGAATTGTACAGGTGGTCATGTGTCACCTAATGGTGCTTTGGCCAACACTACAAAGCATACACTATGGATGGTCCAGGATTAAATAAAACAAAGTCTCCAGCTAGGGCTGGGGTATGGGGCTCAGTTGTAGTGCTTGTCTGTCGTGCATAAAGCCCTGGCGTATGGCCCCCTCTTGACATAAACCAGGGAGCATACGCCTGTAGTCCCAGCACTGGGGAGACAGAGGCAGGAGGATCAGAAGTTCAAGGTCATCCTCAGGCACACAGTTAAGATCAAAGACAGACTGGATGTGAGTCCTTGTCACCCCAACCACCCACCCAACCTACTACTCCCTAGTATTTTTCCAGTTTCAGCTATACAAACACTTGCCATTGAATTATAGTGCCTGTCTGTCAGTAGGCACTCAATCCAGTAATGTGCCTCGTGTTCCCAGGCCATACCACAGCCTGGAGAAGAGTAGGCTATCCCATCTGGGTGTGTGTAAATACATCCTCTGGTGTTTGCACAGCAACAAAATTGCCTAATGGCAAATCCCTCAGAATAGGTCCAAATTGTTACCACAGGACTCATTCCAGAGGACTCATACCATAGGACAAATTGTTACCATATTTTCTGATGGTTCAGACCCCAAGCTCATAATTCCCTTGGGTAGAGAGGAGCGGTATACTCTACAGTTCACAGAGACCTTGTCACATCAGGGTTATCTCAACTCTTCCCATGATATGGATGGGAAAACAGAGTCCCAAAGGGAACAATGAGCTGGCCACAGCCATTTGGTTCAAACACAAAAGGCAGGTGAATTCTCTTCACCCACAGTCCGGTCCACAGCACTGGCAGCGTTCTTTCGGGAGGGCTTCCTAGCATTCTGTGCCCGCCCCACCACTGAGGCCCGCAGCCCACCCATTCCTCCCTCCCTTCCTACTGTCCCACCTGTGTTAAATCCCCTCCCCAGGGCAGGCCAGGGCCGATGGTTCTTCCAGAGGTTGCCCAGGTACCAGTCGCTCTGGTTCTCCACGAGGCCGACCACCTGCTTGTCTGGGAGGGAGGAGGAGGGGGATGCGGGCTCAGGACCAGTCCAGGGCAGTGTCCTGGGGAGGCGGGGGAAGGGGTAGCCTAGGGTGGGGTTGCAGGTGTCTCACCCGAAAAATGACCAAAGAGTGCCCAGAGCTCCACGATGTCAGAGGAGAAAGTGACGTCAGTGTCCAGGACAATGACTCGGGCCAGGCTGGGAGGCAGAATGCTGGGAAGTACGAGCTTCATTAGTCCATACAGGCCAGAGTAGTGCTTGTTGGGGATCCAGGAGACCAGGGGCTGTCGGGAGGCAGGGGCAACACAACAAGTGGCACAACAGAACTTGGCCATCGCCCCCAAAAGGATGGAAGATTTCAGCTCCGGGAGCTGTGGTGGGACAGAGCCTCTCCTCCTACCACCCACTGCTGGAAGGGAGAGAGGCTGGGTCTAGCTGGGCAGGAGCGCAGAGGGGAAGACTCCTGCCTTGAGTTCTTCAGCATCATAGAAGCTGACCAGCACAGCCGGCACCATCCACGTTCGGAAGAGTGTTTCCAGGATGTTTCTGGCTATGGCGTCAGTTATCAGGTGGAGATGCAGTGGATTTTTCCTTTTGGGTGGAGAAAGTTAGCATGACATGGCTGTGCAGGGACAATACAGGATTTCCCCCACAGGAGGAAGCCCTGTCTCCTACAAGGAGCTCTTGGGACTTTGCTGATGGCCCCCTTCATAAGAAAGACACTTCCGTTTCCTCAGGATAGAAGAGGAAATTCAGAACAGTGGTGCTTTGTTATGGGTAGGCTCTGGACCCTTGTCCTGGCCTGTCTGTACCTGTAGAACAGCACGGACTTCATTAGGGTAATGATCTCTCTGCTGGAGTTGTATCCTGCACACACAACAGCCACATGCAACACCTGGGGAGGGGACACTAGGTCAGCAACAGCCTTCAACTTCTACTAGCCAGCTTAGCTATCCTGGTCTAGATCAGCGTGGCCCCACCCGGCATCAGGGGTGGGGGAGGAGGGAGGGGTGCCTAGGTGCAACGCCTAAATTTCACAAGTGGGGAATCTAAGAACCGGAGTGAAGGGGCGTGCGTTGTAAGCGTCCTCAGGTATCCCAGCTGGGTAGCCAGATGTCAGGTGCTGTGATTCCCACAAATGCCCAGATGGCTGGACTGGGGGGAGGGGGCAGGAACCTCAGGGGTGGCAGCACTTTGGCGCAACTACCTCGCACTTGGGTGGTAATAGAAGCTGCGGGCTGGAGGCGGAGCGGTTGCGACTTCCGAACAGGTCTTCATCCAGGGTGGCAGTTGTGCCTAGTCCATCTGAAAAGACACGTGGCGTGAGCAGGCAGCGGTCACACAGGGTTCCCTCTTCCCCTGCCCAACTCCGGCGCTCACATTCCGGGTCCCGACTGAACAGGAAGAAGCCAACCACTAGCAGCAGCAGCAGCAGCAGCACGGCAGCCCCTATTGCCCGGGGGCGCCCTCGGGGCAGCATGGCTGGCTGTGGGACTCAGGGAGGGGCGCGACCCCAGGCTGCAGGCTCCATCACCGACCCTGCGGAGCAAGGACCAGAGGAAGATCAGTACTGGACCGCGGGGCTCGACGGCTGCTCGCCCTGCCGTGCACAGCTGCGGGCCTCACCTGCTCCAGTGACTTCGGGAAGGCCCTGTTCCTCCTGTGACTGCCCAGCAGCCAGGTCCAGGACAGAAGCGCGAGCTAGCCCCGCCCCCAACCTGGGCTCAGGTTTCACCTTCGCTTGGCTGAGCTAGAAGGGGCGGGGAGACCCCAGACAGGGCCCCGCCCCAGCACCGCACTGTCTGGGAATCTTGGACCCCTTTTAGGGTGGTTTTGCGCCAAGGCACGGGGAGGGCTGAAGGCCTTGGGGACAACTACCCAGGGTGGCCCTGTGCCCACTACCTGCACCTTCCTGATTCTGGGACCCCATTCCTCCCCCTAAGGGGAGGGACTGATGACCCGGAGCACAGTATCAAAGAATTGGCGAACACACCGCGGAAGTCTGGGAGGCTGAGGGTAGTGGGGATGTGATAGCAGTGTCCGGCCCAGCGGTTAGGGGCACCTGCTCAATTCATCGACAGGAGGTTGGGCCTGCTGGGGATACCTGTAGCCTGTGCACGCCCTCCCTGGCCCTTAGTCCTACCCAGAAGCGGACTGGAAGATGGGGACACTGCGCCCTTTTGAAGGCCACCTCCTCTCCAGCAACAGAGTTGGCAAAGAGCCCCCTGCAGCCTGGGCAGGGCCATGCATCCCCCACCCTTGTCTAGAAAGCTGTGATTGTTCAGGGCTCCAAGGCCTGGATTTCTTCCTCCCTCTTCTCTCCACCCCTCAGCGGGCCTACAGCCTGCCTTTTGCCCTGTAGGGATGCGGGGAGCTCTGGGCTGTGAAGGAGACCAGCCACGGTCAGTTAAGCACAGTTAAGTGCTGGGCCCTGAGCAAAGGCTTGGCCAAATCTTCACTCAGGTAATCCTCAAATCACCCACAGGACACAGGCGGAGTTTGTCCCTGAAGAGTGAAAAGAACCTACTGATAGCCTTTGGCTACTTGCTCGGCAGGCAGCCTGCTGCTCTACCCTTGTCACTGTGGCGGCTTTCTCAGCCTTCCCTAAGGGTCTTCTACCTCAGGACCTGCCCCTGCCCTGCCTTCCTCCTGTAAAGGAGTTTTCTCTACATCTCTTACTTATTTTCCCAGGTCCTCAAGGGAAGCTTAAGTTGCCTTTTTGTTCTGGGAGGTAGCCCCCCTCCCCCACCTCCACACACATTCCAGCTGTTCAGTGTGTGTGTGGAATCTGGGTGGGAACTTGGACCTGCCCTTTAAGGTAGGGGCCTCACCAGCAGCTCAGGTTGGGCCTTTTAGCCTGAAGGTCCAGATATAAGAAGTAAGAGTGGGTGGCACACGCCTTTAATCCCCGCACTTGGGAGGCAGAGGCAGGCTAATTTCTGAGTTCGAGGTCAGACTGGTCTACAGAGTGAGTTCCAGGACAGCCAGCGCTACACAGAGAAACCCCGACTCGAAGAAAAAAAAGAAAAAAAAAGGGGGGGGGGCAGACCTCTGAACAGTAGCCTGGGGCTGGCTCCTCCCTTGATCTGAATGCTGAATGCCTTTCTCTAGGAGATGGGGGAGCAGCTTGTAGGTCTTTAGCGGTTGCTATAGAAACAGAAAGCTGCCTCTTGTACTTTTAGGAATTAAGAGAAAACCCTGGTGTGCAGGGCTTTGAGTCCCAGGGCTTCATAGTCATCTTCAGCCTGCTGTGCAGTCGGGAGCTGGGTCCGGGGTGGGTGGGAGTGGCCCTCAACCCAGAGCTATGGTTGTGGGAGTCAAAATGTGAAGGAACAGGTAGGGTCACAGGCAGAGCCCAGACCAAGATAAGTCTTCCTTAAAGAGATGTGAGCTAGTGGAGATACTGCCCCTGTAGATCCCACTGGAGTCACTCGGTCACCTGGATCTGGTTGAAACTTCAGCCCTGTGGGTAGGGTAGTGCAAGGAAGGGCAGACATATCTGCTGGACCCTCCAGAAGCCCTTTGGGAATCTTCAGAGGAAAGGAAAACCCAAGTGAGCCTAGTCCTTAGGAGCTGAGACCCCCTCCCCCACCCCATTCGAGCCAGCTCTACCCAGGACGTTACTTTGTGACCTTAGACCTGTCCAGCACCTTCTCTAGGATTCTGCTGTCCTCATCTGTGCCTGTCCAACTGGTCTTTCTACTCCCCGAGGTTTGGGACACACAGAAGGTGTGAGGATCCAGCACAACTTACCCAGAGGCCTTTGCAGCCCAGCCTTGCCACCAGGTCCAGGCGGGAATCCAAACGGGAGGGGCCTCCTTCCAGCCTGCCAAGCCTGTGTGCGTGTGCACACCTCTGTTCTTTGTCTCTGGAGCCTAATCAGCCTCCAGATCTAGGGAAAAAAATTCTGCTGCTGCCAGGCTGCCTGGGCCGTCCCCTCTCCTGGAGAGAAGGACCCTTCACTGTTGGGATATGGCAGGGAGGGGGTGGACCACTCCTTCCTCCGGGGCCTGTCTTTCCCTCCCAGAACAAAAGACCATCTGATGCAATCTTGCACCTAAGTACTTGCTGACATGCACACACAGGTACAAACACACGCCTTCACCACAGCTGCAGCAGAGGGTGGGAGGAGTGGCCGAAAGGCTGTAAACTCACTGACTCTGAGGCCAGTGCCTAGCCAAGCTTGCCTCATCGTGTCACGGCTCCTAGAGGACACTGTGATAAGCCTTTTGGTCAGGGCCTTGCTGTGCTACCTAGGATAAGTAGTTGGGCGTCCTCTGCCTTCATCTGTGGAAGAGTTCCCACCAATCAGGCAGAGTTGATGTATGACTTACTTTTCTCCTGGATTTGACAAAAGAAGCACCTGGCAGAGTAAGCTGGGTATTTATTTTGGTTCACAGTTTAAGGGTACAAATGCATCGTAGCGGGGGTGTCATGGCTTCAGAAGCCAGAGGCAGCTGACCACATTGCATCTGCAGTCAGGAAACAGAAAGACAGCGCAGGTGTTCCGCATGCTCTCCCCTTCATCCAGCTCAGGACTCCAACCCAAGGGACGAGGACACAAACATCCAGGCTGAGGCCTCTGGAGGCAATGTTTCTGGAAACACAGGCATGGATGTGTTTCCACACACTCGGAGCTATGTTTCTATAGTGATTCTAAACACACCAAGCTGACAATGAAGATCGAACCATCACATTTGCCAATAGGGCGAGGAGCAGTGTGGGGAAAGCCTCAGGACAGGGTGAAAAAGCTCATTCACGGTTCCCATACCGCGGACTTTTCTGAGGATCACGACACCTTTCTTCGAACCTTTGCTGACACTGGCTCCACACCAATCAAAGAAAGAGAAGGAAGGAAGTGGTGACATGTTGTGACTTCCTGGTGAGTGTGCAGCTTAAAATGGCGGGGCTCTGGCTCAGACTAGAGCAGGATTCCAATCCTGACCAGACACAGCAGGCACTTTAAAAATTAACTTAGATTTGATTTTTAAAAACAGTCTGCTGTAATCCCAGCACTCTGGGAGGCAGAGGCAGGCGGATTTCTGAGTTCGAGGCTAGCCTGGTCTACAGAGTGAGTTCCAGGACAGCCAGGGCTACACAGAGAAACCCTGTCTCGGAGGGAAAAAAAAGTCTGACACTAATGCGGCCTAACCTGGAACTCACCACAAGAGCGAGGCTGCTTTCAAACCTGCAGCCAACCTGTTTCCTGACTCTGCCTCCCGAGTGCTGGAATTACTTACAGAGATGTGGCACTATGTCCAGCTTTGATTTTAAAATTTATTCCATTGTACGCATATGAGTTTGGCTTGCATGTCTCTATGTATATTCACATGTGTGCATGCAGAGATCGTAAGAAGGCATTGACTGCCCTAAAACTGGAATTAGTATGGTTGTGAGCCATCATGTGGGTTCTCCCCAAGAACAAGTGGTCTTTTACTCCAAGCCATCTCTCCAGCATCATGCCCAGCTCTTAAAAAGATTACTAAATGAGCATTTCTTAACCCACCCCCATCCATCTCTCCAGCTCCCTAATGGGAATTTTTATTAGTGTAGTATTAATTGTACAAAACAATGTGCTTCGCCTTTTGTGCTGGCACATGCTTTTAATTCCGGCGCTTGGGAGGCAGACATAGGCAGATGTGCATTTGAAGTGGGCCTGGGGTACACAGTGAGATCCTGTCTCAAAAGAAGCAAACCAAAATAATGGGTTTCATTATGACATTTTCGTACAAGCACGTAATATACTGGATGGGCGTAATTGGGCATATTCTGTCCTTGTCTGAAGATAATATCTGGTAGGATATTAAATAAATGTATTACAATTCTTTGTATACCGTAAATTCGCGGGTGGAGTCCCCAGTGGCACAGATTTGCCAAGCCCCTTCTTCCCACAGCCAATCAACTGCCTCCCAGGAGCGGGTTCCCTTCCTCCACTTCTGCAGCACCTTGACTCTAGCAGCATTGCAGCTCAGTTCAGGAATGGATCCTTAGGAGTTCCAGCCAACCCTTGGAGGCCAGCTGAGAGCCTGGAGGTGCATCCAAAGGCCAGAAAACGCTGGTCAAGGTCCAAGTCTGGCCCAAACAATTTTGTAGATGAGGAAACCCGAGGTGCAGATCAGGGAAGCTAACGCGCAGGGTCATCCCTAAACGGAGAGCAGAAGGATAGGCCAGGGTATTCTCCAAGTAGTTAGGCATCGGGTACGGGTTTTGGGGATCCACATGTTCTGAAGGAGATGGAGCCGAAGCTACTGTCCTAATCTGCTGGCTAACTTTGCCTCGGTTTCCTCGGCCCTGTTTTTGTGAAAAACTGGAGACTGGAGGCTGCTGAGACCCATTTACGACCATTTCAAGGTTCCGGGTGCCTTAAATCCCAAACTCTTTGCTTCCCGATCCTCCCGTTCGAGCTCTCGGCGATCTGCTGAGAAAGCCTGAAGCTTCGCAGTCCCTTCTCTAGTATGAACTGTTCAGCCTGCCGGCAAGCTCTAACTACGCAAGCGCTAAGACAGCCAACCAAGAAGGCTGAAGATCGGGCGCCGGAGGCTCTAGGGAACTTCAGGGCGGAGAGTGAAGGAGCCAATGGCTGGAAGGAGGGAGGGTGGGAGTTCACGGTCGCGGGGAGGAGGCGCTAGAGATGGGGTGAAGGGGCGTTCAGGGGCTCCGCGCGTCTAAGTCGCCCGGGACTGCGGAAGTTGAGCAATTGAGAGGCGGGTTTAGGGCCGGAAGCAGGAAGGAGGGCTCAGGACGCAGGGCGCCGCTGCCAGCCTTGCTGTCGGCCGGTGGGACTGTCGGTGGCCCGAGCGGGATGGAGAAGCTGCGGCTCCTGAGCCTTCGCTACCAGGAGTACGTGACTCGTCATCCAGCCGCCACGGCCCAGCTGGAGACGGCTGTACGGGGCCTCAGTTACCTGCTGGCAGGTGCCACACTGACCTTTGACCCACTTCTTCGGGACTCTGACCCATGAACCTTATAGCCCTTTCCCTGCTGACCCAGAGTAGTGGTCGCGGTGCTTCAGTTCTGTCTGGGTTCCTGTGGCATATAGGGAGCTAGGGAGCCCAAAGGTACAGGGTAAAACAAACGCCTTCTATACCTTCTTTCCTAGGTCGCTTCTCCGATTCACACGAGCTGTCTGAGTTGGGTGAGTTGGGCTCTGGGCTGGGGAGGGAGAAGACATCCAGAGGAACCCCAGCTGTAGCTCCTGAGCTTCCCTTTACATCAGCTGCCCATTGCCCAAGACACTTGGTGTTCCTAGAGTTGGGAGACCTGTGAGGGCTTTGACTGGCTATTTACTCCTGGTTTTGCTTCGGATTAAGCAACTTTCCTGACCTTGCTAGTTATTAGTCCTATGAGTAAGAGAAGGGCACTGTTGTTCCGTCTAGCTGAGAAAATAAAAGTTCAGAAAAGTTCTTGATGTCAGAACCAATATCAGATGCCACAACCTCCATGCTGTAAATGACTCTTCGGCAGTGTTTGTTTAGTGGGGGTAGTGAAGATCTTGAAAGGATGAGGTAGATTTTGAAGGTGTGATGTGGCCCTTCAAGGGTACCATCTGAAGAGAGAAAAAGGTGAGGTGGTGGAGCCACACACTTGACTGGTTGGAACATGACAGGCAGTTCTGAGCAGCTCTGTAACCAGTGTTGTCCAGCAGAGCAAGGGCTTGTGACTCTAATCAGCTCATTTCTTATTGGTGTCATCCAATGGGGCTCGCAGGAAGTGGGAGGAGGGGCCTGTTGGTTTCCACACAGTCCGTGGGTAGCTGTGATCCATAGAGTTCTAGGGTAAAGGTGAGGGGGGGGGTGTGAAGGCCACATCAGAGCCAGCCTCTCAAGACCGCCTCTGCTTCTCAGTGTACTCTGCCTCTAACCTGCTTGTGCTGCTCAACGACGGGATACTTCGGAAGGAGCTTCGGAAAAAGCTGCCTGTGGTGAGAATTTTGCCAGAAGCCGAGGGTGGGGAGCTCAGGGACTCAGAAGAAGACAGTAATGACCAGCACATGTAGCACTTGTCGTAGTCTCAGATCCCTGAGACACATCCACATGAGCCTCAGACCAATTGTTGTCTCATGCATGAAGTTGTTTAAAAAAAAAAAAAACCTAGAACTAAATGGGACACGTCTTTTTTTTTTTTTAAAGCTTTATTTATTTAATGTATATGAGTACACTGTAGCTGTTTGCAGACACACTAGAAGGGGGCATCTGATCCCATTACAGATGGTTGTGAGCCACCGTATGGTTGTTGGGAATTGCACTCGGGACCCCTGGAAGAGCATCTCTCTAACCCTCCTCATGCATGAAGTTTTAGAGAGCTAGAAAGGCCTGTCCCAGGCCAGCCAGCCTGGTAGCAGTGGCATTGGTATTGAACTCAGGTGTTAGGCTTAGAAAGCGGGGAGTCCCCACCTGCTGGAGGAGCCCACTTTCTCTAGGACAGCACTTGGGGGTAGAGAAGGTCCCTGACCTCTGGGCTTCTTGCAGTCACTGTCCCAGCAGAAGTTGCTGACATGGCTGAGTGTCCTGGAGTGTGTGGAGGTGTTCATGGAGATGGGGGCCGCCAAGGTGTGGGGCGAAGTGGGCCGCTGGCTCGTCATCGCGCTCATCCAGCTGGCCAAGTAGGTTGGGTTGTGGAGGGCAGGACTCAGGTGGGGTGACCCAGTCCAGCAATGAGGGGGCTCAGTAGAGCAGCCCTGCCACCTGCTTCCTGGACACTTTCCCCTGACTGCCATAATCCCAACTCAGGGCTGTCCTGCGCATGTTCCTGCTGATCTGGTTCAAGGCTGGCATTCAGACGTCACCCCCCATTGTTCCTCTGGACAGGGAGACCCAGGCACAGCCCTTGGGTAAGCTGCTTCTCTACCAGGAGTGGAGTGGGGCCTGGGCTACTCCGAGGTTCTGGAGCACACTTCTGCCCGCTCCGCACTCATTTATTCTATGAGAAAGAGAAAGCGTTTGAGAAAATTAGAACTTAAGCTTGGGAGTTTATTTGTGTTTGAGATCCTGGTGATCAAACTCAGTGTCTTGTACATGCAAGGTGAGCTCTCTACCACTGAGCTACACTCCCATCCCTGAACATGGGACTTGTGCAGGAGTCCTCCTTTTCTGTTGTGGGCTGCAGGAACTAGAGTATCAGCACAAGGTGGGGTCCTGCCAACATCATCTTGGGCCTGGTTCTGTAGCGTAAACCACAGCCTCACGAGGCAGGGCACCTCGCTGCTTAGGGCCCCTCCGTTAGCCTCATGAAAGAGGACTGATGTGCCTTCACGTGAACTTGAACACAAAAGATCGAGAGAATTTGGCCTCATGCTCCTAGAGCGCCAATAGATGCTGACGGGATGAGTCGTCCTGTCCCTCTTGGATGTCCACCCCAGGCTCTTGGATGATTGTGAGTGATGGTGGCCTCTTCCTGGGCTAGGGTAGATTCCAGAGGACTTCCCTCTGGGCAAAGGTTTTGCCGAACCACTGTCTCTGGGTGTGATTTTCTTAGTTCAGCTGTTGCCTAAGGACAGGCTCTTGTGTTCTCCTAGTAGCTCCTCAGGCATTCACTGCACATTGTTCTCTGCAGGTTGTGCTAGGAATGTGTCCCTCTTATGTTATGTCCTGTCTATACCTGCTAGATGGTGACCACAGTCTGGGCTGCCAGGAGCCGTCATATGTGGGGAAACGGTCAAACAGAGTGGTGCGAACCCTCCAGAACAGTAAGTGAAGATGTAGCTGGACCGGGCACCTATGGTGCTGAGGTCAGTGTGAGCCCGAGGGACCAGCATCTATCAGCACCTGCTTTGGCTCCTGGTTCACTCACCTTGGCTTTCTGTTCCAGGCCCCTCCCTGCACTCACGGCACTGGGGAGCCCCTCAGCAGCGGGAAAGTCGGCAGAAACAGCAGCAGGAGGAACTGAGCACACCCCCAACACCTCTGGGGCTGCAGGAGACCATTGCAGAGTCTTTGTATATCGCCCGGCCCCTGCTGCACTGTATCCTTAGCTGTGCTGGAGGCGGGCTGGGGAGGAGCTGAGCCGGACCCTGCACTGGAGACATCCTTGACATCTTGACCGTCAGTGCTCAGCCTGGGCTTATGGGGTCAGCGATCGTGGACACCCTGGCTACTATCTGGTGTGGTAGATATGACTAGGTGAGCATGGGGGAAGATAAGGAGTTCCCTGGGGCTTTCTGCTTGCTGTGTGTCTATCCCAGGCTGTGGCTTTTTCCTTCTCAGGGTCATAGATCATCCTTGTCCCTTTGTCCCTTCCCCTACAGCCTGAGTCTCCTGAGTGACAGGAAAAACTTGACCCGGAGGGAGCGGCTGGAACTGAGGCGCCGCACAATCCTGCTGCTGTACTACCTGTTACGCTCGCCGTTCTATGACCGCTTCTCTGAGTAAGGATCGCCTTCCTCACATCACCAGGGCATTCATGCTGCATGGAGAGGGCTGGGGTCTGCTGACTACCTGAAGAGGAGACAGGCCAGCGTGAGCCTGCACACTTGGGTTGAGAGACTCCTGACGAGGGTGCAAGATCTGCGGGCGGCACAGTTGATGTAGGCCGCCCCTCTCCAGTTCTTCTCACCATGGGATATCTGCTTCTCAGAGCAGGCTGCTTCATAGGGGCTGGGCGTCTTAAACAGGCCCCAACTAGGCTGGTACTGCTGGGCCTACCCCATACTGATCACCTGTGAGGATCAGAGCCCCTGCATTAGCCAGAGGAATCTCTCAGAAAGGCCTGCCAGGGCACTATGGCGTAAGTAGAGTGTCTGAGCAGGAGCTGGGCTCATGTCCTCACCTGTAAACAGGGACAGTGATGGTTCCCGTCTGATAGGTTGTGTAGGGTGCAGTAACTGAATGTTTGCCCATGCTCAAAACATAAGACGTGATGAATGTTAGGTCCTTTTCCCCCAGGACCGTTGGGGATCAAACCTAAGGCTTCATACTGAGCAAGTGTGCTCCCCCTAAACCACATCTCCAGCCCATACATGTTCTTTCAGTGTGCCGCCCCAGGTTCTCCTGCAGGAAGTCCCGTATCTTAAGCCTCTCTTTGAGGCAGAGGGGACCTCTCTTAGCATTGTCCCCTTCCCAGAGCCCTGCCTACTCTGAGTGTTGGCTTGTGAGGTTTCTATGTAGCTCTTCTACCAGATTCCTTCCCTCCAGAAACTTCCAGGGCACAGACCTTCTGTGAAGTGACCCTTAGGAAGCACTGATGTTGAATACCAATGGTGGGAAGGTGGAAAAAAGGGGAGGGGAGGGAAAGGAAGGGGAGGGGAGGGAAAGGAAGGGGAAGGGAGGGGCATGAGTGACGCCTACCAGCTGACAGAGCTGGGAACATTGGGAGCAGCTGTGGACAGGTGGAGTGCCGGTGGTGTAGCCTTATGTTGAGGTCCATCCTAGTCCCTTGTTTTCGGAAATGCCTGGTGCTCAGTAAAGGGCTTTAGCTCCTGGTGAGCAGGGAGCCACCCTGCCTCGCCCCTCAGCATGCTCTTCTTCCCTCAGAGCCAAGATCCTCTTCCTGCTCCAGCTGCTCGCAGACCACATCCCTGGAGTTGGCCTGGTGGCAAGTAAGTGTGGTAGGACAGCGCAGTTGTGGGGTGTCCCTGAGGCACAGAGCGCCCCCCCCCTTTTTTATTTGGATGTGTTTTTTTCTCTGTGTAGGGTTTCTCTGTGTAGCCCTGGCTGTCCTGGAACTCACTCTGTAGACTAGGCTGGCCTCGAACTCAGAAATCTGCCTGCCTCTGCCTCCAGAGTGCTGCAATTACAGGCGGGCGCCACTACTGCCTGGCTCAGAGGGCCCCATTTTAATGTTTGCTCTGTTCTTTTTTGGTTTGGTTAATGGACAGTCAGGAGTGAACCCTAAATCAATGCTGGGAGGTGACAGCTCCAGGGCCTAAAATGGCCCATGGGGTAGGGATGTGGCCAGAACAGCATCTGTGTGTAGGATTATTAGGCCACATCAGGTTGGCAAGCCTCCTCCTGCCTCTGGGACCTGCATATTTGGAGGCAGACTTATCTGGTAAGGCAAGGAGGGGCTTTGGGGCCTGTCTGGGTACCCCACCATAAAGGGCATGGTCATGTTGGTCATGCTCCGTGGCTCCCTGGAAGTGTGGGATCCTTGTCTGTGATCTAATCTCCAGCATAGCATCAGAGGCAGGAGATGCAGCAGGAGGTGCTGTCCTGAGCTGATCTGCTGCTAGCAGTGTCAGAAAAGGGCCCAGGGCGGGACCAGAGGCCTGGCTCACCTAACCCCTCCTTCCCTCCATTGCAGGGCCGCTCATGGACTACCTGCCCTCCTGGCAGAAAATATACTTCTACAGTTGGGGCTGACAGACATGCAGGAGGAGCTGGTGCAGAGTGGGCCATGTGGTGTGTTTGTTGCTCGGGGCAGGGCCTCTCTCAGCCCTCCAGTCCCCTCAGGCCCTTCTTCTCTAATAAAACTGACTCTGGTAGTGTCCGGCATGTGGCTCTGTGTCCGTCAGCCAGCAAGCACCTCTCCTGGTCTTCAGTCCTAGTCACCACAGCTGCTCCTCTGCACACCCTCCTGGGATGAAGCCGTTGCTCCTCGTCACTGGGCAGGTGTTCATCAGTCCAGGGGGCTACTGCGACTTCAGCTTCCAGCATGGGTCACCGTTTGCCTCAGCCGCCTGCCTAGAAGCTTCTTTCTCACAGTCCCTGCTGAAGACAAGCTGGACTAGGCCATGGATTACCACAGTGTAGCATTCCTTGTAGCTAGGGCCTCGGGTTGTCCTTTCCCTGCAGGGCTGCCCACAAGCCCCAGGACAAGCTCCTCTCCCCAGCAGGAGCTAGAGTGTGAGCCTGAGTCTGTAAGAAAACGGGCTGCTTCTGGGGGTGTGCTGGAGTTCCCAGACACCTTCCCTGAGGGCCGACTGGCTCAGGAAGACAGATTGCTGGAGCCATGCAGGCCAATTGGAGAAGAAAGGAGGGCCTGGAGGACTGTGTGAGCCTCAGCTCTGCTGTCCTCATGACTTGTCCTTTCCTTTCTTCCTCTGCCCTCCCCTTTCTTTTAGACAGGAAACTCATGGCCCCAAACTCAATGGCAGTCTCACTGTGGGACCATAGGGCTAAGCTGTCACACCTATCTCACTCCTGTCCTTGTGTTGTGTCGACTGTCCCCAGCAGTGCTGCCACTTGCCTTTGAGAGCACTGTCTGCTCTTGTCCCTCTAGTCTCCCTCCTTCATGATGCCCTCACAGTCCCAGCCTTGACCTGACATGCTTGTCACAGGATTCCGAGACCCACAGACCCCTGCTGTGAGCCAGCGCAGTGGGAAGGACAGCTTGTTGGTTGTCTCTGAAACCTGTGAGCCTCTGCTTAGCTTGACAGGCGTCCTCTAGGTGCTGCACGGTAGCGGGCTTTGGCGCCATGCCATGCATAGTTCCAGCCCTGCAGGTCCTGACTACCAGACTCTGCTGGGATCTCGGAGGTGGATGCAGTGTCGGGCAGCACAGTGGCAAGTGCCACCTACATTGAGGGCAGAGAGCCCAGCTTCCCATCAGGCTGCGAGCCAACAACACCGCAGTCTTGTCACTTTGGAGCTGGATGGAGACTCCGCCGCCAAGTTATACTCTAGTCCATAGCCATCAGTGTTCTGTCAGCAGCCTGGGCAGAGAAGGCTGGGAATAGGAGGCGACTGGAATTTTGGTGGATCTCATTGAAGTGCTGTGGTGTAAGGGCATAGGGAGTGGGTGGCCTGAGGCTCCAGAGAAGGTCTGGTGTCATAGGCTTGGTGTGGTGGGCAGTGGGGAAAGGAGCTGTTGAATGTATCTAAAGCACTTCATGGTGACTGGGTCGGTGGACAGAGATGAAGGGGAGTGGGTGCCCTGGCATCGGGCAGGATGTGGGAGAGGCTCAACCAAGTCACTGGGACAGGAGACAGATAACCCCAGCAGGCTATGGGGACTCCATGTGGGTATGGAGGACTATGGTGGTATCCAATAGAGTCATGGACAGGGCTTTGAAGTTGGATAGTATGGAATTCCAGGTCCCTAGAACTGAAGGGAGGTATGTCCTGGCAGGGACGTGTGTGGGACTATCTTTTCCAGGACACACAAGGGAAGTAGTGTTATGTTGGACCCTGGAATTAATGTCCTTTGTGAGGTGGCCTTGAGAACTGACACCAGGTTCTGTCCAGCTGGGGGAGGGGCCGGCAGATAGCACAGCAGGGACTGTGTAGAAGATGGTTCTCGCCACGCTTGGGGCTCTGTATCCCAGGGCTGGGCTCAGTCTCTTCCTTTTTTACCTCATCTTGGCAGGCGCACTCCTTCGACCTCAGCCCCAGAGGTAAGGCCAGAGCCTCAGGGCTTAGAAGACTCTGGGTGAGGCTAACCATTAATCATGGGAAGGGTTAGTTCATGAAGTCTTTACCTTGGACTGTCCCTCACAAAGAAGTGGCGATGGCCTTTGGGGCTAGGGCTCAGCACAGCAATATTTTCCATAGGTCTCAGCGATCTGTTCCTGAGGAATTTTCAGCCCCGCTGGAACTGTTGCAGCCTCTCTCAGGCCTGGTGGATGGTAGGGTAGTTTCCCCTTCCCCCACCCTCCGTAGCAGGCGCCCCTAGAGGTCCCCTAGGGCCAAGCCCTAGGTCTCCTGCTCCCAGACTGCCTCTTGAGAGCTGGCTACAGCCCACTCCAAGTCAGCAGTATTTCTTTCCCCCCTTCTCTCTTCTCTCTTTAGACTACGGGCTCAGACCCAAGCACCCATGGCCAGGTGGGCCCCGGCCCCTTCTCTCCCAGGCCCAGCAGCGCAAGCGGGATGGGCCCAACATGGCTGACTATTACTATGATGTGAACCTGTGATGGAAACCCCGCATAAAGCTATTCTGGGCAGCAAGTGCTTGGCTCGATAGCCTGTGTGGCGCAAGAAGGCCCGGCAGGGGTCCAAGTAAATACACCCACTGAGGTCCAGACAAGAAATGGCACTTTAATAGTAGTAGCCAGGTGACAAGACAGTGACCGGCTGGCTGGGGCCAGCTGAGAGGCCGCCTTTCTCTCAGGCAGGGCTTGCTGCGGCACCCTCCTTCCTTGCACACAAGCTTGCCAGGACCAGCGTGCTGGCCAGGCTGGAGGTTGGAGCTGCCCGGAGGTCCCACAGACGAGAACAGGGTCTTCTCTGTCACACGGTGCCATTTCCTTACTGGAAAGTCCTTCGGAGGTGCTTGGGCTTAGCCTGAGCTCAGGGCTCTGGTTGAGGTGGGGACAAGGGAAGGTGGACACTTCCAGGTGGCATGGGCTTTGTCAAGGCAGAAGCCAAGAGCCAGAAAGCCAGGGCCCCAGAATGGGACAGTGCCTCTGTTCCTAGGGGATCCTTCTGTGGCCAGAGGCCCGACCCCTACCCCTGGCCCCACCCTTCCCCGGTTCCCAGAGAGCCTGTTCTGTCCTCCATAGATTAATCTAACCCCATATATTACAATAAACTGCATCTGCCTCTCCCCAAACCCCTGCCCCCCGACCCAACAGCAGCCCTCACTCCCCATTCTCTGGTGGCAGTACCGCATCCTGTCAGCATCCATCTGTCCTTGTACTGGCCCGGGGCTGAGGGGTTGCAGACAGTGGGGGTGCTGCTACTCCAGGTAGATATCTTCTGTAGGACAGGTATACTCCACAAACTGCTTGTAGAACTGCTGAAATGCACGCCTGGAAAATGGGGGACACGGGAGTGAGCAGGAGCCTCACCTAGGCTCAAGAGGGGATTTGGGCCTCTGGGCAGTTATTTCCCAAAGAGAAAGGGCCCGGTGGCTAATCAGCAAGGAAGCGGTCCAGACCCTGAGCTGCTTGGGACCTCCCAACCTCTCCAGGATTGGGGTTTCCAGAATTAGAGAGCAGGGATGATGCTGACACTGAGCATGAAGACAGCACGAGCATGCGCGCACATGCGCGCGCACACACACACTCACGTGCACACACACATACCCCACAGACTCTGCCAGGGCTTTGGTGGAATCTTCAGACACAAAGACATGGCAGGCAAACCGGTGATCAGCAGGGTGCTTAGTGATAAACCCAAAGTACCTGTGGAAGGCAGGCGTCTGTGAGACAAGATTCTGAGCCCCCCCACCGTGTCTGAAGATTACCAGTGGGACACTCATGTCTGCCCCCTGTACTCACTTGTTGTTCTTTGGATGGTATCCACAGAAAGAGATGTTTTTTAGCTGGAAGAAGTGGCTACATTTATTTCCCTACAGGAGTGAAGGGAGAAGCAAGATGCTCAGCTTGCAGGGGGAGCAGGTAGGAGGGACAAATGCACTATCTGTGGGGGCAGGCGCATGAGGAGAGGAGAGGCTCGCGAGTCAGGCAAGAAATAAAGGGGAAGCAGACACACATGGGGCAAGAAGGCGGTCACCTTGGCCTCCAGAGCGTCATCGGCTTTGACACCTATCTTGACACCCCTAACGCTGATCTCAAGGACGCAGCTGGAAGGCGGGTTAAAGTGCACGGTGAGCCTTCGGGTGGTGGCGATCTGCGTGAGGGATGGAGCCATGGTGGAGGCTGCTTCACTAGGCCACAGCACAGCCTCCAGAGCCCTGTAGCCTTCTCCCCAATAGTGTGGGCTGGCTGAGGACAGGCACCCCGGGAGGAGGCATGGACCCGGCTGAGGACAGGCACCCTGGGGGAGGCATGGACCCAAACGTGTGTACCTTTTGCATAGCAGCACAGAGGACATCATTGCCCTTGTGATAAGGAACCTGGACAGAGCCCAGGAACTTCACCCGGAACTGGTCCATCCAGTCGCTGTTTTTGGCAAGGGCTGGAATGCAAGCATACAATGGAGTGAGAGGGGCTCAGCATGAGAGTGCCTCAGGCAGCAGGGGATACCACAGGCCCCACAGGCCCCACAGGCCCCACAGGCCCCACAGGCCCCGACTGGCTGGGCCTCCCTCACAACGGTACTGGAACTGAAGTTACCTCTGCTCTTCCCCCTGGCTAGCTAAGCACTGGCAGTGAGTGGGTGGGCAGATGGCAGGGGTGGGGACGAGCAGACTGGGGGAAGGGTACTACCTGCCGTGTGCTCAGGCTCCTTGGTGACCTCTATGGCATAGTAGGCAGGGAAGACCCCACGGGCTCCGGTGCGCATGTTATAGGCCTCGTACCAATAGTCTTCCGCCTGCAGCTCCACCAGCAGGGGGTCGTCCACATCCAGCTCAAGTTCATCCTCATGTCGAGGCACAAACCTGTCCCCAAGGGCATGTGAGGTACTGCTTAGAGGTCCAATCTGGGGTCCTGCGCCATTGGCATCGGCAAATTAGCCATGTACCTGTCACAATGCTACCTCCTAAGGAACACATGACACTCATAGGCATGTGTCTGCTATCCAAAAATTCAGGGGCCAGGGAGAAAGGCAGCCTAAGCCTTAAGAAATTTAAATCAAAGTGAGCACTTTGCCTAGGGTATAGGTTCTAGGCAGGGCGGGCATCTCTCTGGCCCCTAGCCAGGTTAGGTGTACAGTCGGAGCTTCTTCATGACACCTCGGCACTTGTCACCAAGCTGAGTTCCTACAAGGGGATATGGTCCTCCCCCCGCCCCCGGCAGCTGAGGAGATGCCAGTGGTGACCTGGCAGAGGCAAGGAAGGGGGCAGCCCTCACCTGAATATAGCCCGATGGGTTTGCTCATGCTCCTCCCCATTGATGACACAGGAGAACAGCCCAAAGGACTCGGCACCTGTAAGAAGGGGATAGTTTGGAGGAGGTGGGTTGGAGCAGGGAGAAAGTTCTGTCCTGCTGTCAGACTACGCCCGTTCGGGTTCCCACACTGCCCCGCGCCCCTGCACTGACTCACTGGAGGAGCGAGAGCGGCCACTCATGAAGACATTCAGAAACTTCTTAGAGAAGTGGACGTCAGGCTCATCCGGTGTGGAGTCCTCTGAGAGGCAGGTGGGAGGCCGGGGTTGTGGGGCCTCCTCGTATTCCTCGCCAATGGCCGACTCGTAGGGCGAGGAGGCAGAGGCACAGTTGTCATAGACAGTGGCAGAGTCGCTTTCATCGCTGTAATCTCCAAAGCACGGCCGCAGGCTCACCAACTCAAGCTGGGCGTGCTCATCCACCACCAGTGTGTACTTGACCGAATCGTAGGACAGTGCGCTGGTGTCCGAGCTCAGTGAGGCCCGCGGAGGCGGTGGCGGCTCCCCGAGGCTTCCCCGCCACCCTCCACCTGGTGGTTCAGCACGCTCTGGGGATGACAGGCAGTCGAAGCCCTCATCCTCTTCACTGATGGAGGGGTGTGGCCGCCCTGCAGTTACAGAGTAAGCGGCAGGGTCTGGATCCGAGCTGACGGACATCCGGCTCTCAGTGGGCGGCAGGAAGGAAGAGGTGGATTCTGCAGGGTCTGGGGGCCTCTGCACTGGTGTCAGGTAGATCTCCTCAGTCGCCTCGAGCCGCACATCTGCCTGATAGTGGATTCGGTCTCGATGGGAGTGGCCCCGGCCACCAGGCGCAGTGGCAGGGGGGGCGCTTGGAGGTGCCATCTGGGTGGCTGCGCTTCGGCGGCAAGGGCTGTCGGTGGAAGTGCCGCGATCCTGGGTGGGGACAGGACTGCCCTGGGGCGGCAGCTCGTCACTCAGGCAGATATGTTCATGTGGAGGTGTCTGCTCCCCTGGAGGACAGGCAGGTTGGTGCTGAGGGCAGAACCCCCGTCCAGATAGCTGTCCCCTCCTCCTCCCAACTGTCCTGCATCAGCAGGCTCCGCAGCCAGCCATCGGCTCCCAGATGACCGCAGCCTAGCGGAGCCAGGTGAAGACTGGGTCTCCAGCCTGGGGAGAGAGGCCTGACTCACCTGTCTTCAGAGGGGAGGACGATCGAGACACACGGTCCTGCCAACTGTGCTTTTTGCCTAAAGAGTTATTATTCAGCGTGTCCTGTGCAGAGAACAAAAGGCTCTTATGAAGAAGCGGCAGTCAGCAGTGCCCGGCACAGGGAGGCCCTGGGCCTGCCCCCGTCAGGCCATCCCTGGGCTGTCCCCACCCCATCTTGCCTTGCCAAAGGCCTTTCAGCCAACCACCCTCTCGCAGGCAGGCAGGCAGGCAGGCAGGCAGGCAGGGTGGGAAGTTAGCACCCTCCCCACGGGCCCGCTGGCTGGGAGACAGCTCTTGAGAGATGCAGGGGTGCTGGCCAGTGTGGGTGCTGAGTAGCAGATGTTGGAGGGAGAAGCACAGCTCCCAGGAGAACCAGACAGCAGCCCAGATACTGAGAGGAGACATGTTCCCATGCTCAGGGTGACTGACACCCTGTCCTGGAGCTCAGAAAGCTGGGGTCTCGCAAAGTGGCAAGGACACTCTGGCACAAGGAAGGGTCTCCCCAGGAGTTGCCTGGATGAATCACTCAAACCATGACTCCATAACACTCACCCCCACTTTCAACCATGTGACTGGGGAATGACAGATGTAGTATGACCCTCCTTCCTGGATCTCCCAGAATGCTCATGCATCCCACATTCCCAGCCTCCTGAGACCCCGAACAGAGCCTGTGCACAAGGCTCTCCACACACAACTTGGGCTCCCTCCCCAGGGAGTGCCACAAGCAGCACACACCATGGATGAGCTGGCCTGCCAGAAGCCACGCCAGAGGGTGCTGGGAAAGGGACAGACCCCTTCCTTGCAGCCCCTGTGCCATCCGTCAGCGGCCCCACCTCCCAGCTCCTTCCCTCCCAGTATCTCTCCTGCCTGGGCCTGTAAGACAATGGGTCGAGGCAGCCCTCCCTGGCATCTGGCCACCGGCAAGGGGCCCAAGGCCCCCAAACTCAGCCAAACAACTCCACCCCCACCCCATCTCTATTGCTGCCTTCTGGAATGTCCAGCTGCCGAGCTGTCCAACTGGAGACAGACCCTGAATTCCCTTCCCCACCTTCATCCCATCTCAGAGGCTCTTTTCTCCAGGCCCTGCTGCTGCCTCAACCTTCACAGAAGCACTAACCCAAAGAGGACCTAACTGTAGGACTTCAACTCCTTTGTTAATCCTCTTCAACTCTCCCCACACAAATCCCTAGTAGTGCATGCTCCATACCCAGACAGCTGGATTCAGTCCCTCTCAGGACAGACTTTACTGTCTAGCCCTTTCTCTATCCCTCCCTGCGGAAAACCTGTCTCTCCCAGGCATCACAACAGGCCCGCGCCCTTCCATCTTCGCTGTCCACCCAGGGCGCCGCCCCCTCTCTCGGCCCAGGGTTGCTCACCTGAGACCGCGGCACCTGCGGGAAAAGGTTGAGCGTGGTAGGCCTCTTGGGCCGGTAGGTGTCTCCGCTGCCAGTGCCGGGGCCCTGGCTCTGACTGCGAGGCGCCGGATCCTGGCCGGACTCCGCTTTGGGAGGCCCCACTCCAGGCCGTTGAGCAGCGAGCTCGTCGTCGTCCTCCTCCTCGTCGTCCTCAGCGCCCGGAGTGTCACCTGCCGCGTCGATCAGGTCCATCTGCAGCATCTCAGCCTGCAGCCGGCTCCCCGCGCTGCCGCTGCTACCCGCAGACAGCAGCCCGGCGCGCGGGGGCTGCACGGCGCGAACGGAGGGGAGTCAGGGGAGGGGCCTTGTGAACGGGGGAGGGGTCTCGCAGGAGGGGTGGGTCTGATGCATCTGTGCCCCGCCCCCCAATAGGACGAGTCCATTCTGCAGCCGCAAGGGGAGGAACACTGGGAGCCAAGCAGAGACTGAAGCACTGGGCCTCTCCTGTCCGCCACCCCTCCTCCGGCCGGAGGCCGCATCCCTATGCCAGGCAGCGCGGAGAACCGCCCACGCCTCTCCTCTCCCACGGTTCCCCCTCTAGATTCCTTGCACCCTCCCGTTCCCTTGGTAACGGCCAGTGACCTCACCCGGGTTGTAAGCCGAGCCCAGAGTGAAATCACCACTGTTGCCATGGAGACCCAGGGGTCGCCCAGGAATTCCTGCCCCAATAGGGATGAGTGAGACAACTGGCATTTGAAGGAGACATTGAAGCAAACTGGGAAAAGTGCATGTCAGCCAGGAGGGTAGACTGCAGTGCGGACCCGAAGGGGAACTTTAAGGGGAGCCCTTCCCAGCCAGCTCTGACTTGAACACTAGATCCCTAGTGCCGAATTGTGTGCTACTTCCAAAGGTGCCTCTAACTCCTGGCACCTTGGACAGATCCTCAGACGCTTCAACCCTCCAGAGTGGACTGTGTCTATACTGCTGTCCTCCAGGTTACCAGAGAGGGGAGGACACAGGGAAGCATGCCTTAAAGCCACTGAGATTGCTGCCTAGGCTCCCACCAGGAGATCACCCTAGTTAGGCTAGTACTGCCAGGTTGTGGGGAGGGGAGAGAGCTCTGGCTAACTGCAGAAGCCCCTCTTGAAAGCGTTGCATATGGGAGACAGTGGTTTCAGAGTTCAGAGCAGATACAGGACCTTAGAGAAGGCATGGCCTGGCTCTGGCACCACTCCCCAAGCCCAGAAGAAGTAGCTTCTGCCTCTATCCTGGTTGGCCTGGTAAGAGCGTGAAGGATTTGATGTGGGAACCATAAAGTCGTCTTCACAGCTTGTTTTCTTTTGCCTGGAAGTTTCTAAAAGTGCTAGGGGTGCTGGAAGGGCAACACCAAGACAGATGCCCTTTCCTGGCTCACACCAGACCCATCAAAAGGCCCCATCTAGCTGCTCAACTACCTGCTACAGATACTTGCTGGCTTCTGATACTTGGCCCTGTGCAGCTGCCTTCCATATCCTGCAAGTATTCCTTGCTTTGTGTTCTGACGACAGAATGGGGATCCCCATCTCTCCTGGGTACCCTGGCACTCAGCTATGAAGACAGGAGAGCCTGTCACTATGGTAAAGCCCAGGGTCCGAGCAATACCAATACTGGGACAGGCCCTCAGCAGGGCCACTGAAAGCCTAAAAGGCTGGTGCTGTGGTCAGGGTGGTGCAGAGGCAGCAGCACGGGAGCCTGTCCAGCAGCACCCGGGCTCCTCTTTCCTGCCCCAAAGCACTGCAGATTCCACCAGGCTCCACCCTGCAGGCCCTCTGCCAAGAAGCTCCTGAGAGGCCCTTCCCTTCACTCTGACCCCCATGGCCACTGTCCTACATGTCAAGCCCCATCTGCTCTTTCTTCCTGTGAGCAATTGAAGGAGCTGCTTCCGGCTTTGGCACCGACAAAACAATACAAACTATTAAATGAAGATTTCGGATTGAGCACCCAAGATGTGTCAGACATGATACCACATGCTTCCTGCATTGTTATTTCACTTCCTAGGAGTGCCACACACACTCAGACGCTCCTTTGTGAATATTGGGGTGCCCTCATCTTTGCCCCCATCCTCCCAGCCACTCAGACTCTCCATTCCCAGCCCTTACCCGGAGAGACAAGGTGTCTTTGCACTGCAGGCTGATGCCACACTCATCAGTGATCTCCGAAAGGTCTTCATCCTCAAACTCCTCCAGGCTGATGTCATGGGTGAGCCTGGTGGGGACAGAGACCAAAGTCACAACCCAGGGGCCCCAAGCCCCGACTAAGCCTGCTGCTATCTCCCTCTTCTCAGGGGAAGACCCTGGGAGCCAGGGAGCAGCTCCCGGATGAAGGGCTCAGTTTGTCAGCACAGCGGCAGGGGAAGGATTTGGGGTTGGAGCCAAAAGGCATTCCACCTAGGGCGGCGGAGGAGGCAGCTCCAGGTTCCGCCAGCGTCACCAGCTGGGAGTTCTCTATCCTGCTGCCAACCAGAAGGCAGTCCTCGAAGGCCCAAGGTCCAGAGCTCTATTGGAGAAATGCCTTTATGCCCAAGGTAGTGCCAAGGCCATTTCAACCCCAAGAGGTACCAGAGTAGGGAAACCGTCACACTCCACTGTAACAAGACCCAAAGAGCCACCAGAAGGGCGCAGCAATGTGCCCCTTTCTCTCACCCACAAAGATACACACCACTGAGCCATGGTCACAGTGAGGGGGACCTGGGGTCAGCCCGTTCTAAGAAAAACCATAGCTCCTTGCTAATATTCTTGGTGTCATCTCTTCATCTATACAATCTTACCTAGTGTAGGACCCTGAACAAAGGCGGTCAGGGAAGACCAAGGCCAGCGCTTGTGAAAGACCATGGAGCACTTGGTGCTAGAACACTAACAGGCTTCCCTGCTGAGACTGCCACTGTGGTGCGGCCTGTCCCTGGACCGGCCCACCTTAACCCTGGTACTCTGTCTGGCTTAGTATACCTGGGACATCTGGGGAGTCGGAGAGAATGCCTGAGCCTTTCCCCAGAGACCAGGAGGTTAGCTACACAGCAGAGGTATACAAGCTCATCCAAGGTCACCCAGGAGAGGAAGGACAGGGATGCCCAGAAGGCTCACACCTCTGTCTTTTACCTCACTCAGTCTTAACAGGGCCCCTGAGCTCAATGGAGCACCTCCCGACTCGCCCTTCCCCCACCTGAGGCCAGGCCCCAGGACCCTACCAGTGCTCCCACTGATCCTCCAACCAGCTGTCATTGTCTGGGCTCGAATCCATCTTCAGTACCAGCTGCATGGAGAGCCCTGCCCGGCCAGGGGGCTGCGGGGCTCCAGGGCTGCCCTCTCATGCCCAGAAGGGTAGGGGGACCAGAGCTCAAGGCAGGGCTGGGACTTCTGGCCTCCACCAACTGGGCCTGCCTTTCTGCATCCTGCCGGCTGCAGAAGCCTGGGGAGCTCATTAAAAATAGATGGGCCAGAGAGGAGGCCGCAGCTGCCGACCCAGGCCCCAGCCCCAACTCTTCCTGGCCCAACCCTCAGATGCGGGCAGCTTCCTCCCTTGGCAGCCCGGTGCCGCGCAACGATGTCGTCGCCTCCCCCGCGGGATCAGGTTACTGCAATCAATGCTACTGGCTCCACCTGCCCTTCCAATGCCCCTGTTGGGGGCTGGAGTGACCCCCCCTTCTCTCCCAAGGCCAGGCATGTAAGCAGACAGCAGAAATCTGGTAATTTTTTTTTCCCTCAACGCCAGACCCTGATCTGGTTTAAAGGGCCAGCGCCACACTCAGGGAGCCAAATGGGAAAATGGAGGGGCCTCCCGAAGGGCCCCAAGAACGGACACCTGATTCCACACAGACACAGGCTCCGCCTCTACAGCGCAACTGCGAGGCTTCTGCAAGCCCAGGGCCGGGGCGGCTGGCGCTCACTGGAAGACAGCCATGAGTACCACCAGGGTTTGGACATCCTTGGAGCAGGGTTGGGAGTCCTTTCGGAATGACTTTGGCTGAATATGGATGTCCCTAGTGACAAGTGCCCTGGAAAATTCTGACCCCAAAGGTAGCAGGTTCCCAGGCATGGGGGTGTGGCTAGCAGCTGGTCCGGAAGTGGCAAGGGGGCTGGTCCGGAAGTGGCAAGGGGGCTGGCCCTGGGGCCAGGGCACCAGCCTCAGTCTGGCCTCCTGGCCCTGTGGCTAACCTTAAATGCAGCCTGCCTGTAAGGTCTGGGACCCAGACAGCTTGGCAGGTCCTGGGTCCGGCTAGGCCTCTTCTCTGGGAGTGTCCTCGGACGCCCCCAGCTCTGCTGGTGTCTGCACACACCCGTCTCCTTGTCTCCTGATTGCCAAACCCTGGTCCAGTTCCTGCACTCACCACACCACCCTGCCTGCCAGCCTCAGTCTCCCTATACCTCTCTGACCCGTCCTGTGGTCCTGAGACAAAGTCTTAAGGACATCACCATCCTGTCTGTCCTCACTCAAAAGCCCTCCAGGGCTCTCTGCAAGGGGGAAGACTCCAGCCTTATGTGTTGACTGTTAACTGACCCTTTGGGCACTGGGCCCCAACAGTGCTCAGAGAAACCTTCCTCCAGGAAGCCCTCCTAGCCCTCTTGTGAGGCAGGTGTTGTGCTCTGGTTGGATTCATCAGAGATGTCCGACCCATCCTGGTTACAAGGCTGGGTGGGGTGCACCTCTCTCATCACCTGTGTTCCTCCCTTCCTGGCCCCCATCTAGACTGGGTGCTCCTGGGGGGCAGAGCTGATGCGGGTGCCAGGTGCACACTACGTGCCAGTAGATATGCCAGGTGTGTGCCACAGGAGAGCCTCAGTCTCTACTCTTCCTCAGACTCAAGGGTTTGCAGTGGGGCCCAGGATGTGTCTGGGTGTCTATGTCCTCTCAGCATGACCCGATATGCCAGTCCTCTGAACAACAGGTCCGGGTGGGGCCAGACCACATGAGGGCACTCGGTTAATTGAGCAAAGATGAGAGGGACACTCCTTCTAAAGGAAGGAGCCCCCATTAACCCTTAGCTCCCTCGAGGGGAGGGAGGGTGTTCTTACCTTCTCTCCATCCTGAACTAACCATGAAAGAAGTATCAGGATGACACATTTCATCCATGTAAAACCCTCGGTGTCCTTACCCTTGTCTTACTTGGGGTGCTTCTCCTAAGCAGGGCAAGGTGGCAGGACGACCCCGTGTCAGACCTGGGGCTAAGAGCAAACCCTCATGCTTCTTCTGAGCTGTCACCAGCCCCACTTCTGACCCTGCTACATGTCTTTATCACCCTGGAAGAGGGGTCCGGGCCATCTCACAGACGGGGTGCCCTAAAGAGCAGGCATGGGTGTTGTAAGCCTCAGTTCCCTTCTTCCTGTACACCCCCGGATAAGATGGAGCATTGGGATTACACAGGAGGGTGGAGGTCACTGCCAAGGAGGGGGCAGGACTGGCCAAGGACTGGCCTCTGCTGCCACCCACTGTCCCCTAGCCACCATGGGCTAGATCTCCTGAGCAGAACCAAGAGACACTTGCCGGAGGAAAAGGGACTTGCGTCTCCATGTTCAGGGCTAGCAACACCGAGTTCAGTGGGGTAGGACGCTGGAGGAGGGTGGGCAGGAGGGAGGTGGTCCTCCTCACCTCACCCAAGACATTTTCTTGGAAATCTGAGCCCTGGCCTGGGAGGTGGCGCAGGAGAACACATAGCCTGACGGTGTGGTAGCTTCTTCCTAGGGGGTGTGCCTTGGGCAGCCTCCCAGGGCAGCAGGATTGCATCTGCTTGCCCATGCTGGGTAGACACACAGCATAGTCATGTTTGGTGGCCCGGGAGGCCAGCCTGACTCTGACACCCTCTTGAAGTGCTGGTCTCCAGCAACACCCTGCCCAGCTCTGGCCGTGATCACACCCCACACTCCCCACCCTGCCCTGGCCGGGGCTGGGTTCTGCTGAATGGTTCAAGCGAACCTGCTCCAGGCTTTCTCATGTGCCTTCACGCTGCCCTGCTGCCTCGGTTCCCTTGTCATTGAGTCCCTCCCCACAGCAGTGCCAGTTTTCCCCACCTCCTTTTTTACTCCTTCAGCAGAGGGGCGGGCAGAGGCAGGCAGCCACGCACAGGAACAGGAAGTGAGGGCCGCGCACAGCACTGAGCCTTCACCGAGTAAGGCGAGTGGAAGCCAGGTCTGGGCTGTCAGAAGCCACACGTGAGCCCTCGATTTCTAGCTTCCTGCCTGAGTTAAAAGGACCAGCCATGGTGCACTGTGGGTTTCCTGTGATGGAGCCCACTTGAGATCCAGGGGTCCGGCCTGATCTCACAGCCCTAAATCTTATGGGGCTGGCTTCCAAGAGGTCCTGAGGGAACCCCATTGTCTCGCCTCCTGCTCCAACAGCCCCAGGGTTCCTCTGACTCAGGACACTCCACCTTTCTGGTGTCTCTTAGCCCCTCCTAGTTGTAGTTACGGAATAACTGTAGGTCTTCTCCTTTTGGGTTGTAAGGCCCATGGTGTGTCCCCCAACACACACACACACACAAGGGCAGATGGCCAATAATGCCCTTCACCAGGTAAGGTCCCACCAGTAAAAGGTCTCAGTAAGTGTTGAACAAACTACAGCGTTCCTGTATCCTTCTGTATTTTTGACTTGCAAATGTTTAGGTAAGTTCCCTTTTGAAAACCAACTTGAACTTCAAGTTGGTAAGGACCCAACTTGAATAGAGGGTGACTCAGCCTCAGACAATTCCACCTGTAGAAATCTCTTCCGCACAAACGTGTGTGTACGGTGTTGTATGGGGAGGTGCTGCTCACCCCATCTGTGGGACCCTTTAGGCACCAAGCTAGAACTGCGTTGCTAGAGCCAGGTGGGAGGGTCTAGCCCAGGCTGGCTGGGAAGTGTGGGCACGGCCTTCCATTGAATAGACAGTTGATGTGTCTTCTGGAATGAACATTAGTGCATCTGTGACTGAATGTGGAGAATGACAACCAAAGAAGTAAGCAAAAGGACAGGACAGGCCTGGAGACTGTGCCACCCACAGGGTGCATGCAACGAGGGTCTGTGACGCCCGGCACTGCGTACACCAGTGATCCCACTGCGCACACCTGTAATCCCACCATTTGGGAGGTGGCAACAAGGGGACCAGGAATTCAAGGCCCCATTCAATTACAAAGTAAGTTCCAGGCCAGTCTGGATGACGTGAAACCTTGTTTTATAAAAGGCAGGGGTGGGAGTGAGGGAGGTCAGGCTGACTGAATGACCGGCTTCCCTGAGAGGACATACACAAGCCCCACATAGACAGGCAATTGTGCGACGGGTGAAACCTTGCTTTCCTGGGCAAACATCTGGTTCTGGCTCCCAAAACCTAGCTGCAGACTCTCCTCTCCAGTCTCTCCGCTGTCCGCCTGGCCTCAGTCTCCTAAACTCACTCCAAGCTGTGAAAGCTATAACCCTGCAGCCACTAATGAGCTCCTGTTAGATGCCGGAAGCCTTGGCTGCTGGCGTGGGTGAGTGCAGTGTGGCCCTTACCTCTGTGTTCACACAGCACAGCCAGCTCCCTGTAGAGTTTCCCAGAGTTGTATATGAATGTGAGTGAGGCCAGGGGGCAAAGATGACATCCTAGAATGGATAAGACCCCTGAGCGGGGGATTGGGGGTGTGGGAGCTGTGACAGGTTTATAGGAACCTTAGTCCCCAAGGCAGAATTAGGGCTCCAGATACCCAGATGAGGGCTGATGCTAGGTGACTGGGGCAGAGCTCCTTCCCAGGCTACGGCTGGGCTGCGTGAGGCTGGAAGGCTAACCTCTACTCTACGCCACAGGTTCACCAGCCAGGCCAGAGGCAACAATAGCCATTCTGCTTCCTATCCTCACCACAGCAAGGCTGGTGGCCCCCAGCCTGGATGCTGGTCCCGGTCTCATGGTCTTATCCTCACCACCTCCCAAAGTGACAGTAGTCTCCTCTGAACAGCGACACTCCCAGGACCATGGTTTTAACACTTCCTACCTGCCTCCCAAAAGCTCCCTAACTAAACCAATTGTTCACTTGACTACAGCAACTGCATCAGCAAAGATCACCAACCTAAAATCTGGCAAGCACCAAGGTGATCAGCCTAATGCCTGACTAGCCTCTCATCTCCCGAGGAGCCCAGGCCCCACCCTGGTTTGTCACTACTGCATCTTCTTTACCCTCAGACCAGTGGGAGGGTCTGATCTGCCCCATCCCCTAACCATCTCCTGTCCTGAACAACCCATGCCGTCTCACCTGACTGCAGGACGGGTAGGATGGGTGGTCCACCCACAAGTCTCCCTGCCTCCCCCATCCACTCTGCCCAGCAGCCAGAGTGAGCTCACACCACCCACCGGCTGCTGGCAGTCCCTATCTGACCCCAGGACAGCACCCACTGCACAACTTTGCCCTCCACACTGCCACCCTGCCTGTTTGCCTGTTCCCTAGCCTGCTCTTCCCTTTGAATCTCCCCCCTCTATGAGGATTGCTTGACTTCGCTCTGTGGGACGCGTACCTGCACGACCACCACACTTGGTCGATCTGGGAAGACACTGTCTGCCTCTAGATTGTCACCTGCATGAGGTGACACATCAGGACCTCTGCGCACTGCTCCTCCTGGTGAGCCCGGCAAAAGGTTTGATTAGCAATGTGTATGACTCTATAAGGTTGGCAATGAGGACCTCTGCTCTGTGGCGAGCGCCTCTCCCATGGAGGCAGCACAGTGGGGTCATCTGACACCATCCAGGTTTCCATCCCAACTTTGTTATTGATTTGCTGTGTGTCATTGCCCTTTCATGGTTCTGCATAAGAGATACCTACTGGACCACTGTTTTTTTTTTCCGTTTTCTTTTCTTCCACACTGGAAGCTAGCCCCTCCAGCACACCAGACAAGCACTCAGCACCCATACCCCAACCCTGACAAGTTGACATCCGAGGTCTCCCTTTTCCAGGGCTCTCAGGCATGTGCTTAAAGCAGGCCGTTCAGATTGCTTCCCATGAATACTCCTTTGTCCTGCTGACCCCTCCATTTGGAATGACTCTCCTTTGTTCCAGTCCTTCATCCCACACACCCAGGGTCAACAGATCCATTGTGTAATGCTCCAAATTCCCTTCCCTAGAGCTTTCTTTATGAAGAACTTGGATCAGTTAAAAATATCCTTTTGCTACACTGTAAGTAACTCAGTAACTTAGACACAGGCTAATCCAAAAATAAGAAGCCAAATGGTACCCAAACAGGTAAAGTGGAAAAGGAAAAGTCCTCACTGCACCCCACATCCAGACATTCCACCAGGGACCAGATGGGAGATTTCCATAATCGGAAAAACCACCCAGCACGTATTCGTTTAAATCAACTTCCGACAGACGCTGCTCCCATCTTTCCAGGCCACACATGCTCCACACCGCTCCAAAGGTGTGCCCAGCATCCCGGGGCTCGCTCTTTTGGAAGCAGAGCTAAAATCAGACCTTCTTGGTTCGCACCAGCTCTACGACTGACTGCTCAACGTCTTGGCTTTCCTCATCTGAAAGCGGTGGTAATACTAACCTGCTTACAAGGCTGCAGGACACAGTCTCGCATACCTCCAGTTCTCAGCATGGGGCTGCCCTCGGGAAGGCGGTCACCACTACTCTGTGCTCCAGGAGAAATGTGCCCGGTACATCCAGCCTTCATTCAGCCATAAACGAGCGCTGCAAGCACCTGTTCTGGACTGAGTCGTGCGGAGAGCAAAACACTGATCTAGACTGCTTACACATTCTAGAAGCTCAGAGTAGAAATCACACACACACACACACACACACACACACACACACACACACACATCTGAGTTCTAGAACCATCCTGATCAGGGGCTAAAGAAGACATTTTGAAGAAAAAACAAAGACCCAAAGGGCTTAAGTACCCAGTCTTGGAGTACACAGCTATAATAACAGTTTAACTCACAGCCCTACCAAAGAGTCACAAGATGGGCACAGTTGCTCAGGGTTAAATGGAGCCAGACCAGTGGCTGCTGAGGCAGGACAAGAGAAAGGGCAGTGGGGGAGCTGAAGTAGGCAGGAGGTCATGCAGGGCCCAAGACACTGCCCAGTATCATTCACAGGGCCGCTTTGTCTACAGCCTGGGCATGGCGTCCTGCAGGCCAGCTTCTCACTCAGCCATTTGCTATACTGTTGTGGCTGCTCTACATAGCCCAGAGTAGCTCACACATTCCCTGCCTGGTACCCTTCACCTCAGCTTCTGCGGCCTGTGTGATAAATGGTTTCCTGTCAGACTAGAGTATAAGCCTACCCTGAGCCAGAGGGAGGGCCTCTAGGGAGAGGGAAGGAGCAGGCTCACACCTGGCTTCAGGTTCCAGTCCTGACCCAGTCTCAGACTTTTCTGTGAAGGCTAGCCCCTCTGTCTTCCTTATCTTCCACTGCCTCAGCTCAGCAAAGGGCAGACCAAGGTGCGCCCTCGGGATGGTTGTGAAGGTTCAGTGAGCTACACTGGAGAAACACTTTGACAGAAACAAGCTGTTCGGATTTCTGTCAGTGTGGCCGGCTACTTGTTGAACAGTGACTTGATGCATCCTGTCTCCTTCCCAGGCGGGAATCAATATTAATTAGTCCACTCCACAGACGAGACCAAAGGCAAAACCATGGATCAGGCACCGAGGAAGCAGTGGAAATAGGGATCGGAACCTATGTTCCTCACAGCTAATTCTCTTCCCCTGCAAAGGCCTGGCCTGCAGGGAGGAGCTGAGGCATTAGCCTGGCCCTGAAGCCCTTCCTTCTTGTTTGGAACCTTCCTCTGGCCCCTCCTTTTGGTTCTCTCAGCTGGGCTTGGGACCTCCTTGGAGGATTCAGGGCCTAATCACACCATTTGAGATCCCGGTGGGCTGGGGTGTCTCTGCCCACATGAGGACCTGGGAGCTAGAGACCCCTTCCATAGATGGCAAGTTGGCACCAGAGCCCAGCTGGGGCTTGGCTGGAGTAAGGGCCCCAGGAGAGAGAAAGGCGCCTGCTCCTGATGGGGAAACAATGAGATGTCTCAGTTCCTAGATTCTGGAGCAGTGATACCCTTGTCTTCTTCCTCACCAACTCTCTCTCTCTCTCTCTCTCTCTCTCTCTCTCTCTCTCTCTCTCTCTCTCTGTGTGTGTGTGTGTGTGTGTGTGTGTGTGTGTGTGTGTGTGTGTGTGAAGAGAGGACAGTCACTAGTTCAACACATCACGCCTTACATCTCTGAAATTCATTCACCTGGTCTAACATCAGATTGGGGGGGGGGGATCGAAGGGTTGCTCAGTTCAAGATCCTGAATTTTTACCACAGTAGGGACCCCCAACAGTATCCCTGGATATCCACAGGCAGATTCCCTTCCCTCAAGCAGGCTGGGTTTCACTGGTTGAGGCCAATGCTTTTGCACCTGTCCTGAGATACAACTGACCAGGTTCAGAAGACCCAGTCCAAGATAGCTAGCAGTCTGACCCATCTGGCCAAGCTAGCTGGGGGAGGGGCTCACGACTCCCTCGTTAAAGCACCAAGGTTTTTTGGAACTGGGGCCTCTGGGCCCCCAAGCCCTAGCCTGCTTCCACCTTGGGTTAGACACCTTGGGACGCGGCAGGATAGTCTGGGCGGGTTGCTGCACCGGAAATTCCATCCAAACCCCAGACCCACTCGCGGCATCAAGGTGGAGGAGAAAGGCGACCTCCCAGGTTTCTGCCCCAGATCCACCTTGAGCACCCCACCCCATGACACGGGATGGCGGAAGGAGCTGCGGGGGGCCACGCGGTGGCCACCAACCTGGACTGGAGGTTGTGGGGGCTGGGGGCTCGGCCAGGAAAGGTCGCCGCCCTCAGGGTCCCCGGGGATCCCGAGGTTCTAGGCCGCGATTCTCACCTGAAATTGGGAGGCGACGCGATGTGCAGTCCCAGGAATGGGGAAGCGGCCGGTGGGGACGCGGCGCCCCCGCCCAGGCCGCTCTCTCGCTCCGCCATTCCCGGGCGCAGCCCTGGCCATCCGGGCGGAGAGCGGCGCGGGAGGCGGCGGCGGCGGCGGCGGCGGCGGAGGTGGAGGCGCGTGGAGGAGGCCGCCGCCGCCGCGGGGTTCGGACTGAGCTGGAGCGGGCGCGGCTCCGGACTGCACGCCGCTTTGCCCGCGGCCCCCGCGAGAGCGCCCCGCGCGCGCCCCCGGGCCGGCTGGGGTCTTGTGGCCCCGCCCCAGCCCCGCCCCTGGCGCTCTCCGAAGTGCTGACGCTTTGGTCTGGTGGCCCTGGGTCCACTCGGTGGCCCTGGGTCCCCTCGGCCTCCCTCCACATCCCACGGACTCTCCAGGCACTGGCAAAGCTTTGATCTCCTGAGAGCTGGACCGAGATCGAGGGCATCAGGTAGCGGATGGCAGGGTCCTGCTCCCCAAGTCCGTCTTTGGCCCTTCGTCTTTCCCACCGGGGGTGGGAAGGAGGGTTGCAGAAGACGGCTGATAAATGAGACATGGTGGTGGAGTGGGGTCCAAGAGCAATCAGCTATGGAGCCCGGTGGCCTAAGACCACAGCTTGGTTCCACAAGTAAACAGGCAGTGGAGGACTTGAATTGGTGGCCACATAGCTCTAAGGCTTGTCTTTCCCATGTGTGAAATGGAATATGGTCCTTCCATGACCATGGGGAGGAAGAAACACAATAGAAATGCGTGTTCCTGGGAGCTGGGGACACCCACCTGAGCATGGGGATCTTGTCCACACCTCCCGCAGAAGTCTCTGAAGGGGCACCTCTCTCAAGACCCCCATGAGCCCTGGCTACCCCTGATAACTTGAGCCATGCTTTTCGCTCAGGTCCTGTGTTACCTCTGTATGTCAGGGCTACCCCAACACTTATTTTTCTTTAATTTCCAGGTTGTCCTGGAAGTTACTATGTAGTCTAGGCTAAGAACCGATGACAATCTTGAGTCTCCTGCTAACCTGGGGGTCAGTGTGAACTCCTATGCCCAGCTCTCAGCACCTGTCTTCTCTATATAGCACCCCTTCTGCACCGCACAGTCCTGAACTGGCTTCTCTTACCCTCAGGCCTAGGACCTTCCTCATCCCCAGAGCTGGATTCTTGAGAGCTTTTTGGCTGCCTGTTCGTTGCACACACATTGGGTCCAGCTGTGCTTTCTTCCTGGTTCTGTGTTAGGTTTTCTCACACAACATCGATTACCATGGCTGGGGCTCCAGCTTTGGTGGTTCAGTCACCTCTAGTCACAGACCCTGTCCTTCATGTAAGTGGAGCAGGACAGACATATGCTCTACAGTCTGTGGAGTTCCATCTGCATATCTTGATCTCCTCCTTTCCCTTCCTAGCGAGAAGCTGTAGACACCTACCTTGCAGTACTCAATCTCCCTGCTTCAGCCCTGAGAACATTCTAGAACCTAACGCCAGAGGCCTTGGCTGCCTCTCCCCTCCCTGCCACTGATGCTCCAAGAGGTAAAGGTTTGGTCACTTGAGCTTTCTGTTCTGGCTCAGGCCTCTCACACTAGGCCCTGCCCAAACCATCTGCTACTGTGGCCCCTCCCTGCCTGCCAGGAAAGCAGCCTTGCCTAAGTAGCATGGCGGCTATGTGCGTGTCTCAGCTGGGCAGCAGCCCCAGGAGGTCAGGAGTGTGTGAGTATGCAGGGCAGTTCCCTCTCATAGAACCTCTGCTCAAGAACAAAGGGATCTCAGCTTTTCCAGCCACACCAAAGCTCCATGAGAAGCCCAGAGGGAGGCCAGTCTAGGAGAGAGTAGGCCAGCGGGAGCTTGGCGGCAGCACCAGGAATGAGCCGAACCCTAGAGTAAAGCTCTCCTACTTGAGGAGCAGACTGATTTTCTTTGGCTTTGCCTGAGCCCCTCTCGCACCAGGAACACCCATGTGCACTGTACTCTGGCCAGATGGTACAAGCCAGAGCCAGCGTCCAGGCCTCAGGCTTGGCTGTAGCTTTTTTAATGGTGTCTAGAGGGCACACATACATCCTTAGCACATCATAAAGAATGGATACAGTAGCCTGGATCTCAGTAGGCTACCCAGTGCTCCTCTGAGGTGGCACCCAGGAACTGGTCTTGGTACCCTGTGTGGTTTGGGCTGACTTTTGCTTGATTTTCACTAAACCCCGGGGCTACTGCCAGCACACTACAGTAGTTCACAACCTCCTCTGTCCAAAGGAGAGTAAGACTCTTCGTTCCAACAGACCCAACACGGCCTGGCTTAAAGCTTTACCTAGGTTCAGCCTCAGGAACGCAGGCCCCAGACCTCCCACAAGATAGATTACATAACACAGTTTTACTCAGACAGGATCAGACATTTATAAAACAGGTAATATTCATAAACAAACTGTGGGAGAAACACAACCTTCCCAGCAATAGGGAACTCTGTAAAGTGCTTTTTGCCTGCAACCAACTCTTCCCCATGCTAGGTCCCAGGAGCAGGACATGGGGCACTATTCTGTGATAGTCCTCAGGGCCACTCAGGCTAGGCAAAAAGAGGCATGACGTCACCCCAGGGCTCCAGGCTACCCCACAGTTGTGGGGGTAGACTGCTCCATCCACTGGAAGGCTGTCCTGGGACTGGGTCAACATGTCAAGGAGGTGGAAGGACAGATGATCTTGCCAACTTGTACCTTGGGGAGAGAGCCATCATCAAAAGAGCAGAGAAGGCCATTGTCCCCATAGTTGATGATGTTGCAAACGAAATCCTGGACCCAGAAGTAGCCTCTGCTCCCAAGACCGGGTCTCCAGGCTCACTCTGCCTCCCTCCAGCAAGATGCGTTGGCTCTTTCCTCTCGGCCTGGGGCTGGGGAGCAGGGAGGCCACACCCCAGGGCTCTGGACACAGACATCACAGGTGCCCTGTTTCTTCACATGATTGTAGGATGCTCGGGTGAGAATGATGGACATGGACAGTCGGACTAAAGGCAGCTCTCTGCTGAGAAAACCTGAGGCCATCTCAGAAAGAAGCCTGTCAGATGTGCTAGACAGCTGGGGAGGGGAACCTGACCCCAGGGTTCTGGTCTGACGAGATAAAAGCCAGGGCCAAGGGCATTAACAACTCTGAGGCTAGGAAAGGTCACAGGGGAGGTAGAGAGGAAAAGGCCCAGAGGCCAGCTTAATGTTACATGTGAGAACAAAAATCCAAATAGGAACGAACACACAGAGACACACACACAGACACACACACAGACACACACATAGACACACACACACACTGTGGCTCAAGTGCAGGCCACGGGGTGGAAGGAAGACTTGCTTGGGTGTCCCCAGATCCTTCTTTTCCTAACTTCTCCATATGACCCAGCAGTGGGCAGGAGTTGGCTCCCTGGAAACCAAGGCCTGACTTCTCTAGGCCAAACCTTCCACTGCTGCTCTGCAAAGGGGTGGGTGTGCCAGCTGTGATCTCTGACCTTTTGCCAACGACCCCAGGCAGTGCCCAGCCCCCAGTCTCTCTGTCTGAGTCCCCTGAAGGTCAGTCCTGGACAGCAGACACTGCAGTGTAGACGCGGACTAGTCTGGGGTAAGCTGTCGAAGCCTGCAGAGCAGACTGCCCAGCGTGCCTGGCTCGGTATCAGTAGTACTCGCTGGAGCATGTGGTGTCAGGAGTATGGCCAGAGGAACCAGGGGCCCTTCAGCCAAAGGGTATGGGTTTCTTCCACCAGCTCAGACCCTAGCCCCTCCACAGATTGTAGAAGGCTGAGCCTGGGCCTTAGCTGCCGGGGAAGGGACAGAAGACTGGGAGTCTATTCCCCACTTGGCTTCTAGAAGGTTCTACAAAGACGGATATGCTGCCTGAGGCAGACATAAGCAGTACCGGGCACACACCACCAGTCTGTAGTCTTAGACATTGGGGAAGCCTGCTAGTGGCATGGGATTTACAAGCCTGGCCAGGCTGTTTAAGACTGGACGGGACACATCTACTCCAGCCTGCTCAGGTTCTAGTGTCAGAAGGTGGGAACTAAGTCAGCAGGACTCTGGCTGCCTCAGAAACTCCATGCTTTAGATAAGAGTCAAAAAATGTGGTCCTCGCCTGTAATCCCAGCACTTGGGAGGCAGAGGCAGGTGGATTTCTGAGTTGGAGGCCAGCCTGGTCTACAGAGTGAGTTCCAGGACAGCCAGGGCTACACAGAGAAAAGCTCTGGAAGGTGGAGGGAAGAAGTCTGCGGAGGCAGACCAGAATTCCAGCTAGGGTCCAACCACCCTACTGGGACAAGGAAGGGGGCTCCCAGGGACAGATCTGGGCTGACGGCCACTGCTGTGGCTTCTAGTCTTATGTCTGGAGGTCAGGAAGCAGCCCTGGAAAGAAGGCATGATCTAGGGACTCCTCCAGCCCAGCGACGTTCAGGGTCATGAGTGTAAACAGATGCATGCACACGCAAATGGTACACCTTCCTCTACACACACACACACACACACACACACACACACACACACACACACACACACACACGCACACGCACGCTCGCTCCATCTGTTGCTGACTGGCTTCTCTGTAGGTTGTGCTGTCCTGTGGCAGCTCTGGCACCCGGGCTTTGCTCACGGAGCGATGGCTCTCCAGCTGAAAGAGAAAAACATGTGCAAAGGGGGCACTCAGGAGGCTGCTTGTCGCCCAGGCACCAGCTCCTCTGGCTGCTTCCCTGGGGATTCCCAGACCGAGAGTGGGACAGCCCAATGCAGTGCTACTTAGGCCCCAGGCCCCAGCGCAGACTGTTGCTGGGCAACCATGAAGATGGCTGAATACTGCATCTCTGAAGCCAGGGTTAGTGCTCCCTAAATACCTTCTCCCGAGGGATAAGGACAGCAGAAGACAGGGCTACGTGCCATCACTTGATGTCTTGAGGAACATTTGTTCAGAAATGACAAGAGCACAGACACTGCTTCCAGAGATGGAGTCTCTGGAAAGTAGCTGTGTGAGAGGGAAGTCGCCTGGTTCTAGTGATTCCAGAGTAAGGCAATGACTGCGTTTAGAACCAGCAGGCAGGCAAACTTCCACTCCAACCACAGAACCCTCACACAGGGCTACAGGGCGGGACAGAAAGGGGACTGGGGACACAAGGTGACTCATCTTAGAGATTTAGAACATCTTAGATCTGGGACAGAGAGAAATGGCTTCATCAGATACCAGAAGAAAGGGGAATCCTGTAACAACAGGCTGGTGGAGGGGCTGCAGGGCAGGCATGCACTTGTGTCGACAACTAATAATGTCTTTGTTTCTGTGGCTCAGGTCTTGACTCCCAGTACCTCAGGGTGTGTGTGACTCTCCTTAGATAACAATGAGATGACTGGGCTGACCTCAAATCCAAATGGATAAAGGACTTTGACCTGGACAGAACAGAGGGAAAACCCTCTGCAAGCACAGAGACCATGACCTTGAACTCCAGACCCTATAACAGGGGTTTGCCTCTCTGGTACTTTGCCATGGCGGCCCTCACAAAGGCCCAGACGACCTGCTAGTTCTCCATTTTCATAAATGAGAAACTGAAGTAACACAAGTACCCATGTAAAGTGGAGAGAGAGGAATTCCCAGGCCTTTAGGATTCAAACCATATGGGCTTTAAAAAATTAATTTTATGTGTACATTTTACCTGCATGCAAGTCTGTACACCACATGAGTAACTGGCGCTCCCAGAAACCAGCCAAGATTCCCTGGAACTGGAGTCACAGATGGTTTGGGGCTGCCACTGGGTGCTGGGAATCAAACCTTGGGACCTTTGCAAGAGCAGCCAGTGCTGTCTGTCTCCCCAGTGCTGTCTGTCTGAGTGTCTCTCCAGGCCCTGATATTCTGTTTTTAACCAATAAGGAATCTTTATATTACTCTTCACCAAGATGTAAAAAGGAAGAAAGTCAACATAGTGGCATAGACAGAAACTTAAACAAAATAAAGTGGAAGGGTTAGAAATGGGAACACGCTCTTAAAAGTCGGGTGCGACGGGCAGCGGCAGCGGCAGCGGAGTCAGTGCAGAAGCAGATGCTGATGGAAACCTGTGTCAGCAGCTCTGGGGCTACGGGCACCAGCTGACAGGAATGCTATTTGGAAGCTCACTGTTTTCTCTGTTCAGTTTAGTGAACATTGTAAAAACTAAATGTAGAACATTCGGTTGGTGTGGGTTTGAGGCAAGCACAGAAACTAGAGATGTTTTTCTGGAGTACTGATTTAAAGGATAATGAACGCTCGCTCATGAGACAGCAGGGTCACAGTGCCAAGAGCAGAGCTGAGAGACTGAATGTGGGGAATGGTTCTCAGCCCCAGTCACATGACTAAAATGGACAGAGGATGGGCAGAAGGTCTTCCCATCCATACCACTCTGACTGGACCCAAAGCCTCCTCTCTGTGGCCCACCAGTCATGTGATCAAAGTCACTCTGAAGCACATGTAAGGCCTCAGTGAGCCTCCCTCTGCCTGTGTGCTTCTCTCAGTCAGACATTTCACACAAGAATCTTGATTTTCTCCTTGACACCCTGGTGTGTGTGTCCCGGCTGCAGGACAGAGCGTTTCACAGATGTGAGGGTTAATTTTGGCTGTCATCTTGATTGGATTTGGGAGCAACCAAGGACCTTGTCTCCGAGTGGGTGTGTGAGAACGTGTCCTAGAAGGACTAACTGAGGAAGATCTCCCAAGGGCAGTGCCTTCTAGTAGTAGCCCAGAGATGGAGCTCCGATCGAAGAGCGGGACTGCTTCTGCCTGACAGTCTGCGCTCCTTGCTGCTGAGTGCATCTCCACTGCTGCTGCTGCTGCTCCTGCCAGTCTCCACTGACATCAGAGCCCAGCTTCTCTGACCAGAGGCTCTCTGGGAAGCCCCTGGCCTTCAGCACCAGCCCTGTAGGATGTGCAGTTCCTAGGTACTTAGCCTCTCTGCTGTGCAGATGGCCACTTCTGGACTCACTCTCCCGCTGAGTAAGACAATCGAATATATTCTTTTGTAAACATGAACGTTCTGTAGGGTCTGTGCCTCTAGCAAGCCTGATGCCACAGATGAGGTTCCCAAGGCCCAGGTGCCCTGGCCTGCACACTGGAGGCACTGCGCTCTTCTCTCGGGGTTTCCAGAAACATGGTGCTCTGTCTTGGAAAGAGCTCTGCTCCTGTCATATCATCTGGCCTCCTGGTCCCCCTCTCTATCTTCAAGAGCATTCCCTGGCTTAACTACCTAATGAAGATGTAGGGCATAAGCTGTGAGAAACAGCCCCTGGGACCTCAGCAGGTGACACATGAGCATCCAGACACAGTGCAGGAGAGGCACTCCTCCACCTGGCTGACGTCCCCTGACATCAGCATCAGTCCTCTCAGTGGCCTTTGCCCACTTGGCTCTCTACAGGGCCCATCCAGGGCTTAGTCTCCTCCCGACGCTGGCTCGGCCACCCTGTTCCACAGCAGCTTCTGTCCCGGAGCCCTCAGGGCCCTCACTGCCTGGTCCAACAGTCTTCCAGAGCACCAGACTAACAGGCAATCACCCCACTAATAACCATGCCAGCAGGGGCACCGTGCTCCAGGACTCAGGGCTAGGCCCAGGTGGTGAGGCCGACACACGGTGTGACACTGCTGGAGTCTACTGTGATCTAGTCTTCTTAGCTAATCCCACGCAACAGTCTAAGCCAGTGACTGTTTTTGTTTATTTGGTTTGGTTTTTTGAGACAGAGTTTCTCTGTGTAGGCTTAGCTGTTCTGAAACTTGTTCTGTAGGCCAGGCTGTCTTCAAACTTACTGGGTCCGTCTGCTACTGCCTCTCAAGTGTTGGGATTAAAGACGTGTGCCACTACTACCTGGCCACACCAGTGCTTCTTAAAGCACAGTTCCCAAGTCGGCAATTCTCTCTGTCCAGCCTTTCTCTTCTATGCAGTTGCATTTTTTTAAAATAACACTTATGGCCTCTTGAAATTAAATACCTCTGCTTACACTGTCTCCTCTGACTAGTATCACCCAAAGGGGGGTGGGGCAGGGACTGCCAGTCTAGTTCACCACTTATTGCCAGCCTAGGACCTGCCAAGGGAGCTGGGCCATGGAGTACATGAAGTGAGTACGGGAGCATGGCATCCTCGTTGTCCTGACCCACAGGAGAGAGGCACGCATGCTCAGTTGCAGCCATCATCTCGGGCCTACCAAATCCAAGCCCACAAGCCTCATCCTTGAGGCCCCGGAGGTAAAAAAGAATGTCCCTATCTGTCTTAGCCAACAATGGGGCCTGAAACACGCTAAGTGTCCAGTAAGTCCAGAGGTATTTTAAAGTCCAAGGTTTTCTGAATTTAAGGATATCTGCATAGATTTCACTGTTGACACTCAAACGGATTTGGATTTCCTAGCATTTGGGATCTTTGACTTCGGGATGCTCATCCTAAGGCAGCATGCGCACGTCTCCTGACTGGCATCTTCACTTAATCCTGGGAACAACCACCTGATTTTAGGAAGGAAAACTATCCTCCTAGAGATTATGTAACTTGTACAGATCGTGTAAATTGAATTGGTGTTGCTGTCCTGGGACCCCAGTTCCCTGGTCTAAGTTGTTTCACACTCTTTCATCACCCAGCCCATCGACAGCTCTCTCGATAAGCCGAGTCCAGTTTCTTAGGAACTGTTCTAGGGCTGTTAGTCTTTTCCCAAGTCACTGTGGATGGACCCACATTAATGTGGCATGCATTATATGTCACTCTGCCTATACATCTGCTGGTGACAAGTCCACGTTGTACTATACGCCATCAGCTTACTGAGCAACCTTGACTCATACAACTAAGCATTCTGTTTGTTAATCTTGCCTCAAAATCAGGGAGTTAACCAATCAAGGTCATTAGCCATCACATTAGCTAGCACACAGATTAGTGCATCTGTGGTGGTGGCTCTTCCAGGGACGAGACAGCACAACTTTGTCCTCCCACTGTCAATGTCTAGAGGACAAAGCACCAAGTGCCTGCCACCTCAATGAGCACATAAACCGAGACTGCAGAAGCCCAGGGAGGCCCTGAGCGATCGGGACCAGAAAGAGCCAAGCCTCCATGGTGAAAGGCACCCTCCCCTCTACTGACGCAGACGCTCGGAACAGCCTGACGGGGAGGACCGGGAGGACGGGGAGGACGGCAGGGCTGAGCTGAGGACAGCAATCCGCACGGCTCCAGTACTGGCCTAAACGGCTTTCCTGCCTTAGGGAAAGAGGAACAGGGAAGAGGAGACTGACTCTCCCGCTCTGTTTCTTTCCTTTTTTAATGATTCAGGAACCTTGTAGAAAAAATGAGGACGGACTGGCATGTGCAAAGCCAGAGCCCTGGTAAGAAGAGAAGGGACCCTGGGCAGAGGAGGCTGGGCCCTCTGGTCCTTTGGGCCTGGGCAGCCCTGGGCTGAGCCCTTTCCTGCTATCTGAAGCTCAGCATCGCCCCCATCTGGCCTGCCTACAGAACACAGCCTCCCACCCACCACTTCACAGCTTCACATCAGATTTTGCTTATGTTAGGAGTCAGAAAGGTCAAGTAAACAAACAGAACAAAACTAAAGCCCTCGACAGAAATCAAAAACTTTCACCTTCTAAATTTCTTTCTTCAAAATAAACCCTTCTAAGTTTTAGAAGGTAAACTAGACATGGTAGCCCACATCTGAAATTCCAGCACTCAGGAGGATGAGGCAGGAGGATTATTACAAGTCCAAAACTATCCTCAACTACCCAGTGAGGCTCTGTCTCAAACAAACTAACTAGCCCTGCCCCTTCCTCCACCAGTCTGTAAAGGCTTGGAGCAGTGCTTCTCAACCTGTGGGCCGTGACCCCTGGGGGTCACATACCAGACATCCTGACTATCGGATAGTTACATGATGATTCATGACAGTAGCAAAACTATGGTTCTTAAGTAGTAATGGCATTAACTGTATGGTTAGGGGTCACTGCAGTGTGAGGAACTTCATTTAAGGGTTGCAGTATTACAAAGTTGAGAACGACTGGGTTAGGTCTGAAAGCCAGAACGGCGGGTTCTGAGCTGAAACCCCACCCCATCACAGTTTAACCTGGGGTGCTGCCTGAACCTCCAGCTGGCAAGCAACAGCCTTTTAAACCACAACTCACTCTCAGGAGTCCTTGCTGGGAGGCTCTTGGGCAGGCATCTCTGTCACTCTAGCCCGCTTGCTCAGTTCTTCACCGGGCGGTTCCTCAGCTGCCTCCAGCTTGCGTTTAGGAGAAGCTGGGCCACTGGACAGTGGTCTGGGGCCTGTGGAGGCACAGGAACAGGTCATGGATGCACAGCCAAATGGTCTCACGCTGTGCAATGACTGCTCTTTGGGGACAGGGAGCCCTGCCCTGGCCTCCTTTTGGTGGTGACTGCACTTGGAACTGTATGAGGGGGCGTGGCCTGGCCCGCTGACAGCAGGGCCAACTTACTGTGCTCAGATCTGGCTCCAGGCCAGAGACTGATCTGGCCTAGCTGCAATCCTTGCCCTCAAGTGAGGTTTCCCCCTGCAGGCCTGGGAAATCCCAGGGTCCTGGCGACTGTCATGTTGTAGAGCATCCCCAACCTGAGCAGCGCGCCCTTGCTCCTTCCTAATGCTTCTCCTGCCTAGACCCAAGCTGCTGTTTACTGCTCGTGCAGCAGGCAGCGGGGTTTAAAACCTCAGTCCCTCGCCCTGCTCCCCTGGCTTCCTTAAGTGCAGGAAGGCAGGGCACCTTGTGCCAAAGCTGCTCTGCGCCCTCATCCCTGGCTCTGGACCCTTCTGCTCCTGGAGTGGGCTCTGCCTGTGCCTGCTTTGGGGCCTTTCTCGCTATTTCCTTTCCTTGTTCTTATCAAGATGAAGCTAAACAGCACTTGAAGCAGCGTCCCTGGGCCGTCCCAGGGAAAGTGGCCTAAAGAAGCCCGATGCCTAGTCCTACGTCAGCCCTCAGTGCTGCTTCCCTCCAAACTTCTTAAATGAATGCTCTTGTTGATTGTCCTACCGTGTGCCCTGGGTGGGATGTGGCTTCATCAGCCACATGCTCACTGTGACCCCGGCCCTCAATGACTAAAGTGCTGGTGGCCAGAGGCCAGCGTAACTGACTGGTTACCTGTATTGCTGATGCTCCCAGCCTGGCTAGATCCAGGCTCTGCCACAGGGTGACTGAGGTCTTCCACACAGGAAGGGACAGATGCCAGCAGACCTGGGGATTAAGAAAAGGGTACTCAGAAAGCACACAAGCTTAAGAGGGCTGCAGCTCATGAGAAACCAAGGAGCCAGGAGGGCAGGACCACAAAGCCTCCACCTTTTCCAACCCCACAGCCACCGTGGCAGCCCAAGCTGGCCCATCCTGCAGAATCTTCCACAGCCTGGGGCATCCAACACCTGAACATGCTTTCAGGTTAAGTCCCCCTGGTGAGCGGGATGTCAGTGGGGGCAGGAATCCTTACAGAGTCCCCGGTATCGCGACAGCTGTTGGTAGATCTGCTTCATTCGCTCAATGTTGAGCCGACTAGTCTCTGCATGATTGACGATGGGCCGTGGGTAGTCCACACCAATGATGCACTTGGCGGCCTTCTGAACCGACTCTGGGGCATTCCAGGGCTCATAGATGTATCGAGAGGGGAACCCTTTCAACTTGGGCAGGTATCGCCTGAAACACACACCAGGTAATGTATCAGCACACTATGACTCTTCTTTAAAGGGTCTAGGGTACCCCAGTCCGGGAGGAGGCCACAGTGGTCCAGAGCCAAAGAGCCTGGTATGCATCCTTACCGGATGTAGTCCCCACTGGGGTCTGTGCGCCGGCCGAAGCCCACAGGGCAATAGCAGTGGAAGAACTGTTGGAAGAAAGCACTGCAGGACAGCCACATCCAGCTGCCTGCGTTCACGCTGAAATCTGCATCCAGGAGCAGCTCGTCAAATACCTAGATGGGAAAACCAGCCTTCTTGGAGACCTGACGCTCTGGCTCTTTCCAAATCTGAAATACTGTAATACCCTCAGGGAGCCAAAGCCCTTCTGTTGAGGCCCCCCGAGGATGCAGTAGGGGTCTCCTGGACCCAGGAATCCCACCCCAGCCCCAGCCTACAAGGAGCTGCCCTTGGCTAGGCCTGGTCACAGGGTACAGGCCAGCTTGCACTCACCCGGACCCCGCTCTCCCAGCTGACCCAGAGGTCCCCGCGGGTGAGGAAGCAGGCCACGGCGTGCCGGGCCAGGTGGTGGATCCAGCCCTCCTGCCTCAGTTGGGTCATGATGGCGTCAATCCAAGGGAAGCCTGTCTTGCCCTCGGCCCACTTGGCTAGGGCTTCGGGGTTGCGGTCCCAGGGGATCTGGATGCAGATGGGGTTCCCCTCCATTCGGTCAAACCTGGGGTTGTTGGTGGCCGCTGTGTAGAAGAATTCCCGCCACAGGAGTTGTCCAAATAAGGAGAGGGGAGGTGTGCTGTTCCTCTTTACCTAAGGGGTGGGCACAGTACACAGAGATGAGTCCCTGCCTGGTTCTTAGTTAGCACTGTGATGCTGAGGTCTCTGCACAGAACAGCCTGGAGTGTCTCCCAAGCAGCATGACTCCAAATCCCCAAGATGTGCAGAGGGACTAGATTTATAAAGTGTACGACATGCAGCCCTGACCTGGTACCAAGAATGGCTTCAGAGGTGAGGTGGCAGAATGATGCTATGAAACTCTGCCATGGGAACCACACTCTTCAAGCCTACTCTCAAGTCTGTGGCTTCTAGAAAGCTGAAGAGATTTTACATATCATCGCGATTTAAAATATGAAATCTGAACAGCTAAATAACTTACTGAATCCAGAGAAGTGGAGCTGGCGTCTACCTAGAGCCTTCCTCTACTAACTAGTGCTCACAGTACTGGAACATAGTACTCCTCTGCACGCTCCTAGAGGAGAAAGGCAACCGAGGTGCAAACCCTCTCTGATCTACAGTGGTGTCTGCCTGTGACACATGGGTACAACAGTGGCACACACACTGTGGGAGCAACCAACACTATGTGACTGAATAAAGACCCACTCCATGAGATGGGGGCCGTCCCTGACGGTGGCCATGAAACCAAACACCACTGTTCTGCTAAAGGGCTACAGCAATAAAATGACTCCTAATCACATGGTGCTATGCAGTGTCTCGCTCAGCCATCACCAGAGAAGCTTCCTCCTGTGGTAGATGGGAACAAATACAGGGACCACAGCTGGACAAAGTGCAGAGAGTGAGACACTTTAGAATACTCCGTTCTAAACAGGAACCTCTCCATCAAATCTCTCCCCTCTGCTCAGGGAACTCTTTGGAAGCGGAGAAGAAAAGACTGTTAGGAGCCAGTGGAGATGGAAGTCAGCACAGAGACAAGGCCTTCTAGACACAGCAGGACTGAGGCACGGTGAGGCAGCAGGACTGTGGGTGACTGCACAGGGCCTGCACAGGTCCTAGTCAGACGAGGTCCCAGATTAGAGGAAGTGGACACAGCCCTCATCCCTAACCCAGATGCTACTTCCAATTGATAACTGCTCACAAAGGGAAATTGCTTTTCTGCAGTTGAGCCTTACCTGGTATACAAACTGCACTCAAGGGCAGCAGTAGGTGTGAGCACAAGTAAGCACAATGGTGCTTTTGGAGGAGGATTTTCTGGGGGTGGGGCTCAGAATGCTTAGGCTGGGCCCTTCCTCCCTTCCTCCCTCCCTTAGTCCCATCCTCCCTCCCTTAGTCCCTTCCTCCCTCCCTCCCTTCCTCCCTCCCTCGGTCCCTCCCTTCCTTCCTTTTTTCTTTCATCTAAACCTTGCAGCGTGCAGGTCTTTACTTATACGTTATGGTCTTGGGTTTGTGCTTTTATGAGACCTCCATGTGTGTAAATGTATGTCTGTGCTTATATGTGTTTCTTGGGCTTTTTCTTTCACTTTTTTTCCTCCTATTCATTAATTTTGTTCAATTCAGGTTTTTTTCTTTCTTTCTTTCTTTTTTTTCTGTACTTGTCTGTTTGTATTCTAGTAAGAAAAAGAGAGAAAGGCTGTGGACCTGAGAGGGTGGAAGGTAGGAGAATCTACTAGGAGTTGGGGCATGGGGATCTGTGATCAGAATATACTGTATTTAAAAAATTACAAAGTACTAAGTCTAGATTTTGGGTAAACAATGTATAAACAACAGTCCGAGACATAAAGGGATTAGGTTGGACTTTACACAATGACCTCCCCCTCCCGATGACCTACGGAGCAAACGTCCAAAACTACCCCATTCCGTGGAGCTGATAATGGGGTGGGAAAAGCAACACTAAAATCCAAGGCACAGTATGACCTAAGGGGTGCCTCCGAGGGACGCTCTAGCGGAGCCTGCAGGCTGCACCGCATGGTGAGTCTTCCTGGACTCACTTCCCGGACTCACTTCCCTTTACACTCCTTCCTGGACTCACTTCCCTTTACACTCCGCCCGGCTCCCGCGAGGGCAGCTGTGCCTATGCTTGTGCTGCCCCTAGCCTCAAGGTTCACTTCCCACCCCAGGTCCCAAGCCTTCACTTATCAGCTGCTAGTGAAGACACCAGCTCTAATGCCCCCAAGGCCAGCTATTCTGTCTCCAGAACCACAGAAGAAACTGGGTTCATTCACATCAGTGACTCAGTTGTACCCAGCCGTCACCTCTAGGAAACCAACCATCTCCAGCTCCCCTGAACTGAGTGTCTCCAGAACTGTGACAGCCCAGCCCCAAAGCCAAAGGGAAGGGGCCTTTTTGGGGGGGATGACTGGCAACAAGTGCTGTGTCTGGGGGCAACCGTGCATGTTCCCCGCACCTCACCTTCTTGTACAAGTCCCACAGGCGGTAGTAGAAGAGGCGGCAGGAGAGGCATCCAAAGCGCAGGTAGGGGCTGAGGCCTGTGGGGCTGGCCAGCAAGGAATTGGCATTCATCCGAGGTCTCTCATAGTTGGCAACCCAGGCCTGCAGAAGAGAGGTAACAGGTCAGGCTTGGCTGTTACAAAGTGAGGATTCTTTATCTAAGGTCAAAAAACAAACAAAAGAAAACAAAACCAAGGAAAGGCCTTAGAAGCAGGCCTGGGACATGGAGTGCATTCCCCTCTCCTGCCTGGGGACTCAGGAATGAGAAATGGCCATATTCTTGTCCTGACTTCCATGTTCAGTCTGCGGGATGACTGTGAATGACTTCTTTAGTGCCTCGGCTTCTCAGCTATTAAATAAGAACATTCCCCATCTCTGGGGAGTAACTGAAGTAGGAAAGAACTCGGAGAACATGGAACCAACTCTATAATAACAGAGAAGGCATGTGCTTTATAGAAAACAGGATTCCTAGCTCCGGCACCAGAAGCCTGAGGCTGCCACCGAGGCAGGGTCCTCGCATCATTGTTAAACAGCCAGGAACACAGGAAACTCTCAGTGTTCCAAAGACCAACAGAGCTGTTCCCTTCTGGGGCCTCTCGTCTTTCATTATTGGTTGTTTTCCTCTTCCACGCCCTGGGCACACTGCTCTCACTAGACTTGCAGGGGAGAGCGAGAGGAGAGAGGAGAGGAGAGGAGAGAAGAGGAGAGGAGAGGAGAGGAGAGGAGAGGAGAGGAGAGGACAAGTGGGCCATGAGAGGAGATGGGGACCAAGAGGCCAAGAGTGAGCGCAGCAGCAATGCCTGTATTACATCGGAATCAGAGGCTGGGGGCAGGGAAACCCAGCCCTGGGGCTGGAGAGGGTTAGGGTGGGGATGGGGAGTGAGGGGTGGGGTGAAAAGAGCCAGGAGGAGCCACAGGAACTGAGCGAGTTGTCCCAGGTTTCTTTGGGACCTGATACTCTCCCCTAACAAGTTCCATGCTAAGACTATGAAATAATGATCTCATTTCTTCTATTCTACAAACCAAACAAATGACCAACAAGACAAAGGGCTTGTGCTAGCCAGTGGGGCTTTCGGCCCGGGCCCCCTCCTCCACAGCCAACTGTCTCTACCATCCTCTTACCTCCACTTTCCAGCCATCTCCCTAAGCCTTGCTGCCTACGTTGCTGGCACTGCACTGACCCAGACACTGCTGTCCCTGGATTCTGGGCTCTCCCCAGCATCACAGCTGGCTGCTCGCCCCCATGTCTGTCTCCAACCCACAGGTCTCTCTGGACCTCTCATGTGCCCCGTCTGGCTAGCCACAGTCACTCTAGGCAGCGGCTCCCAACTGTGGAACAACCCTTTCGCAGGGCTCACGTAGCAGCCATCCTGCACAGCAGATACTTACGTCACGCTCCATGACCATAGCGAAGGTGCAGGTGGAGAGCAGCAATGAAATAATGCTATGGTTGGGCTCAGCAACAGGAGAACCTGTGCCACGGGGTCACAGCCTAGGAAGGTTGAGAAGCACTGCCCGAGGTTCTCTGTAGGTTCCATCTCTCCTCTGTCCCTCCGGTGGTCCAGCCCCAGGCTCTATCCCTGCCCCCAGGCCCCTCTTTTGTCAGGCATTCCTATGCACAACCACAGCCCAGCCCAGCGGGCCCACCCGGATGAGGAACTCTCGCTGTTCCTTAAGCTCACTCCTGCACTGGACTCTTCACAGAGAAGGCAACTTTATCACCTCACTGCTGTCACCTGTCCCCTTCTCCATGTCCTCAAAGTTCCACCTAAGATTCTCTGATGTTCTTTCCATCCACTGCTGCTAAGATAAAATCTAGGCTGGACCGCGGAGACAATCCTCCAGTACACTGCCCACCCTGGGCCTGGAGTGCTGGGCTGCTCAGAGGACTCAGAAGGGCACACAACAGCTCTCACCTCTCTGGCCACAGTTCCTCAAAGCCTTGCAGAAGCTGTTCTGTGTGCTGCCTCTCCCCCCTGCGCCTTCAGTGTCTCTCGGCAGACACTGGGTACTTCTGCCAGCACATCTCGCTCCCCCGACCCCTAATTCTACGGTTTCAACCTTTATAAAACATTTTATCTTCTGTGCTTGTCTCTGTGTGTACGTGTGTGCAGGTGTGGAGACCAGGAGAGACGTTGGGTGTCTTCCTTATTGTTTTCTTACTCTTTTCCTTGAGCCAAACACTCTCAGAACTTGGAAGTCATTTGTGTGGTTTTGGGGGAGGAACAGGTTGGTGGTTAGACCGCCCGAGCAACCTTTCCTGTAATGACTTACAGTGCGTGAGATGACACTGGCCTTCTTTTTCCTTTTTTGGCAAAAGCTAATTCTCCATCTATATTAAACTACATGACTAGCTAGTGGGTGCCGGGATCTGAACTCAGTCTTCCTGCTTGTGAAACAAACACTCCTACCCGTGAGCCATCTCTCCAGGCCCCCCCCCCTTTTTTTTAATCTTAAATGAAATAGACACAGAGGGCCACACAAATGTGTAGCTTCATACATTCTTCTAAAGGCCACATGCAGGTAAATGTGGAAACAGGACCGGGCTAGTGACCAATCTTCTCTCACCCCTGGTGACAACCAGCCTCAGCTTTTATAGTTATTACTTCCTACATTTTTCTACTTTTGCAAAGTGTGTTTGGAGCAACTTTATTCTTCCACAGCTACGCTTGGATTTCTGCGTTCCTGCTTGTCCCCTCTACTGCTCAAATGCTGCTTGTCCCCTCTATTGTCCAAATGCACAGCCTCAGCCCTAGAGCTTAGTCTTAGCCATTTAAAAAGTATTCATATCAAGGTTTCTTCTAAGTGTGCTCTGGCACCTCTTCCTTTTCCTTTTGATGTTTCTGTGGAAGGACACAGAGACTGTACTTTTCTGGTGCCTGCACACTCATGAAAAGTTTGACACATCCCTGTCTTGTGCATTACCTGTAAGATGACTGGTACCAGAGACTGGACTGAACTTGGGTGTGATTCTTTACCAAGTCTATAATAGGGGACATATGAAACTTGCCTGTCTCTGATGGTGGCCATGGTCATTACACCCATGTCATCCCTGAGTCTGAAAAACAGGGCCACTCCAGATCTACTATCCTTTTTTTTTTTCATTTAATAATCAGAATACTGGAGCTGGAGCGATGGTTCATCATTAAAAACACTCGCTTGCTACTCTTCCATCAGACAGAACTTACATGGTAGCTTAAAGCTGTCTGTGGTTCCAGTTCTGGGGGATCTAACACCCTCTTCTGGATTCTGTGGGCTCTAGGCACACATGTGATGCTTATACATACATGTTGGCAGAACAGACATCTAGATCTACAGAGAGAGTTCCAGGACAGGTAGGGATAAACAGAGAAATCTTGTCTTGAGAAAAAAAGAAAAGGAATGTCAATCCCGAACCGCAGAGAGGTACAGGGCACGCTTGGCCTCCCTTTTCGATAAGAGCACCGAGTGATCTGACAGAGAACTTTCTCTCTTCAGTTCCAGTGGGCAAGGCAGATCCATGTCTACTTTCTGACTCTAGGTGTGGCTCAGGATGTGAATGTGATCATGAAAACAGTCCATCCCTGGCCACAGTGACCAGGCCATGGAAAGGCACAGCACCCAAGCCAAGCCAATGAAAATATTTCTTTGAACTTTTACTGATGCTTTCAAAAAAGAGGCATGCCCCTTGCTCTGGTTAGCTATACAGACAGAAGACAGACAGGCTATGCTGACCACCTTCACCACTACTAAGAGAAGCCCACTTGAGATGGACTCACAGAGAGGAAGAGGATGAAGGGTATCTGCTCTCTGGTACTCTGGGGACACATGGATGCCGCTATGCCCAAAGGCAACACCTTAGACTCCTGGTTACATTGGTTTTAAAAACTTTCCCTTTCAAAGGGCAGCTGAAGTGCAACACTTGATTGATAATTAATCCTGATGTTCTCTGCTCCTGCAACCCTGACCTGCTGCTGCCCTAACCCTTAGGCTCTCTGTAACGGAACAGAATGCACTTCTCTATGTCTGTCCTAACCATCGGATTTTTTAGCTCCTACAACATCTTGATGATACAAACTGCTGCTCTCTTCAGGCTTGAAGAACCAAAGTTTAATTTCTTCAAACCAAAACCTCTGGTTTTCCTCAGTGAGTGGCATCCAGGAGTGTGTGGAAATGGGCTTCTGGTTTGGTGATTCAGGGAGCAGTCCTCCACAAATACTGTTAAGGTAACAAATTGAGAATTTGTGTAGATCTGTCTCTCATGAGTCCTGCTCCTCCTATCACTGCTTCTGTCAGCTCCATCGTTCCTCTGTCCAAACATCTCTCTCCAGGCAGCCTCCGAGTCACCGGGTGTGGTGCTTTGGTTTTTTCCTTTCTTTTTTTTTTTTTAAAGATTTATTTATTATTATATCTAAGTACACTACGGAGGGCTGTAAACCACCATGTGGCTGCTGGGATTTGAACTCAGGACCTCTGGAAGAATAGTCAGTGCTCTTAACCGCTGAGCCATCTCTCCAGCCCTGTTTTTTCCTTTCATCTGGTGCTAGATGGAAGGATGGTTTTGAGCATGGCTGGACAAGCCTACCATCAAGCTATAACCCAGCCCTATGCAGAGCCCTTGACAGACACGTGAAGCAGTCCCTCATATAGCTCTTTGATGTGGACACACAAAACTGATCCCTCATAGCTGTTGACTCTCTGCCTCATCTTTCATTGGAGGAACTTGCTTTAGCTGCAGCTGAGAGAAACATCTGGATGGGAATATTAAGTCTGCTGAGCTGAGGGAGGCTGAGGTTGTCACCATATCCTCCAGTGCTGGCTGACCGCTCCTGAGGTTGGGAAAGCATTCTTCCTTAGCAAGCTGCTTTGGGCCCTTGATCCATTGCTATTACCTAGTTGCTGGCAAGATACCTTGTCACTTGATGGGGACAGAAAAAGCTGTGCTTTTAAGGGACAGACTACTGAGAGACTGCAGACTCAAGAGTTTGGAAGCAGGAGTCCGTGGAAGCTGCTCTGCTTCTCTGGTCATAGGTGGGTAAGGACCACGGACACTGTGGGCCAGTGCCTCTGGCCTCACCTCTTCCAGCCTCTTGCTGATTCCCCATTCACAGAAGGGGGCCATTTGCTATCTGGGTCTAAGCGAATGAGAAATAAAGCTGTGGAGAAAACCAAAGAAGATGGAGAGGGCCATCTGACACCCAGTAACTGGGCTTTACCAACTCAACAGTGTTATTGCTTCCTTTGAGACAGTCTCACTCTGTAGCCCACTGTGGCCTGGAACTTAAGGCAATCCTTCTGCCTCAGCCATCTTCAATGCTGGGATTACAGGCATGCATCAAGCCTGGTTGGCTGCCCTTTCTGTAAGCAGACACTGTCCACAGAAGAAAGTTAATTTGGCGCCAACTGTGTAATCGTGTGGAACTGCGCCTCCCTACACTGCTAACCAGTGGTGTGACCTCAGGCAGGTTACTCGACCTCTCTAAGCCCAGGTTTGTAATCTGTCAGATGGGAGCCTAACCCCTGCCTGCTGGACAGATGAAGGGAAAGAATGCAGTCAGGCACGTAAGCCGGCGGCCAGCACAGGGCCAGCACAGGGATGGACGCTCCAGCTGGGAGCTGCTGTTAATCTTGCCATCAGGAAGAGTTTTAAGTTTTCAACCCCTCAAAGATGAGAGGCTCTAAGGGACATGAACCTGACCCACATCTCCTGCTGTGCACTGGTAGTCCCTGGGCTCAGAAATGGGGCCATACCTTCCGTTCCAAGTGCTTGTCCAGGCGGGCCAGAGCTTCTGTCTCTCCTCCTTGCCAAACAGCTGGGCCAAGTCCTTCCGTGGGGAATCCTACAAAAGGAGCAGTAGGCCATAGCATTGCAGATTAGGTCACCTCAGAAACAGCTCAGTAAACACCTTCAAGGTGATTCACAATTATAAAAATGATCATTTCCACTAACAGACAGATTGGTCTTTAAATGGAACCACAGACCTTGGACTTGGTGCCGTGAGGACTGAGAAAACCCTTAAAGTGAAGAAGGCTAGCTTTATTCAGATCAGAAGATGGTGTGGGCAAGAGGAGGGAGGCAGGAAGGTGGACTGGATTCCTAAAGCCAGGACTAGTTATCCTAGTGACAAAGCCCACTGACCAGCACCAGGCAGCGCCCCTACTGTTGGAGAGCGGGAACCACAGAAAGAGGCTCCAGCTAGAAACAGCGGTCTGGGGGGCACAGGCAGTTCACGTGGGTAACAGCAAGCTTTTCTGTTTTTTTTCTTTTCCCTTTTAAGACAAGGTCTCATGTAGTCCATGCTGGCCTGTTTCTCCTGTCTCTGTCTCCCAGTTCAGAAATTACAGGCATGTGTCACTAGGCCAGTATTTTCTAACTTGTGACAAGGACACAGGAAGGCCACATCCCGCACAGGAAGCCGTGGCCCGGCCCGTGGTATGTGGCATGCTGCAGGACCCACTCACCCAGTTCCTCTAGGGAAGGCACGCCATAGGTGTCGTCGTGGTTCTCCTGGATGTCAGCCCTGCAGCTCTCCATCTGCTGGCTGCTCACAGCCACCACTGGCTTCTTGGGCAGCTCCATACGGCTGATGAGGGCCTGAAAGCGCTTGTAGGTAAGAGGTGGTTTCTGCCCATTCAGTTCGATGATTCTGGGGAGCCCAAAGCACATGTGAAGTTACTTCTGAGGCCCTTTATTTTGGGGTCCCTGACCACCCAAAAAAGAGCACAAGACTCAAGAAGCCTGAGGGTTGCTCTCCTCATCACCTCACAGTCCCACCCCTGAGTAGAAAGGGGGGCGCGGGGGAGGCTGTATCTCCATTTTACCGAGAGGGAAAATGAAGCCCAGAGAGCTGGAACAGGAGCCTCAGGTAATGGAGCAAGGCAGGGCCAGAGCTGGGACTCAATTCCAGGTTCCCTGGTGTCCACGTGGAGCCGCCTAGAGACAGAGACTGACCATATCTCTCTAATCAGAAAGAAAATCCCCCATGGGCCTCTGGGCACCTATCTGACCACACCAAGGGCTTCTCTCTACCCCATTTCGAGCCTCTGAGGAATGTACAGTGAGGGGGGTACCATGCTCCTTTCCTGGAAGATCACTGTCCTGTTAGCCCTGTTCACTAGAGCAGAGGCGTGGAGGCCGGCTAATGCTCCCAGAGTCAGAGTCTGGGGCTATGGTAAACAGCAGCAGCATAAAGAGTATTGCAGTGTGCCAAGTACTTTTCACAAGCAAGAAGGAAAGGCATGGGCACTGAAGACGAGGGCTCACTGGTGGTAAGGATGCATTTCAATGGTTTGCAGGCGGATTCCTAGGCTCTTGCTGGCCGAGAAGGAGCTTATGCAAGGCCTGCCTGTCCGGGTGAGTTCATTTCCCAGTTTGTTCTCCCTGTGCTGCCCCCGTTAGCCCAGATAGGAGCTGGCTGCTGCCTCTGCAGTCCCTCCCTCCTCTGGCACGTGGCAGGGGAAGGGCTGCACACCAAGCCTCTCCTCCTGAGGGCTTGGCTCACGTGCACAGCTGTGTGACCCAGCCTCCTGGCAGCCAGCCCTGGGTTGGGGAGGAGGGCAGGGAAAAGCCGCAGCTACAGAGGATGGCATCTCCAATGGGAAGGGGAGACAAAAGTGCAGAGGCTGGCCACGGGGAAGGAGGCTCTGCTGTGGCTGCCAGCACCCTGCAGGGGTCTCTAGAGCCCTCAAACAGTATCAAAACACATGGCCCGGAAACCCAGATAGGTAGCGCAGACCCAGGAATGATCCTAGGAGTAAAACTAGGTCTGAGAGAACAGAGGCCTGCTGGGAGGATGGGGTCTGGCACCGTTAGGATTTAGTTTGGGAGCACAACAGAGGGGGGGCATAAAGCTCAACGAGTCAATGACAGATCTATCAAGACCTGTGTAGAGATAGATCCTCCCTGCTTCCACAGCTTGGGCCTAATCAAGCCTCTTTGTTAGCCAAACTGGGTAACCTCTTGGTGACTTCTTAAGCCTCCAACTCTGGCCCATTATTGTCCAGTTTTTTAGAAAATACCAAACCTCATGAGCCAGTTAGCCCTCTTGCTGAACTGATCCAAGTTCCACTTAGGAGGAGCCCAAATCACCAATCCTCACCAGGGCAGCCTTACCAAGAGCCCCCATGTCTCACCTGTCTAGGTCATAGAGGGTGTGAGAGTTCTCCGTCACCACCTCCACACCAGCCTCCTTGGCCATCTTCATGATAGCTGCATCCCGTTCTTTCCCAAAGGGTTCAGAGTCATATTCAAAGGTCAGGCGGGTCACCCCCCACTCCTGTGTAGAGAGAATCTGTTATGCTTGGATCAAGAAGAGGACCTGGGCACTCAGCTCCTCTCTGGGAGTGGGGGGCTGATTTTGGGTCATGTTAGAAAAGCTACAGAACAAAGAAAGGGCTCAGACAACAGCTTAAACAGGAAGCAAAATGCCCACCCGCCTGCCTAAGGCTCAGCAAGTGTGGACTGTCAGCCAGGAGGGGAGGACAACAGCACTGCTTTGGTGGGGTCAACAGAAAGGCCCTGTGTTCACTGTGGCCTTGAGGTGGGGGATGAGGCTATAAATACAGCATTCCCAGGGGAGCCCCCAGCTCACAGAGAGGCACTGACTCATAGTGGAACTGGGGGGGTGACGGAAGGGGGGACTAACACACACACTCCCGCCGGCTCTGCAGCCTTTCCCAGGCCTCCTCAGACTCTACAAACTTGTGGCCTAGTTTTCCTGGCAGACTTGTGCTATGTAAAGTGTCTTAATGGTTTCCACAGCAACACTCCCTAGGCCAGAAGCAAACAGAGCTAATGGCTCTCAGCACTGGAGAAGGAGGAGCTATCCTGAGTCAAGAGAAAACAAACTGGATGGGGCTACAGGTTGTGAAAAAGGGAATTTTTTTCTGAGCTTTCAGTCACTTTGGGTAGGAATAGCCGAGTCTCCTAGCAACACCAGGAGAAAGTGGACATGGTGAAAGCTATTTAGACAAGCCATAGAAAGCCCAATAGCATGTAACTAGCAAGAAGAAAACAATCTAACCAGTCTGTGGTCACAGTCCCTTAAAGCTTTGAACCACTGGTCAATATCCTAATTCAGCCCTGCCCGGGGGAGTGAGTCCTTAGCAGGGTAGATATACTGCTCATCTAAGTCCAAATGCACTATATATTTATTTAGCCCTTTCTATGCTAAGTGGCTTACAGAGATGATGTCATTACATACTCATATAACTCTGTGAATAAGAAGACTCTCATTAATGACAGCCCCCACTCCTTCAGGATGACTCTCCTGTGCCTTGCCCTATTTCTACAGCAGCACTTGTCGTAGGCAATGAAGCTGCCCATTACTGACCTGTTTTGCCCATCATTGTGTGAACTCAGAGTAGGAGCCATGCTGGGTGGTGCAAGCATCACCATGCCTTATCTGCCAGCATGGGGCCTGATAAGCTAGTAGAAGCTCAGTAAGTACACAATGAGCGATTGATTCAGTGAACAATGGATGGATCTATATTTCTGAGCTACAGACCATTTGGCCTCTGAGCTCCTAGGAGAGAGGAGCAATGTGGAGGGATAGAAAAGACAAACTATTTTCTATTACCATTGTCTCGGTTTCACTGTGCTGTGGATGGGACCAGGGCCTCGCGCATATTAAGCAAGTGCTCTACCACTGAGCCATAGCCATAGCCTAACAAATGCACGTCCAGGGTATGCCAGGCAAACACACAGCTCTACGTCAGAGAGTCCAAGACAACTTCCGGGCCGGGGGTGCATGCTAGCTTCTTTACCTGTAAACTTGGGACAGCAGAGTCCACCCTGGGAGCTGTTGGGGGGAGTGTTAGCACATGGTAGCCGTGGAAAATGGCTCAGTGAACCCTTGGAGAATGCTAATGACTGGTGTTCGTCGTGTGTACAGAATAATGGGGCGGGGGGAGGGACGGGATGACGACACACTATGAAGCTATCGTCTTTGACAATAGATTTTCCATATAAAACTTGGAGTGCTACTGAGAATGAAGGGAATGGTCTAGAATGTTCTATCCATGAGAACGTTGTCTTTGCTTGGGCCTTAAAGCATGCATTTTAAAGAGGCAGGAGGAAATGGGCTTGTCTCCAGTATGGCCCCAGAATGAAGATTTTATTAATTGCTTACCACAGGGAAACAGGGATGGCTCCCTCAAATGCCTGACTTTTTTCCTAATAAGCGCAAGTTCAAGTAGGCAGCACCCCTTGTTAGACAGGAAACCTCACCCTCAAAGTCTTGGCAGGAACAAGCTCTAATAAAACACGCTGGCTTGAGCCAAGGGAACCGAAGGAAGCCAGCAGCCCCAGCGTGGAAGAACTTACCACTCTGCGTGTCTGGGCTGACTTGGGATCTTGCCAACACAACACTGATTTTACAGAATTTTTTCCCTTCACAAATTTACCAGATGTCTCTGCTTCTGACCTCCCTAGCAGCCATTTTAGTGGCCAGACAGGCACCAGTATTTCCATTTCGCAAGCCAGAGTAGCATTTCACTCTGTGGGAAGATGCCAAGTAGCAGAAGCTCTGCTCAGCGTTCCATGCTCACCTTGAACAGCCTTGGGAACACATCAGCTGGCTGTCCCCGGACAACAAACAGACGGGAATTCAGCTTTCTTAAGCTTGTATCCAGATCTTCTAGAGATTGCAGTAGGAACCTGCAGATTCACAAAGGCCTCGTTATTAACATGGTAGGGGCTAGGGTGGAGGTGATAAACGATCTCTCTCTCTCTCTCTGTGTGTGTGTGTGTGTGTGTGTGTGAGTGAGAGAGAGAGAGAGAGAGGGAGAGGGAGAGGGAGAGGGAGAGGGAGAGGGAGAGGGAGGGAGAGAAAGACACTCTTTCATAACAAAGCCACTGTTCATGCTAAACAAGCTGGTATGGTGTACGCAGGCTGGAGGCCTAGGCTGAACTCAGCCCAGGAGTAACAGGGTTAACCACATTAGCTAGCTAAGTGATATGAGGCAGTGGCTTAACCTCTTTCCTTGCTTTCTCATCAATGCCATGGAATTAACAGTAGAGCCTATAGACTTACTAAGATGTTACTTCATGAAATTGCTAAGAAATAAAATCAGATAATGCAAGGAAAACCTCAGGCACAGAGCCTAGGCACAGAACTCACATGATCACTGTGAGCTGCTCTTGGTGCTGTTTTATATGTCTGTTAAATACTCAAGCCACAACCACAGGCTAGGTTGTCTCTGAAGGTTTGGTAGGTGGCTCACTTTCCAGGCCTCTCTGTGTCCCACAGTCCCTTGAGCCTCAAGCACGGTGTACTTGAATATCTACTGATGTAGTTCAAAATCCCAGTGACAAACAGGCACACAGTGAAATACCATCCCATGCCTTCCCAAGGCAACCATGGTTATCAGTTTGACTATGGATCTATTCTAATTCGTAAGTACTCTCATAATTTGACTCCCTCAACACACTGTGAAGAAAGCTGAACTATCCCCATTTGGCAGACAAAGAAACTGACAAGAGAAGTTAGGGAATTTACCAAAGCAGTTAGCTATTAGGTGACTGAGCTGGCATAATGGCCCAGGCAGACCAGACTCTGAAAACCATATTTGTTTTCAGTGGTCCATTCTAAACACTCCAGTCAAGGGCTGAGAGTCTCCGGAGCCTGGAACACAAGCCTCACCCAGACAGCCCACCCACATGCCCATCTTCCTCCTCAGGACCAAGCTGAACAGGCCAAGCTGCTTATGTCATGGTCCCTCCACAGAACCTACTGTAGATCCCTCAGCTTCATTCCCTGACTACTGGAGGTTTACAGAGCCTTGAGGGTGCCAATCAGAACTAGGCCCCGCCTGCTGCCTCTGACGTACACAAAATGACATAATCCCACATCCAATGCTGTAGATCCACATTCCAGCAGAAGCCCAGCCCAGAGCATCACTGAGCTAAAGAGCACGTAGACTTACTCAAGGGGTTGAGACAGGAGGCTGACAGCCTAAAGGCTGCTCTGAGGGCTCCTCAAGTTCCCCTGCAGTACAATTTCTGATATAGAAAACCTGACACCCTTTGAATGCTAAACCTGCTTAAATTTGAATTTGCAAGCCTGCTTAAACTGGTCTGGGGGTTGGGGGAACCTTGCTGCTCATCGCTGAACATACACACAAAATAAAAATAAAGAAATCTCCGGGGAGCAGACAGCCCCAGCCACCTGAAACAGGAGGCTCTGCTAGGCACATCCCACACCTCAGGGCAGAGCTTCTACCCATCAGAAGATCCCAAGATGTCCCAGCCTTACACTTTAAGGGTCTTTATCTTCAAAACTCACCACATTTCAGAGAACTTCAATCTGCACCTATTAAAGCTGAAATGCACAGGAAATATAGATTCTAGAGTATGTTGCAATCTGTTTTCTATACAACTTTAGTTTTAGAACTCATTTACTAAATGGAGAGCTTCCAGCAGCATCTCTACAGCATAATGAATACCCTTGTCTTCTCTGACAGGAAGCAGAAGGCAAAGTCTATAGCTAGCAATGAAACAATGGTGTGGTTCACAATGGCAACAGCTATATTTACTAAGCGGTCCCTGAGCATAGCTCTACCCCACTTGCTTTGCATGTAGTAATTAATGATCAGACAACCCTCTCCCTAGATGTCCCCATTTTATGGATGAAGAAACTGACATTCAAATATTAACTATCTGAATAGTTACTTATATTAACTATATGAAGAGTAACTTCTCCAACATGATAGACCTAGTAACTGGCCAGATAGGAGCCCTGAGATCCTACAGTTCAGTGTTTGCTCTCAGCTACCTGGCCCCTGGGCCTCAGCAGTGAGCACACTCACGGCTCTGAGCAATACACACTTGAGGTGGGTGTGCTGCCTAGGGGTCAGCTCACAGAGTACCCAAGCTCAACTAAAGGCTAACATCTTTCATACAGATCTTTGCTCCCCAAAGTGTGGTGTGAGGCTCAGCACCCTAGCTGTGCATGACCAGGAACTTGCTGGCACACACATACACTCCTGGGCTCCATCCCAGACTGCCACGATCTGGGAATTCACTTGTCCATGAAGACTGAGGAAGCTCCCCTGTGCCATGCACTTTACCTTGACCTCAATATTGGTACACTGCATTTTTGTTTCAGCTTTGCTTCTGCTAGGTTCTACACCAACCCCGTCAGATTCAGGCTATTTGGCATTTAAGAAATGTCTACCTATTGGGGTGGTGGTAGCCCTTGCCTTTAATCCCAGCTGAACTACTTCCACCACCCAGGGCCACCAGGATGGGCTCAGAACAGCTTCTCAGGAGGCACTAGGGAGCAGACCCAGGGAGATGCTGGGTAGTTTCCAGCCCCGGGCAGCCACAGACAGGGAGGCTGCTGCTAGAACATTGCTTTTTGTACCTGCTGGGCGATAGCTCTGCAAAGCACCAAAGGAACTGGAGCTGGCTGCTCCTGGAGAGTGCCCACCAGACAGGCCTAGGCTGTCTTACCCAGGGAGAACTACCCTTTCCCTCGGTGCTCCCTTTGAGCCCTCCTCTGCACCTGCTCACCTCTCTTTACAGGTGAGCACTAGAAGGGGTGGCACTGGGGCTGACCTTCAGCCTTGCTCCAAGTGGAGCTCACAGGGCCAAAATGCAGAGCGCACTGTGAGGGAGCAGGCACAGCCCCTGTGGGTGCAGCCAGAGCTCCCCCTTTTGAATAGTCCCTGCACCAGAATTACATAAGTCCCCTGCAGCCAGGGCAGACAGGACTGGAGAAAACCAAATTGGGATTTCCAAAAATACAGGGAAAACTGCCATGCAACAACTCTAGGAGTCGATCCCTTCAGAACAAGTGAGCTCCATACTTCCACTCAAAGAGATCTTCTCTGGAGACAATGGCTGTGTTGAGAAACATTTGGTTTATCTGTTAATGGAGTGGAGGGTGGGAGTGGTGCATGGGGTAGTGAATTCTTCCTGTCCAGACGTCCTTGACCAAATTCTTCTGCTTCAAGCAAGCTTATCTAACCATAACAATATTATAAACTGGCAGACTGGTGACAGGATGTTATTAGATAGAAATTCACTTCCAAGAAATTAAGGGTTTAAACCCCACCAAAATGAATAATCTAATCCCACAGTCTGTAGCAGAGACTGGCTCCTAAATCTCATTCAAATAGAAATATAGATTTTATTTATTTTTTTCTTTTGCAGGGTATTTTATTTTAAACAGCTCTATCCAAGTTTTTACCCCTCTTGGGGTGAAGCCTCTTGCTAGAGTTACAGTGTAAATAGCTTAATAGCTCAAGGAACACTAATTTCTCTACTAGCAACTACAGATCCCACCTCCTCCTTGTTGACCAAGTCCCCAGGCTGCCCTCTCTGATGGCCCAGCTGTCCAGCTGCATTCAACTACTAGATGACAAGAGTCCCCATTTTATATCACTGGCTAATTTCTGAGAGAAATGACTAAGAGAGAAGACACTTCTAACCCTCTGTTTCAGAAGCTCCTGAAAAAGATGTAGCACAGAGCCAAAGACAAAACGATTTCAACAGAGTAGGAGGAGAATTCTGGCTGACATCTAAGCTGTGACAGAGAGAAGAAGGTAATTAAAACTGGATAGAGTCTGACCCGTTTTTAAAAATCTAGAAGCCATTCACAGCTGCCTTTTGTTTTGGTTCTTGCCTGTAGCACCTCCTTTCTAGATACAACAAATTTGGGAAAGTAAGGACAGAGGAAAATAGCGAAAGATGCTAGATGCTATAATAATCACTAAGGCAATGAGCATGACAGCCTGCTTCTATGCGTACATGCGCGCGCGGACACACACACACACACACACACACACACACACACACACACACACACTTTTTTCCTGGTTGCCTCTCTCTTAAACTAACACTGGCTATTTTAATCTGATTCCATCTGCAGGGAGGGAGTCAGTGTAACAGAGGTGACAGATTCAGATCTCCCACTTCTGCCAGATGGGCCCCACCCTTCTAGAGAGACATTCAGAGTAGGTTGCTGAAGCAGTAGGGGGGCAGGGCCGTTATGCAGCAGCCCCATTCTCTTAGACTACTCCCAAGCAGTGCCGGAAGATTACACATACAGTAGCTATGCAGAAGTGCAGCTGGGGGTGGAGGGGGGACTCCTCGCCTCCAACCCTGTGCACCAAAAGGCATTCAGCCCTGCTCTCAAACCATCGGAAGCAAGGACAACGGAGTCTGCTGGAGTGTGCCTGCACCGCAGGCTCAGGGCAGTTACCAGATTCGATCTGTTTTGTGTCATTTCTCCTTGTCCTCCTAAATGCCAAAGCTAATTAGACTTCAGGTCAATGCACTGAAGCAAAACACTCCCTGGGTTGCCTGGCTCTCTGTGGTTCCTTAGTGCAGCACTTCTGAAGCTTGGCTGCATTGGCCAAAAAAAAAAAAAAAGAGGCAACCCAGGCCAGGGCAACTGAATCAGAAACAGCGGGGGTTGGGGGGACCCCATCTTATTTTGCTCATGGCATTGAGGCCTCCTCCATTTATGCTTGTTTACTTGTCTGTCTCTACGCAGATGCAGGTCTCGGAGCCAGGGGGGCACACCTGAGCCCCAAGGTTCACTGCCACTCAGCAGCCGCCTACCAGCTACAACTCCCCAGATCACCTCTCAGTATCTGCATCCCCACACTTGAGATGTCGCCCAAGCATCTGAGATGCCTCCTTGTTTTTCTGCTTCTCTCGAAAATGCCACTACAAATGGGTGACCCACAAAAAACCAAAACCAAAAACAAACAAACAAACAAACAACAAACCCATAAAACCAAGTTCCTAGTATATTGGAGTTCAATCAATTTTGTGAAGGGGAAAAAAGGCTCTTTTATCTCCACAAAGGAGTAGGCAGTCATAGACAGGCTCCCTCAAATCCCAGTTAAAGAGAAACCTCTTCATGACAACATAACAAATAAGAGTCGGGTTCTATTGACTCTGTCCACACTGGCACACTGCCAAAAGGAAGGGGAGGGCAAAGTCTGAGGCCGGGTTTAATGTCCACGGTAGAGACGGTCATTTGTGGGTGTTTGTCAAATCCAACCTCCTATCTATGGAAATTGGAGCAAGACAGAGTAATAGCACAGCCTGAAAACAGCGTGGGCTCGCTCTCCACAGGCCTATCTTTAGTTGTCCCTCCCCAACTCCCCCCCACCCCCCGCCGTGTAAATGGGGCAGGAAGGGGCATTTCATAGATGTGCTACTAGGAACACCTGCTCTCCTCGCAGGGCAAACCCCTCTTGGATGCTGAGAGCCACGGTCTCCCGGGAACTACCCTGCTCATCTGTGCAACAGAAGCAAACACCTCTGTAACAATGCAAACAAACCAGGCTACTGTAGCAGGCCTTTAAACAGTGATGGGTACACGATGTATCAAGCCTTCTTGTTTCTGAATACCAGTGACAGAGAAAATACATCAGCTACCTAGTTATCGTGTCACAGCATGCTGGGAAAGGGCTCAACCCCCTGGGAGTTATCACGGTATCTTGATACCGTGGTTTTGTTTTCCCTTACCCTTACATCAGCTCCTCAAAGTCCCATCTGTAATTGGCCCAACTGTCCTAAAAATCATTTCATGACAACAGGCGGAAGGGCTGATGGGTGATGCCACCCTCTTCAAATGTCTTTCTAGCAACATTATAACCACAGAAGGGATCCTCTCAGATGGGTCAGGGAACCTGCTGAGAGATTGCTCAGTGGGTAACGGGCTCCTTGCTTCCCACCCTGGAACCGGAACCGTATGGTGAATAACCTGTAAGCCGTCCTTTTAACTCTATCCACTGCCACGCATGTCCTTTCCCAGTAAATGTTTTGTTTTGTTTTTTAAAAAAAATAATGAGTTAAGAACACAAAGTGCCACTACCCGATGGTGCCCTTGGGGTCTTTTTAATACCTGCTAAAGCTAAGCTAGGTTCCCTAATCACCGCTGTGGCTGTCTGTGAAGAGAGGTTACCCGGGATGGGAAAAGGCGGGTGGAGAGATTCCAACAAATCCAGCCCCGTAGGGAAGCCCTGGGGCGGTGGGGAGGCTGTCCAGCGAGGGGCTCCTTCTCTTGAAGAACGAATTTCTCCCCTCCCACAGCACACCCCTAAAAGCCCAGTCCCCATTCTTCCAGGGACTGGCTGCAGGTCTTCCGGCATGTGGACTTCGCGTTTCTGACGAGAGTCTCGTCAGCATAGAGGGGTCGTGACCTCTGTCCCCCAGGCCGCCCAGGAGTTCAGAGCGGGCCACACAGGGCAAAAAACGCTGTGTCAGAGTGGCCGCAGGCTGGAGTCCCTGAGCCCGGGGGAGTCCGCTTAGTGTTACCACCCCGCAGCACAGGGTCCCCTCACCTCCATCGGTTGATGCCCACGGACGAGGAGGCCGCGAACCACGGGTCGAGGATGTAGACGCAGCGCACGCAGCGCGCCCCGCGCACGGCAGCTAGCAGCGCGGGGTTGTCGTGGAGCCGTAGTCCTTTGCGGAACCAGTGCACCGAGGACGCGCCGTCCGCACCCATCGACTGCGTGGGGATCGTCGCTGCCACCACTGCAGCCGCCGCCATCGCCTCCCGGACTGGGTCTCGGTCTGCCGCTCCGCCCCTGACCACACCGTTTGTCCCGCCCAGCGCCCGCCCAGCGACCTATGATGCAGCCTCTCCCTGGCATGGCTCCTCCCCAAGGAGTCTGGATTGTCTCTGCGATTGGGTGAGGCCCGGTGGGACCCTCCCTCTGTTCCATTGGTCAGCAGCGTCGGCGCAGGCCCCGCCCCCTCACGTTCCCACCATGTGTGGTCCTGCTTGGTAGTCACCCGCGGGTGACGCAGGAGGACTCTAAGTGGCCGCCCAGCGTGGGCTGAGTCTGGAGGTACCCCGGATCTCCTACGCTATTTGCGTCTCCGGGAAAGACAGGGGTTCCAGTGACTGACTCCGGGTTCTGGCTGACAGACCCTTGTTAAAGGCCTGTTACCGGGCGGGCCCATTCTTGCAGTTCATCTGCCAGGCTGAGCGGTGATTGCCTTACACAAACTGTCCTATTTTCTATTCTCATCTCATCCTGGTTACGTTCATTCCATAAACACGAATAAAACAGATGCTTCTCAGTCTTATTCTGAGGATGAAGTAAGCTTAGGGCGCCCCAGTTTAAATGGCTTGCGCAATACCATGAATCCAGTAAGATTCCTCTCCGAATTTTCCAATTTCAAAGTTTCTACTTTTAACCCACTTCCTCGCAGAGAATCTTGGCATTTGCATGCAGAAAGGCATACGGATGAAGGAGACGCCCTTGTATGCGGTAGAAGTGGGTGAGAAAGGACAAAGGTTCCAGAGGATGTGTGTTGAAGCAGTAATTATGCCCTCAAAACTCCATTTCTTTTACGTTCTGTTTAGTAGAAGCAAAGTAGAAGCGTTATTTTGCACAAAACTCTGAACTGGATTCTATGTGGGAATCAGAGATGGGCAATATTCCCCTATCTCTCCTTTTGGAACCCTTTGGTTCTTTGGAGATTCTAGCACAGGGTTGGCTGATTGAACAAGTACAGCCAACGTTGCACATGGGCTAAGATGGGCTAGTTAGCATGGAGCATGGAGCTATGGAGCTATGGAGCTATGGAGCAGAGAACTGTTTTATGTTGTCCTTGTGTTGATCCTATGCGTAAGACCTTTCCTCGTTTGGGGAATGAGCAATGAAAAATCTAGAATTTAGTCAGCAAGTTAATGGCATTAATTGGCACCATTCTCTGACTACAGCGTCATTATGATCTTCTCATTTCCAGGGCTTTGGACATTCTGTTCCCGCACGTAAATCACACGCCCCAGCCTACACCCTTGTACCTCCTGTTTTCTCTGCGACAGCTGTCATTTTCTAGTTTCCTGGGCCCAACCTGCACAGGGGCTCAATTCATTTGGTGCTTCACCCCCCCACCTTCTCCCACTCCCCCCACCCCCTCCACCCGGTCTTAGCACATAGTACTGGAATTTTTTAAGCTATTGTATGTCAGCTCCGTCAGACTATAAGCCCTGGCATGCACTGGTCTTGGCAACAGTCAGTTACATTTCCCAGGTCTAGCTTGGTACTTGGCACTGAAGAATCATATGAATCTGACATAAGAGGCTCAAACTGGCCAGAGCCTTAAAGTCCTCGAGGTCTCTGCCTGACTCTCTCCTTTGAATCTCTTCTGCGAGTCCTTGATCAGTGAACTGATGATGTTCCCCAGTACTTTTCTTTAAACATTTTTTTTTCATTATCTTTAATCTCATGTTTAGCTGTGTGTTTGAATATGAGTGTATGCCCATGAGGGCAGGTATCTGGTGAACTCCAGAATAGAGCGTTTCCAGGGGCTGAAGTTACAAGGCTGTTGCCAGCCTCCTGGTGTGGGTGCTGAGAAGTACCCCAAGTCAGGTTCTCTGCAAGGAAAGTACACACTGTTAACCTCTGAACCATCTCTCTTGTGCCCCTTTCTTTTCTTCCGAGGCATTGTATGCTTTTCTCTTCTATCTCCTTGGGTCCCCACAACCAGGAAGAGAACAGGGAGAGTAAGGAGGTAGTCCATTCACAAATGGCCGTTCAGGGAATAAATTCTTCTCTAACTCCCACCCCCTAATGCTCTGTCTATAAATTGTGAGCTCTCTGCAGTCAGGGGCTGCCCTATCTTATTTATGAAGAGGTTGAACTCAAATTCTGGTTGCTTCTGTGTGATCCTGGACATGCTAGTTGACCTGTTGTTATTGTTTATTTTTATTATTTTATTTCTGTGTATGTTTGTCAGTGAGCTCAGAAGAGGGCACTGGATCCCCTGGTGCTGGAGCTACACGAGGTTCTGAGCGACCGGATGTGGGTGCTGGGATCGGCCTCTGGAAGAGCAGAGTCCTAGTTACTTTTCTATTGCTGTGACAAACCACCGTGACCAAAGCAACTTATAAAGTATTTAATTCAGGGTTCCAGTGAGTTAGAGTCTCTGACTGTCACGATGAGGAGAATGGCAGCAGGCAGGCAGGCAGAGCTCTGGAGTCGCTAAGATCCATAAGTAGGAGGCAGAGAAGGCTAACTAACAATGGCTTTAGTTTTTGAAACATCAAAGCCCAACCCCAGTGACTCACCTCCTCCCACGGGCCACGCCTCCTAATCCTTCCCAGACAGTTCCATCAACTATGGACCAAGCATTTAAGTATTTGAGCCTATGAGGTGTGTGTGTGTGTGTGTGTGTTTCTCATTCAAAACACCACAAACAAGTAGTTCTTTTAACCATGGAGCCATCGCTCCAGGCCCCCTCCCCTTCTTAGTAGATACAGCAAAGTAATCAACAGTCCCTTGGGCACAGCGAGCAGCTGCTATTCCAGAAAGCAGGCTCTGCATCCAATTTTACAAAGAATGTAATTTCCAGGCCTTTTCTTACATATGACCTATATATTCCATAACTGACCCAGTGAAGGAGACTTTTAATCATTAAAAAAACCCAATATTACAGCAATAATGAAAAACAAAGATAAGCCTAACAACTCAGCCGTTTCTCACATCTGAGCCAGAGGGAGGGGCAGTGTGGCCTCAACTGCTTGTGAACTGGTTCCATCTTGCTGTGTCATTGTCTTTGTTTTGTGTGGCTTGCGTATTCAAGTTGATAAGGATGATTCATTCCACAGAATGGATGCCCAGTGCTTGGGTAAATTACCTGGGCAACATTCAAGGGTCAGACCGTTGGTTCCGGCACCTGAAAGGACACCGGAGGACAAAGTCCACTTTAGTAATTTTGTGCTTTAAAATGAGTATGGCGGAGATACCGGAGTGGGGGGCACACAAACCTGCACACGACTAAAGAAGCAGAAATTTGAATTCTATTTTGGTCACCTCGGAGCTCCCCGCCTCCCTCTTTAAAATTAGGGCCACAAAGGGCTGCTCCAGCTCCCACTGAAGGCAGAAGGAGAGGAGGACCCAGGGGGCGACCTGGTACTTCAAGGATGTGGGTCATCCAGAAAGTAAATGCAGTCTTCCTGACGATCTTTAAAACAAATCAATCCTGTTTTGTTTGTTTCCTTTGGTCAAAGTCCTCTGTAGAAACAGTAAGTGAAAACTTTCTGCTTTGGACCCGCCCTTCCTGTAAATATCTGATGATTGGTGGAAAGGCGATGACGCAGAGGGCGGGACAAGCGTGGCTAATTTAAGGTGCTTACGCCCTCTAGTGGTGGTACTTGGAAAGCACGATCCATCTGGTTCCAGTCTTAGTGCAACCTCCAAGAATATATTAGTCCAACACCCCAAAAGTATATTCGTCCTTTCAATTATTCAGTTTGAGGAGCTGCCTAAGTTTTCTCTTAGTTCGGTTTTCAGCTTCACCATTAACTAATAAATGGCATATTTACTCGGACAAGCGTCCTAATTTCTCCGCACTCCCTTCATTCGAAAAACAGAGGATAGCCTAGCTAGATGTAGTGTCACATGCCTTTACTCTGAGGCAGAGGCAAGCATTTGGGACCAGCCTAGTCTAGAACGACTTCCAGAACAGTCAGAGCTACACAGAGAAACCCTGTCTCAAAAACAAACAAACAAACAAACAAAAACAACGACAAAAGGAAAGGGAAACAGAGACGAGGAGGAGGAGGACAGGTACTGTGTAGGATGAGAGGGAGGCAACTACAAATGGCTTATAACTGAGTATCCTGAAGCAGATAAGAATGCGTGGACAACTGCTGAGAAGTGGCTCAGCCTGCTCTTGCCGAGAGCTTGGGTTTAGTCCCAACATCCACCTGGTGGCTCACAGCCATTTGTAGCTCTAGTTCCAGGGCATCTATGCCCTCTTCTGGCCTTTGTGGGCACCAGGAACACACACGCTGCACACACACACACACACACACACACACACACAACATAAACACACACACACAAACACACACTCAGTCACATAAAGTAAAAAATGTGAACATTGTATTCATAACATGATATGTTTGTGCAGTGTGGAGAAATGACTTCTGTTATAATGCTAATGGGTAACCAGGTACCCCAGCATAAAAACCAAAAGGAGACGCTTGGCTGCATCTCTCAACACTTACACAAGCTACCTCTAGGCCTCATGAGCAGACCAAAACAGTAGAGAAGAAGTTCTTCACTTTTTGGGGGGATGCAGATAATAATTTCTTGAACAAGACATGAAAAGCATCCAATCAGGGAAAAATTAATTAGCTGAAGTTTTAAATTACATTAAATTCAAGAACATCTGCTTATCAAAAACAATAAGGAAGTTGGAGAACAAACAGCAGAACAGAGGACGATATGGTGACCCTAAGAACCCAGAGAAGTTTAAGTCTAAAGCCGGAAGGCTGACCTAGGCTACACTGCAAGAATCTGTCTCAGAAAACTCAAAATGAAACAAAGATCCAGAATATTGAAAGAATTCTTACATATGGAAAGAGGCGCACAGGGAAGGCCGCTGCACTCCCCATCCAGGCTTAAGTGAGCCCTCTCCACACAGGCAGGCACAGAGCACGGGGCGCTGTGGACACAGCAGGCCCCGCCCCAGGGCCACTGGGGCTGCTTTCCCCCTCCTCTGCTGGTCTCCTTCCCTGAGGCTCCCAGCCTTCTGACCTTGCTTTCTGCACACTGGTCACCTTGTATGTCTGCCACTGTAACTCATTTCCTTTTCTTCTCTTTTTCTGATTGTTGATTTGTGAGGTCTTGAGACAGTCACATATTGCCTAGACTAATCTTGTTTTTTTAAAAAACCTCTTATTAATTTTATGTGTATATGTGTGCGCCTGTGTAAGTTTGTATATACCGCATGCATGCAGGAGCCCACAGAAGCCTGAAGAAGCTGTCAGATCCCCTGGAACTGGAGTTACAGGCAGTTGTGGGCTGCCAAGTGGGTGTTGAGAACTGAGCCTGGGTCCTCTGCAAGACCTAGGCAATTTCTCCGGCTTCTGATCCTCCTGCCCCCACTTCCCAAATGCCGGAATTACAGCTGTGCACTGTGGCACCCAGGTTTTTATGTAATGGTGGGAGTAAAACCTAGAGCTTTGTGATGACAGGCAAGAACTCTACCAACTGAGCTATGACCCAGGCCCTTCCCATTTTTTTGTGTATGAGTTATTCTGCTATTTTAAAATATGTACAACACAATTTAACATCTTAACCACATTACATCGTCCCCCGTAGAAACCCTGTACCCATCAAACAGCATACTGTCATTCCTTCCTGCCCAACATCTTAGTTACCTCTGCTCTGATGCTAGCTCCTGAAAACCAGTTCCCCTCACATATGTGGAGGCATGAGACATCTGTCCTTCTGTGTCTGAGTTTTCTACTTTGCAAGTTTCCAAGTTTCAGCTATTGCAGGGCTTTGGGGTCTGGCTTGGGCTTTAATAATGAAGACATGGAGACATCTGTCCCGTATAAGGCTGTTGGCCTTTTTCCTAGGCAGGCAATCTCTCAGCGAGCCTCTAACTTAGCCCGGCTTCTCAGCCACCACAACCGGCTGCTGGGCTCTCTCTGCTCCTCTTTCCTGCCCTGTCCCACCCTGCCTCTTCCAGCTCAGCCCCCTTTTCGTCTTCCAGCTTCAGCTGCCAGCACTTTATTGCTCAAACACCATACTCTTTCTCACACGGGAGAGCTAGTAACATAGCGGAGAGATTCCTCCCTGATGGTGGCTTGCCTTTCTTTTTTGGGCAGGTGAGGCCCCGACAAACATTTACACATCCTGCCAGCCTGGCACCCCTGGCGCAGCAATTAACATTTGAGAACACAGGGACACACCTTACACGTGTGGGGGTGGGTTATCCCAACATCTCCCCTTTTAGTCCAAGAAATGGCTTTACCTCTAACATCAGTGAACTCTATACAATAAGAACAAATATGAGAACTATCAGTGTAAGTCAACATTCAGTTCATTTGTTCTTTCTTGGTGAGTCCAAAGTTCTGTAGAGGGTTTGCAACAAATGAGCACAATGAAAAGTCCTTTTAAGTTTGTATTTAGAAGACAACCAAAGGAAATTTTAAGACCTTGAGCTTGTGACTACAATAATATTATCAGAACTCCACTGATCAATGTTAAAGCTTCGAACTTTTGAAGTCTATCACTAGTCTAATCTTCAAACCCATCAGAAACCCGAGAAGGATAAATTTCACCTGTGTAAATAGGACATGCAGGGCAAGGAGCTTCCAAATCTAATAAAAGTGACAGAGACTTACTGGCTACCTGGACAGTGTCTGCGGGGCATCTACCTTTGCCTGCCAGGACCAGAAGACTTGGACTTTCCTGGGGTGCAGGAGCTTAAGGGGGACTGTCCTATTTTGTCGACTTCCCCGTGTCCTGCTTGTCCACAGTTTGGACAGTGTGCTGTCAGCAGTCGAGGCAAAGGGCAGTTTACAGCCCAGTGTCCAGCTCTGCCACATTTGAAGCAAGCTCCAGGTGGAAGTTCAACATCTTTGAGGAGATTAGGGTGCTGCCAGGAGCTGGATGTCTCTCCATCATGATAAGACTCCTTTTTTTTTTTAATTGAAACATCTTAAATGCCATATAGTGCAGATCTCTGAAGTGTTTGAGGCCCGCCTATCTATCTAAAGTATACCTAAATAGACACATTTGTCTGTTTCTGGTTACTTGGTTTTTGCTTAATTTTGAAAACATATGCAGGAGACTAATAAGGACTATCTCTGGAGTCAACTACATTTGTGCCTAGCATGACTACAGGTATAATTCTGAATGCATTAAAGGATCTGATTATTATTAGCCGGGCGTGGTGGTGCATGCCTGTAATCCCAGCACTTGGGAGGCAGAGGCAGGCGGATTTCTGAGTTCGAGGCCAGCCTGGTCTACAGAGTGAGTTCCAGGACAGCCAGGGCTACACAGAGAAACCCTGTCTTGAAAAAACCAAAAAAAAAAAAAAAAAAAAAAAAAAAAAAAAGATCTGATTATTTATAGGTGAATGACTACTAGCTTGTGTTTCTTTCTTTCTTTCTTTCTTTCTTTCTTGCTTGCTTGCTTGCTTGCTTCCTTTCTTTTTTTAAGATTTATTATTTTATATATGTGAGTACAATGTCACTATCTTCAGATATACAGAAGAGGGCATTGGATCCCATTACAGATAATTGTGAACCACCATGTGGTTGCTGGGAATTGAACTTAGGTCCTCTAGAACAGTTAGTGCTTTTAAACACTGAGCCATCTCTCCAGTCCTAACTTTACTTTTTAATTACCCTTAGCAGTTTACGATAGTAGCTTTCCTAAGGCTAGGACTTTACATTACATTTTTAAGTGAGTTGCATTCAGGTTATATGCACATATACCTTACATGAGTTGGATCATGTATACAGTATGTTGTTGTTAATATGATCTTAAATTTCTATCAAAATACACAAATCCATACCAGTCTAAAATATTTGAAACTCATTGCTTTCTTAATCTAAAGGAGATACAGTAATGTACCCTTCTTTTCCCTCCCTTTCACCCTCCTCCCCCAACCTGTTTCATCCACTGACATTAGTTAGGAGAGAAGGAAGGAGAGGAGAGAGAGAAAGAGATCCCTGAATTCAACCTTTTCTTTGTTTCTTCCTTGACCATGACCAACCACAACCAACCTTCTTAAATAACAACAACTGTCCATAACCCACCAGACAGCCACCCACGTCACTCCTCCGGAATGAGGGTGTTGTGTTCTTTAGAGTGCTTCCTGTCTGGAGGTGATTACATCTTTGGGGACCATGAGAAAATTGTAATGATGGCCAAGTCCTGGGACTTGAACTGTATCTTCTGGAAGAGCAGTCAGAGCTCTTAACCACTGACTCCTTCACCAGGGCAGCTTGCCTTCCCTTTTGGACAAGTGGGGCGCCGACAAACATTTACACGTCCTGCCATCTTGGTGCCCCTGGACCAGCAAATAACATTTGAGAATACAGTGACATACCTTACAGCATGTGTGGGGGTAGGTTACCCCAACACTCAGCCACGTGTTTTCTTCTGTTGATAGATAGATGTAGCCACGTGTCACACAAAAAGGGATGGGACAGAGGCAGACCTCACAGAGTACAGTGATCATCTCAGAAGATAATGGAGTTCTAGAAAATAACGGGACCCATTAATAGAGTTGAATAGCTCCTGCTAGCAGTGATGCTATGACCGGCGTCACATGGAAACATGGGCTTCCATGGCACTTCGGGTGTAAGCAAACCACCATGCCACAGTCACAAAAGTAGAGGGTGTGACATGGGATAGTGATGAAGGACCGTGGTGGTCTCTGTGTCTTACATACTGTGCTTTGTGCAATGGTTTGGGGGCATACTCTCCCTCCATACAGAAGAGTGCTTGGCCTCACACACCGGGTACATCAGGAGGCCTTGAGGAGGGAGTAATGGGAGCTTCCTGTAGGTGGTGGGATCAACTAATGGGCCCCAGTTCTTTTCTGGAACAGACTCCTGTCATGAAGTACAGCATGACTCGTGACTGTGGTCAGTGTGTGCAGCTTGTTCTATTTCTCCAGTCATGTGCTGGCAGGCACAGTGCAGTGTCCAGTGTGGGATGTTGTGTGTAGCGTTGCTGTAAATATGAGCACCCTTCTTCCCACGCAGGTCTATGGAGACACAATGTCAAAAAACTCTCCCATTTAAATGTACAAGTCAATGCTTTTGTTATAGCCAGGACTGTGCAGCCGCCCCCAGCATCTAATCTTAGAGCACTTCAGAGGGAGGGAGTGACAGTCTGAGGCAGCCACCTGGCTATTTCCTGATTTCCTGTCTCTAGGGGTTTGCCAGATCTAGGCATTTCCAAATAAACAGTCACACTGCATCCGTGCTCTTTCATAGCTGTTTTTGCTTTTTTTGTTCTTTGTTTTGAAACAGGTCTCAGGCAGCCTGAACTGGTGTGAAGCTTGCTATGTAGGTCAGGATGACCTTGAACTTCTGGTCCCCCTGCCTCTGCTTTCTGAGGGTGACAGTTATAGACGTGGACGCCATTTTGTGCAACACTGGGGACCAAACCCAGGGCTTCATACGTGTTAGGCAAGCATTTTACCAACTGATGGCACATGCCCAGCCCCCATCTCTATTTAGCCTAATATCTGAAGGCTGGTCTATTGTTACGTGTTCTTGTCGTGACCAACTGGCTCCCAAGGCTCTTGGCAAACTCCTGCAGGCCAGAGAACGTTGATGGCTTGTGTGGTTGCATTCCTCATAAAAGCTTATTAGGAGCCTCCACACAGCAGCCACTTGCCCAGCACTAAGTGACAAGCCAGACTGGGCATGGTCACTTAGACTTGAGTCTCAGTGGTCAGCAGGTGGAGTCAGGAGGGTCACAGTCATCTCAGCTGCATAGGAATTGGAGGTCAGACTCAGACCTCTGAGACCCTGTTCCAAAAAAACAGAACGTCAGAGGTGCCAGCAGCTGTGCAAGCCCGGGAGGTGGCGGGCGGCAGGACTTCAGTGTGGCACCAGGCAGTCTGACTCTAGAGGTCAAGAAGCACAGAGGAAGGTTTTCTCTCAGGGCATGCTGTCGACCAGTGTGCCCAGTGCCTCCTTTTAGTCTTTGCTTTGTTTGAATAGCCCCGGCTCTGGCTTCTGTCTTCCCTGGATTCACTTGCCCAACCCTGAGCAAGTGCAGGGGAGTAGAGGCCGCCTCCTTTACCAGCCATGGCAGGGGACCCTTCAGTCAGACTCCTCAGTCAGTCAGACCCTTCAGTCAGTCAGACCCTTCAGTCAGTCAGACCCTTCAGTCAGACCCTTCAGTCAGACCTGTGGGCATTTGCTTCTGCACGTCCGGCACCTGGCGCAGACTACACCCATTTCTGTGGACCTTTCTTCTGACTGCCAAAGAAAACTCTTCCCTGTTTAAGGCCAGCACACAGCCTTCCTATTCCGCCCCCCCCCATCTCCTTTTGTGGCTTTATTGACTCATAATTGGTAAATAAAAATTTTATAGGTTGAAGGCATATAATGTAATATTCTAAAGTCTGAATATGTTAGGACGTGATTGTTGTAATCCAACTAATTAACCCATATATCACCTCAGACATATATTATCAGATATCTGTCTGTCTATCTATCTATCTATCTATCTATCTATCTATCTATCTATCTATAGAGATAGATATAACCTTTTTATTTTTATTAGTGGGAAGGACATGTAAGATTTACTCTTAGCAAATTACAAGTATATAAAGTCATATTATTTAATTATAATCATTTAATTATTTCAGAGTCTTTCTTTCTAGCCAAATTCCTTCCCTGAGTCTGTTTATCTATATTTGACAGTTTGAGCTGAGATTAGAAAGGACAGTAGGTACTAACTAGATGAAGAAAGGAGAAACACTCCACATGGAGGGAGCAGCATGGCGAAGGCTCTGTGGTGGGTGGGGCACTGAGGATGGATGCAGAAGACCAGAGCGCAAACAGAGATAAGCACCGAGCACCGGGCGAGCATTCCGGTGCCTCCAGCCCTGCTCACCTCAAAGGTTATTTCTCTGCCAGTGAAAGGAGCCAGTTCAAGCCAGATTACAGGATATTGAACGCAGGGTTATTGGTTCATTGGCCCTAAGGACCCAGGCCAGGGAAGTCACCATGGGGTGGGGGAGGGATTTGCAGAAAGAGAAGGAGGAGAGAGAGAGAAAGAGAGAGAGAGAGAGAGAGAGAGAGAGAGAGAGAGAGAGAGAGAGACTTTGGGGAAAGACAACCAGCCTCTGAATCACAAAGTTCACAGTTCACAGTGGGGGCAGGGAATGCCAGGAAAGGACTGAGGGATGCTGGGAGAACCTGGAGGTCAGGGAGAACCTGGAGGTCAGGGAGAACCTGGAGGTCAGGGAGAACCTGGAGGTCAGGGAGAACCTGGAGGTCAGGTCTGGTCTGCTTTAGTATGTAAGATATGCATCTCAGTCACTTGTCCTGGGGTTTGAAACCAAACACATCCATGTTCAGGTGGAGCTGCCTCCTTCACAGCAGCAAAATGACCAATCCAAGCCTTCCCTCTACAAAACAGGATCATCAGAGGATGCTTCTCCGCCATGATCTCTCCCCTCAGCTCACACTGACCAGAGCAGTGTGTTTGCTGTTACCCAGTCCAAAATGCAGGAATTCCTGATAAGAGACAGATTAACAACAATTCACCCCAGGGGCTGGGCCGGCTGTCAGGAGACCTGATAGGTGCTCTCTCAGAAGGAAGAGAGAATTGTGGGTAGACTGCAGTGCTGCTACCAACTGATTGCCCTTTTCTATCCTATTAACATGATTATGAGGTACAAGGAGTTTGGGGAGCAAATTGGTAGGCTAGAATTTGCCGTCTCGCCCTCTCTGAAAATCTCCAGGCCCCATCCCAAGCATTCTCCAGGGTAACAGCCAGCACTGTGGTAGTTCCCAATGCACACAGTTATCAGAGAAGCAGCGCCAACAACAGAACCACTCTCTCAGACTCCCTGTCAAGTAGCAAAAAGACTTGTCACTTGTGGAGGTAAAGAAATAAGAAGAGGCCCCATGGTGGCCTCTGACTCATAGACCTACTGTCACCTTTGCCCAAGGGTCCTGTGTGTGCTCAACCTCTCACAGATGTGGAAAGCTTTCAAAGAATTTAAATGCCAAGAAAGCCTCACACAGTGCCCTGAGCTGCACCAGCTGGTAAGTTTTCTACACAGCCCATATAGTATCTTACAACTTGAGTTTCCTTTAAAGATCGAGAGACTGAATATAAAGTTACAGATTGCAAAATGAGACTTTCTAGCAGTTTAGAAGTTCTAACTATTGCTTGGGGAAGGTTTGTTAATCCACAGGTGGGGGGATTTGGACAAAGGGATGACATCTGTAAGAGGTGGGACCTAATGGGAGGTGACTGGTCACGATCAACTGTAGGACTAATGCTGGTCTCAGGACTAATTCTTGGCTCAGGTGTGGATTAGTTCAACATCTGGCTGTTGCCAGAGTCTTGCTTCTTCCTTCACACACAGCCACTCCTTAGTGCACACCCATGAGACCATGTAGCACGTGACACACCTGGAACACTCTTGCCAGATATCACATTTAAATCTTCCTATCACTGGAACAAGGAGCCCATGATCCTGTTGTCTTCACATATTGCCCAAGATTAGGTATTTTGATACAGCAACACAAATGGACTGAGACAAGGCTACAATCACAAATGATAAAAAAGGACACGATCTGGGTGGCAAGCCCTCCAGTCTGAAGCTTTCCTGTTCCCTGCTGTCCCCACTAAGCATGGATGTACCTAACTGGCTGACCCTGATGGTGTTTTCTCTAGGATTTCACGACTATGCCAACTATGTCCCCAAGGTGACAGCAGGAGGGACAGAGTAGTGGTGTACTGGGGAGGTAGGGCAGAGGGCCAGCTCTCTCCTGGCAGGCTAGATACTGCACTGTCAGGCTTCCCGGCTGAACTCCTAGGTCCGGGTGGCAGAGGGCATAACTCTGCAGAGTTAGCACTCTTCCTCTGTGAGTTAACTCACGGCTGCTGCATATCCAAAGCATGCCAAGCTGCTACATGTGTCACCCCATTCTGTCATTCCCTGAGAAGCCAGGGTCTCTGCTTGGGGTTCTCAGTCCAGTTAATAAAATGTTTTAAAGGCTGAAGAGTTGGTGTCTTAGATTGGGTTTTATTGTTGTAAAAAGATACCATGACCAAGGCAACTCTTATAAAGGCAAACATTTAATTGGGGCTGTCTTACAGTTTCAGAGGTTCAGTCCACTGTCATGGTGGGAGCATGGCAGCATGCAGGCAGACATGGTGCTGGAGGAGCCAAGAGTTCTACAACTTGATCCGAAGACAGCCAGGAAGAAACTGTCTTCCACATTGGGCCGAGCTTCAGTATAGGAGTCTTCAAAGCCCACCCCCACAGTGACATACTTCCTCCAACAAGGCCACACCTAATAGTGCCGCTTCTTATGACCAAACATTCAAACAAACGAGTTTATGGGGGCCATATCTGTTCAAACTACCACAGATGGCTCAATGGTTAAGCACTGGCTGTTGCTCCCCAGGCACAATTCCCACCACTAGCCTGGAAGTGTATAACTCCAGTCCCAGAGAGTGAAGCACCCTCTTCTGGCCTCCATTGACACCGGGCATGCACAGACATACATGCAAGCAAACACCCATACATAAAAAGGAAAATAAACACACAAATCTTGTTTCTTTGTAAAGAAAAGCTGGCAGACTCATGAAGCTACTTGGCTACAGCCCTATCACAGACTGCACCAGGGGGTGGGAATTCTGGGAAAGAAAAAGATACTATCTCATTGAAGGGATAATTATTCCTCCTAGATCTCTAGCATGGTGTCTTAGTCAGGGTTTCTATTCCTGCACAAACATCATGACCAAGAAGCAAGTTGGGGAGGAAAGGGTTTATTCAGCTTATACTGCCACATTGCTGTTGATCACCAGAAGTCAGGACTGGAACTCAAGCAGGTCAGGAAGCAGGAGCTGATGCAGAGGCCATAGAGGGATGTTTCTTACTGGCTTGCTCAGTCTGCTCTTTTATAGAATCTAAGAATACCAGCCCAGGGATGGTACCACCCACAAGGAGCCCTCTGCTCTTGATCACTAATTCAGAAAATCCACAGTTGGATCTCATGGAGGCACTACCTCAACTGAAGTTCCTTTCTCTGTGATAACTCCAGCTTGTGTCAAGTTGACACACAAAGCCAGCCAGTACACATGGTATAAGGTGGGTCTGCTTTCCTGAGAGCGATCCTTAGAGACTGACCTGCCCAGTTGGAATGCTAGGTCTCCAGGCTAGAGATTCTACTTTCTTGATCTAAAGAAAATGTTTTTCCTTTAGTGGTTTGTCTGCTACTGTGACCTGTGATCCTGTCACTTCACTGCCCTTTAGAAGAGTCATTCTACTCTACAGATTAGGCAGGAAGGTTAGGAGACATCAAGACAAGCTTACAGGCACAGCTGAGACATGACCAGGAAACTGAGGCTGTGACTGTGTGGTGGCCAGGTGTCAGAGGCTAGCCCCGACAGTGTGGGTACTGAGGAGTCATGTGGGGTCCACAATTAATCAGCAGACTTTTCTCCGATGGAGCAAAACATAATTCTCTGGGACCTGCAAAGAGGGTGAACACACACACACACACACACACACACACACACACACACACACGCATGCACACACACACACACACACACACACACACACACACACACAGTGGATGAAGCAAGGCTCCAACAACTTAATTTTTCTCCTACAGCTTATATCCCCCAGCAAAATCTTTCAAGCAGTATAAAAATTACAGTGTGGTTACCTTCCATTTTGCGATTCCAAGAGAGGAGATAGATGCCTGGTTGTTCTAACAACAATTCTTAGTCATCGAACACAGTCAACCTTCTACCAATTCTTATGTTGCGTTCATAGTAAAGAAGATGTAGAGAGATGTAGGTCAGAGATCGTTTACCTTCTTAAGACAACAGAAAAACAAAACTCTATTCAGTCTGCACACTGCACAGCACTAAGTCTTCTAGGTGCACACCAAAACCCATCAGCAAATTTATAGTTCCAAACCCAGGAAAACTAGATTTCATACTAAACTGAGAAGCTCAATCTTAACCGTGGGCAAGGAGACGCCATTACTGCCTTTGACGTCATTAATCTGCGTCCTGGAGGTGAATCCCCCCCCCCCCCGCCTCCCCTCCCAGACCTCAGCAGCAGAACCCACGGTTGTTCTTGTTGTGGTTTCCTTGATCAGTGGCTTGTCTCAAGCCCTTTTTATCTTCCACAAGTACAACTATGTGCCCGTAATTCGTGAAAGCTCATTTTCTAATCTAGGCAGCCCTCAGTACTCTACAAAGAGGGGCACATTTACATCTTTTCAGCAAAACAGCCCAAAACCATCTCCCAAATCTTCCCTATCAACTACCCTAATTTCCTAAACCCACTTAAATCAAATCAGAAATTCTATAAAATCATTAATTCATGCAAACAGCATTATTCTATGAAAGTCCATCTTCATATTGATCATACTGCAGGAAAACTGTCCAATAGAGTGGTCTGTCCCCCAAGAAGCAATCACACTAGACTACAGACAACGAGGGTCTCCCCATGCCCATGCACACCATGCTAGATACAGGAGGAATATTAGCAGTGACAAACATAAGAAGGAACACCAGCAGCAACAGGCGAGCCAGAGACAAAGCGCCTGGGCCTGGGTCTCTCCAAGGTACATCCACTGCAGCTGTGCAAAACAGTGGACCATCTCCAGGAAGCTTGCCTACCCACCACAGTTCTTCCCGCATGGCATCTGCCTGTCAGACAAACAGCAGAACTGTGGTTCTGCTGTGGTATGGATCTTCGATGTCCTCCAGAGGTCACCTGTAACTTGGAGGTTTGGTTACCATGGAGATAGAACATGTAAGGGGTAGTGAGGAGTCTTTAGGTGACCAGGGTTCTCCTTTTCACTGGCTTTCCAGCTATGAGGTGAGGGATTTGGATTTTGCTCCATGACCCAGGCAAGATGTGCTGCCCCACCGCAGGCCTAAGGCTGGGCCATTGGTCATAGACTGAAAAACGCACAAATTGCCTTGAGTCTTGCTATGTAGACCAATCTCCTCAAATTTCCTTTCCTCTTGCCTCCTCCTCCTCCAGAATTCTAGGATCATAGGCAGAGGTATCCTGCCTAGAAAGGTATCCTTTCTCTGTGTAAGTTGACGATCTCAGGTATTACATGAGATTGTGACAGAAAGCTGCTCAGACAGATTGCAACTTGATCTCAGCTATCTTCAAAACTTAGCACAGAGGGCTAGCTAGGGTGGCAGCTGTTTAGATGAATGGTCGTTTTCTTAAGATTTGAAATTTGGGGCCATTGACAGGGTTCCCTGGTCCTGGGTTTATCACCAGGTGAGAGAGCACAAGGACGATTTGGTTACAGTTCACCATGACAACGGGCTTGGCCACAGTTGTACAGTTGCTACAGTAGCTGGTAAAGACTAGAAGGCAGGCAGAGGAGAGGCCCGCTGAGAAGACAAAGGGAAGACTTCCAGGACCATCCTTGGATAAGTAGAATGGGAGGCATTGGCAGAAAGCTAACTAGAGATGTGCAGTCTAGGAGGTTGCAGCTTCCAGCTTGGGAGTGTTGATGGTGGAGGGAGCTAGGGAGGAAACTGTCCTGGGTCAACACTGCAGAGGTGGTTGGCTTGGGGCCCTGATGGCTGTCAAGGGTGTGGGATGGAGTTCTACAGCCACTGATGATTTGGACATTGTCTTTGTGTTCATGAGGGGCCTCGGTGTGCAGAGAGGGAGTCTGTTCTGTGCTGTGAGCTATGCTAACCTCTCTGTACTGAGGAGCCTTCTGTGACATGGAGATGTAACCAGAATCGGAGACATGAATAGACTTTTGTGTTTAGACTAGTGCCTGGCATGTGCTAAGCACGCAACAGACTTTGCTGGTTTTTTGTTGTTGTTGTTGTTGTTGTTGTTGTTGTTGTTGTTTTCGAGACAGGGTTTCTCTGTGTAGCTCCAGCTGTCCTGGAACTCACTTTGTAGACCAGGCTGGCCTCGAACTCAGAAATCTGCCTGCCTCTGCCTCCCAAGTGCTGGGATTAAAGGCATGCGCCACCACTGCCCGGCGCAACAGACTTTTCTTTTCTTTTTTTTTTTTTCCAGCACATCCAAACTACAACTTTATTTTATTTTAAAGGTGTATTGATTTATACAAGTGTTCTATCTGCGTGTACACCTGCATCCCAGAAGAGAACATCACATCACATTATAGATAGTCGTGAGACTCCATGTGGTTTCTGGGAATTGAACTCAGGACGTTCGGAAGAGCAGCCAATGCTCTTAACCACTGAGCTGTCCCTCCAGCCCCTATAACAACTTTTATAAGCTATCTTTAGGGCGCACTAAAATTCACCCACAAGACTGCCTGAGTCTGTGGCCACCTTTTCGCCTTCCTTTTCTTTTTTTTTTTCCTTTTTTTTATTCGATATAATTTTTTATTTACATTTCAAATGATTTCCCCTTTTCTAACCCCCCACTCCCCAAAAGTCCCATAAGCCCCTTTCTCTTCCCCTGTCCTCCCACCTACCCCTTCCCACTTCCCTGTTCTGGTTTTGCCGAATACTGCTTCACTGAGTCTTTCCAGAACAAGGGGCCACTCCTCCTTTCTTCTTGTACCTCATTTGATGTGTGGATTATGTTTTGGGTATTCCAGTTTTCTAGGTTAATATCCACTTATTAGTGAGTGCATACCATGATTCACCTTTTGAGTCTGGGTTACCTCACTTAGTATGATGTTCTCTAGCTCCATCCATTTGCCTAAGAATTTCATGAATTCATTGTTTCTAATGGCTGAATAGCAACAGACTTTTCTAATCACTACCATTTGTATGTGTGGGTATGCATGTATGTGTGTGTGTAGGTTAGGAGCCAGCCTTAGCGACCATCCGATAGTTTTTTGTTTTTGCTTTTGAGAGAGAAGTTTCTTTACTATGGTGTGCCAATAAGGCTATGCTGGCCAGCTGGGGATCTGCAGACCTCTGCCTCCCCTGTGCTGGGATTACACATGTGTACCTCTAAGCCTTTCTTATTTTTATTTTTTAAAGTGGTATCTAATAGAAAAGTGATTGATTAAATAAATAAAAGATGGGGAGATAATTCAGTAGGCAGAGTCCTTATGCAAGCATAAGGACACAAATTCAATCCTCAGAACCGACACAAAAGCAATGCAGTGGAAGGCACTTGGTTCAGGATCAGGCACCCCAGTCTGTTTTGGGCAGACAGCGGTTTGCTCTGTGCTCTGAGGCTTTCTATGTCTTACTTTCCTCAACGGCAGAGCAATGGGTTTGGGCAAGTTCAAGGGCAAAAGGCATCTTTAAACAAACAAAGATCAAGACTGGAAAAAATTAGCCATTTTGGGGTCTCATTTTCTTAACCCTCAGAGCCCACCTCGGGCAGTATCTCAGAATGAGGTGCTTTGGCTGATAGGACCACCCGCTGCTGCCGGCTACCAGATTCTGTTGCTGGCTTTTTGGAGCCTACAATTCTACAAGGAACCCCAGTTTCCTTCAAATAACCCAGCTCATATTCTAGACTAGTGAGTTAGGAATCTATTGATGTATGCTGTTTCCCCACGATTTAGAGGCTTAGGATGACCAGTGATTTCTCTAGATGTGGGTTGGGTGGTTCTGCTGGCCTTGCAGAGGGGTGCAAGGTCACAGCACTCCTCCCTGCTGGGACACTGGGGAAGAACTTGGGGAGGTATCCTCCTCCATGGGGCCTTCCTATTCAGTGCTCACAGGTGTATGCAGGAAGCAGAAACTTCTAACACACCTCAGAATGCCTCCTTTTGCCTTTGGCGTTACCCCCATCCCCCAACCACACTATTCTTCTGGTAGGAGTGACTGAATCACAGGGTCAGCACTGATTCAAGAACCCAGCACACTTGGGTGTCCCATTCATATGACCTACCGTTGTGAACTGACACCTCTGAATCTGGGGGGCCACAACTGTCCCTCCTCCTTCAGGCAGTTTGGTTAGGACCTTCTTCCTTGTCTGAAAGCAAAGGCATGCGCTGCAGGTGGATGGGGCAGGCACCCTTCTGAGCATCTGCTGTGTGACAGGTGCCGTAGCAGGGGGTAGTCCAGGAGCTGCAGGAGGCTCTCCCTCTGAATTTTGCTGCTACTTCTTCCTTACCAGCCTCTCTGAACCTCAGTGTCCTCATCTGTAAGAAGTGGGGGGCGGGGAGGGTTAGTGATGGCTCCCATCCCACACAGTAGGAATGGCTATAAAGATGAGGGACAGACAGATGGACAGCCCCAGTGCCATGTCTGCCCTAAGTAAACACGCAGCCAGTGGCAGCAGGTACTGATGGAAACTTGAATTCTGGACACCCACTTCCCAGAGTAGGTACTTGGAAAATCCTTATCTTAAGAGATTGCAGGACCAGGAAGGTTGTTTGTTGTAGCTGAGTCCCCACAGACTTGGGTTTTAGATCCCCACTGGGTCCTGTGTCTCTCAGTCCATACACACATGCTATGCCTTGTTTTTTTGTTTTTGTTTTTTAATTTTTTATTAAATCACATACAATTCAGGGCATCAGGCCCCACCAACTTCATTAGAACCTGTGGGGAATAGGAATCAAAGGCTGGACATGGTTTCCCCATCTTCCCATGAAAGGGAAAAAAGACATTGAACATTACCCCAAGGAAATGGGGGTACAAAAGGCCAAACAGAAGGGACTAGGAGAGTGACAGCTACCCTGAGGTTAGGAGGGTGTGGTGCTGGGGCATCATGGTCTGAGTGCTTCTGTCCCCAAATTCATGTTGGAGTCCTTCTGTTGAAGGCTTTGGGGGTGATTAGGTCACGGGTGGAGCCCTCGTGGGGCGAGTACTCCTATACAAGAGGCCTGAGGGAGTTTCTCTACCATGTGAGAATGTAGGCAGAGGGGTTTCCTCTGAAACACTGGGCCTATGGGTACCTTGATGTGGGTGTTGCTGTCCCCAGAACAGTTACAAGTCAACCTCCACTGTTCTTAGCCACACAGTCTAGGCTATTTTGTGACAGGAGCCTGATGGGCTAACTCTGAGAATCAGTGGGCTCCTTCGGCCCCAGGCTCAGAGAACGTAAGTGTCTCTTACCATCATAAGGGGCTTAGGGTCCAAGCCCATGGGAACAGAGGCTATGAGTGGACCCCACTTCTTGCCTGCAGATGGAGGTGTTGGGGGCAGGGCTGATGTGGAAAAGGGAGTATGGAAAGAGGGTAGAGCCAGGTAGCTGGGCCAGGTGTTGGAGAACAGGATGGTGGCCCCTCTGGGCCAAGAGAAGCCAGACAGGAAAAACAGGGTTAGGGGCTGTAGGGGTATTCATCACCCCACTTAATCTGTAAAAACGTGTGCCCCCCACTTCTAAAGTATGGAGTGCAGAGGTGAGTTTTTTCCCCCGCCAGCCATCCTGGATACAGCTCCCATGGACAGTGGGTCTGTCAGACCCATCCACACAGAAGAGGGCAGATCAGCCATTTCTTTCTCTTGGCTCAGCTCCCAACTGGAGTGTTACTGATGTTAATAGCACCTGAGCTACTATGCCATCTGCCCAGGGCCCCAGAGATGTGGGGTCACCCAGCTCCCTTCAACTAGCTATAACCCAACCCCTCTCCCTTATGTAGAAAGTAAGACATCACTTCATCAGTCCAGTCCCCAAAGAGTGCAGCTGGCCCCAACCCCAGAGGCGACATGGAGGTAGATGGGCCCCAGGAGGAAGCAGGAAGGGTGCTACACCCAGTAGGGCTTTCCCAAGACAAGAAGATGGGGCAGCAGGAGATTTGGCAGCTTTCTGACATGACCAGGAAAGAACCCGGCTCCTCTTAGATCATATTCTGAGGAGGATGTAAACAATATTGCTCAGGGCCACACCCAGTTGGCCCTATGGGAAGCCTTCAGTGCTGGGCAGGCCCACCTGAGCTCAGCCCTGGGTTCCGGAAGGAGCTCACACCCCAATAGCACTCTTCTCGCCGTCTTTGGAGCTGGGGTCCTCCTGGGTCTTCTGCATCTCCCAGCCCCTGACCCAGGTGTAGGCGGAGGAGCCCCCGAGCACCATCAAGTTGCTTGTCCACCACAGGAAGCTCTTGATCTCTTCGTAGTAGAGCACAGCCAGCACTGTCTGCGCACAGGCCTTGGCCGTGCCCGACACATTATGGGTCAGAGGACTGGTGAATTTGATCTGCAGTCCTGTCACATAGCCGATGGCGAAGCCGAACAGGCCACCCAGCGTCATCATGGCCCAGAAGTGAGCACTGTTCAGATGAGCGAAGGCCAGGAGGGAATGGAGTTCGCCCAGCACCACCATCAGGGGCAAGAAGAGCACACAGGCGTTGACATTGTTATAGAAGGTCAGGCGCCAGATGCTGTGGTCTACGGCAGGGAGCACCTTCTTGGTATAGATGGCATTGAGTGAGACACAGAGGCTGGCCAGCACCCCGAAGATGGTGCCCGTCAGGGACAGGGTGCCCTCAGCTCCCTCTTGGTCTATACCCAGCCAGAAACCACCTGCAACAGACAGAAGAGTGACAAGGTAAGGAGGGATGAGGGCAGGAGTGGGAGGGACGGATTCTGATGCCACAGTTCTGTGACCCTTACCTCATCATCCACACATCCAAAGTTTAACCTCTGCTCCAAACAGGGGCCAGGGAGTGGGGCCAGAATGAGAGCCTGTGTCCCCTTGGTTGGGGTCAGCCTTGTGTACTATATCTTCCCTTGCTGATTTTTGTGCCCAGACATCTGGCTACAGTACAGCCGATGGGCCAGCATCTTGAGGGCCAAGCATTTCCAGTCTCAATGTTATGTAAAAATTGTTTTGCATCATCCCTGATTGTTTAATAGAGAGCAGATCGGCTCTGACTGGGCAGGGGAGGACAGTACAGCTGGGACATCGGATCCCAGTGAGAGGGGCTCAGGGAGAGACAGAGGAGCAGAAAGAGGAGAAAGGCATGGAGAGACCATGTGAGACACCAGAGCAAGCCAGAGCAAGCCAGAGCAAGCCTCGGGGCATCTATCAGGCATTAGCAGCTTAGAGGGTTAGACTAGCTCAGGACCTGCCCAGCATAGCGCCAGCGGCTTGTTAATAAAAACACCAGGTCTCTGGGTCTTTTATTTTGGAGCGATATGGGCTAAAGTGGGCATAGAAATGCCCTGCAGATAAAGGGAGCAAAGGGGGGGGGCATAACTCCCCCAAATTATACCCATACCCTCCATATTCTCCCAGGCAGAACCTAGCAGAGGGGAAGGTATAAGGGCAGATGTGACCCTGTCAACTCTCTAATTACAACTGCAGTCACCGGAATGAAGGCTATACAAGCGCATAGGTGCCTGACGGCCTGCGGGGCGAACAGCTCTAAAGGAAGAGGGCCAGTAAGTGACCTTAGGCTCTACAAAGGGACAAGGCTGGCTGTAAGCCTTCCGCCTGGCTCCCTTGGTGTGAACATTAGGTCAGAGCTGCTTATGGTCTGTGCTGCTTACAGTCACCCCAGGGTCACTCTTGGGACACCCTCTGCTCAAAGAACCTACATGGACCCCTAGGCCACAGCACTGCGCTCCCCGCATCTGGCCAGCATTCCTCAAGCCACCTGCTTAGCTCCCCCTTCTCGGCATATCCCAGAGTTCTGTGCATCTGCATCTGTCCAGGGACTCCACCCACCACTCTTTGAGGCCAAAGCCAGCCTCTCCTGGGGATCCCTTACTCGCCCACCAAGTACCTAGTAACAGCTTCCTGATGTTAACACAACACTCCCTGCCTGCCCCTGGCTGGTAGGTTCCTGTCCCTGGCTGGTAGGTGCCTGTCCCTGGCTGGTAGGTGCCTGCCTGTGGCAGTGCTATGGTCTCTTTATTTATTTAGGCTCCACAACCCCATAAGGCAGAGGCTTACTGCTGCTGCAGGAATCAGCAACATGGAATAGTAGGACCAGCGCAGGCATCAGAGAGGTCAGGCCTCTGACTGCTCTGTGATTTGGAAGCTGAGCTGCTTGGGAGAAGTTACTTAACCTCTCTGAGTTCCAATTTCCTTCATCTGTAAAAGTTGGGACCATGCTCTTGCTCCCATGTTAACCAATCTACACTCTGTCTTATGACAAGAATGATCTTTCTACAGTGGATATTTCTCTGTGGCTCCCACCTGTCTTCAGGAAACACTGCACTCATTCAATTGTGTGTTCCTGGTCTGTACTACTCGGGAAGTCTCGTGCCGGCAGGGACTTCTCAGCAGGGCCTGTTCCGATTGTCCCTCATGCTCCCTGCTCTATCGAGATTCCCACAGCCCTTAGCATCAGTGGAACTCTCGTTTCTGCCATCAACATCCTTCACACACCAGGAGCGAGGACCCCACCCTACCTTTCTCAAACTTGTACCCTAAAACTCTGTACAAAGCCTGGAAAATACTTGACCACAAGTTAGTAGCTGCTCAGTGGATGGTGGACGAGCGGATAGACACTGCTAGGAGAAAGGCACAAGTCTTTGAGAAGCTGGAGAGAGGCAAGGTGGTGTTCCCTCAGCCCCCGCTGCCTGGGACTTGGGGGCAGGGCTAGCCTGGGCAACATAGCAAGATGCTGTCTCAGAACAAGGGCACAAGCCCCCGCAGCATCATAGGCATGTGGTTCAGCAGAGCCCACGGTGGGTTTCCCTGCATAGCCAGAGGACCCCATGCCTCCCGTTGGTTACCTCTTGAGTTCAGAGGTGACGCCATTCTCCATGTCCTAGCCCTCGGAGGGGCTGTGAGCCAGAGAGGCTTTGCAAAGTGCAAAGGCCTTGCCAGAGATGGCTTCCTTCACAGGAGGAAGGCAGGGCAGAGCCAACAGATGGGGCCGGTATTGGGGGCAGCAGAGAGCTCCACTTTCCCGTGCCACTTGGGCAGGCCGCCATGGCTCTCAGCTACCTCACTATCAGCTACTTGTCACTTTGGGGCCCTGGGCTCAGGTTCTCCAGCGACTGTACCTCCCTGCATGTAAGTTCTCCCACTGGGAGGCCCATGCCCTCTAACGTTGGCAGGGCTGGTGGACTGAAGTGGGACCCCAGGGTAGCTTGTGGGATGGAGAGGAAGGGAGGAGTACCACCTCTCTTAGGGTATGATGTGGGGGCAGTGGGAGGGGTGCTGGCAGCGCTGGCGGCTTTCTACCTGACCTCTCTCTGACACAGACCCCTTACCCTGGAGCCAGGGGCTGCCCAACCAGGGGATGTTTCTAGGGATGACGGTACAGGTTGGCCTGGTCCCTACATCTAGAGCACCCAGCCTGGGCCCCAGAGACACCAGGGACATCTAAGTAGGCCAAACAAGACAAACTAAAATCCAGAGCAGGTACAAATGAAGATCGTTTTCCATTCATCCAGGACTGAGGAGAAAGATGCCCTGGACTCTGTAACCCAGCAGCCATTGAATTCATTCAAAGTGGCAAACATGTCCCCTAACACATGCTGTCCAAGCCAAGAGCCCCTAGCTTCATGTGACTGTTGGGTACTGAAAAGATGGTGGTGGAATCAGGATCTAGCGGCTGCCGCTGAGGGACTGGATGCTTCAAAGTTCCCAGGCTTTCATTTAAAAGCACATTTGGCCTGTAGCTATAGTGTTGGTTTGCATTGCACCAACTCGCAATGGGCAGGAGCAAAGCAGACTGGCTTGAAACACAGGCCAGGGCACGTGGCCAGCCTGGAACTGCACCCCAGGCTGCCTGCTTCTTAGTCGTGGGGCCGTGGCAAGGCGCACAGCTTCTTCGAGCTGCAGTTTCGCAGCGATGCCGCCAGTCAGAAGGCTCATGGGTACATAACGAGGATGCTACATGTGCAACGAGCAGTATTTATGGTCACATCTGAAAAGGCAGTTAAAGCCTCTTAAAGCACACACACATTGAACCATTGGATGGCTCAGTGGGTGGAGGTACTTATGCCAATCGTGATGACCTGAGTTCATCCTCAACCTCTTGAGAACAGCAGTGTGGTGGTCAAGAGTGTGATCTATGGAGGCACTTGCTTATGTTCAGATCCCAGCTCTGCCAGTGATTAGCTGTGGGATCCCAATTACTTAGCTTCTCTGTACCTTGGGTTTCTCTCTGTAAAATGCAGCTATAGTTTACCTTGTAATGGTGGTGGTGGTGGTGGTGGTGGATATGGATCAAACGCTTAGATCTGAGTGCCTGGCTGGCTTTGCTGTAGTGTCTGCTAACATTATTATTTTCGCCTTGGCTGGATCCCTAACCTACCGAGTCACAGGAAGTTATTTGTTCTCTATAAGCCTCCTCCTATGACTGGTGATGCAAAAGACCTGGGACAGATAACGTGTAATGTGTTGCTCTTTACAATTCCCTGCTCCCCACAGCACCCCCCACCCCAGCCCCACTCACCAATGATGACGCCGCAGGTGAGCAGGGCGTAGAAGGAAGTAGTCTGTTTGAGCAGCAGGTAGGAGAGAAGCACATTGAACACGGTGGTGAGCGAGCGTCCCACGTTGTAGAAGGCCACCCCCACGTACTTGAGGCAGAGGTTATTGAAGGTTATCATGCCAATAAAGACCACAGACAGCGGCAGCACACTTCGGGCCACCTTGAGGTCCAGGTTTAGAGTGGGAAAGTCTACTGCGCCAGGGCAGCAGGTGGCCAGGGTGCTGAGGCCCTTGCACAGCAGTGAGGTCACCAGGCATTGGTAGAAGGTGACGAAGATGGGGGTATCCAGCTGCAGGGAGGGGCTGTCTAGCAGGTACTTGTTGAGGAATACCATGGAGATGGAGGTGACCCAGTAGAGAGAGACCACCAGCGCGATCTGCAGAGCCCGGAGCAGAAATGGCTTGTTCCCGCTGTCTGCCTCCTCGGAGACAGAAGAGGCTCCAGTCAGCGCCATGCGCAGGATCCTGGACCGCTTCAGAGGGACCCTGTTCATGGCGGCAGAAAAGCTGGGTCACCTCACTGCCTGAAACATTCCCTGGACTACAGGGCTTCAAGCTGCTAGGGCCTGTGGCTGCAGCCTTCAACTGTCACATGGGATGATCTATCGGTCCCCTCCTTCTTGGGTGAAGTTCTGCTTCCGGATTTGCAGAGGTGCACCGCTCCTCATCTTGCCTGTTCTCCGGGCGGAGGCGGGAGGGGGGATGCGGGTGTCACGAAACAAGACCCAGGGAAGGGAGAAGGGGCCTAACTAAGAAAGTGGGCCTTGACAGCCATGGCCAGCTTGACGACAGGGGACACGTGAGTCGCAGGGAGAAAGGAAGCGAAAGAGCGATAGAAGGGCAGAGCGGAGGAGGAAATAACTGGACGCGGACCGCGTGGGAAGCGGTGAGCCGGAGAGGGAAGCGTGGGCTGCGGGAGCCCCCGGAAGCCCCCGCGGAGCCGAAGGGAGGGCGTGCTGCAGGGGGATCACCGAGGCTCAGGGAGGCGTCTCGAGGGTCACGGACAGGGGCTTGGCTGGAGCAAGGCCCCGCGGCTGCCACAAGCCGAACCCAAGTTCCGCCTCAGCGTCGCGGGTCCAGGGCCACTTACCGAGCGGGGCGGGCCCAGCGCGCATTTCCTGACACGCCTACGAGCCGCCTTAAAGGGCCAGCTCGCGGAACGTTCCCACTTCCCGCGACCATCAGGAGCGCGCCAGCAAGTCTGCACCTGTGCCCACAGACCTGCCCTCTTCTTCCGGGAATACCCGGAGACCAGGGAAGGGTTTTCAAGTGCTATAGCCTCTCCCGTTTTCTGGAAGGTTCTGTCATTCTCCCCTCCACCCGCACCATTTGTTCCCCTGGCATCTTCAGATCGACTAGACTGGTGCATCTTCACCATCTTCCCAGAAAATGGAATACCACCTTTCCGCTTCTGGAGCACCCCCACCCCCACTCACTCCAGCCCTTTGCGCCCAGCTCCCCACCGTTGCACCTCCCCCGTCCCGCGAACTCAGACCGCTCGGGAAGACCTTGTTGCAGTCCTCTCCTTTCTTCCTACCCCCATTTTCACCTCTTCCAGACCTAGTCAGGAGGACTTGAAGTCCCGGAGGTCCAAGCAGCACTTCCAAAGGCCAAAAGCCACGTCACCTCCTCCAGATAAAGTTCATTCTGGATGCCCAGACCAAAGCCTCTGAGCTTTTCAATGTTGTATTCCATTCCCGAGACCCTTTCAGAACGTACCGTCCGTCCACCCGACTGGGCTCTGGTGTCCTGGCTGACGAAGGAACCTGGTGCTCACGCCCGGCGGTGCCCTCTGGTGCACCTGCAGTACCGCCCTCGGCTGCACTTGCAACGCTGCCCAAGCCGCGCCCTCGGTACGACTTCCTGCTCGCTGTCCCCAGCATGGGGCTCTGGGCAAGATGCGGCGATTACTCCGCGAGCCCATCCAGAAGGCCCCTTCCCGTTATCTAAGGTCAACGCTGTATCCCGCCCTCCGCCCCAGCTAGCTTGGGACTCCTCCATTCTGTTACTGTCGATGGCACATCCCTTGACCAAGGTGCATCCTTAGCCCTACGGGTCCCAGCGGGTGCTTCCAGAAGGGCGTGGTTGGGAGCCACCGAAAGCCACCACTCCCACATGAGTGTACCCTTCCTAGACCAGGGGACCAGGCTAGAATGGGCCACTAGCTCCCAGGTCTTTTACACCTGGGCATCTGGAAAGGTTGACTTTTCTTTGGTTTCTCCCTAGCACCATGGTTGAGCGGGCAAGTTTGCCCTGGGCTGAGCGGTTTTATTGTGGAAATGGCTAATGCAGTTGGTTCCACACTTACTGCTTGTGTGGTTGGCTATAAAGATGTCGGGTTTAAAGTATTTCAATTACTATTTTATTAGTAGGGCATGATGGTAAAGGGCTTGTAATCCCAATTGAGGTAGGAAGATCAAAAGTTCAAAGCCTGTCTGGGTCACAGGGTAAATTCAAGGCCAGTCTGGGCAACTTAGTGAGACTTGTCTCAAAAAGTGGGCTTGGGCATGCATACTGAGACAGGGCTGGGGATATAGCTCAGTGTTAGAGTGCTTGCCTGGTGTACAGGCTAGTTTTGTGTGTCAACTTGGCACAGGCTGGAGTTATCACAGAGAAAGGAGCTTTAGTTGGGGAAGTGCCTCCATGAGATCCAGCTGTGGGGCATTTTCTCAACTAGTGATCAAGTGGGGAGGGCCCCTTGTGGGTGGTACTACCTTTGGGCTGGTGCTCTTGGGTTCTATAAGAGAGCAGGCTAAGCAAGCCAGGGGAAGCAAGCCAGTAAGAAACATCCCTCCATGGCCTCTGCATCAGCTCCTGCTTCCTGACCTGCTTGAGCTCCAGTCCTGACTTCCTTTAGTGATGAACTGCAACGTGGAAGTGTAAGCTCAATAAACCCTTTCCTCCCCAACTTGCTTCTTGGTCATGATGTTTGTGCAGGAATAGAAGCCCTGATTAAGACACCTGGCATGCACAAGGTCCTGGGTTCAATTCCCAGTTCTGCAAGGGAAAAGGGTATGGGACTTCAGTACTTTTTGTCAAAATATAAAATTGAAACACATTAAGCTACAGAGCTGCTGGTTTTAACAGACAGCTCCACTCTCCACTAGGATAGGAGAGGCACTGGTTTATGTTCCTCTCAGAGTGCGTGGGGTGGGCGGAGAGCACTCCATGTCTACCTGACCAGGGGATGCCTGTGATGGAGCTAGCTAAGCAGAGGTATTAACATGTTTTTGAGAACACTGTCCTATCCACAGCATTCTGGCCTTCAGGAGAGGTTTTAAATTATTCTGTCATGGGGTGGGCAGTGGTGGCACACGCCTGTAATCCCAGCACTTGGGAGGCAGAGACAGGCAGATTTCTGAGTTCGAGGCCAGCCTGGTCTACAGAGTGAGTTCCAGGACAGCCAGGACTACACAGAGAAACCCTGACTCAAAAAAACAACAACAAAAAAAAATGATTCTGTCAGGCTCGTCCGCTGGAAGAGGCAGATAACATTTGCTCAAAGGACTTCTGCACTCAAGTCACACAAAAGTTAAACTCCAGGCCTGATTCATCAGCCATCTTACCAATCTCATTTGGGCCATTTTCCAGAAAGGAGTTTGTTACAAGTGGTCTAGATGATTATGTTGAAATTCCTGGGTGTCAGCCAGAGAGAGACCAAACCAAGAGACCAAGGGGCTCTGTCCTCCTGCTCATCCGTGTCCTCTCACTGACCTTTTTCACATCCAAGCACCAGCACCACAGCAGGGGATTGAACGATAGGAAGAAATTGGCTAACTACCATTTGCCTGTGTGTGTGTGTGTGTATGTCTAATATCCTAACTCAAGCAACTGCATTGGTCTTCAAGAGAACCTGGTCTGTTTTGAGATTATTCCTTCAAATAGCTGTTTGATTGTGTGGTGTTCAGCCCAATTGACACTGTGGTTTTTTTATTCTTGGTGAACGCAAAGTCAGTGAGCCCAGCCTGGAAAGTAAAGTGAAGAAATCATGTGAAGATAGAGAGAGGGCAGGTGGGCCATGACTATCATGCCAGCATAGGGAGGTGTAGTTTTAAGCCAGCCTGGGCTACATAGTGAGTCTCAGGCCAGCCTGGGCTGTGTAGTGAGAACCCATCTCAAAAACAAAGCAACAGGGTTAGAAAGGTGGCTTAGTGGGTAAGGGTGCTTTCTCTGCACGTATGAGGGTGTTAGTGTGAATTCTCAGCTTGTGCATTAAAAAACTGGGCACAGCATCTGTCTTTCATCACAGCTTTGGGGGAAGGACACATACCAATGGGCCAGCTGATGTCCTGCACTAGTTCACATGTCTTGGAATGTCTCAGGATTCTTCAGAGCTCCATCTCGGCATGGTCCCCACCGCTTGATTCAGCGCCCAACTCAAATTGCAGCAAGTCTGGGCGCAGACTGTGCATCATCTCACATAAACCAGCTTTAAAGTTGTGCATAAGATATGGGTGTTCTTTATAAGTTTTTTGGAGCGGGGGAGAAATCTGCCTTTTGCTGGCACTTTGTCAGATACTATAACTTATCTTCTCCAGGAGGATTTGCAAGTTCTTCTGTAAAGAACTAGAGAGCAAACATTTTAAACTCTGGACACTAGATAGTTTCTTAATATGACTCTACATTGCTATTTTAGTGTTGTAAACAAATGGGCACAGCTGTATTTCAATAAAACTTTATTTATAAAAACAAGTAGTAAGCCAGCTTTAGCTTACAGGCTACAGTTTTCTTACCATATTACTTTTTGTCTTCTTTATATTTGCTAATATTACCCATATTTTGAAAGCCATTGTACTCATCTGAACTACTTACTGCTAGACTCTCTTGCAGCTATGTGCTATGCTTTTGGACAATGAGTCGAACTATTGTCTTTATTGCTTCCTCTCCCTCTTTCTGCCTACAATGCAGAATCGAGGTCTGGAAAGGCAGTATCTTCCTGTGACCACAAATTGCAGGGCAGCTTGAAGAAAGCCAAGGATGACAGATCAGAGCATAGAGAAATCTTAGACCCTCAGAGTTTGCCTAAACTCTTTTCTTTTCTCTGAACTGCCTTCAGTTTATTGTAGGACATAAATACCTCTATCAGTTAAAGCCATTGTGGAGACGATAGTCTTTTCTTTAGCCAAACAGAAACCTTGTGGAAACAGTTCTGGGTGACTCATTGCTGTTAACCCCGCGTATTGGAGGCCCCAGGAAGGCTTCAGATTGGATGGTCACTAGGCCTGGACTGTTCAGTTATCAAAGAGTGAACCAAATCCACAGAGCTTGGAGAGGGATTCCAGAGGCAGGGCTGGTGTTCAAGGTCAGGGCAGGAGAGCTGGGATTAGACGTAGCAGTCAGTCGGAGGAGCACATCTTTCAGGGAGCCAACTTCTCTTTTAGTCAGATTTATAAGACATTGTCTTTATTTCCTGGGCTGACTTCTGTTAAGCACTTGGCTTTGAACAGCATAGGCCTTCTTGGGTGTTCTGCCTTGTGTCAAGAGCAGTATATGCTGAGACTCTCCATGTATGTATTCAATCTCCAAGCAAGGAAGCCGTTTCAGATTAGCAGCTCAACTCTGAGGACCAACAGACGTCATTGCTCTTGGCAAGGGTGCACCCTAACTGTCAGGGTTTATGGAAGGCTGGAATCTTGCCAGGCGTTTAATACACAGCAGGCCAGTCCTCACAGTACCTTGTGAGGTGAAACCAACATAGTCTCTGGTCTACAGACAAAAATATTGAAGCCCAGACATGCAAATCCAGCTCAAGGGGTCCTGGAGGAGGAGGGTGATCGGTCTGGATTTTAATCCTGGCCAGTTTCCCTCCTGAGGTGGTCAACACCCTTAGTTTGTTGCTTGATCTCTTCGGTCCCTGGATGCTGTGGTTTGAATGTCCTTTGTCCCCCAAAGTCTATGCACTTGAGAGTTGTTCCCTAGTATAACAATAAAGAAAGTGGGGCCTTGGAGAAGAGGAGCCTGCTGGGACATTGGGCCCTTAGAAGGGATTAAGGTAGACTTCACCTCAGGCAGCTCTGCAGAGGCTTTGGGAGAAAAGCTTGAGCCCGGCCCCACCCGGCCCCACCCAGCTCTCTTCTTCCTGTTCTACCCTGGGGACAGAGTCTTTATGCTCCTGTGTGAGCTCTTGCTCTGGCTACTTTCACCAGGGACAGGGCCACACCCTAAGCTGGCAGCTGAAGACACTTGTTAGGTTTATTAGTAGCTGCAGCAGGCAATTGGTTGCATCAGACTTTGGCCATGCCAGGTCTAGGGAAAGTCCTGGTTTGGTGGCTTGACTAGGTTTGGGTCCCATAGACTCATGTTTGAGTGCTTGGCCCACAGGGAGTGGCACTATGAGGAGAGGTAGCTTTGTTGGAGGAAGTGTGTCACTGTGGGAGTGGGCTTAGAGGTTTCCTATGTTCAAGCTCTGCCCAGTGTGGAATTTGAGCCTCCTCCTGGTTGCCTCTGGGTCCAGATATAGAACTCTTGGCTCCTCCTGCACCATGTCTGCCTGAATGCTGCCATGTTTCCTGCAGGGACGATAATGGACTAAACCTCTGAAACTGTAAGCCAGTCCTAATTAAACAGTGTCCCTTGTAAGAGTTGCCTTGGTCATGGTGTCTCTTCATAGCAGTATAACTCTAACTACAACACTGGTGTCTTGATAAGGTGAAGCAGGTTTGGAGGTTGTCTTAGTTAGGGTTTCTTTTGTGTTAAAGAGAGACTATGACCACGACAACTCTTTATTTAAATGTTTTTTCCAAGACAGGGTTTCTCTGTGTAACAGAGCCCTGGTTGTCCTGGACTCACTTTGTAGAGCAGGTTGACCTGAAACTCAGATCTGTTTCCCTCTGCATCCTGAGTGCTGAGATTAAAAGTCATGAGCCACAAGGCCCAGCTGACCAAGGCAGCTCTTATAGAGGACAACATTTAACTGGGGCTGGCTTACAGTTCAGAGGTTTGGTCTGTTATCCTCATGGTGGGAAACACGGCATCAGGCAGGCAGGCATGGTGCTAGAGCGGCTGACAGTTCTACATCTGGATCCAGAGGCAGCAGAAAGAGACTGAGAGCCACACTGGCTGTGGCTTGAACATAAGAGACCTCAAGGCCCATCCCCTCAGTGACACACTTTCTCCAAAGGCCACACCTACTCCTCCAACAAGGCCACATCTCCTAATAGTGCCACTCCCTGTGGGCAAGCATTCCAACACTTGAGTCTATGGGAGCCATTTCTGCAGAGGTGATATTCATGCCAGAGGACACCCGAAAGTGTGTCAGCATGACAGAAAAGAAAGTGATCTGCCTACAAGTTAAACTCCAGGGCCTTAGCAGGTAAGAGCATACACTGCTCTTACAGAGGACCTGAGTTGCATTCCCAGCACCCATATCTGATGGATGGTTTACAGTGGTCTATAATTCCAGCTCCCAGAGAGCTTCTGGTTTATGTGGGCACCTGTACTCACATGCATGCCCTCCCTGCCACCTCTTAAAAATAAAAACCTTAAACAAATCCCCCTTAATAATAACCTGTCTCTATTTCTGGCTCCAATCTTTAGAAACTGCAACAGTTGTCTTTAGACTCATATTCACACCTTAATAATGTCTACAACAGCACCACCCACCTAGGCAATCTGCTCCTATAGTTGGGGTCCCTGGGACTGGCCCACCTGCTGACTCATCTCAGTGGGTCCTTCAGTCGTCCTCAGTTTCTAGACCTCCACTGGAGGTTTTTACAGTGTTGACAATAGTTTATTTCCTGTAGTATCTGTGGCTACAGAATGGAATCTGCCTCTTGTCTCTTTCCTTAGGGGTTCACAGGAACACCCCTAGGAAGGCTGGTTCACTTGAAGATCATGCGATTTTTTTTTCCAGAAACCTTGCCCCCAAGTGCACTTCCTGTCAGAAGTGGCACCATGATGTTCCACTGGGTCTACCCATAGAGGCATAGCTGCTCCTTTTTCTTCTATTCTATCTTTAAATAAATTATTTATTTATTCATTTTGAGATTATACCATAATTATACCACTCCTCCCTTCTTTTTTCTCCTTTTGAACCTTTCATCTACCCCTCATTCCTCTCAGATGCTCTCCAGAGCCTAGATATGCTTTTGAACTCCCTGGCGCTTTGGGCCTTCGTACTCTTCTTCTGACGGCCAGGGCATTTCCCGACGCTGAATGGGAGAACAGAGCAGAGCTATGAAGGTGGAGGGTGTGGCGCAGGCTGGTTAACCACGCAGTCAAATGTGTCTCCTGTTCTACAGTGGAATGAAGCTGTCCTGCTCACCGCAGGGTCCCTGGCATTCACCACAGAGCTGCCATCAGTGCTCCGTCGAGGCCTGGTGGCTGAGTGGACAAGCGGCAGGGTGGGCAGCAGCTACGGAACTGGAGCCAAAGAGGCGGAATGAGCAGGCTCAGGCTCACTTGCTTGACAGAGTCTCATTGTGCAACACTGGTCTCAGTGTAGACTAGGCTGACCTGGACTTCACAGTGGCCCACTGTCCTCTGCCTCTTTAGGGCTGGGATTAGAGATGTGTACCGATGTGCCAGAATAACACCTCTTTTGTAAGAATTCTCTTATAAGAACTCAAGGTGCTTCACAGAACAGTGTCCAGCTACAAAGTCCACCACCTCCTATCAGTACCCCCCTCAGGAAGGATCCGGGGTTAACTCCAATGGACTCTGGGGACATGAGTCAGATTCAGATCACAGATCCAGAGCTTCAGCCTTTGGAAGATCAGATGGTCAAATGTCAGGGTGGTGTCATTTGTGAAATCTGTAAGTGGGAAATCTCTCTCTCTCTCTCTCTCTCTCTCTCTCTCTCTCTCTCTCTCACACACACACACACACATACACACACACACTTTTTGATACAAGAGCTCTCTATAGCCCAGGCTTGCCCAGAGCTCAGTGTAGTATAGACTGTCTTTAACCTTGGATAATCACCCTGTCTGAGCCACTTGAGGGCTAGGGTTACAGGTAGACATTATCACACTAGGCCTTGGCCTCCTTTTATTTTTGAAAAATAGATTTACCATATATAACTTACCTATTTTGTGTGCACATACATGGGCAGGTGCAGCTATGGAGAGTTGAGGACAGTGCTCAGGAGTGGGGGCTAGCCTTCTGCTATATGGATCTTGGGGATAAAATTTAGACAGCCAGGATTGGTAGCATTTGTCTTTCCTTACCAAGCCATCTTGCCAACCCAGGTTGGTTGGTTTGTTTAGATTGTCTCACTATGAAAGCCCAGGTGGCCTCAAACTCACAGGGATTCTCCTGCCTCAGCCTTCCTAGTGCTGGGATGATTGATAGAAGTGTACCACCATGCCCAACCAGGAGACATTTGAACAATCTAACCACACCAGGAATATACACTGGCCATTTTGGGGTATTCTTAGGAGCTGACCATTTGTTTAGAAACATAAGAAAGTGTAGACATCTTTCTTTGTGCTTCACATGAGGCAAGTATCCCTCATTGTGTCCACTGGTGGAGATGCTCATGTTTATCATGCTGGGATAAAACAGTTCAATAATTAGTGATAGCCGAAAGCTGTCATTCTCTGTGTGAAAATAATTGTTACCTTTCAGTTGCTTAAATAAACCTGAGAATGGATAGAGAGTTCACGTGACTATTAAAGGCACATGTTAGCCAGATAACTTTACAAGGAACATTTCACTCGTTCAGAAGCAACAAATGTTTGTATAAATTTAAATAAGATGACTAGGTGGGATAATTGAGATTCAATTACTTTTTATATTTCCTGTCTTTGTTTGGCAGAATAGTATTTTAACGTTAAACAAAAGAATTTAATTCCACTAGGCTTCTAATCACTCAAAACAGTGTTATTTGAGAATTGTTCATATTTTATGATATGAGCTGAAAGAAAAATGTCTGTTTTGCCACCTAAAAGTTTTATAAGGAAGAAAAATTCTGATTATTAAAATAGAATAGGATCCATGGGAAATTAAATCCCAGGCAGCCATAATAAAAGATGTAAGAAAAAAGTCTTAGTTTTGTTTCTGTGAGAAAATATCCTGATAAAAAGCAGCTTCGAGGAGAGGGAGTTTATTTTAGCTGATGATTCCAGGTTCTTCCATCATTGTGGGGAAGCTGGGGCAGGAACTTGAGTTAGCTGGTCACAGCCATCGTGGTTGGGGGAAGGGGGGGGAGGGGAGAGGGAGGATTGTGCGCATGCTCAGTGCAGCGGCCAGTTCCGGGACTCGCAGGGACCGGTGCTGCCATTCAGGTTACTTTGGTCACAACAATAGGAAAAGAAGCTAAGATTGACTTCAGCACAGGGACTCAGTCCTGACATTAAGTCCTACAGTGATGGCCGGAGACTTCAGTTACCTCAATATCTCACTTTTCAGTAATGAAAGAACATTAATTAATAGAACAAGAAATCACCAAGAACAGAGAAGACGTCGAGGCTATGGTAGGATATAGTAACTATTATATTCTATATAATAGACATTCACCTAAGCATGTCTGATTTGTATAGAAAATTTCGCCCAGCAACTCAAAATAGACATTTTTCTCTCTCACATGGTGAACCTTCGGAAGGAACATGTGTTAGGACACAGGAGTATAATAATATTTCTTTGGGGGGATCTTTTTTAAAAAAGATTTATTTATTTTATATATATGAGCACTGTAGCTGTCTTCACACACCAAAAAAAGGGCATTGGATCCCATTACAGATGGTTGTGAGCCACCATGTGGTTGCTGGGAATTGAACTCAGGACCTCTGGAAGAGCAGCCAGTGCTCTTAACTGCTGAGACGTGTTTCCAGCCCCACTTTGGGGGGGGCGCGCTTTTCTAACATTTCTTTTGCTGTCAAATAACTGCAGGATGTTTCTGTGTCTGCTCTAGCCCATTTTACCTCCTGGACAAAAACACAAAAACCTGGTATTTTTACTAACAAGCTGCAAGCCAAAGCTTAGCAGGCTCTGAACTATTCCAGCCTGACTAGGCTGCGAACACCCACCACGTGTCTCTCCTTGCCATCTGAGCCTTGCCCTGGCTTGCTCTGTCCACGCGTGTCCTCGTGGCTGCTCTTTCATTCAGACCTCAGCTCAAATCCTCCCGGCTCATCTCCATGGTCTTCCCCTCTCCTCTCTTCTCGCCCGCCCGGTCCTTCTCTACTCTTCTGTTTCTGAGACTCTCTGACTGGGAACAGAAGTCCCGCCCTATTCTCTTCTGCCCAGCTAATTGGCTCATCAGCTCTTTTATTAGCCAATCAGAGGTGAAAGAAGACAATTTTTTACAAAACATAGAGACCAGAGATGGTTGATCATGCCATCTTCTGGACTGCAACCAGATGTCTGGGCAAAGAAATCAGCATCTGAGTATACAGTGCACAAAACCATTCCCAACACAGGAGTATATTTCCCAACCAAAATAGATAAAACTACAAATTAACAACAAGAAGAAAACTGGAACAAGCACACGGGTGTTAAGCAAAGGGCCAAGGAAGAAAGGATATGTGAATGTAGACTATCTGAAGTAAATTAAGGGAAATGATGAGTCAAAACTCACAGGACAAAAGAAAAGCTGAGTTTAGAGGGGCTCACAGGCACACGTGGCTGGGAAACCACTAACCCTGTTTTGAAAACCATCCCAGGAACTTGTAGCAACCGCCCGGCTCTGGTGCTGGTGCTGTGACTGCTGGCATCATAATGGCGGAGGGTGTGTGAGAACATGAAGGAACAAGGGAAGACAGACATAGAGACGGGCATCAGATGGAGATGGGGAAGGAGGCAGGATTGTTGTTATTTATTTATTATTATTATTTCTGTAAAGATCAACTCTTTTTAAAGAAATATTTATTTATCGATTGATTAATCAATTAATTAATTTAATCTGCACAGATATCTGCATACCAGATCAACTCTTTTTTTCAAAGATTTGTTTGTTTGTTTGTTTAATATGCATGGATATCTGCACACCAGAAGAAGGCATCAGATCCCACGACTGGCAGTTGCAAGTGGCCATGTGAAGACTGGAAATTGAACTCAGTACCTCTAGAAAATACCCAAACCATCTCTCCAGTCCCAGGGTTGTTTTTCTTATAACAACCCTTCCTCCAGGAAATTAAGCAGGGTCCCATGGCAACATCACTAATTTATTCTAAGGACAGTGTCTCCTCCCTAGGGGCCTAATCACTTCCACCTGGCCCAGCTTGTTCTACCACATTGTCACTGACACTCTGGGAAGACAAACTGAAACAACATTCTACCATGGCATCTAGAATAGAACAATCTAAAGGGACAGGAGGTACACAAGCGTTTGCCTAGGAACTAGGCTGAGAGAAACGAGAGACCACCTCAGGGACATAGATAACATTCTTTTACTGGCTGGTGAATTATTTTAAAGTGGCTGATGTTTGCAGATGTCTGAAAATACACCAAAAGCCATGGACTCGAATATTCTAAATGGGCGGATTGTATATGAAGACTTTTTACTGGGATGACAAAAACACCCGAAAACAATTGGGTGCTGGGCTTAGAGCCCTAAGTACACTAAAAATCACTGAACAGTGGACTTTAAGTGGGTAAGCTCTACAGCATGTGATTTATGTCTTAATAATGCTGTTTTTAAAAGCTACGGCAATTTATACATGAGTTAAGCAAGGCTGCAGAATAGAAGATCAATACAAAAATCAATTGCATTTTTATAAGTAGAAATAAACAAGTGGAAATTGAGGTTTTTAAAAGGCAACACTTAAAATAGCAAACAACAACAAAAAGCAGCAAAACACCAGGAAGAAAACCCCACCCTGAAATTTTATGGATAACCCTAACAAAACATGTGTAAGATCTACTGCTGAACTTTTCCCTTCTGACTGAGGCAAAGACCTAAGCAAGTATAAGATATCATAGTTAAAATGGTTGTAAATAGTGAAGTTTTCAATCTCCCCAATTTAATGCATAAATGAATATAACTGATCTCTCTTAATTCTGGCAGTTTTGTGTCTTTTAAGGCTTTGTTGTTGGGTACATATGTGCTTATAGCTGTTGATCTTCATCTTTACACTGTCACATGGGAAAGGGGTTCGGATTTTAGCATATGCATTTAGTGTGGGCAGACACCATCCAGTGATATCCGAGATAGGACATTCCACACCTCATCTATCCACTCGTCCTTTGAATCCCAATTGCTTCTAGTTTGGAACAACTGAGAACAAAGCTATTGCAAACATTTCTAGAGAGGTTATTTGTCCTACTGTGACTGCGTTTTCAGGTACTTCAGGGAAATGCTTAGGGGCGGTGTTACTGCTGGTTTGTATGGTGATAGTGCATTTAGCTCTTTTCCAAATGACTCTCCATTTCCCATGAGACAGTTCCTGCTGCTTCATGTTCTCACCAGCTTTTGTTGTTGTTGGGTTTTTTGGATTGACCTATTCTAACATATCCTGGTGTCTTAGTTACTTTACTTTATTTTTCTTTTTTTCTGTTCTTTTGCTGTTTCCCCCTCCCCCCCCCCTCCTGGAGACAGGGTTTCTCTGTGTAGCCCTGACTGTCCTGGAACTCACTCTGTAGACCAGGCTGGCCCCAAACTCAGAAATCCACCTGCCTCTGCCTACCAAGTCCTGGGATTACAGGCGTGCGCCACCACGCCCGGCTTGTCTTAGTTACTTTTTGATTGCCATGACAAAACACCATGACCAAGGTAACTTATTAAAGAGAGCATTTAATGTGGGAGCCCACAGTTTCTGAGGGTTAGAGTTCATGACAGTGGAGGGAACATGGTGGCAGGTAGTCATGGTACTGGATACTAACTGAGAGCTTAAATCTAATCAACAGACATAAGGTTGGGGGTGGGGATGGGGGTGGGGATGGGGATGGGGATGGGGTGGGGGTGGGGGAGAGAGAGAGAGAGAGAGAGAGAGAGAGAGAGAGAGAGAGAGAGAGAGAGAGGGAGGGAGAGAGAGAGGGGGAGGGAGAGAGAGAGAGGCCATACCTCCCCAACCCTTCCCAGACAGTTCACCAACTGGGGACCAAGCATTCACATCGATGAGTACATGGGAGCCATTCTCTTTTAAGACACCACACCTGTATGCTCTGGTTGCTATTCAACCCTGCACCTCTTTAATGATGCCAAGTGTTAAAATCAGGTTGTTTCTGGATGAACAAAAGTCCATTCAAATCCATTTTCAGGACAGAGGATGGCTGTGCACCGGGTGAGCATATGAACAGAAGCATTGGTCTGGCACCACCTTGTGGCACAGACTGATAAATAGCTTATCCCTAAAAATAGAAGGGGATGATATCTATCTATCAAGTAAATCAGAGCTAACGGGCATATTACAATCATATCAGGAAAATGAAACCTGAGAACTTATCAGACACACTGACTAAGGCAAGGGTGTGACTCCTTTACCTGCATCCCATAAACACCTAATCCTGCAGTGGTGACACCCTGTGGTGGCTTGAATGTACTTGGGAGTGGTGCTGTTAGGAGTTGAAGGAAGTGAGGCAGTGTGGGGTTGGGCAGTGTAGGTCTCCTCCTATGTTCAGGCTCTACCTGTTGCCGAGAACTTCCTTCTAGTTACCCAAGGATGCCCGCTTCTCCTTGTTGCCTTTGGATCAAGATGCAGAACTCTCTGGGCCAAGCATATTCAAACCACTACACAGCCCCTCGGGCCTGTCATCTGACCCTAGAGTATCCCTTAGGGACCGACAGGCAGAGGACTCCAGACTGTCCCCGGGGGGCCTCCTTTCAGCTACTTTCAGTTGTCCCCACTGTAGCCGCTGCTATCGCCAGCAGGCTTGGTTATCTCTGGGGCACTTCCCACACGGTTGGGCCTCTCTCCTTGGACTCTGCTGCTGAGGCTGCTTCAACCCTTTGAGACATTCTGTAACGTGTGTGTGTGTGTGTGTGTGTGTGTGTGTGTACAGTAATATTGGTATTTAGATTGAAATAAATGAATTTGTGTTTGATTCAGCTGGCTGTCAAGGGAAGTGGGGGTTACTAGTCAAACCCCAGCCAGCAAAACTGACATGGTCTGTGATTCTATTGTTATTTGATCCATTTTGGAAAGACACAGGTGTGTCCGTCTGTGCTTCTGCCCTGGTACGCTCATGACAATGAGGATCTATCTCACTGTACTTATTTTTCACTCGTGTACCCATTTGGGGGTGTGCCTGTTCAGATCTTGCACCCATTTTGAAATTGGATGGTTTATATTTATTGTGGGGTACTAATAGTTCTTTATATAATTTGGATGATAGTCTTTTGCCAGGGATGTTTTACAAATATTTTCCCTGCTTTTTTTTTTCTTTTTTTCTTTTTTTTGACAAGGGCTCACTCTGTAGCTCAGGCCGGCTTTGAACTCACAGCAATCATTCTGGCTTAGTCTCCTGGGTTCTGGGATCACCGGTGTGAACCACTCTACCTGGTTCACTTTCTTTTCTGATTGTCAGTTCCATTTCTAGGGAATGCAATTAAAAATTTTTATTGAAATCCAAATTTTTAGTAAAATCCAAATTATCCAACTTGATTTCTTTCTTTCTCTTTCTTTCTTTTTTTCTTTTTCTTTTTTCTTTTTCTCTTTTGATTGTTTTTGTTTTATTTTGTTTTATAGATAGGGTCTCACTATGTAGTTCTGACCTGGAACTGACTCTGTAGACCAGGCTGGCCTCAGTTCACAGAGGTCAGTCTGCTTTGGCCTCTCTGGGGCTGAGATTAAAAGCTACCACACCTGGCTCCCAATTTTTTTTTTTAACGGATCATTAAAAGCTGATGATTTGGTTTTCATGGGCAGGGCTTATAGTCCATCTCTGATAGTTGGAGAATAGGTTTGAGTTGACCTGTAAGGGGTTGTTAAGTTCCTGTGCAAGAGCTGACCCTAACCCATCAACTTAGGTGCAGGAGGAGCCTGTGAATGCTCACACAGGCACGCCTTGGGGCTTGTGTAAATATACATTGGAGTCACATGATGTCCAGCTGACTGCTAATGCAGAAACAATCTGGATGGACAGCGAGATACAGTGTCTTGCCTTTAGAGAAAGAAAAACAAAAGTCTGAGGTTACAGAACACTTCTTGGAGTGGGGGTGGGTGGGGCAGCTGGACTCCCCACGCAGCCCTGGTGATGAAGTTGACAAGCAATCTGTCTGTGGTTCTCTATGGTCACCCACTGTGGGGACGACCCAGCACACTTTTTCAGTGTTTTTAGAAGGGGATGGAAAATTACATTTACCCTAAAGCCTTTGAACAAAAACTAGAGCAGCTTTGTTCTAAATAGAAAATATGGAGACAGTCCTGGGGCCTTTCAGAAGGAGGCGGGCCAAGGCTTTGTGTGCTCCTGTGATGGAATGTCACTGGCTGCTGTGATCAGGACAGTCCTGCCGCTGAACACTATTGATACCCTAATGAGCACACGGGTGAAGAAAGCAAGAATGCTGTTCCTTCAAACAGAGAGGTGGGTGGGACTCAAAAATATCTCAGTAGGGCTGGAGAGATGGCTCAGTGGTTAGGAGCACTGGCTGTTCTTCCTGGGGACAGAGGGCACTGTACGCTTGTGCTTCAGAGACCCACACACAGACAAAACATTCATACATGTAACATACAGCCACGTATTTTATTGAGTGAAGGTAAACAAGACACCAAAGAGTGCGCGTTTAGCCAAAATTCTAGAATAGATAAATGTACAACCCTGGGTTGATTGGGGCTGTTGAGGCCGATTACCAAATGAATCAGGGAACTTTCTGGAGTGAGGAAATGCTTCTAGTTTCATCACTTTCCACGTCAGTGGCTGTCTTGGTTGAGCTGTTATTGCACGGATACTTAAAAATTTCAGAGCTTCAATTCTGCAGTTATGAACCTGTACGCAGTTATGTTTCAGTAAGGCTGACATTTAAGAAAGGGGATGGAGACACAGCTCAGCGGTGAAGATGGATTCCCGTTCTTTCAGAGGACCAGAGCTTAGTTTCCAGCATCTAAGTTGGGCAGCTTAACTGGAACACCAGCTCAGGGGAATTCAACTCCTCTTATGTCTTCCTTGAGCACCTGCACTCTCGTGTGCATACTCCCACGCAGACACACGCAGACACATAATTAAGTACATCTTTTTTTTAAAGTTGGTTGAGAGCCAGGGAGATGACTCAGTTGGCAAAGCAGTTACCCTGTAAGGACAAGGACTGAGGTTTGACCCCAGAACCAACGTAGAAGAGCTGAGCAAGGCTGTGCCTGCTCGCAGTCCTAGCCCTGGCAACATCAGACAGAAGGATCCCTGGTTCTCACTGGTTGGCCACCCTAGCCTGATTGTTGAGTTCCAGGCCAGTGAAGGACCTTGTTTCTAAAACCCAAGGTAGATGGGTCCTGAGGAAGCCGTGACACTGACCTTTGGCCCAGATGCATGCACATATATATGTGTTAGAGTATACACACATTCTCTCTCTCTCTCTCTCTCTCTCTCTCTCTCTCTCTCTCTCTCTCTCTCTCTCTCTCTCACACACACACACACACACACACACACCCAGAGGCAGACTAGTTCAAACACAATTTTCTTAACATATCACTGTGTACATTTTAGGTTTTACTTCTTTCTCTATTTCCCGCCTACCGTTTAGCCTTTTAATTTAGAGATTGTCTCCCGGCGATTGTGCATTTTTATCTGGCAAAGCTGCCCCAAGCTTTTCTACCTTCTCCATGTGTCATCAAAAAGAATGACTGGAAAGGCAAGTTGATGGCCATCAGTCCACGGCTCCATGAGGTCGGTGTGCCCTGGGGACAGTTCTCCACTTCCCTTGCATTTTGAAAGCAATTTTGCCTGCTTTCTCAGTTGTTTCATTTTAAAATTTCATTTTCAGTCATCCGTTCCCACTCTACCTATTTATCTACGTTTTCACAGACTCCATCAATATTTATTTGTCCCCTCTTAGAAAGAAGGACAAACTGACAGTTCACAGCCTTGACAAACAAACTGAGTGGGCAGGAGAGACAGAAAAGTGGTTAGGCCATTCGATTGCGACAGCAGAAACCTAGAGAGAATGCCATACAAGTAATAATTAATAATAATAATAACAATAATAATAATAAACAACCATCAGCACACGAATGCATGCAGAGAGAACTTATAAAAGTCTTAGATTCTGTCAGCAAGTCATGTGGCCCTGGAAGTTCAGGTTCAATCTCTCTCTGTTGTTGTTTTTGAGAGTTTTTAGGTAGTCCAGGCTAGCTCCCAACTCACTGCCTAGGAAAGCCTTGAATTTTTGCCTCCATCTCCTAAACTCTGAGATTACAGGTGTGTCCCACCCTTCTGGGTAAATTCAACTGCTTTAAGGCACATTGCCAGGCCTGAAGAGTGGGAGCTAAGAGCTAACACCCGCCTCACTGGTCATCACAGGCTTATCACAGTGAGGTTGTATGCACAGGCATGCATTGAGTGCTTAAGAAACACGTTAGATACTATTGTTTGTCAGTGCTAAATTCTAAAATTTTATCATTAATTTTGCTACTCTATTGTTTTCACCTCCACACTGTGTTACATGGAACACAAAACCAGTGACTTTAAAAAATATTTATGTATGTATGTGTGCATGTGAGTATGCATGCATGTACACACACACACACACACACACACACACACACTCAGATGCCAGAAGAGGCCTTCAGATTGATTTCTTGGAGCTGAAATTATAACTGAGGTCTTTTCTATTAATTTTTTTTTGTTCCCAGAATAACAACTCTGAGGCTTACTTATTTATAAATAAATGGCCTAAGCTCTGGCCTGTTCCCCCACTCGCTCATACTTATGTAACCCACTTACTGTAGTCTGTGTCTGCCACATGGTTGGCTACCTCTCTTCAGTGTCATGGGTCTGACTTCCTCTGAGTTCCGGGTGAATTTCTGGCGCCCGCATCTTTCCTGGAATCTCTAGCTCTCTCTGCTGGATGTCCCGCCTTCTGTTTCCTTCCTCAGCTAATAGGCCATCAGCTTCTTATTGACAGGTGATGCTTGCACACAGTGCAAGAACTTCTCTCTACAAAAAGTTGCAGGTCCTTGTGAGCTACCCGTGTGGGCACTGGGATTTGAACTCTGGTCATCAAGCAGAGCAACAAGGACTCTTAGCAGGGGGGCCATCTTTACAGACTTTGGGTTCTTTTTGCTTTGTTTTTTGTTAGATTTTTATCATTTTCCCTATCTGTGCTGAAGAATGATGGCTGACTGGTGGCTCAGGGCGGTGATTCTGTGTATGAAATAGCATGACTGTTGTTGTACAGAGGATGCTCAGAACTTAACTTTGAGGAGAGTTTAGATCTGTTTTGGGGGTAAAGACTCTTGCTTGGGAGGCCTCAACTCATAATCTTCCTAACTCAGCCCCCTGACTGCTAGGATCGTAAGCATATACCACTGTGCCTGGCTCATGTTTGGTGTCTGGGCTCTGATTTCATCCATCTGGCCACTGAGTACATATAGCAGTTGTTCAGTGTCTCATGAATAAATCCAGGGTTGTGCTCACTGGCCCGTGGCAGGGGGTGAGAGCAAAGGCAGGGGCTAGTCTATGAAGCCTCAGGGCTCTTGTGTACACTTGGTTAAAGAGGTGGCATGTGACCCAGAAGACAACTGGGCACAGTGAGCACCGGCACTTCACCCTCCAACCCCCCGAGTGGGCAATTGTCCCCAGCACCTGTGACCATAGCCCCAGGACGGGGGTACTTGGGGCCCTTCAGAGGTGGTCAGTTTCCCCAGAGATCACGTATTTGGCTTGCACTAGTCCATTAGTATCGCCTCAAGCCTAAGCCGTGCAGGAGGCTGGGACGTCTCTAAGGCTCTCTAGATTTCCCTCCTAGCCTAGAAGGACTTCCTGGAGGAAGGTTTTGCCTGTGTTAGAATCTGGCATGAGTAACTGCAAGCTCTTGGAATAAGTCTCCATATTCAGGGACTGCGAAGCAGCAGGGAGATGATTCAAAGCAAAGTCACGCGACAGATTAGAAAGAAACGAAGCATTAAGACTCTCTGCAGGCTCCGTGGGTGAGGGTACCCAGGGACCACAGCGATTGCATGGGGTTTCCCTTTTTGGGGTGCAAGAGAAGGAGGTGCACAGGAGTAATCGGTAAGTAGGGAGTTCCCAAAAGTTCACACGGGGACATAGTCTTCCTTATTGGACATGCATCCTGTCTTAGTTACTGTTCTATTGCTGTGAGAAGACACCGTGAACAAGGCAACATAAAATAAAGCACTAAATTGGGGGCTTGTTTGCAGTTTTAGAGGTTAGTCCATGAACTTCACATCAAAGTAAGCAGGCATGGTGCTGGAGCTGTACTAATAAGAGCTCACATCTGATCCCCAAGCAGCAGGCAGAGGGAGGGCAGGCTGGTTTGGTGTGGGCTTTTGAAACCACAAAGCCCACCCCCAGTTACACACCTCTTCCTCCAAGGTCATATCCTCTTACTCTTCTCAAACAGCTCCACCAACTGGGGACCAGAATTCAAATATGTGAGCCCTTGAGGTTAGGGTTAGGGTTAGGGTTAGGGGTTAGGGTTAGGGTTAGGGTTAGGGTTAGGGTTAGGGTTAGGGTTAGGGTTAGTGTTAGTGTTAGTGTTAGTGTTAGGGTTAGGGTTAGGGTTAGGGGTTAGGGGTTAGGGGTTAGGGTTAGGGTTAGGGTTAGGGTTAGGGTTAGGGTTAGGATGTTTGTATAAGCTCATTCCAGGGAGTGGCTCTATTAGAAGGTGTGGCCTTGTTGGAGAGAGTGTGTCACTGTGGGGATGGGCTTGGAGATCTTCCTCTTAGATACCTAAGCCTGCCCAGTCTGTTCCTGGCTTCCTTTGGATAAAGATGTAGAACCCTCAGCTCCTCCTGCACCATGCCTGCCTGGATGCTGCCATGCTTCTGCCTTGATGACAATGGACTGAACCTCTGAACCTGTAAACCAGTCCCAATTAAATTTATTTTGTTGTCATTTATAAGACTTGCCTTGATCATGGTGTCTGTTCACAGCAGTAAAACCCTAACTAAGACAGCAGCACGTACTCAGATCCAGAGCAGTCAGGACTGGCCCATTGTCCTTAGCGGCCAGAGTATACTGAACTGAAGCGGGGTGTTAGCAGGGTGTTGCTAGGGGGAGCGTCGTATTTGATTGAAGCAGTACACCCACTGCTTGATGCAGGTGGGGTCTGAGGTTGCTGACAGGTTGCTGGGAACCTTGTCCAGAGAGCAATGGTGCACAGTCGAAACTAAGTGCAGTCCCAAATTGCCAGGCTGTTCCCAACGCTTGCCTTCCTCAAAGGGCTTGGGGCTGGAGTTGGCTATGGGAGCCCAGCATCTGAGCTTTCCCCTGTCCCAGATAGTGCTTGTCTCTCACATCCACACTTGTCCCTTCCTCACGAACACTTTTCTCAACTGAATATGTCCTCCAAGTCTAGTGAAGTTTTCCAGAAGTGCCACTCAGCATGGGAAGAACACAGACCCTTGTTGGACAGTCATGTGAAATCATACAGATGTGCAAGCTTTCCCCGAGGAAAAACTCCCATGAGATTTTTAACTTATTCTGTTTTAAATCTTTACAATTTTATTTTGTATGTGTGGATGTTTTGCCTGCATGTGTGTCTGTACACTGTATACACAGTTGGTGCCCTTGGAGGCCAGAAGAGAGTGTAGAATCCCCTGGGTCTGGTGTTACACACTGTTATGAGCCACCATGTGGCTGCGGGGAATTGAACCTGGGTCCTCTGCGAAAGCAGTCAGTGCTCTTAACTGCTGGACCATCTCTCCAGTCCTCAATAGGGTTTTCAACACTTCCCAGCAGCAGACCACCACAGCGGGGAATATTTCCTTTTCTCTGTTTTCCCACCCAAAGCCCCTGCTTCTCATTGCTGGCCCTGGGCTGAATGAAAAATGGTTGATTCTTTAGGTCAAGGATGGACACCAACTCAAGGGTCCCAGGGCCATGAGGAGGGGGCTGGGAAGGGAGGGCCTTTAGGGCAGTCCTTCCCAAAGGACCGCTGGGAATGAGAGAGAGAGAGAGAGAGAGAGAGAGAGAGAGAGAGAGAGAGAGAATCCTTGGGACCCTCCTCTGCAGGAGATAGGAACAGAAAGAGGCTCTCAAAAATTGTCAGAGGTTAGAGGGTAGGAATGGTTGAGGTGGGCCCCAGGTCAGCTAGCCTGGGCTTCCTTGTGTCTGAGCTAGCCTGCCTAATTCTTTCTCCTGTTCCCTGGGGTCCTCCTTGGTGTCTGGAGGCCAGGAGAAAACATCTGTGCATCCCGAGTGCAGAGGACTGTACCTGAGGTCATCTTCTAACTCTCTTCCACTAACTTTTCCCCCCCTAGATGCCTGCTCTCTGTTCTCAGAGTTGATTTTGTAGCACAGGCACCAGGCCTCTCGCCCTGAGAGGCAGCCTGACTGCACACACATACCACAAACTAGCTATCAGTCATGCACTATATAATCCCCATCCGTCTTCAGGGTAGAAGAAAGGGACCTCATTGTGTGCAGCGGGCCTAATCTCGGAGCTCTCTGTCTACAGCATCAATAACTCTTTTAATAAACCTCTTACCCAAAGGACAATCTGCCTCGGTGTGCCTCTTGAATCTCAAGCCTGAAACCTTTCAGATCGGCGCTGAAGCCCAGGGGTAGAGAAGGAGCACAGAAAAGAGGAGGGGCCACCAGACCACAGCAGACCTCCGGCTGCTGAGAAAAGGGAGCAAGACTGTGGAGTCACAGATGTAGCTAGGCAGGGCCTGAGCGCTCGCTCTGAGCAGCAGAGGGGAAATAGAGGGGTTCAGGACCGAACAGGCACAAAAAAGGGGAGCCAAAGGAGGGTATTGGTGGACTGGGGGGGATGAGAGCCCCAAGTTCTGCCGTCTGAGGCAGCCTAAGTTGGAACAGCAGGAGAATCTAAGGCATCCCATTTTTCAGATGGGAAAGCTGAGGCCTGGTAATCTGGGGATTTAGAGCTCTGAGGGGAGCTGGGATTTAGAAGGGAAGTGAAACCCCTTTCCTCCAGGCCCTGGTGTTTTGAAACTCTGACAAGAGTCCCTGGCCTCCCATACTCACTAAGTGCTCCTGTGTTGGGAAGGGGGCAGCTGGGAGGAGCAGTTGTGGGTGGGGCAGCAGAGTGAAGAGGCCCCAGGAGCCCATCCATCTCCCCTTTTGGCAAGACACAGCTCAGAGCCCGAGGGTGAGAAGTCAGAGCCACAGGAGGGCCATTCTTGTGATTCAGTTGGCTTCATTCTGGGCGCAAATGATACTATTCTCCCCATTCTAAAGAGGCAGAAACCGAGGTTCAGGCAGCCAGAGTCTGCAGAGGGGCTTGCTCAAAGTTATACTCAAACAAAACCAGTTGGTTCGGAGTTTGGCTTGACTGCCTGTTCCCTTTCTTCCCTAGAATGGGGCAGACGCTCTACCTGTTTAGGGGCTAGGTGAGGGAGCTTTCTGAAGGCAACATTAGCTAGGGAAGGGAAGGTCAGAGGAACAAGCCCGGGGGCTGGGCTGAGGAGTCCTCTTGGCAATGTAGGAATGGAGATAACCTTACACTACGCATGCTTCAAACTCAGGTGGTCCTTCTTCCTGCGGCCTCTTTCTATCCTCCCCCACCCAACATGAACCTAAAGCTCCTTCCAGCCCCTCACGCGGGTCGGTAGACCCCCTTCTTCAGCTTCTAGCATCAATAGTTGTCCTGGCAGAGGTGGGCCAGCCAAATTATCTGCAGGAGACACAGTCACAGTCAACTCTCACATGGCCTGGCTTTGGCTGGAATTTGTTAAGCTACTCTTCTTTATTCCCCCCTCGGCCCCCCTCCCCCCTTCCCCCCCTCTCTGGTGGTGGTGGTGGTCAGTGCACATCCGGGGAGACCCCGTCGGGTGAGACCTTTCTGAAACTGAAACTGTGGTCTTGTGTAATTTGCTTGAGTGAAGTTGATCACAAAGCAACCCTCTCTGTAAAAACAAACAAACAAAACCAACAAAACAGCCTCCCAGGCCTCGCCGAAGTTCCGAGAGTTGGAGGCACTCAGTGGGTTATTCAACTACAAACCTCCCATCCACAAAGTGGCTGGGGTCAGTACACCCAGGGAACAGCCTTCTTCCGCGCATGCGCCCTCGCTTACGCAGTTTGTAAATTCTGTGGGCGAATCCCGCCACCAGCTTACCACTGCCCACATTCACAGTCACCGACACTCGGATTCTCTTATGTGTGTCTTTTAACAATGTCATCCGAGCGCTCTCTAAGTGGGGGCGCTGAAACGGTGGCCTGAAAAACCAGTAACTCTGGGAAGAAAGCGAGATGCGACCCAACCCTATGAAGACGGCCCGCCCTAATTTCCTGCAGAGGCTCAGTGAAATATTTAGTGACAGTGTCGGGAAAGGAACAGGTAGCCCTAGAGCAGAAAGATACCACGCCAGGGAGCGGTTTGTGCGACCGCGATTTTGCGCAAGGTGCGGCTGCCCTGTGCTTAGACGGAGGAGGATGGAAGAGCGGGTTCTCAGGCCCCTTAGGACAGGCAATTAAAATTTTCATTTCTTCCTATGCTGTGTGTGTGTGTGTGTGTGTGTGTGTGTGTATGTGTGCGTGTGCTTGTAGAGGCCGTAAGAGGGTGTTGGATCCTTTGGAGCTGGAGTTACAGACCGTACTTGATGTAAATGTTGAGGTTTGGATCTTTTGCAAGAATAGCAAGCGTTCTTAACTGCTGGGCTATTTCTTCAGTCCCAGGCCAGACAGTTTTATCTTTTTATGGTGTTGGGTCTTAGGGTTTCATCAGTAAAATAGTCAGACTTGCTTGGCCCCTGCAGGGATCTTTGTAGAGACAGACACCATATTACATCCGCCCCAAAGGGTCTTCTGACATTAAGCTTATTTTTCTCAGGGGTTTGCAATTCAAATTTAAGTGAGATGATCATTGGGAGACAAGGCCCCACCTTCTCCACCACCTTCCACAGAGCTGCCCCTCGGGGCTAGTGGTGGACCTCTCTAGAGGGGATGAAAAGGTTTACACTTGGGCACTTAAAAAAAAAAAAAAAAGCAGGTGTCATGGGTCCAGCGCCACTGGAGGGCAGCACTGGCACGAAGCTAAAGCCGCCGCAGAGCCCGGAGAGATTCTTGTGTGTGTGTGTGTGTGTGTGAGTGTGTGTGTGTGTGTGTGTGAAGTCCTGCTGAGATGGGACCTGAATTGGGAGAGCAGACAGTGATCTGAGTATGTCGACACTTGTAGATAGATGCTAAGTGGGTTTGCATAGGACCTGGGGAGGCCTGGCACGAGGAAACAAGGAATGAAGAAGCTAAGTAACCTACTCATGGCCTCAGAGTCAGTGACTTAGGGATCTTGCCTGGAAAAACCTGACTTTGGCTTCCCTTGTCTTTAAGCTCCCAACAGGATGATGACTACAGGATCTCCCGACTTCCCGTTTCAGATCATAATTCGCTCTAAGAAACAGGGCAGGGATCACCAGATGGGAGCTAGATCACACGCCCCCTCCTCCTCCCCTCCGCAGCCGCATTTTCTCACTTTTGAAAGGGCAGAGAGTCCTGACCACCAAGTCCTGGCTCCCGTTCTGAATGGCAAAGCACTAGGGTCCAGGGACTACTAGAGTGAGAGCGCCGTCTTGTGGACAGTTGTGGAATCACAGTTTCAACTACAAAGGTTCTGGTGGGGCTGAGGCTGGAGGCTAGGAGATTGATTCTAAGGTGTCTGTCACTAGTGAGCATGTATGTGTATGAGTATGTGCTTTGTTTATTTGTGCATGAAAACATGCATGCAGCTGATCATGTATGTTGGTCTCTGTGAGTGGCCATCTCTGTGTGTCTCTATGAATACTTTTGCTTGCTTGGAAGTGCATATATATGGTTGTTGGTGTGGCCCCCTGCCCGCTGCTTTCCCTAGCTTATGGACACGTTTGTATGTGTTGCTGTGGGACTGTGCCTGTGACTGTGTGTTCTAAGGCATGTCTGTGTGTGCATAAAGTTGTGTGCACATGTCCAGGCAGGCGTGTGCTCCAGCCACTGGGATGACAGGCCAACGTGTGCGATTCCCAGCCACCAGTTTCCACCCCCCCCCCCAAGCTGACTTCCTATCTCTCTTCCCTGGGGTCCTCACTGCACCACTTCATTAACAGAATGGGTCAAAGTTCCCTTAAATTCACATTCAGAAATGGATTCTTCTTTCTCTACATCCAGAAACCTGCAAGCTTCTGTCTCCCAAGGTGGCAAACGCAGCTGTGCCGTGATCACCCAAGGACAGGAGACACACCCAAGTGTCCCCTGAGGGTGCACATGGTCACCAGGACATGGTGCTGTCCACAGCAGGCTCTGAATCACCTTTCATACTGCCCTCTGGTCCAATTCACAGGCCGGCCATGGTTTGCTATCCCTGTCCCTCCCAGCTGAGGACACAGAGGCTCAGCCCCTGGAGACACAGTGAGGCAACACACAAACTCTATTTTCCTAACAACTGAAGGCAGGGAGGATTTGTTTCTCTCTTTAGAAGGGGATGATATCAGCCTTCAGCAGCACGGCCCACTGCCCAGCTCAGGCTGCGTGTCTTTACCTTACGTAACCTGCTCTGCAGCCCCGCAGCGAGCGAGGGCTCTCCGCTGTCCCCTCCTCTTGTGGTGGTAGGGTCCTCTCCTAAGAACACTCTTCTCTCCTGGGGAGATCAGCTGCCATCTCCCAGATGTGGGATGGTGGAGTCACAAGAAGATCCAAAGCCACTGGATGGGGCCCGGCATTAATTTTGCAATCACCTCGCTGTAGTGCGCCTAATTGCCTGATAACCGTAATTGAGTCTTGGGGATCACATCAGCGGTATTACAGGGAGCATTTAGGGCAGTTAATGGGAGGTGCAGAGACACTTGCTTCCTGGCTTCGAGCTGGCCAGGCTGTGAGCTCTTTCCTAAGGCACGGAGATGGGGAGCACGGTGAATGAAGGACAGTAGCCCGGGTGCCATGCACCGCATCCACACCGCAACCCTGCCAAGTCTGCACGCAGGTGGACTGCTATTTCACAGATGCAAAAGTAGTGTTTGAAGGCTGAGGGGCTCAGATGCTGCAGCTGCTCTTTCTGCACCCAGTGGGTCTTTGTAGAAATGACTCACAGGCTCTGCCTGGACCCACCAAAATGGAACCTGTGCTCTTCCTGTATGTCTTAGCAGATGGTAGTGTGCCTTGAGAGCCACTGAGTGCCGGTCTAGGCAGTTGACGAATTTGTTGACTGACTGCCTTGATGATGTCTATGGTGCCCTGTGAGCCTCCCTACCTCTCTCCTGCCAAGGCGCAACACGGAGGGTAGGCACCCTGCATCAGCTCAGGGACCTAGCTCAAGGAAGTTTTTTCTTTTTTTAATTAATTAATTTATTATATATGTATGCACACTGTAGCTGTCTTCAGACACCTTGTTATGGATGGTTGTGAGCCACCATGTGGTTGCTGGGAATTGAACTCAGGACCTTTGGAAGAGCAGCTAGTGCTCTTAACCGTTGAGCCATCTCTCCAGCCCCACAAGGAAGTTTTCTTGAGGAAGATAATGTTGTCTGTGGACAAAGGTCCCTTCAGTCCTCCCTGCCATTCTTGCTGTGGGAGATAATCTTCCCCTCTGAGCTTCCAAGGCGCTGCCGTCTGTTCTGCGTCTGTTTATGGAATCTGTCCGGCAGTGACAAGCTGGTCAGGCCCAAAGCGAGCATCACGTGTGTTTGCCCCTGGCTGCCACGTTGAGGAGCGTTCGTTCGCCCAGTTGACCATGGCAGCTTCCTCTGGGAGGTTCAGGATGGAGAGTTCACGAGGCTCAGTGAACCCTGGAGCTCAGCATAGCCCTGCGGCCCACGTATTTATGAGACTGAAAAAGTGACAGAGCTTTCAGAACCGTGTGTTAGCAGCGTCGGTGTGATAAACGCTGACCAGGAAAGAACTGATCCTCCCTCGCAAGTGGCCAAGCGGGATTTGGACTTTCAGATGTTGTCTTTGGCTAGGAAAGCAGAGCCTGCCTGAGGGTGAAGGCAGCACAGAGACAGAGCTGAGGTCTGGTGGCGGTCCCAGGCCTCCCGACGGCCTTGTTCTCTGCTCATCTAGCTCTGCCTGAGACAGGGCTCTTCCAGTCTCGGGGGCAGAGAGCGGAGACTTCTCTGACTCAAACTAGGAAAGTCAAAAGAGTCCAGAAGCGATGAGAGTTTCGGGTGCAGCTTGATCCAGGCGCTCTGTGCTGGACCTGTGCCTTTGTCTATTCATCCGCCTCCCTCCTGTGTGGAGGCTGGCTCCCCTGCTGGGGCGATAGCTCCCCCATTCAGCTCTAAGGACACAGTTTCTTCTGGAAGACAACAGTTAGCAGTAACTATCTAGCTTCTTTTTTGTCTGGCAAAGCCAGTGGGGAGGATCCACCTCTGTCCTGGCACCTACCTCAGAGGTTGCAATAAGGAACATGTAGGGTTTCCTCAGCCAGCCAGGCTGTGAGAAGGGCCTCTCCTTGGCCTATGGGGCATCCTAGGCCAAGTAGGAGTACCGGGCCTCGGGTGGGGGCTACCAGGACCCTGCTACTTTGCTGAGACTGATGTAACAAAGGAAGAAATTCTCTTGTGTCCTCAAGGGGTGGATTCCCGACTCCCACGAATGTCTGAAACTGCAGACAATAATGAACTCTATACACACTACACTCCTCCCTGTATACATAGCTATGGTAAAGTCTAACTTATAAATCAGACACAGAAAGAGACAACAATAACGAACGATAAACTAAGATGGCTATACCACATAAGACAAAGAGTATTTAGACATAAGCTCTGTGACACTACAATGTTTGTTAGATAATAGAGACAACCAGTGCCTCACAGGAGAGTAGTGGATACAGAGTGGCTACATTGAACAAAACACAAGCCCTATAATACTATGTGTGTGTATGTGTGTGTATACATATACATACACATACATATTATACTAGGATAGTCAATCAGATGACAGAGGTAGCTAAGTGCCCAAAAGGTAGTGTATACAGTGTGGATATAGCACATAAAACATAACCCTGGGGACTGGAGAGATGGCTCAGTGGTTAAGAGCACTGACTGCTCTTCCAGAGGTCCTGAGTTCAATTCCCAGCAATCACATGTCTCACACCCATCTGTAATGGGATCCAATGCCCTTTTCTGGTGTGCCTGAAGAGAGTGACAGTGTGCTCATACACATAAGATAAATAAATAAATCGTTAAAAACCCACAAGCACTGATTATGATAGTAAATTTAATAAAAGACATGGCCGAGTACCCAATGGGCAGGCAGTATAGAGCATGGTCATCCTGGATATAGCGTAAGGCCACTGATGCTGTGAGAACCAATCTCATGACAGAAACAGCAATGTAACTAACGGGGGCGGGGGGTAGTGTATACAGTGTGGATACTCTGAGCAAAGGTCGATTCACACCTTACCTAGGAGAGAGTGGGGCAGGGTAAGATTCCAGGTTCCTACTTAGGAATCTCAAGATGTTTGAAACCTATCAATTGTATATTTCTGGGATATTCCACTTGATATTTTGAATTGCATTTAGCTACAGACAACTGAACCTTGCAAAGCAAAACCACGGGTAGGATGGGCTACTGTAACACAATCCCAAGTGCTGCAAACAACTGAAGAATATTCCTTTACAGTCTGGAAGCCAGAAGTGTGATATCCAGGTGAGGGGTTTCTTCCATCGCAGTTTCTGGCTAGGAGGCTAGCCAGCGCCTTGCCACAGCATCTGCAGGTTGCTGGGGACGCTCAGTGTTTCTCAGCTTGTAGATTTCTGTGGCCATTGTCACAAGGGTCTCTAGTTTGTGTGTGTGTGTCCAGAGGTCTTCTTGCAAAGACAGATGTCACCAGGTTCCACTCAACTGCAGTCTGACCACACCTTCGTCACACCTGAAAAGATCCTCACCCATCTTCCAGCCACAGGTACCTGCTGAGGCTGCAGAGGGACCTGAACCTGGGGGAACACCACTCAATCTTGTACGGAAGGTAACAACCATTGCTCAACTGGTTGTAAAAATCCCTTCTTTAAACACAAAACAACTTATCACAGGATAAGTTGATTTATTTATTTTAATTTCAAAATAGTTTTAGACCTGGAGGAAAGTCTCTGAGGTCTCACAGCGAGCCCTCAGTAGTAGTGCTTTCTCCAGCCTTTTCTAGTTCTAACACCTCGTGTAAGCAGAACACAGTGACTCAAACCAAGGAAACCGCCTGGGCGCCATGCTATTCGTGACCGTGCAGACTTTACTCTTACCAGCTTTGATACTCGTAGCCCTTTCCCCTTCTGGGACCCAGGCTAGGATTCCGGCAGCAGGCCTGCTCAGAACGCCTGTCTGCTCTGCCACGGCCTCGGCTCTTCTCTGTCATGACCTGGACCCTTTGAGAGGGCACTGGTCATTTCTGCTGTGAAAGATTCCTGCGTGGGTCTGCTAACGTTTTCTTCAACGTCAGGTTGAGGTCATGTGTATCAGGTGTGGACGCTCATCTCTGAGGTAACACGCCTTCTGTGAGACACAGAGGATCCATCTTGTCTCGGAGATGCTGACAGTCGGACTGGGGAAGCATCTGCTGGGGCCTTCCCAGCATTTGACTTATTTTTCCCTTTGCTCTGAATACAGACGCCAGAGAGGAGACTCGGGGACAATCCAGTTTGTCAGTTGGAAGTTTTGTCCTCACGGAGCTAAGTGTCCCCACTCCATGTGGCCTTTGCAGCTCCCCCACTCTCTGCTAAGTGCCAGGTTCCCCCTTCTGCCCTGTGTCCCTCAGTGTGACCGGTCACGTGTACGACAGAACAGTTCTCAGCAGATAGGTGCTCGCCATTTTCTTTGTTATTATCTGTTCTTATTCTATGTCTGCATGTGTATGTGGTGTTCCATGTGTGGGGTGTGTCTGTGCATGCATGCAGGCCATGCCATGTGACCTTTTTGTTCCTGTGAGACCCAGCCTGGAGCTAGACTACTGCCAGCCCCTCCAACCCGCAATCCTCCTGTCTCAGCCCCTTCATAGCCCTGATGTAACAGGTGCACAGCTATGTCCAGCTATTTTTTTTTTTTAGATGGGGAGGGTCTCATTATGTAGCTCTGACTGGTCTGGAATTCCCTCTACAGACCTCAAACCCACAAAAACCTGCCCACTTCTGCTGAGATCAAAGGCGTGTACCACGGTGGTGCCCGTAGTCTCTGCATAGCTGCTGAACTCAGGTCCTCAAACTTTCCTGCTGAGCCATCCTCCCCCCCCCCCGCCCCCACCCCCACCCCAACTCCCTGCTGCCTACCTTCCTCCAGTGAGAAACAACATTGCAGGAATTTTACTGTTACTGCCTTCTTGGAAGCTTTTGTTTGTTTGGTTTGGTTTTCTGTTTAGTTTCTTTTTAGACCAGGTCTCACACATGGCCAGCTGACCTAGACTCTCCATAGCGAAGGATGACCCTTAACGCCTGCTTCTCCTTCTCCTACCTTTACTCACAACCTGCTGGGTTTATGGGTGTTCATCACTGTACCTGCTTGCATGTGTTACGAAGGCAGGGACGGACCCATGACTCTGCAAGGTGGGTGAGCTCTGCTCGAGCAGACAAGCCCCGCGTCATGGGAGGGCCCTTGAGACCGTGAAGATGGGAAGTCTGAAGCGAGGAGAATGAGTGTAGCCTTGCTCCTACCCAGGCGACTGATGCTCGCTCGCCTGCTGCAGCCCCGACCGACCGACCGGAGCACAGACCCCCGACCACTGGGCAGCAGACACTCGTCCGCCACTATCTGCTGCTCGGCTCTTAGCTCTCCCCCTCTGCCCTCTTCATTTTTTCCCCTTGCTTCATTTCTCTAGCATGGACACACTCCACTGGGTCCGACACTGGAGAGCAGGCTATTTTTAATATAATCCACGCACAGTTGACAGCATGGCATTTAGAGCATTTCAGGCTTGTGCAACCATTGCCGTGTTTGGTTCCGGAATGTTTTTCTTATGCTCCCAAGAAGAGCCGCTTCCTTCGGCAGCCCTTCCTGCTTGTCCCCTTCAGAGGTGGTAAGCGCTCCGGGCACTCATTCCCGCAACGCTACCAAGTGGAGTCGCGTGCCTGGGTGAGCGGCTTCTTTCTTGCATGCACCTATTTTTTTTAAGTCAAGGTTCATCTATATGTTGATATAAATCACTTCACCTCACTCTTCATTTGAAGCCACATAATAGTCCAGTGGGCGGGTGGGAGGGCGTTCCCACACTGGGTCTCTATGCACCGCCCGTCTGACGGACATTTGGGCTACTCACAATGGGCTATTCACCTTTCAGTGTCTACAAGAAGTGTCTTCTTGTAGACACTTCTTAATTCCCTCACAGAGTTTGCATAGTTCTGGCTCCTAGAGGCTCTGGTCTCTAAGTTTAACTTCTGAAGAGACTGCCACATGAGTTTCAAAATTACTGAAAGTATAGATTTCTGAGGCTGGAGAAATGGCTCAGTGATTAAGAGCAGTGGTGCTCCTTTAAAGGACCTGGGTTCAGATCCCGGCACTCACGTGGCGGCTCACAAGCATCTATAACTCCAGCCCTGTGGCTCTGATGTTCTCTTCTGGCCTCCGTGGGCACTGCATGCACCCAGTAGTACACAGATGTACAGCCAGGCAAAACATCTTCCCACATAAAAATAATATATAATAATATTTTTATAAAAATTTAATCTGTAAGCCGGGCAGTGGTGGCACATGCCTTTTAATCTCAGCACTTGGGAGGTAGAGGCAGGCAGATTTCTGAGTTCGAGGCCAGCCTGGTCTACAGAGTGAGTTCCAGGACAGCCAGGGCTACACAGAGAAATCCTGTCTCAAAAAAAAAAAAAAAAAAAAAAAAAAAATTCTGCTAAGAATTCTGGCTCATGGGGCAATGAGGAGACATGCTCTCTCTGTCTCTCCCTCTTTCTCTCTCTCTCTGTCTCTGTCTCTCTATGTGTGTGTGTATATGTATATGTATATATGTATGTGTGTATATGTATATATGTGTGTACATATATATCTATCTGCCTATCTATCTATCTAAGACTTTATAGTCTAGGCTGGTCTCCAACTTGTTAGCCCAGGATGGCTGGCTATGACCTCTCCACCCTCCTGTTTCTGCCTCCTTGTGTTATAGGTATGGGATTATGGGCAAGCATGGGCGAGCCTGGTGGGAAACTGCATTGTGTGTGTTCATGTGGGTGTCTGCATATGCTCGTGTGGAAGTTGAGATCTGGTGTTTTCCTCAGTCACGGTACCTCTTCTCTTTTGAGGCAGGTTCTCTCGTGGAAACTGGAGCTCCTCTGTCCACCTAGGCTAGCTGGCCAATGGACTCCAGGGCCCATCTGACCACTCACCTTGGCCTTACTGACGAGTCGGCACCCCTGGTTGTTGGAGATCTGAACTCAGATCCTCATGCTTGCACAATAAGTGACTGACCCATCTCTGCAGCCTGGAAACTGTTTCTCAGCAGCACCAGGCAACAGTGAGAGAGGCTATGAGCAGGGCTGGGACAGAGAAGCAGGAGCCAGGATCGAGTTTTACAGTCTGGGAACCGGCTTCCATTCCCATGTTCCCAAAGTCTGACAATGTGTGTCGGTGCCAGCCCTGGCACCACCAGACACAGAGTCACCGTCAGTCCTGCAGCCTGGGCATTCACACTCCAGCGAGCCTCTGTGAGCTGATGGGATTGGATTGTTGGAGGCTGAGACTGTGGCCAGTGGGTCGGCCAGGGAGCAGCGACATTCTGTTTGTCTGAGTGTTTGTCCTTTGTCTCAAATGCTCAGCCAACATGTACAAATAGGGAGATTCTGTGCAGTAATTTGATTTCTAGAATCCTTGGAAGGGCAGCAGATCTGGAGGCCCTGGGCATATGTTATTAGACTCCCAGAAAGGCTTCCATTGAGCTGGAGCTGAGCTTGTTCAGTTTGCCCCAGTTCACTCCGTCCCTTAGAGTGGGGCAGTGGACGGTGCCGCCAGACAGAACCTCGTAAGGTCGAGCAGATTCAGGAGCCCCAGCAAGTCTCAGAGTTGAGAAGACAGGTGTTTAAATCTGCTGCCCGACCAGCTTCCTGTCCTGGAACATGTGACCTTGACACCTCTTGGAGAGGACTGTGCTGATCAGCCTCCCAGAGACCTGAAGTCCTTCCACATGCAGATGACGCATCCTTAACATCTCAGACCAAGACAATAGAAAGCATCTGCTGTCAGACCCCAACCTACTCAAAATGTTGGCTAGATCCTCCCCACACAGCTCATTTCACCGAAGACTGAGAGAACCTGTTTATCAAGCTGTACTTGAGCTTGATAAACTCACCCTAAGGGAAGAGTATTCTCTCCCGAAACTTTCATTGCTAGAAGCTGAGTCTACTGCAGCCACTTCCTTCTCGATGGTCCTCAACTTTAGCTCTTAGCTGCCTACTGCATCCTGTCACCTGTCAGTGGCGGCTGAGGAAGAGGCCCAACAGCTAGCCTCAGCCAGCCTCGCCCCACCTCAGGGAGCTGTAACTCTTTGGCCGCTCCAGCTGGGCCAGAGTCCCATAGATCCCCTCAGATAGTGCCGGTATGCAGACCGGTACCTTAGACTCTTCTGTGTGAGCCCTGTGACAGAGTGGTCCTCCCCGCACTGGGTCTGAGGCCATCCCTGCAGTGGCTGTCAGACACCGGATTTCCCATCCCTGCATGTGATCTGTTCCCTATCCTCTTGTCCACATCCTCTTTCCCTTAGCTGGGTGCTTCTCACTGAGGGCAACCGTGGGGATGGGAAGCCAGCGTGGACTCTGGAGAGACACCCCTGGGCTCCTGTGTCAGCTTCTGGCATTTCCTGGTTATGGGCTTGAGGTAGTCAGGCGACCCCTGTGAATGAGAGGCAACACATCATCACCTGTCCTTGGGATGTCCTCTGACGTAGGGGAAGCATCTATTACAGGCATATTCTTGGCCTACCATTGCCCAGGGTCCAGGGTGACAAGTGACTGGCAATCTTGAGGCTAAGTGGCTTTTCCATATGTACCACACCTAGACAGAGAGAGAGAGAGAGAGAGAGAGAGAGAGAGAGAGAGAGAGAGAGAGAGCAAGCTCATGGGTAGGGACCCAGGACCTTTTGACCAGAAGGTGAACACTCTCTGAGCTGCATTCACACCCACCCCTCATGGATCTCTGAGTTCAATATTAGCATTCTAGTAGGCAAGGTTGGACTGGGACAGTTATCCAGCAGCCGGGAGATGATGGGTGTCTAGGGTGTAGGATCAGGAACTACATACCCCGGCAGTCTTACCAGTGATGTATTTGCAGTGTGAACCCCATTCAATCTCTCCGCGAGGCTAGAAAGAGAGGTGACTTTTTCTCACTCTTTACAAACAGTCACCTCTTTGGTAGTTACTGGATAAGGCCTGGCATACAGTAGGTATCCGACAAATGGCATTGCTTAATTTTTAAAGTCTTTAGCCTCCCGGTAATGAGCCAACAAGGTCAGGGCCAGGAAGGTTCAGAGGCACACAAAAGACCAAGAGATAAGCAGCCTTAGCTAACCAAGGCTTTAACTTAAAAACCACCTCCCAGGTCTTTAGACAAATATGCAAATTTCATGCAAATCTAAGCTTTATTAGTAATCCTCTTCAGGAAGTCTGACTGGATGCAACCCTGTGGGGATGCTCTAGGAGGAGGTCCCTGGATCCCAGGGAGTTTGCAGTCAGGGTGTGTGTGTGTGTGTGTGTGTGTGTGTGAACACAAATACCTGGAATGCTGACTGGTGGAGAGGGAGGCATGGGGGGGGGCAGGGGGGGTGTTAGAGAGGGGAGTGGGTGCAGGAAAGGACCTCAAGGAGCCTGTAGGAGTGGCCTGCCACCAGGGACCTGACACTGTAAAATGTCCCAGGCATTTCCCCCTGTAAAATGGGTTTCAGTATAGTCCCTCCTGGAAGGACTGTGTTTGATGAGGTATGTCACGGGCCTGCACTGGGAGTTCCATCCTCTCTGCTGGCCCTGCCCCTTCCCTGCCCAGCGCAGACCCTGGAGAGCCCCTGCTCCTTCTGCTTCTTGAGTAGCAGCGGCCCTCCCTGTGCCCAGCTGCCATTAAAACACTGGGACCGGTGCCACTGGGACCTGGCTGCTTCCCAGGAGGCTCGGCTCTCTTCCCCAGTGGCTAGAGATGGTGCTGGTGGTGTTTCTTCTTCATTTAGTCAAGGACATGGAGGCCGGAGAGGTTGGGAGACTTACCTAAGGCCACGGAGCCATCTCGAGGCTAAGCTGGAAGCAGAGACCCAAGCATCCGGGTTTGGGAGGCTGTAGTCCCACAACCTTTACTACAGGTCATACAAGTTGAGCTTCACCACCCCCCTTTGATCACTGGAGGGTGAGGGGGTGTCTCTCTGGGTCCCCTTTTCTGGGCATGTGGGACCATCATCCCTGTGGAGCAGTGTGTCCTATGGCACTGACTGGTGTCCTTGGCCCCACAGATCTGTCCCTCTAGGGATAATTGGGGGTCTTACAGGAAGTACTGCCTGCTAAGGGTGTAGGGCTTCCTGTCTCGGGCCTGTGCCTCCCCCTTTCTTTTCCTTTCCCCCTCAGGTCTCTGTGTCCCCGCTTTCCTGTCCCTTCCCCTTTCCCAGCCTCAGGGCGGCAGTGTTTGGGGGAGATTATGCTGTGTTGACATTGGAATATGAATTAGGCAAGAGCCGCAGCCAAATATTGGAATTAGGGAAAGCGCGAGGCAGGCAGGGATCCAAGAGCCGCCGGCCGGGACATCTGTGTGGCGGCTGCTCCAGATGCCTGACCCCGCCGCCCACCTGGTAGCCGCTGGTCCCTGAGCCACAGCAGGCTCTGCCACAGCCAAGCTTTGGCTTGGCAACCCCCGCCACTCTGAGTCCTGCTAAAACCTCCCCTGCTAACTGTGTGCCAGGCCCAGGAGGGGAGCGAGCAGGCCTCCTGCAGTGATCCGAGAGAGGGCAGATGTGTCTGTCCTTCACCGAGCTCACTTAAAGGGCTGTCCCCTTTCTCTTTTTTGCGTTCTTTCACTTCCCTTTGGCCTAGCCCCTCCCCCTTCCCTCTCTTTCCTTTCCCCTCTGCCAAGCTAGAGATGAATCCTGGGTTTTGTGCAGGCCAGGTAAGCATTTCATCACCCAGCTAAACCCCTACCGTTAGCTCCTTGTACCAACGAGTCAGGTCAGTTCTTGCCAAGGTCTGTTGCGTGGAACCCACTTCCTGCACACTGCTAATAAGCTTTCTGGAAAGGGGGAGATGCTGTGTATATATTTGGGAAGAGCATTAAACAGGTCCACTGCAGGGATGGCTTCTTTCACAAGTAAATAGACAGGGTCGACCCTCTAAGAGGAAGAAGAGCATCCAGGGGTTCCCAAAGCTGGTGTGACAGGTGACCTTGTCCCCACTGGGTGTCTCTTTCAGATCAGTGTCCATAGAGCTGATTCGTCTTTGAACTCACCTGACGGATGGAGACAGAAGACAGGCCGCACGACCTTCTCTCCTCACCCGGATTCGTTCTTTTGGGAAAATGCAATGCGCCACTTAGCACTTCTCCACCTGTGTTCCAGGCCTGTCACCCGCGGGTGCGTACCCACGGCACTCAGGTGACAGCTAGGTGACATGTTCCAGATCAGCTCATGGAACTGTAGGACAGGAAGACACCAGCTCCCCGGGCTCCAGCACTTGTGCCCAGGACCTCTGCCTGTCCCAGTACTGCCTGGGTAGCTGACATCGTGTAAGGCAGCAGGAAGGCAGGTGCCAGAGGCATCTTGGATCAGCTCTTGAGGGCCCCAAACCGCCTTCAGCCATCCCTCTCGGTGTCCTGTCCTGTCCCCAGCTTCTGTGAAGAAGAGATTGCCCTAAATAGACTGCGAGTTCTGAGCGTGGTCCTGGTTTTCCGGCCAGCAAAGGGCGCCTCTTCTTCTCCCCTCTTCTTCCCGGGGCTCCGGGCAGCAGCTCCGGCTTTGCCTCCAGCTCACTTGCCATGGGGAGCCGGAAAGGTCCAGGTCTTTGCCTCCAGCTCAGTTGGGATGGGGAGCCAGAAAGGTCCAGGTCTTGGAAGAACTGGGCCAAGCCGCACAAGAGGCTCAGAGAAAACTTAAAAGCCTGAGACATTCCCTGGCCCCACCCTGTGAGGGTCTGGATTTCCCCTCTGAAGGCCAAGGAAGTCCTTCCAGTTCTAACAGAAGGTAAGCCTCTGCATTCTTCAACAGCACCCGCTGCCCTTTCTTCTCCTTACACCACCTTAGCCTGGCGTCTCCATCTTGTCTTTCCTGGATGATCCCAGCTGCTTACCAAGGCCTAGCTCTGGCCTGCTCTCCCACTGAAGGGCACTCAGCAGGACCTCTTAGGTCTGCACCTCTGCACGCCCTTCCCCTCTGCTCCAAGCCAGGGCCATCTCTCCCACCCAGGGCCCCAGGCCTCCCAGCCTCCGCTCTTGCTGTGTTTCTGGCCTTTCTGCCCCCTCCTTGGGATAAACAATGCGAGCTGTAGGGCCTCACCTCCTCCCGCTGCTCCTTAGAGACCCTGGCCCACACATCTCTGCTAAATTCTTCTGCATCATAGTAAAACTAGCTAAGGCCGGCGTCTCGCCCCCGTATCTCCTCTATGTTCATTAGCTCACCTAGCTCTCAATTAGAAATTCTAAATGCAAACACACTCTTTGATTTGTCCGGACAGCTCAGCAGTAATCATGCACATGTCCATCCTTGACTCTGTTGGCCAATGGCATGGTTCCTGGAAGACTGCCACTATCTGGCCTTTCTCTACCCACAGATAGCTGTTCAATTAATACACTCAGTTACTCTAATGTTTATTTACCTGGTCTCCCTGCCCCTCTGTTTCTTTTTCTCCCCCACTGTGTGTGTGTGTGCATGTGTGTATGCGTGTGTGTGTGTGTGTGCATGTGTGCGTGCATGTGAATGTTCGCGCACGTGTGTGTGTGTGTGTGCGTGTGCGTGTGCGTGTGTGTGTGTGTGTGTGTGTGTGTGTGTGTGTTTTGGGGGACATATATGCACCTGTGTATGGGCCGAGGCTCCTGAGTGCACTATTTGGAGGCCTGCGGAGGAGGTTGGACATCCTACACTGCAATCTTCTGCCTTATGCCTTTGAGTGTCTCATTGAATCTGGAGCTAAACTGGCAGATGGCAAGCTGGCAATCCTCCTGTCTCTGCTTCCTCACCCAGCCACACCCAGCCTTTTCACTTGGGTGCTGGGAATTCGAATCCAGACCCTCATGCTTGCCACAGAGCCGGCTAGCAGGCCTGGCACGTAAGTTCTTCCTCATTCTTTACTTCTGTAAATAGTAAGGCCGTGAGCCCAGCCCCTTGGAACACTGCTGCAGGCAGAGTTCACAACCAGAAGATCTTCAGAAAGCACTGGGCCGTTTCCACCCCACCTCACAGCAGTCTTGTCCAATGTGAGAACATGGCAGAGGTCTTACCTATCACAGTGCTCTGGGCACAGAGTAGGCTCAGCAAAATGTTTGCTTAGTATGCATATGACTTGCACATTCTAGCTATTTTCCAAGAAAAGCAGAGTAGCTTTTGGATGCCCGGAAAAGTCTGAAGTCAGCTGTAAGACTGGACACCTTGACAGAAGATGATTCTCACGTCTTTTGTTCCTCTCTGGACCACGAAGAACCCTGAAAGCCTGGTCACTTTCTCTGTTAAGTTGGTGTGTGTGTGGTTTTTGTCTTCAAAGCTGGCCTTGAGGATCCAGGTTGCTATGGCAACCCTGGAGCAAGGCCTTCCTTTCCTTCCATCTTGGGAGCCCTTGTTGCCATAACAACCATCGAGTCCACTCTTCTTTCCCCCACTGTGAGGAGACGAGGAGACCCATCAAAGGAGGCAGGGTCATGCTCCTTCCAAACCCCAAAGAGTCTCTGCTACCTGGTAACCAGCAGGTGAAGAAAGTTCAGGGGGAGTTGGGGCGTACACGATGTAGGGGTGACAGAGCTATGATTCCTCAGCATGCTTACTTTAGGTAGCAGAGCAGGATCTGACCTGGCTATAGGGACGCACAGCTTGAATGAGTCAGAGCTTTGTGCCAAGGGCACTGTGGCTCTAAGATAAATGTCCCCCTAGCCTCAGGTGCTTGAGTACTTGGTCCCCATCTGGTAGCACAGTTTGGGGGAGAAGTTTAGGAGGTATGGCCTTGCTGGAGAAGGCATGTCACTAGGGGTGAGCTTTGAGAGTTTTAAGACTTGAAACATTTCTATTTTTTCTCTATGTTGCTTGTGGTTCAAGATGTGAGCCCTTGGCTTCCTGCTTCTGTGGTCTTGCCTGCCACGTGCTGCCTTACTTTCCTGAGAGGAGGGACTCTGTGCCTCTGGAACTGCAAGCCTAAATAAACTCATTCTTCTGTAAGCATCGCTTTGTTATGGTGTTTTATCTCAGCAATAGGAAAGTCATCTAGGCCAGGCACCATTAGTGCCAGCACTCAGGAGGCAGAGGCAGGTATATCTGTGACAAGGCCAGCCTGGTCTACAAAGCAAGGCAGGCACAGGACAGGGCAGAAAAAACAGCATCATCATCATCAACAACAACACTAACAACAACTACCAAAGAAAAGAAAGGTAACCAGTACACTACATAAATGCAAGTAGGGTTTCCCATACCTGCTTGTCCCGCCTTGGTGAACTTCCTTTCTTCTTGCTTGTTGTCTGCACCAGAGCAGGCTCCTCCTTCTATCCTCAGGCTCCATACACCTGCCAGTCACAAGTCCTGCTCATCCTGCCTCTAGCCTTTCACGTGTATGTTCCTTTGGGTTTACCCAGCCATCTCTCACTTGGAGACCACTGTCACTTCCCTCAGGGGCTGGTGCTCCTTCCTTGTGGCTGGCACATCTGCCAAGGCTGCAGACAGGTGACTCTGGTGACTTAAAGACTGAAGCTCCCACCTGGCTTCAGGATCTGGGCTTCCACCCGGGGAAAACTGAGCAATTTGCTCAATGCTTTGCCTGTGTTCACCCTGTCCCTTCTGCCCAGGCGTGGTTCCCCAGCCTTGACAACCTGGTGCCTTCTTGTCCCTTTGAGCTTTCTTGACCTTCCACGCTGGTGGAAGACAGGGGTTTCCACTTGGTTCCCCTCCAAACTATGTTAGGGACACCAAGAGGGGCAGAGACCATTTGAATATCATCTTTGATGGAACTCCAAGCTCTCTCTACCTTAAATCTCAAGTGGTGAGGGAAGCTGCGGGGTCATCCAGGGCCCAGCAGAGAGGACAGAACTCAGACCTTTGCTGTGTGATGGGGAGGCTCAGGGACAGCTGAGCACCGCAGACGCTTATGCAAGTTAGGGGTCAGAGGGCCTGGAAGGCACAGGCAGAGGACCCAGACAGGGCCCAAGGGAGGGGGCCATTTATTTGAGAGTCTGGGCAAAGAGCAAGTCCTTTCCCCCTCTCCTCTCCGTGCAGGCAAGAGACTATCCTTGTTATTCTCAGGAGTGACCAGAGGCTCTGGTCTCTGGATGACTGGCAGAGAGAAGGGAAAGGCTGGTGAGCCCTGTTACAGCTAGTAGATTAAGGCTGCAAATCCACAATGTGACTGTCAGTACCCAGTCCTGATCGACTCCGTGGAACATGGTCAGGGAATGTGCAGGCGGTGGTGGTCAGGGAATGAATAGGGAGGTGTGAGTGGGGTGGCATGTGTGTGAAGGAGATGTGTGTGTAGAGTGTGTATGTGGCAGTGTGTGTGTGTGTGTCAGTGTGTGTGTATGGGGTATGTGTAGGGTAGTGTGTAGGATAATGTGTGTGGGGTGTATGTGTGGCAGTGTGTGTGTGTGGTGTGTGTGTGTGGGGTGGCATGTGGGGAGCAGTAATCAGGGTAAGAGGGGAAATGGAATCAGGGTAAGAGGGGAAATGAGACAAAAGCATAGGAAATCAAGGCGTCCATCCAAGAGGTCCAACACTCGGCTAGCAGAAGTTCTGGCAACAGAGAAGAGAGCATGAAGTTGTGAGAGAAACAATGCAAGAGAACTTCCCAGAATCAAAGAGCAGGGGTCCCAATGGTGAGTTCACTGAGCGTCCAACCCAAGGAGAAGAACAGGCGTGCCCCAGGAAGGGAGCTCATTGCTGTGACACAGGAGCAGCAGGTCAGGAGTGCTGCTTCTGTAGTCTGTGGGGTGAATTTAACGGGACAGGATGCGGTAGCAGAGTCATTGACCCATGTGCAAATTTTAATGGAGCCTGAAAACCTCTAAAATAACAATAAAAAGACCTAAAGGTAATAAAGCAAAATTACCAACAATGAATAAAGTAGAGAAATTTACCTAAAGGTAAGATCCATCAGGGCTGGGCTGCAGGCGAACAGAGTGGTACAGCTTTGGGTTAGACCCCTTCTTTATTTAAAGTTGAAGGTTTGGGGCTCCGGAGGGAGCTCAGTAACTCAAGTACAAGGAGTGGACTAGATCTGAGCACTTCCTAAAAAACTGGGTGTAGTGACCGATGCTTGTAATCCCAGCACCCGGGAGGTGGGAGTCTTTGAGTCTTGACTGCCAGGCCCCCTAGAGTAGGTGATGAGCTCCAGGCCTCAATAGCGGTGGCGAGCATTCTCCACTGAAGCCTTGAGAATGACATCTGAAGTTGTCCTACATACACACACACACACACACACACACACACACACACACCTGCTCACACCCAAGCATGCATGTGCAAGCACACACACTTATAAAAGGCTTGAGAGATGGATCAGCAAGTCAGAGCATTTGCTGAGTAGGTATGAGGGCAATTCCAGGACTGTGACTGGCGGACACAGGAAGCATAGGGATGTGATGGCTGCTTGGCTAGATCTAGGTTCTGTGAGAGACTCTGCCTCAAAGCAAGAGTGCAGAGCAATAGGCCTCATGTCTTCCTGTGGACTCCTTATATGTACTGGAGCCCTATACATGTACATATAACACACACACATATATACCACACTTACACACACATATATTCTCACATAAACAAATATATATAATAACTATATAGTATATAATTATAATAGTATATAATATATAGTAAATATAAAATATACAATAAACATATAACATATAATATATATACTATATATCCACATGCATACATATGCACATATATTAACACATACAAACAGGGAGATAAAAAGAAGTTGGGACAGAAATAGGGGTTTCAACAGAGAATAGGAAAAGGCAAAGAATTCCTTAAATAATGGTTCAGGGAGACCAAGCAGACGATAGGGCGTTTACCAGGGCAGCAGGAAGCCAGAAGATCTAAGGCCAGGGACTCTGTCCCCAGGAACATAGATGGGCAAATTATAGATGGGCTTGGCAAATTATGGGACAAGTTTGGTCATGTGGAAAATTACAGTGAGAGCTTGGAGAATTTTGTCAATTGTCCAAATAAAATAAACCCAAGCTGATGAACAATAGTAATAACTGACAAGGAAACCAAAGAGAGACGAAGCAGTGATCTACTAGCTGGCCTGGGAATAACCGTACTTAGGTTGTGATGAGAGTGAAAGATACAGTGAGCATTTAGAAAACCTGAGGGGGCGGGGGAGGGAGGAGTGGGCTGGGGAAGGGGGGAGGGGCTGGAGAGATGGCTCAGAGGTTCAGAGTTCCTGAGTTCAATTCCCAGCAACCACATGGTGGCTCACAACCATCTGTGATGAGATCTGGTGCCCTCTTCTGGCCTGTAGGCATACATGCAGGCAGAACTCTGTATACTTTATAAAATCTTTTTAAAAAGAGGCAGTCATCTGGGGAGCCTGCAGGGAGAGCAGGAATGCTTGGGGAAGAGGCCCACCTCAAGGCTAAGAGGAAGACATGGGAGGGCCTTCAGAGCACAGGTGTCTCTTAGAGACTGGGACGAGCCGGCTAAAGTTCAAGGAGAAGGAAGCGGGACAGCTGGGGCCTGCCTGCTATTTCCAGCCATGAGCCCGCTGCTTCCCTGGAGTCAGTCAACTGCAACTCGGGGATGTTTGAGAGAGGAAAAGAATGTGAGCATTGAACACGGGCAGGCTTAAAAAAAACCTTATTATCCTTTAAAAAATACACTATAGGCATTATTTGCATAGCATTTACATTGTATTACATATAATAAGTGATTCTGAGATGATTTAAAGCATGGGAGGTTGAAGGTTATATGCAAATAGGACACTGTGCCATTGAAGGATGTGGGCTCCCCAGATTTGGAACTTGTGGGGACCTTGGAGCTCATGGGAGGGAACCCAGGATGACTGTCATGGCTATCCAAATAGATTTCGGGTAATACTTGGGTGAAAACAAAACTCATTTATGACATTTTGGATAAACAGCATATCCAAACTTAAGGGACACAGTGATGGTGGTTCTAAGAGGCAAATTCATAGTGCTAAGAGCCTACGTTAAAAAAACTGGACATATTTCATTCTTATGCCTTTCAGCACACCTGAAATCTCTAAAACAAGAAGAAATCACACCAAAAGGAGTAAGTGACAAAAAAAAGAACTGAACCCAGCATTGAAATCAATAAAATAAAAACAAGGACAACAATACAGAGACAATGAAATAAAGACTTGATTCTTTGAGAAAATAAGATTGTCAAACTTTGTCCAAAAAGCTAGGTATCAAGAAAACAAATAGCCTAACTTAAAAATGAGGCACAGGTCTAAACAGAAAATCACAGAGGTGGGGTATAGTACAAGGTGGGGTAGGGGAGTAGATAGGTCTCCCTAGGACAGGGAAATGGACTAGAGAGTTATGGGTGGATGGTAAGAGGGACTGGAATGGGAAGATCAAGTAGAAGTGGGGATACAGGAGGCAATATTGGGAGACAGCTAAAATTAGGGACCATTTGAGGGGTGGTATCAAAACCTAATGCAGCAGAAGTTTTGTAAAATATTCACATCTATTTAGGAGATCTAAATGAAATCACTAAATAACAAGGGAAACATGCCTCTCTAGCCATCTTTTGTCACCAAATGAAGCTTCCAGCACTGGGATGGGGTTACTTCTAAGTGTTGGCCAAGGGCTTCCATGGGAATGTCCAAACAGCGCAGGCTGTTGTCAAGACTACAGGCTGCTCTCCACAAATGGTCCCATCTTTGTAGACAGCACTCTCACTACTCGTTGCAACATGGAGAAGTCAAGCTGCTGCCGACAACGAGCCTTCACCCCTACGTGCTAGCATCTTTGGTACAGGAAATTACTCTACATGCTACCAAAATGTAAACACCAAGTGAGCCACAAAACCTTTGCTCTAAAATGATGCTTTCAAGATAAACTAGGGCAATGTGGCACAAAGTTTATTGGAGTAACCACCCAATATCTGATCTGACTTAAGGCCCAGTCCACAAGATGGAGCCCAGACTTGGGTGTCTAAGAACCTGAGACCAGATAGCCCAGGGTACTAGGGTAGAACTAAACACTACTGCTTAAAAAAAAGAGGTAACCTCTGGGTGGTGGTGGTGCTAACCTTTAATCCCAGCACTTGGGATGCAGAAGCAGGTGGATCTCTGAGTTGGGGATCTCCACAACAGTTGGGGCTGTTACAGAGAAAAACTCTCAAAACAAAAGAAAAGCAGCACTAGAACTACTCCTAATGGTGTTAGCTTTACTCCAGCATTAGATCCTCATTCAGCCACCATCAAAGAAGCTTACTCTGGCAGCAGATAGGGACAAATAGAGACCCACGTACAAATACGATACAAATGAGTGAGAGACCCTGAAATATTCAGCCCTAAATGGGATGTCTGTCAAATCCCTCCCCTCAGCTCCGTGAACCCCGCAGAACAGGAGGCAGGAAGAGCATCCTTTGCGTGTGTGTGTGTGTGTGTGTGTGTGTGTGTGTGTGTATGTATGTATGTATGTATATAATCATTTCCAGCTTAGTTATTTTATGGGATTCCTCAGTGTGTGAACAATTGGGTCTCTGCATCTTTAGCTGTTTCTTGAACCTTTTCTTGGGCTTGTTTTCTTCTGTTTGTCTTTCGATGTACTAGTTTCTGTTTTATTATATTTTGGTTTGTTTAATTCTTATCCCATACAAGCCCATTTGTTTTCTAATGAGAGACAGAAAGGGAGTGGGCCTGGGTAAGAAAGGAGGTGGGGAGGGACTGGGAGGAGTAGAGAGAGGGAAACCTATAATCAGGGTTGATTACAGTGATGTAATGTGATGTATATGATGGGGTGGGGAGAACGCTAGTTTCAATAAAAGAGGAAAAAAATGGGCAGATGCAACAGATTTCATGCCCCCACGCAGCCGAGTGTCCAGAGATAGACAGCTCAGGCAGAGGCTTGGCTTCCCAGAAGGTCCCTTGACAGGAAGCATAAGGACAGGAAGTCAGAAGGTGTTGCTGGAGGAGAGCAGCTGTTTCTGAGGATCTTGCAGCCTGCTGAAATGCTCCGTAATTCACAGCACCCACAGAATGCCATGCCTGCCCGTGGCTGCCCACTCACAATCCTGAGGTCAAACAAGCTCCTGACCTTCAACTCAAAAATGTCACTACTGCCTGCCACGGCCTATGAAGGACAAAAATCTCTTTGTGATGTCCTGCTTTTACAATTAAGTTTGGACAATTTAAGAGTGTTCTGTCTTGATTTCTCTAGACAGGATCTCATGTAGCATAGGCTAGCTTCAAACTCACTCTCCAAGGCTAACCTTGAACTCGCAATCTTCCCCAGTCCGCTTCCCACATGTTGGAATCACAGGCACTCACCACCATACCCAGCTAAGGTTCTGCTTTTTTAAATACTTCTAAATTTAACTAACTCTATTTGCTCATTGCACAGTGACATGAGAAGCATTGTCTCTGTGTTCCTGTTGGGGACATGGCTTCTTTGGTAGCTCACAGAGGGTTTGGGTTCTTGGCAGTCACTGGGGAGAGTTCTATTCACAGAGGACAGAACATGAGCCCTAACTACACCCCATCCCATCTCTCTATTTGCTTGTGTGGGCATGTGTACCACTGTGGGAATCTCCTCTCTCCATGTGAGTCCTGGGGACTGAACTTCCATAGTCAGGCTTAGTGGCAAGTGCCTTCGCTCACTAAGCCATTTCGCTGGTCCCCCAATCTACTTTTCATAAATGAGTTTTCTTTTCACCCAAGTATTACCCGAAATCTATTTGGATAGCCGTGACAGTCATCCTGGGTTCCCTCCCATGAGCTCCAAGGTCCCCACAAGTTCCAAATCTGGGGAGCCCACATCCTTCAATGGCACAGTGTCCTATTTGCATATAACCTTCAACCTCCCATGCTTTAAATCATCTCAGAATCACTTATTATATGTAATACAATGTAAATGCTATGCAAATAATGCCTATAGTGTATTTTTTAAAGGATAATAAGGTTTTTTTTAAGCCTGCCCGTGTTCAATGCTCACATTCTTTTCCTCTCTCAAACATCCCCTAGTTGCAGTTGACTGACTCCAGGGAAGCAGCGGGCTCATGGCTGGAAATAGCAGGCAGGCCCCAGCTGTCCTGCTTCCTTCACCTTGAACTTTAGCGGGCTCGTCCCAGTCTCTAAGAGACACCTGTGCTCTGAAGGCCCTCCCATGTCTTCCTCTTAGCCTTGAGGTGGGCCTCTTCCCCAAGCATTCCTGCTCTCCCTGCAGGCTCCCCAAATGACTGCCTCTTTTTTAAAAGATTTTATAATGTATACAGAGTTCTGCCTGCATGTATGCCTACAGGCCAGAAGAGGGCACCAGATCTCATCACAGATGGTTGTGAGCCACCATGTGGTTGCTGGGAATTGAACTCAGGAACTCTGAACCTCTGAGCCATCTCTCCAGCCCCTCCCCCCTTCCCCAGCCCATTCCTCCCTCCCCCGCCCCCTCAGGTTTTCTAAATGCTCACTGTATCTTTCACTCTCATCACAACCTAAGTACGGTTATTCCCAGGCCAGCTAGTAGATCACTGCTTCGTCTCTCTTTGGTTTCCTTGTCAGTTATTACTATTGTTCATCAGCTTGGGTTTGTTTATTTTATTTTATTTTATTTGGACAATTGACACAATTCTCCAAGCTCTCACTGTAATTTTCCACATGACCAAACTTGTCCCATAATTTGCCAAGCCCATCTATAATTTGCCCATCTATGTTCCTGGGGACAGAGTCCCTGGCCTTAGATCTGGCTTCCTGCTGCCCTGGGTAGGATTTTTGCCCTCTAATGGCTTTGTAGTTGCTAAAAGTCTTTCCCTATTCTTTAGGCTGTTGTTTTGTCCTAATGACAAACTAATGACAAATGTCGCCTCTTCTATCAGGTTCAATTGCTGGTTTAGGTTGAGGTCTTTGATCCATTTGGAGTTGATGTTTGTGCTGGGTGGTAAGTATGTCTCAATTTCGATTCTTCTACATGTAGCCACCCAGTTTGGCCAGTACTACTTGAGGAAATTGCTATCTTTTCTTCCAGTGTGTATTTCTGGCTTCTTTACCAAAACAAACAAACAAACAAATAAATAAATAAAATTCAGGTTTCCTTAGGTGTATAAATTTATACCTGCTTTCTAAACTTGATTTTATTGATCGATATGTCTGATTTTGTACCAATATCATGCCGTTTTTATTATTATAGTTCTGCAGTACAATTTGAGGATGGTGACCTCCAGCAGTTCTTTTATTAATCAGGATAGTTTTAGTTGTCCTGGGTTTTTTGTGTTTCTATATGAAACTGAAAATTGTCCTTTCAAGATCTGTGAAGAATTGTGGTGTAATTTTGTTAGGGATTTCACTGAATCTGTGGCTGGCTTTTAGTAGAATGGCTATTTTTATTATGTTAATCCTATCAATCTGTGAGCATGGGAGATCTTTCCATCCTCTGATATCTTCTTCAGTTTCTTTCATTAATGCCTTAAATATTTTATCATACAGATAAATCTTTCACTTGTTTGGCTAGAGTTACCCCAAAGATATTTGAGGTTGTTGTGAAAGGGGTTGTTTCTCTGATTTCTTTCTCAGTCCATCTGCCATTTGTATATGGGAGGGCAAGCAGTTTTTGTATCCTGCTACTTTGCTGATGGTGTTTATCTGCTGTAGGAGTTTTCTGGTAGGATTTTTAGGACCTCTCATGTACACTATTATGTCATCTGCAAATAAAGATAATTTGACTTCTTTTCCTTTGCATCCCTTTGATGATCTTCAGTTGCCTTACTGCTCTAAAATGCTATATGGAATGGGCATGGACAGAGCAGACAACCTTGTCTTATTCCTGGTTTTAGTGGAATTGCTTTGAGTTTTGCCTGCTTTGAGTTTGGCACACCTAAGTTGATGTGGGCTTCAGGCTTGCTGTGAACTGCCTTTGTTGTGTACAGGCATGTACCTTGCTGTGAACTGCCTTTATTGTGTACAGGCATGCACCTTGGATCCCTAGTCTCTCCAGGACTTTTACCATGAAGGGTGTTGAATTTTGTCAAAGGCCTTTTCGGCATCTAATGAGTTGATCTTGTGGTTTTTGTCTTTCAGTTTGTTTATATGGTGGAATATACTTATGTATGTGGAACTATCCCTGTATCTCTGGAATGAAACCTACTTGATCCTGGTGGATAATCTTTTTGATGTGTTCTTGAATTCAGTTTACAAGTATCTTATTGAGAATTTTTGCATCTATGTTCATAAGGGGAATTGGTCTGCAATTATTTCTTTGTTGGGTCCTTATGTGGTTTGGTTCTCAGGGTAACTGTGGCTTTGCAAAACAAGTTAGGCAATGCTCTTTCTGTTTTTATTCTGTGGAATAATTTAAGGAGTATTGGCATTAATTCTTTGAAAGTCTGGTAGAATTCTGTGCTAAAGCCATCTGGCTGTGGGCTTGTTTTGATTGATAGACTTTCAATAACTGCTTCTATTTCACTAGGGGTTATAGGTCTCTTTAAATTGCTTATTTGCTCTTGATTTAACTTTGGGAAGTTGTATGAATTGAGAAAATAACCCATTTCTTTTAGATTTTTCCAATTTAGAGGAATGTGGGTTTTTAAAGTATCTCCTTATGATTCTCTGGATTTCCTAACTTTGTTAATTTGAATATTCTCTGTCTTTTAGTTCATCTGGACAAGATTTGACAATCTTATTTTCTCAAAGAACCATGTCTTTATTTCGTTATCTCTTTGTACTGTTCTCGTTTTTTATTTTATTGATTTCAATCCATGTTCAATCCTTTCTTGCCACCTACTCCTTTTAGGTGTGATTTCTTCTTTTTGTTTTAGAGATTTCAGGTGTGCTGAAAGGCACTAGTATGAAACAGCTCCAGTTTTTCTTAAAGTAGGCAATTAGCACTATGATTTTGCTTCTTAGAACCGCCATCACTGTGTCCCATAAGTTTGGGTATGTTGTACATTCATTTTCATTCAATTCTAAAAAGTCTTTCTTTCTTGATTATTTTTGTTCAGTAGAGAGTAGGTCATCTTCCGTGAGTTTGTAAGCTTAATGTTGTTTCTGTTGTTGATATTCAGCATTAATCCATGGTGGTCAAATAGAATGTAGGGTATTATTTCAATTTTCTTGAATCTGTTGAGACTTGCTTTGTATCCAAGTAGGTGGTCCGTTTCAGAGAAAGTTCCACAAAAGGCTGAGAGAAAGGTATATTCATTTGTGTTTGAATGAAATGTTCTGTAAATATGTTAGGTCCATTTGGTTTATAATACCATTTAGCTTTAGCATTTTTCTGTTTAGGTTTTGCCTGGATAGCCTGACTATGGGTGAGAATGGGATATTGAAGTCTCCCTCTATCACTGTGTGGGGGTCAGTATGTGACTTAAGCAGTAGTAGTGTTTCTTTTATACACTTGGGTGTCCTTGTGTTTAGTGCATACATGTTATGAATTACAATATCCTATTGGTGGGTTTTTTCCTTTGATGACTATGTAATGTCCTTCCCTAACTCTTCTCATTAGTTTTGGTTTGAAGTCTATTTTGTCAAATATTAAAATGGCCACCAGCTTGCTTCTTAGGCCTATTTGCTTAGAATATGTTTTTACTCTGAGGTGGTGTCTATCCTTGTTGTTGAGGTGTGTTTTTTGGATGCAGCAGAAAGATGGATCCTGTTTTCACATTCATCGTTAGTGTGTGTCTTTTTATTGGGGAATTGAGACCACTGATATTGAGAGATATCAGTGAACAAACAGTATTTGTGGATTTCTGTTATTTTGTTATGTGGGGTGTGTGTGTATTGTAGATAGATGTTACTTAAATTTGGTATTATCATGGAATATATTATTTTATCCACCTATTGTGACTGGAAATTTTGCTGGGTATAGTAGTCTTGGCTGGCATCTGTGGTCTCTTAGCATCTGCAGCACATCTGTCCAGGCCCTTTTGGCTTTTAGAGTTTCCATTGAGAAGTCAGATCTTTTATATATAGGTTTGCTTTTGTATGTTACTTGGTATTTTTCCCTTGTAGCTTTTTTTTTTCTTTTTTGTTCTGTACATTCAGTATTTTGATCATAATGTGCCAAGGGGACTTTCTTTTCTGGTCAAGTCAATTTGGTGTTCTGTGTGATTCATGTACCTTAATAGGCACCTCCTTCTTTAGGTTAGAAAAGTTTTCTTCTATGCTTTTGTTGAAAACATTCTGTGCTTTTGACCTGGGTTTCTTCTGTTTCCTCTATTCCTGTTATTTTTAGATTTGGTCTTTTTATAGTGCCCCATATTTCCTGGATGCTTTGTGCTAGGTTTTTTTTAGATTTAACATTTTCTTTGACCAAGGTATCCATTTCTTCTATCGTATCTTCAATGCCTGAGATTCTTTCTTCCATCTTTGTATTCTATTGGTGAGGCTTGCCTCTGAAGTTCCTGAATTTTTTATTTCCAGATTTCCCTTGGTTTGGGTTTTCTTTATTGATTCTATTTCTACTTTTAGGTCTTAGACAGTTTTATTCATTTTCTTCCAGGGTTTGTTTGTACTTTCATAGATTTCTTTATGGATTTATTCATTTCCCCTTTAAGGACCTCTATCATATCCAAAAAGGATATTTTCAGGCCCCTGTCTGCGCTTCAGCTGTACTGGAATACCCAGGGCCTACTGTGGTAGGGTTGCTGGGCTCAAAAGGAGACACATTGTCTTGGCTGATTTTGATTGTCTTTTTTGCTGGCATCTAGGCATCTGGGTTGAGAAGACTGTAATTCTCAGTTTTGGTATCTGGTCTTATCTTTTATTTTTGTTAGGTGGGTGCCTTGTTTCTTGGTTTCTGGTGCCCTTTCTGGTTCTGAGGAGGATCTGGTGTCTATGTGCTACCTGGTGGGGAATTCTTGTACAATCCTGCTCTGTGTGGCCATTGGGGGTAAAATGAGTTTCTAGGTACTGGGAACTGACACTTAAGAATGGAGGTGGGGAATGGAAAGATGGCTCAGCGGTTAAAGAGCACTGACTGCACTTCCAGAGGTCCTGAGTTCAATTCCCAGCAACTACTTGGTGGCTCACAACCATCTGTAATGGGATCTGATGCCCTCTTCTGGTGTATCTGAAGACAGCTATAATTGTACTCATATACATAAAATAAATAAGTCTAAACAATAAAAGGATGGAGATGGGTTAGGAGGGGTGGTGCCGAGGGGGCCTACAGGAGGGAGGCAAGCAGGGTGTTCTACCAGGATCTGCTCAGTCCCCTGGGAGTGGGGGCTGGGCTGGGCTGAGTCTGAGGTATTGGATTTTGAAGTGAGCAGGAGTTGGGGTAGTGTGCTGCACTGGAGATGGAGGCTGGTGGGGTGGCAGAGAGCAGGCTCCAGTTCCTGCTCTGCCGCAGAGCTGGGGGGACAGATTTGGGGCAGGGAAGAGGGAGAGGTGGAGATCTCCATTTAGCCTACCTGCTTCCCCAGCTGCCTGGTTCCCAGGGAATGTTGCACATTTTCAAGGGGATCAGTAATGAGAAGGGTTTGGTAGCCTTGACTGGTTTCCACACACATTATTTAGGTGGGAACAGATTGAACTTGAGAGTTTCAGGATTTTCACACGACCTTTAAATACTCCAGATTTGCAATTTCCTTCTTTAATTCAAAACTGTATGGTCTTGGAAAGAAAACATTGAATTGGATGCTGTTGTCCTGCAAATCGGCCTCTTCCCTCCCGCCCTCTCCAGCCGGCCCACTCGCTACCCAGCAGGCAAGCTTCATCTGGCCTCCATCCACACTCCGCTGTGGGAACCGCTTGCTTAGAATTCACCAGCCCCCCAGAGGCCTCGGCTAGGGGTCTGGTGCTGTTTCCTTCAAGCCAAATTTAAATCTCCTTGAATGTCCCCCTACCTTGGCTTTGCGTCACAAAGGAGCCCTACTTTATTGATACTATAAAATGGAAACAAACCAAACTGCTGGCTGTGGAGATGACTGAGTGGGTGAAGTGCTTGCCATGCATGCTAGCTTAGCGGCAATTCCACTAGGGCTCCCCGGGGACCTAGCAAGGGCTTCTATAGCGTCAGCTGCTGCCATCACCCCGCCTATGGAAGGATTGTCCACCACTGCAGCTCTCCCTCCCCCTCTCTCTTTCTCCCTCCCATCCTTCTCTCCTCTTTTCCTTCTCTGTGCCCAGCCTTGTCTCTGCCCTCATGGTTCTGTTCCCTGTCTGTCTACATGTCTACTTGCGTTTCTATCCTTTCTCTAGGTCTTCCCCCTCCCCCCATAAACCTCCTTACATCAGAACAGTTGCATGGCCTAAGTACTCAGGGGCATATTTTGGCATGGGGCCCACCAGGTACCCCCTCATGACACATGATATGTCATGACAATGCAGTCATGAAGACCTGAGTTTGGTCCCTAGATCACATAGAAAAACCCCTGGCCTGCTGGTAATGCACTTGTGACCCTAGTACTGCAGAGGCAGAGACAGGAAGATCCTGGGGTCATCAAGCAGCCAGCCTAGACTAATCAGCCAGGCCCAGGACTCAGTGAGACTGTCTCAAAGAATAAGGTAGACGGTTCCTGCAGAACAAATGAATGTGCACACACATTCTCGAGGGCACACACACAGATACACACATGCACACACAGAGACACGCATGTGTGCACACGTACACAAAACAACAAAGCAAACTCCTTCCCTATCTTCACTGTTTATTCTTTTTACTTTATTGTCTTTGTTTTGAAAAAAAAATATTTACATTGATTGATTGACTGTGTATGTGTGAGAACCAGCTATGGGTGGGAACCAGGATCCAGGAGGGAGTGAGGGAGGCAAAGTCACCAACCTATAAAACTGAGTCTGGAGGCCCACACTGAGTACAGATCTAATGTACTATATAGCAACAGCATTTTTATACAGCCTTTGGACCAATAGGGAATTGACATGAGTTCTGGGGTGGCCAACCATCCCATTGTCACTATGGGGAGGGGCCAGGCTGCCAGTCCTCAAGTGGACTTCAGTGCAGATGAGAGAGGCAGCCACTGCCCGGTTCTAGGCCCAATCTGAGGCTCACTAATTTGCTAGTATCCTCTACCTTGTGTCATGCTACAGCTCGACGTGCCAGCAGACGTGGACATTCACACTACAGGGTGGTGTGGAAGACTTCCTCACTGAGCTCCGGGCCCCACGCAGGGACTGCTGCTTCCACATGTCTGTAGCACAGGTATGGGCACACAAAGGATATGGAGTGCTTGAGGCCAGAGGACAACTTGCAAGAGTCAGTTCTCTTTCTCTCTCTTGGTTTTGTGAGACAGGCTGTGTAGCTTTCACTGTCCTGGAACTCACTCTGTAGACCAGGCTGACCTCGAACTCAGAGATCCACCTGCCTCTGCCTCCCGAGTGCTGGGATTAAAGGCATGCGCCACCACCACGGAAGCCTGGCTTCAGTTCTCACAATCTATGAAGAGTCCTGGGAATCAAATTCAGGCTATTGGACTTGGCAGCAAGTGCCTTTAACTGCTGAGCCATGTCTGAATCAATCCTGCTGGTCCTTCTTTGTGATCTCAGAGGACTCTCTGTGGCCCTGTATGATCACCCGTGTGGATTATTCCCTTGCTGAATTCCCATCTCTAAGTCCCATCTTCCCTTAATTCCCCTCCGAGGGGAACTCCATATCCCTTGGAGTTCTCTTAAGGCTCCAGGGGATGAAGCCGGCTGCATTTCCAGAGAGGTCTTGACCGCTCCTCACTTCTAAGATAGCCAAAGCATTTGTCTCCTCACTGTCTTCTGACTCTTATCTGCGGCAACTGAAGCTTGGGCGGTTCCAGGCCCCTCCCTCCTCAGTTAGCATCTCCCCCTCTAAGATCAGCTCCACTGGAACCGGCCACACCCTCTGATCTCAGCAGGGGCCTCCGCTGTCCCAGGCTTGCGCTCACTCCCTTGTTGTTCTTGGAATGTCTGGGAGGGCACTTTCTCACTGTCACGGTTTCTTTTTCTAAAAGAGAGTCTTGGTATTAACTAGAGCCTGGGCAGCAGCACCTGCTTGCGATCCCAGCTCTTGTGAGCAAAGTAGAATAAGGTAGGAAAGAGCGATTGTTCTTGGCCTTTATTTGATTTATTGACTTACTTAGGACACGGCTTGTACCACTCATTTCCAAGCATGATGTCACTTGCTACCTGAAACAGAATAACCTGGAGAAACAGCTGCAACAATAGGTTGTCCTTAACGACCTGATCACCAAAAGCTTACTCCAGAGAGATTCCTGCAACAGGAGGTGGAGGCAGGAGGATCACAAGTTCAAGGTTAGATTTAGCTACATAGGAAGTTTGAGGTCAGCTTGGGCTATACCAGAACCTGTCTTACAAAAACGAGACAAGCCCCAAAATGATAATGAAGAGGCTTCAGATTAACTAGTTAGATTCTCCTGAGAACCCAAGGTTGCGCAGAATGTCATCCTCTGAAGCAGCGTGGATGGCCTCATCACTGACCTCTGGAGGACATGTCCATCTGTCTCCATGAGTTTCCAGCTCTCCCCTCAGAGTTCTGGATCCACCCTTCAGGGAGAGGTGTGGTGAGAGCCAGGAGAAATTCTCTGGGTTACAGCAGGCCTAAGGCAGAGGCGTCTCCTGTGTGCGTGCGTCCCCAATGTCTCCTGCTAACTCAGCCACACTTGCTCAATCTCACCATGAACACTCCCAAGGGGCAGGGAGGGTGTACACAGCACCACCAGCACTCCTCTCCTCTCCCACCTGTCCTCACAGTCTGTCTGTTCTCTGAGGTAGGGAGGTGTTTTAGCTATTTTTGAGCCATGGGCAGTATATTAGTGGTTTGATGAAGCTCATAGGCAATTTCGTTAAACAGACAAACAAACAAAAAACAGAAAAGATTTTAAATCAATTAACAAAACATTTAGGATTGTGAAGGAAGGCAGTTGGAAGCATTTATTAAAATATTAGAAAACTGCAATTATAGTATTGTATATTTATCTATATCATCACAGTAAAAAACCACCTTAAGTTCAAAGCACTGATGACCCTAGATGGTATTTTGAGACATCTGCGATGCTACCTGTGATAGAAGGATGTATATTTTTATTCTGTAGTTTGGCACTTATCAGGGATGGTGTTATGGTCTGAAACTGGATTATCCAGGTTCAAGGTCTCACTCAGCTGGTGATGCTATCTTGGGAGGTTCTGGAAACTTTAGTTGGAGGAAGTGGGTCACTGGGGGGGCATGGCCATGTTCCCAGGGAAACTGACGTTCCTTTTTGAAATCTTAAGTCTTATTAACAAAAGAATCTGGAACAGCCCTGGAAGGAAGAAGGGCTGTTCTAAATTTTATTAGAGAAATTTTATTAGAGAAATAAGGCAACTTAGAGAGAAACAGCAGGGCAGGGAATACTTTTGTACTTGGAGCCACTGATAGAAGGGAGGTGGAACAGAGGGAGACCCCACACTGCTGTGGTGAGGCCACAGGAGGGGTTTGGGATCAGCCTGCAGCCAGGTAACAGAAAAGGGATTTGGAGAGCTTCGGAGAAAGCTCAGGGTGTCAGGAAAGCATACTCAGGCGTTGGTCAGCATCCAACAGAAAAGGAGAAAAGGAAAAGCCACATTGTTCTGGGTAACTTGGAAAAGCTGGTGGGCTCTGTAGTGCCATGGGACAGAAGCGATGTGAGCCTCTGCCCAGATGGGAATTTTGGAGAGTAAGTCGCAGCATGGCTTCAAGTGAACCAACTCTCCTGGGATTGGGGTTGGTGTGGAGGTGGGGGGCAAGGACGCCTGGTCACGTGATTGACAGGCACAGCTGCATTAACTTCTTAAAGAAGGAGACCGCATCAGGCCTCTACCCAGGGATAGAACTTATAATCTATTCTTTTGGACAGGGGAAAGTAGCTTTTCCTTAACAGTCCCCAACAAAACCCAAACACCTCTACCTTTAAAACAACTTTTAAAGGTTGTGTGCAGCGGTGTGTTTGTGTATGCACACATGTGCCATGGAACAAATGAGTTACAGGACAGCTTTCAGGAGCTGTTTCTCCCCTTCCACATGTGGGACCCAGGGATTGAACTCAGATCCTCAGGCTTGGCAGTGGGTGCCTTTACCCACTGAGCCATTGCTGCAGTTAACCGCCACCTTTAACACTGTAATATAAGTCCTAAGGAGGTGGGTAGCTGGTGTTTACCTTCCCAGGGTTATCTAGGAAATAGGAGGTAGGGTCTGAAAGAACCCTTATTGGTATAAGATACCCCAAGATAAAGTTCTTAGCAAAAAGGAGATTTATTTGTTCTAGAGGGACAGAGGGCAGGGATAAGAGACAAAGACAGGGAGATAGGACAAGGGAGCAGGGGAAGGGCACTGATGGGGAAGGGATGCTTGTCCCAAGGGACAAAGGGCTGCCTCTGGATAGAGACAGACTTTGCTCATAGCAAAATAGCATTTTATAAATGTAAAGAGGGAACCCAGTATTAGAATGAGGTGTTTAATTTTAATTGGGCATGTTAATTAGAGTAGCCAGAAAAGAGTTTTTGATTGCTGGACTTCAATACTTTGATAGCTAGACCTTGGTAGCATCACAGAGAACAGACCTGGGTGGCTAGCTTTAGGAATGTAATCTAATTGTTTTTAGCAAGGGAGAGGGGATGGGGGGGGGAGAGCAAGGCCAGTCAGAGCCATATTTGCCATGCTTGGGCTGCTAGAATTCCTTCAGGAAGCTCATGTCAATATGTTAAAGGGTTTCTTCCCAGAACTCACTCTCCGTAGACATCTGTTGACTGTGTTTCTAGGATGTGACTCCCTTGGGGTTGGGGGTGTAGCTCAGTGGGTGCTTACTTCCTACGTAAGCAACTGGACTCTAGTTTGAACCCCCAGTACTATGTAAAAGCTGCTGTGGCAGCATATGCCCATCATTTTAGTGCTGCTGAGGTGGGGACAGGAGGACCCTTGAGCTTTCTAGCTTAGTGGTGAGCTCCAGTTTTAGTGAGAAACCCTGTCTCAAAGGAGTAAGTTAAAGTCTATAGAGAAAGACATCTGACAGTTTACCTCCAACACACACATAGACACACAGACACAGAAACATGCACACGTATACATGCATACACATACACACAAACACACCCTTTTCTACACACGTGTACTCCCACATATGCTCACCCAGGCACAGACACATGAACATGCATGCACATGATTACACATATACACATATACTCATGCACACATACAATGCATGTTCCTATATTAATTATTAATAGGTAACAAACAAACCCACAAACCAGTAACTTTGAAGAACACTACTATTCCTTATGGGTCTATGGGTGGTCCTGCTGAGTGGGGCCAGATGCTGTTGTCCAAATGGGTTCTTGTGGTCCCTGGCAGATTGGCCAGGGTCTAGTGATCTAGGTCAGCCTTGGCTAGGACAGCGTGTCTCTCCACTGTATGGTTTTCAAACTGTGTTTGACTCAATTTGATTGCTGTCTTACCAGCCAAAGTAAGTCACTGTGTCCGGCCCAAAGCCAGTGTTGGAGGACATTACCCAAGGGCAAGGGCGTAGGGAAGCATAAAAAACGTGGCCACTAATGTAATCAATCTGTCATCTTCACAATTAAAGGGTTAGCTTCAAATTCTTGGTGAAGTAAGTCAGACTTAAATCAATAGATACACACATAAATAACGCTTGAGTGTAAGGTGGCCATTTATAAATTCGTCTAGTGGTAGAGCCTCTTGTGGCTATAGCTAAAGTGTTTGAAAAATGCTATCTGTAGAGGCTGGCTGGTTACTCTCCCATTACTTTTTCTTTAGCTGGACCACAAAGCTGGTTGGGTTGTCCCTTCCCGTTTGAAGCACCATCAGTCCAGCATCCTGCACCATTTTTCACAGAGATGTTTTTCCTTCCCCCGAGGACAGAGGCAACAGCCTAAAACATACTTTCCCTGGCACTTGACTGTGAGTTGCTACTTGCATCAGACATTCTGGCAGCAGCTCAGCTGCTCAGGGTCAGAGCTCAGCTTCCCTGAAACAACAAACATGCACTCCCCCAGCCTTGCTCATGTCAGGTAGAGGTGGCGGGGCGGCAGCATGGAGTACAGGACACGGTCAGAGCGGGAGCTGCCAACCACGGCTGATGGGGCCATGTTGACCTCCAATCTTGAGTGGCATTTGGCACAGGATGTGGTCCTGAGTGTGAATCCTGCCTCACCATGCACAGTCCACGTGGTTCTCAGTAAGTAGGCAGGCAGTTTAGAGCCCCAGCCTCCAGGGAATGTCCTCTACCTATACAATGGAAGGATTCAGTCTTATCAGCTCGTGTGAGGATTACACACATGGTACTGTCATGCTTACAACTTTTCTTCCCTTTCTCCTCCCTTTCTCCTACCCTTGAAAATTAATTTTTTAAATTATGTGTATTTGCGTGAATTTGGGCATGTTTGGATGTAGGTGGAGTTCAGAAGAAAGAGGGCATCAGATCCCCTGGAGCTGCCTGACATGAATGTTAAAACCCAAATCCCAGTTCTGTGGAGGAGAAAATAAGCCCCTAGCCACTGGCCATCTCCCCAGCCCGCTTCTCCTGCACCTGTGGACAGGAACTCATGCATCCCAGACTGGCCTTGAACATTGTGAAGCTGATAACCTTGAAACCCCAATCTTTCTATGCCTACTTCTTAAGTTATGAGGTTGTAACCTCTTGGTACGAGGGTCTAGCACCTGGCTTATGAGATTCCGGAAATCAAACAAACCCAAGGCCTCACACATGCTGGGTAGGTGCGGCACCAACTGAGCCACATCCTTAACCTGGTTCTTTTTTTAAATTGGGGAGCAACAGGGAGGGGAAGAGCATGGTACAAGTGATGTGATCAGGAAAATGAAAGAAGAGGGCGAGACTCTAGGGAAGGGAAGGAGGTGAATCCCGAAGCAGAGAGGTGGGCAAAACAACACCAAGCAAATCTGAAAAAGCCACAGGGAGTACTATTAACCATTCACCTAAAAAGAAAAAACCTACAGCACACACAATTCCATGTATATATATAGACAAATCTCTCTCTCTCTCTCTCCACACACACACACACACACACACACACACACACACACACACACACAGTTTTAATGAAATCTCGTTTTGGCCAACAGTGCTCTTTCTAAGAGCTACCCAACAAAATCCTCCATAGCAGCTATTTGAAGCCTTCTTTTGAGTTGTTGGCCAAGGCTGTTCCAAGAGACACTCAAAACATACAGTCTCTCTAATACCCAGTATTATTTCTTACAGACTTAAAATTTTCAATGCATTTACCAGGAATAGGAATATGGTTCTATGTCAGGTGCTCCTTTGAAAAGGGCCACCAAGGGCGCCCAGCCCCGACATCTAATGGCTCACAACTGCCAGTAATTCCAGCTTCAGACAACACATGGCACACACACATATGCACAAAGTCCAACAATCAAAATTCATTATTTGGTGAAAATGTCCAATCAGGACTTACCAACTCACCACAGCACAGACTCCCTCTTTTTCTTCTTAAAAACTCACTCCTGCAAAAAAGGATGACCTCTGCTTGCTGTCTGCCTTGAACCGGAGGCAGCCCCCACCCCCAACAACTTGCCCCTCTGGGGTAATAAGTCTCCTATGTGCTGAGAGTTTGGTGTCTGGGTGTGTCTTGAGGGCCTACCTCTCCCTTGCACTGCCAGCTAGACGACTTGAAGTTCAATTCATAGAATCTACCAGAAAAAAAGGCAAGCACAGAGTCTGAGACGTGTGGTCCCAGTGCCTGGAGCATGGAGATGGGTTTCTTGGGGGCTCTGTGACCAGCCAGCCTACCCTAGTTGGTGAGCTCCAGGCCAGTGGGAGAGTCTGTCTTTTCTTTTTAAATTAAAAGTAGATGAGGATGGAGGGATGGTTCAGTAGTTAAGAGCCCTTGCTGCTCTAGCAAAGGAGCCAGGTTTGGCTTCTAGCACACACATGGAGGCTCACGATTGTCTGTGCTCCAGTTCCGGAGCATGTGGCAGCCTCTTCTGGCTCTCATGGGCAGTGGGCATGTGAGGTGCACAGACAGACATTCAGGCACTCAGGAGTATATATAAAACTACAACTTTACAGAAAAGGTGGATAGTACCCAAGGAATGGCACTGAAGGTTACTCTCTTCCACATGCATGTATACATACTCGAGTGTGTGTGTGTGCACTTGCAAACACACACCCACACCACGCATGCTTGCATGCACACACATGCACAATACCCTTCTTATCTGAATTTACACAGAACATATGGTTTGAATGCTTGACTTTTGGCCTATGTATGTTTATGATGGTTATATTTTCAGTTACCTTGTATCCTAAATATTATAGATCAAATCCAATCAATGAAACTGAAATCGCCTTTGGGCACTTTCGAGCAGCGCTGTATCTGTCCCTTTTTTTCCTAAGGTTCGAGTGTTGACTTTCTTCTCCCTGTTCCCAGCGCTGCTCCCACTGCCTGGGGTGGCAACAGAAGAGGCATTAGGATGACACAAGTGGTCCCTTCCAGATGTTGTGCTTCAGGCTCAAGGTGCTCTTTTAACTGGGGCAGCAGGCTTTCTGGAAATAGCCAAGAATTGTGTACTGCGACACTCCCTGATCGCTGACTCATTCCCTCCCTCCTAGGTTCTTTCACAGTGACTTTAATTACATCATGGGCTCATTGTTTTCTGCCTTGATTTGTTCTCTTCCTGTGATTCTTGTTTACCATGTCAGCGACATGGGGCTGGCTCACCTCTGAGGGCTTGTGTGAGATGCTCAGGACTCTGGAAATAGGATCTGAGATTTTCCTGTGTTTCTTCAGCTAGTGTGTGCAGACACCCCTGGGCTTGTGAAATACACACGCAGAAAGAACACTCGACTTTGCTTTTCACCTCAGCCACCTTAAGAAGTAGATAGGGTCGTGTACAAAAGAATCGGGAACACAGCTCCTGAGAGAGGACTGGAATTGCCTAGGTTGAGGAGGAGACGACAGAATGTATACATCCAGTGCCTAGCAGGAGCCCCACCTGGCCGGCACCACACCTCACCCTTGGATTCCAACGTCCTCTGGCTTTGGCTTCAGCCTTGGCAATATGGCTTCCTCTGGTCAAGGGAATAATGACAAAGACTTACGTGGAAGCAAGTGCTTGACCCACAACAGAAGCACTTGTACAGCTGGTGTCTGCGTTCTCTTGCCCACCCTAGCTACTGTCTTGTGTTCCACTTGGGCTGGGTTGGTGGAGGAGGACAACCATGTGGGGCAGACAAGGCCAGACTGTACAGGAATTTGGCCAATGAGCTCAGCTGTGATCAGTAGAACCACCCTGCTTGACCATCCCAGATGTACAGGCCATGGCTGGTTCGAGGGAAACAGAGTTCTGAATTTTATCTTGGAATTGGCTAATAGTAATTCCCTCTGAGGATCACTGGGAGGGCCAAAGACAAGGGGGGAGAGAGAGAGGAGGGAGAGGGAGAGGGAGAGGGAAAGGGAGAGAGAGCGCTCCTGGGATATGTTGAGAAGATGGTGGCTTCTCCAGTGCTCCATGACAGACACAGAGGGGACCTGGGGCCCAGATAAAAACCAAGGACAATCCACGTTAGCTGTTACCTTTTCACATCAGCTCAAGGTGAAACCCAAGGCTAGCCTGGTCTCTAGCGCGTCACACCGTAACATGCGGTTCTCCTGAATTCCCCACTGCAGCCTCCTCAGCAGGCCAGGCCTTGAAAAATTCATGTTGCTTCCATTTAAGGTCCTGGAAAAAAACAAAACAGGCAAATTCAAGACTTCCCCTCTGAGTGTGTGGTTCAGCTGCATGCTGGCACTGAACTGGAAACGGGCACCTGCTTTTGTTCTGGGCATGAACTCACTTCTGATCAAGGTTTTCCCAGCACTGCTGGGTACAGTGGATGGCCCTCCCCATCGTGGGTGCATGCTATTTTGTTGGATCATTCAGAATGAGCATTTCTCTGGAGGATTAGCTTGCTACTTGGCCTTCTTTGAGTTCCCTTCCATAGGGATCGCCTTTCTCTTCCCTTGAGGTCATTGTCTTCCTGAAAAATGTGGTCTGGTAAGCTCTTGGTAATTATTTTGTGTGTGTGTGTGTGTGTGTGTGTGTGTGGTGTATATGTGTCCAGGATGTAACCAACCTAAGACTGAAATGAGAACAATTAACTGCAAATTCCAAGATACTATTTGGAAGACTGAAAACAAAAGCCATACACATGGTTTCTTTTATAAATATAAAGTTTCCTTTATAAATGGAATTAATTTGGGATGTTTTTTATTATGTTTAATTCATCTTTCCCTCTCCCCTTCTGCTCTGGGCAGCTCAGTTCTCTTACCTTTTCTGGTGGTGGGGTAGGGTGTCTGCAGTTAAACGCACCAGGCTCTACCGCTCAACATCCCAAGGCTTTCAGCGAGTCACATCATAGTTGTGGTGGCAGCTGCTCATCTCTAAAGTGGCATCTATATGCAAGGAGTTTCTGGCAGTGTGAAATATTATCCTGTACAGTTCCATGGGTTAGCTGAACTTAGCTGGGCGGTTCTGTGTCTGTAGTGTGGTTGTGCCAGGCAGAGATTGGGTCTGGAGTCATCTGAAAGTTTTGCTGGCTGATGGTGTCACCCTCCCTCCCCAGGAACCTAGACAGATCTTCTCCCGTGGCCTGGGTTTCTCGTCATGTGAAACTTGGGTTCTGAGACAAATGTGCCAAGATACCAGGAGGAAGCTGCACAGTGCCATGTCTTAGAGTGATAAGATTCTTTCTGATGCTCGGTTTATGATTTCACAGCACGGCTCCTATGTCCTCTGCTCCTGAGTCAGTTACAAGTTTATGAGTCTGAGCAGAGAGCCAGCTGGGCCCGGCCCTGGGGAGGCCGTGTCCCACGCTAAAGATGCAGGTGCATGATGGATGCTCCATCCTAATTAGCTGGGAGGGAGCTCAGGGCCTGCTGTGCCTGCTGTGCCTGCTGCGCCCGCCCACCCGAGCTTCCCCTCTCTCCACCCCGCTGCTTCCTCTCATCACCTGATCACAGTGGGGCCTGTTAGGTGAGAAGGAGGAAATGTAGGTCCTGCCTTGTATCTACAAGAGAAGCTATGGCAGGGGACGAGTGAGAGAAGGGGACCAGGGGGCCATCAAGACTTCAGTCATGGGATGGAGGTGGCTCAAAGGAGCTTAAGAACAATGGAAGGAGGGTCTTGCGGGGCTGCGGAGGGCATTATGGGAGAGAGCGGCATGGAGGAAGTCTGAGCTGCCCAGTGGCCTGGGAGACTGCAGTGGGAACGGAGTGGGATGCATTGGAGTGGGGCAGGAGATGTGGGCCTGGTCCAGGCACTTCCTACACTTTACCAAGGACAGATGGAGCAGCTCAGAAAGGCAGGGACTTGACTGAACCAGGACTCCACCACTTCTTGGTCTCAGCCCCTTTCCAAGAGCTATCACATAACTTTTTGTCGACTTGGGGTTCCCAGTTCCCTTTCCTGTTTCCTTGAGGCTCCCAGCATACTAAAGGTGTTGCTTTTTCTGCACCATTTATTGTAAGGACTTCAGTTAAACCATCTTGTGCCGGATCAGTAAGCAGCCCCAGGGAACTGTCCCTGTCAGCCTTAGGTCTGTGCCTTTGTCCCCATGCCTGGGGACATGGGGCAGAAGCAGTGATCAAGCAGACCATGAAGAGATGGGAAAGAAGCATCCATCCCGTTCCTCATGCAGCCTGGGGATGCCATCTTCCCCGGGGCGGCTCTCCACTCCTGTCCTTGCTCTGTCGCTTCCCTCTGCCTAAGCTGCTGCCAGGCCAGACTCCACTGTACGAAACTTCACCCAAGGAAGAGGGACCGCGGGCCTTTTCCTGACTTGCCCCACAAAGGCAAGCTGCCTCTGCTAGAGCTTGCTTTCTGCCTGTGGCAGGATGAGATCTCCCCCCTTTCCTGCCCGTGTCTGCCTCCGAAAGCTGACCTTATAATCAAGAGGCTCCCTACTGGTGGGCTTCAGCCAATGAGAGGCACTGGCAGGGGGCAGGAGGGAGGAGGAGAGTGAGGCCTGAATGCTCTTCGGGATGCTTTTGGCCTATGCTCCTGCACACAAGTTTCAGGCTCATCCCCAGCCTTCTCCAGGTCCAGCAACAACTCCTGTCAGCCTTGGCGGTTTCAGTAGGCTCTAGCTTTCCCAGCATCCTCCTTGGCATCAGCAGTCCTGCACAGCTCCTTGTAAATAGTTCACTAGAGCACCTTCAGTTGATCTATTAGAACAGAGTCCTGTTTCCTGCTAAGATATAGGGGAATGGACGACTAAAGATGCCTTCTAGTGTTGACAGTTTACACATTCTGCAGGGGGATGCGGGGGAGGGGGCACAGTTGCACAGAACTGGCCACTTCTTCAGGGTCTGAGGCTTGGCTAGCCTAGACAGAGGATCCAGGTGCAAGGATCCCTGCTCTTTGGCAGTTTTTCCATCCTCTTAAGTTTTGTGCCTTTAATTAAGACCCCTAGCTGTCTCAATGGCTTTCCTGTTGCTCAGGTTTCCTGATCAGAGCATTAAAAGGTTCATTTTGGCTCAGTCGCTCAGTCTCTCTCACGGTGAAGTCTCTCTCTCTCTCTCTCTCTCTCTCTCTCTCTCTCTCTCTCTCTCTCTCTCCACCCACAGGCAAGAGACAGAATGATTCTATTTAGCTCACATCCTTTTTATATAGTCTAGGATCCAGGGAATATCGCCACTCACAATGGGCAGGTCTTCCCATCTTAAAGAACTCAATTAAGGTGCTTCGGCCCACACGGCGTACCCCGAGGCCTGTTTCCCTTCCCAGGTGATTCTAGACGTCAGAATGGTAACATTAGTTTTGTAACAAGGCATAAACACATAAACACACACACACTGCAGAAAGATGTTTAGTCATATGAGGATAATGCTTGTCCCTTCTGAAGGACACAAGGTGACATTTTAGAAATAGAGCCCTTAACTTGTAATTCTGAGGTATTTTATTTCTAAAATACTATTTACTGTAGGACTATTCTAACAGCTTCGTAACTATCTCCAGCCTCCATCTCAGATCAGCCCCTGCCGCTCCTGCTCAGAAGCCCTCCCTGCTTAGTGGTCTCCAGCCGAGCTTAATGTTGGAGTCTGTCTTTCATCCCTGCATCCCCAGCCACCAGTACTGGACGTGGCACTGTAGCAGAATGCTTGGCTTTAGATAACTTTTTGAGCAGCCCACAGTTCTGAAGGCTCGAGGGCCTGCTGCCAGCATCAGGTGGGCTCTGGTGAGGGCTTCATGGTAGATAACATCTCTTTGGTAAGAATGTGTATGAGGAGACCCCGGGACAAGGCAGGATGACACAGCAGCCAGGCTTTTTTCTAACAACCCTCCCATGAGACCCACTTCAGGGCTACACAAGAACAACCTTATCCCTGGAGAACCAGATGACTTTCCAGGAAGAATCATTTCTTAAAAGCCCCACCAGTTCAACCCCGTCTCCACACTCAGGCCTGTAGTATAGCCATATCCCAAACACAGCCCAGGAGACGGGCAGCCAGGGCTTCCCAAGGGGTGGGACCACTGTGGAGTTATGGAGAGCCTCGGGAGGAACCCTGAACCCGTTAGACAGGGAAACCAGCAGGGGCGGGGTGTAGAGGGGGCCGTGTAACTGGAGGGGGATGTGTCAGATCACCCCACCTTAGGCTGGATGGCTTCACTGATGTTTTAACTTCTGTGTTGGGAAGTCTTTCAGAGAGTTAAACCACAGTGACCAGATACATTCACCCTTAAGATTTCCCCGGCCACTGAGTGGAGTCGGATGACAACGGCACCTTTTGAGGACAGGGAATCTGAGGCCCAGCAGGCCGAGCGTTTGTATCACAGTTCATTCCATTTTGGACTGGTTCCCAGGTCAGTGCTTTTTTTTTTTTTTCTTTTTAAGTGAGCTGTAACTGAGTTCCTGAAGAGGCTTCTAGGTAGTGTTGGGTGGATGGCAGTACACACGTCGTAACAGTTTGTTCTGATTCACAAGAAGTCCTGTTGGGTCTGACTTGTGGCTTTCCCGGTCAGTCCCAATAAGAAGTGGGAACATCTAGAAAGAAAACATGGCTCCCAGAAAGACTTCTGCGGATGAGAAGAAAATAAAGTCCCAGGGTCACCTGATTTTCTTCCCCAGCATTCAGGTCATCAAATCCCTCAAACTCACTCAAAACATCTGACCTGACCTTTTCTCTAGGGATGCCAGGAAGCACCCTTTAAATCTTATCCCAAAAAGTGTTACCTACATAGACTATCAGTCATTCACTGTCTCCTGGGGCTGCGCAGTTCCTCTTTCTCTCCAACCTCACCGGGGCTACCTTTCTTCTACCTGTCTCTTACCTCTGTAACTGCGGTTGAGAGCCAGGCTCACAGAACCAGGAGAAGAGGCGACTGTGGAATGGGCGGCCCATCCACTGGCAGGCAGGGAATTCTGGGTAGGGGGGGGTCTTTCCTAATCAGGTGGGATAGGCCGGTCCCCCATCTGTTCCTACGTTGTTCCAAGAAGCTCTTAAGTCTGGCGTTTGGGGGTGGCAGGAGGCAGTGGGTGGACCGCCGGTGGGTCGGGAGGGCTGGCTAATGAGGTGTGTGTCCCAGCTGTTCGCAGTTGTCCCACACAGAGGGAGCAGGAGGCCGGAAGCCTCTGGGCCAAGCTGGGAAAGCTTTAAACCGAGAGTCAGAGTCCCTCCGGCCACCAGCTTTGGTGAGGACCGCAGCGGCTCCCACTGGCTTCTCCTTCAGCACTGCATTCTGGTTGGTTGTCTGCCCATCGGCGGCCAGCTGCAGACCCGGTTCCCACCCCATCTGCCGCAACTGTCACCCGGGATTGGCTGAGCTCCGCAAGGCTAGGCGGCGTTGCCGCTCGCCATCAGATTCTTCATTAAACAAATGAATCACAATCCTAATTAATTTGAGCAACAGAATTTATGTAACTACTCCCAGCAGGATGTCTGCTCTCAGTCGGTAGCGAGATTAATTCCTCTCTCTGGGAAATTCCAGCCGCGCTGGTCAATAAAACCTTAATGATGACAGAAATTTCCCATCTGTCTCTGCTCTGAGCAGGTAACCCTGCTATCCAGACAAGGGAGAGGACAAGGGCGGTGAGAGACTGTCAGCCCAGATGAGTCCTGACCCACCTAGAACATACACTAGGTGCCAACCAGGGACAAGACTGCCCAAGCCAGGCTTGTCCTGAATTACCTACACCCCGAAAAGGGAGTGTTGAACTTCTATTTGTGGAATGAATAAAAAGTATGTGTTCCTGTGTGTTGCTTAGAAAATGGCTCCAAGGGCCAGAGATATGACTCAGCGGGTTGCTTGCTGCTAAATGTCACATCCTGAGCTGGATGTCCGGAACCCAGATGGTAGGAGAAATGGATAAAGTCCTTCCAGGTTTATTCTGACTTCTGCCCATGCAATCATGACATGCACGCTGTCTCCCGCCCCAATAACTTTAAAATTTAAATGGCTGTAAGATCCAGAATTGCAAACACTCTTCTACTTCCCCCTCCCTTTCCTTTCCACACCTAATTTTGCCTTTTTATTCTGAGTCTTCTGGCCTACAGATTGGTCCTTGATGTCAAACCTCCCTCCCCCTCCCCCTCCCCTTTGAACTAGTTAGTCATCCCTCTCTGAAACAGGCCTTTTGCCGTTTGCACCAGCAGGATATCTAAGTGAAAACCGGTTTGGAATTAGTTTTTCATTCTGACTGCCCCAACTCATCTGAGTTCAACTTTTACCTCCTATGCAAAGTGCACGGACTTCTTTGGACAGTCAAAGTACTGTGAAATGTGCCTGACTCATTTAATTATCAATGGATGGTGTTATAGGCAACAGTGCGCAAGACAACTAGTGTCTAGGTTGCAATATGAGGCGCAGCCTCCTTTCCACGAGCTTACAGGGAGGAGAGGTTTGGTGAGGACTCCAGGCTGGTTCTCAGCAGAGGGCTGCTATGGAAAGGGCAAGCCAAGCCAGGCCCTACCCTGCTTCTCTGCTTTCCATTGCTTTTAGAAGAGTTGCTGCCCCCATGTCCCCTGCCACCATGCTGTCTCCAGAGGGTGGCCCCACAGTGCCACCCACTCAAGTGTGATCTTTGAGCCTCCAAAGCTGTGAGCTAAACAGACCTTTTCCTACAAAGCTGCTTTCTTTAGGCATTCCACTGTGGTAACCATAGTAACTAGCAATGGAGGCATACAAACCTCTTGGGTCCGTGCTCATTGTAGTGCAAGAAAAGATTCAGTGGAGAAGTGGAGGAGTCAGGAGGAAATTTGATGGTACATTTTAAAGCAAGGTAGCACATTAGACACATGAATTTTCTCTTTATATGTATGTATGCAAATATTCAGAACATTAAAAAGAAAAAACATACACTTTTATATTGCATTTTTGTTTATGTGTGTGCTCCTGTCATGGTGCATGGGTGGAGGTCAGGACACCTTGTGGGAGACAGTTATCTGCATCCACCATGTGTGTTCAGGAGATCAAACTTACACTCAGGATATGAGGCTTAGTGACAGACACCTTTACCCACTGAGCCATTTGGCTGACCCATAATACTCTCTCTCTCTCTCTCTCTGTGTGTGTGTGTGTGTGTGTCTGTGTGTTTTGGGAATTATTAAAAAAGACGTCCTGGCGGGGTCCCACCCTATCAGCCCTGTTCTCGCTGTCACCGAGCTATTCTCTCCCAGCTAGCTCCCACAGCATCTCAGCTGTGTTCCCTCTGCCATCAGTGACCCCGCACTCTAATGACAAAGTAAAGCAGAACTCTTCAAGCTTAGTTAACCAATCAGATTTATATATCAGTAATATCACAATTTACAAGATGCCAATATAATAATTTAAGAGCCAATTGATGATAAAAGCTTTATTTCAATATTTCTAACCTTATAAAAACTTAGCTATTTTGGCTAGTAGATGTCACACAGGTCCACGTCCAAAGCCATATTGGTTCCTTTTTTCTTCTCCTCCTGAGACCTCTGTCCACCCCACCCCCCAAACTCCTAGCTCCGCCTCCCTTTTCCTGTCCAATCACAGGCCTTCCACTGCCCTAATATGATTGGACATGGAAAATTCTGCAACATTTATGTGTGTATGTGTGTGTATGTGTGTGTGTGTGTGTGTGTGTGTGTGCGCGCGCGCGCGTGTGTGTGTGTGTGTGTGTAGGTGTGTGTACTAGCTGGAGTAGCTGCCTATACCTACAAACACTATTTAGGACCTCTAGTGGCCACACTGAGCTGGGACTCAAGATGATTCTCTCATTCTTACCCCCATTACAACCGCTTTAGTCTCATCCTCAGTCCTGCAGCATCCTTTTGCAGGAGCCAGTCTTCCCATCCTACCTCCACTCACAGAGGACTCAGCCAAACTTTGAAGTAGAACCAGCTTTCCTCCTTCCAGCGAAGCCTCTGGACATCCCCTCATGTCAGCCCCCATTCCTTCATGTCAGCCCCCAGTACCTGGAAACACTTTCTACCTGGGGCCCTGGGACCCGGCAGTGACTCGAGTAGGAGACTCACACTCCCCTTCCTGCCCTCCAGAACAAGCTCTTCATTGCCACCTGCAGCTGCAGCCTAGTGACAGGTTGCTTAGACACGGGGATTCCTCAGCCCCGGCACGCCTGCCTCTCCAGATAACTCTGCTTTACTGTAACCTATTTGTAGGATTCTCTCTTCCCATCACAGCTCCAGCTCAGAGCACCTTAGCTCCAGATGTCGACAGGATCCCCTTCCGGAAGCCCTCTCAGACTTGTCTCCTAGGCTACCTCTATTCCTCTCTGCCATTCTCCAAACTGCATAAGCGCCCCCTACCAGGCAACTCAGTCAACACACTCTCCTAAGACCAAACGAGGCACCAATGGTAACCAAAGAATAGAATACCCACTGAACAAATCAGACCAGGTGTTAACACCTATAATCACCCCAGTCATTCCAAGCCCATATGCCTAGACACTGGTGCAATAATGCAAACATCAGCAGGACAGTGTGCCTCCACCAGAACCCAGCAACCCTACTAACTCTTCCCCACCCCCCTGTAGAAAACAATATAGCTGGAACACAAGACAAGGGCTTCACGATAGCTATTATGTATACATTCAAGGACCTTAGAAAAAATACAAATGAACCCCTTAAGTTTGTGAAAACAAGACAGTTAAATGAAATAGTGAAATAAAAACAATGACATGAAAATATAATTTAACTAAGAAATAGGATCACTAAGAAAAACTAAGACCGAGGTAAAACTGGCAATAGAACGTTTAGAGAGTAAAATAAAAACCTTAGCAGTACCCTTCACCAACTAGACATGAAGGAGAGAATCTCAGGTGTTGAAAACTAGATGAAATGGTAGAGGAAATGTTAAAAAAAATACTGTAGGCATCCAGGAAATCTAGGATACTACAAGAAGGCCAAGTCTATGGATAATAGAAATAAAGGAGAACAAACTCACATCAAAAGTGCAGAAAATATTTTCAACAAAATCATAGGAGGAGGACTGGAGAGATGGCTCAGTGGTTAAGAGCACTGACTGTTCTTCCAGAGGTCTTGAGTTCAAATCCCAGCAACCATAAGGTGGCTCACAACCATCTATAATGAGATCTGATGCCCTCTTCTGGTGTGTCTGAAGACAGCTACAGTGTACTTACATATAATAATCTTAAAAAAAAATCATAGAAGAAAATCCCTCAACCTAGAGGAGGTGCCTATCAAGGTTCAAGTAGCATAAAGAACACCAAACAGGATCAGAAAAGAAATTCCTCATGACATGATAACCAAGACAGTAAATATACAGAAAAAGAATATTTAAAAAGCTGCAAGGGAAAAAGACAAAGAAATATGTAAAGGCAGACCTATTAGAATAACACCAGACTTCTCAATGGAGACTCTAAAATCCAGAAAGGTCTGAATGGATTTTCAACAGACTTTAGACTATGTGTGCCAGCCTGAAATTTATAACCAGAAAAACTGTCAATCACAATAGATGGAGAAAGAAAAACATTTCATGATAAAACTAAATTTAAGCAGCATTTACCCACAAATCCAACTCTATAGAGGTGCTAGAATAAAAACTTGAATCTGAAGAGATTAACTACATGCAAGAAAACGGAAGGAATAAATAACCATCTAATTGATGGAGCAGGGTGGGTAACCCACTCCAACAAGAACAAGTAATGGGGCCCGATAGACACCACTCTCTGATATCAATGGTCCCAGCTCCACAATGAAAAGATACTAACAATGAAAAGATACTAACAGAGTGTAAAAAAGATCCATCCTTTGCTGCATCCAAGAAATACACTTTAAGGTCCAGGATAGACATTACCTCTGGGTAAAAGGATGGAAAACAATATTCCAAGCAAATGGACCCAGGAAGCAAACTAGTGTAACCATTTTATCTGACAAAATAGATCTCAAACCAAAACTAATCAGAAGAGAGGGAAGGACATTATATATTCATCAAATGGAAAATCCACTAGGATATTGCAATTCTAAGTATTTACATACTAAACATCAGGGCATCCAAGTTCATAAAAGAAATACCACCCAAGTTAAATCATCTCAAACGGTGATAATGGGTGACTTCCCCAGTCTTGCCAATATACAGGTCATCCAAACAAAAACTAAACATAGATGTAACCATTTGGGCTTTTTTATGTCTGCCCCAGTTCCTGGATAATAACATGGAGGCTTATTTGTAACCATTTGGGCTTTTCTATGTCTGCCTCAGTTCCTGGATAATCATGGAGGCTTATGTATGAATTAATGTCTGGGGCTTATTCTCTAACTAGCTTGTAAGTCTATCAAGTTTATAGTAATCTAAGTTCTGCCACATGGCTGGATACCTCTCCTCAGTTTCAAAAGTTTGACTTCCTCTGAGTCTGGGTTGTGAATCTCCCACACCTCTTTCCCAGAGTTCCCCTCTCTGCCAGATATCCCACAGATTCTCTCCTGCTCTGCTATAGTACATTCAGCTCTTTACTGACTACACAGTGCACAAGAGATTATCCCTACATATAGAAATGTTGGAGTCAAATGTCTCACATCGAATGGACGTAGCATATATTTACAAAACATTTCACCCAAACACAAAAGAATATAGCTTTTAAGAAGTCCATGGTGCCGGGCAGTGGTGGTTCATGCCTTTAATCCCAGGACTTAGGAGGGAGAGGCAGGTGGAGTTCTGAGTTCGAGGCCAGCCTGGCCTTACAGAGTGAGTTCCAGGATAGCCAGGGCTACACAGAGAAACCCTGTCTTGAAAAACCAAAACCAAAACCAGAAAGAAAAAAAAAAGTGAAAGAAGCCAAGAAGCCCATGACATGCTCTCTCAACCTGACCACATACTTGGACATAAAGCAAGACTCAACAGATGCAAGAAAATCAAAATAATACCCTGCATCCTATCTGATTAAAACTAGATATCAACAACAGAAAACTTTCAAACTAATATATTCACTACTTGAAATTCACTCCATGAAAATGGGTCAAGACTGAAATTAAGGATCCTAAAATACTTTTGAGAACTGAATGCAAACGAAAACATAGCATTCCCAAACCTATAAGACGTATAGTAAAGGAGGTTATAAGAGGCAAGTTCATAGCACTAAATGCCTCATTAACAATTGGAGAGATCTCAGATTAGCAAACAACAGCAAAACAATAACAAAATAACGTCCAAAAGGAGCAGATTGCAACAAACAAAAGAGAAACAAACAAAAACGTGAAGAATCAATGAAATGGAGTTGGTTCTTTGAGAAAAGATTGATAAGCCCTTAGCCAACTTAAAAGAAACAGAGATAAGATCCAAATTAATACAATTAGCAATGAAATGGAGGGCATCCCAGCAGATGCCGGACCTGAAGAATCATGTGGCAGTGCTTCGAAGCGCTGTCCCTCACTAAACTTGAAAACACAAGAGAAATGGATGAATTTGATATACATGACTTACAAAAGTTAAATCAAGATCAGATACGCAATTTAAAGGGACTCACAACACCTAGTAAAATAGTAGTAGTAACCGGAAATTTTCTAGCCAAAATAAAGACCTAGGTCAGACAGATTCAACACAGAGTTCTAACAAATCTTTAAAGAAGAATGCCAATACTCCTCAAATTGTGGCACAAAATAGAAACAGAAGGAACATTGCCTATTTTTTTCATGAGGCCACAATTATCCTGATATACTAACCATATAAAGATCCAACAAAAATAAAAACAGATCAAGTTTCCTTATTAACATAGATGCAAAAATTCTCTTAAAAACACTTGCAAACTGAATTCAAGAACACACAAAAATTATTAACCATGATCAAGTAGGCTTCATCCTAAAGTCAAATGACTCAACATATGTAAATCAACAAATATAATCCACCATATAAACTGAGAGACAAAACCCACATGATCATCTTATTAGATATGCAGAAAAGGCCTGTGACAAAATCCAATACTGCTTCATGATTAAAGTCCTGGAGAGACTAGGGATACACAAACACATTTCTTCCTAATAAAGAGGATTTACAGCGAGTCCATAGCCAACATCAACATAAACAGACAAACTGAAAATATTTCCACTAAAGTCATGAACAAGACAAGGATGTGCATTCTCTCTGTATCTATTGTGCAACACAGTACTTGAAGTCTTAGAGCAATAAGACAACTCAAGGAGGTCAAAAGGATGCAAAGGAAAAGAAGTCAAAGTATCTTTATCTGCACATATTTTTACAAAAACAACCCTAAAAATCCCACCAGGGAAGTCCCACAGCTGATAAACACCTTCAGCAAAGCAGCGGGATACAAAACTAACACATGAAAATCAATAGCACTCCTATATACAAATGAGGAATGTAAAATAGGAAAACAATACCATTTGCAATAGCCTCAAAACCATTTCTGTGACGGCTCTAACAAAGCAGGTGAAAGACTCGTATAATAACTTTAAGACACTGAAGAAATTGAAAATCATATCAGAAGATGGATCTCCTTTGCTCATGGATCAGTAGAATATAGTGACAATGGCCATCCTATCAAAAGTCATCTACAGATTCAGTGAAATCCCTTAAAAAATACCAACCCAATTCACAAATCTTGAAAAAACAATTTTCAGCTTCATATGGAAAAACACAAAACACAAAATACACATATACAACATATACATGCACAACACACACATGCACAACACACACATGCACAACACACACATACACAACCCCACACAACACACACAAATCATGAGAGCCAAAACAACCATGAATAACAAAAACTGCTGGAGATATCAGCATCTCTGAACTCAAATTGTGCTCCAGAGCTGTAGTAATAAAAACAGCATGTTGTTGTTTTTTTAGCATAAAAACAGACACATTACAAGGGAACTGAAGATCCACACATAAGTTCACACACCTATGGACACATGATTTTTGACAAAGTCGGAAATGCATATGGAAAAGAAAAAGAATCTTCAACAAATGGTGCTGGTCAACCTGGATGTCTGCATGTAGAAGAATCCAGATAGAGCCATACTTATCACCCTGCACAAACTCAATTCCAAACAGTTCAAGGACCTCAACAGGAGGCTGGATATCCCGGATCTGTCAGAAAGTAGGGAATAGCCTTGAACTGACACAGGAAGAGACTTTCTGGACAGAATGCTGGTAGGACAGGCACTAAGATCAGTTAATAAATATTCATGAAACTGCAAAGCTTCAGAATGGCAAAGGAAAACTGTTATTTGGACAAACTGACAGCCTACAGAATGGGAAAAGATCTTTATCAATTATGTGTCTGATAGAGGGCTAATATTTGAGATATATAAAGAACTAAAAAACTGGGCATCAAGAAAACATAACACAATTAAAGAGTGGGGTGTGGAATTAAATAGAGTTCTCAAAAGATGAAACACAAACCACCGGGAAAGCACTAAGTGCCCAGCATTGTTACTAAGGAAATGCAAATCAAAACTGCATTGAGATTTCATCCCATACCAGTTATAGGACGGCTAAGATCAATAAAACAAATGACAACTCAGGCTGGATGTGGGGTAAGGGAATATGCCTCCATCGCTGGCGGGTGTACAGGATTGCAAACTTGTATGGCTACTGTGGAAATCAGCATGGCATTTCCTCAGGAAGATGGGACTTCATCTACTTCAAGATTCAGCTCTACACTTGTGATGGTTTGTATAGGCTCATCCCAGGAAGTGGCGCTATTAGAAGGTGTGGCCTTGTTGGAGGAAGTGTGTCACTGTGAGGATGGGCTTCGAGATCTTCCTCTTAGATACTGAGCATGCCCAGTCTGTTCCTGGCTTCCTTTGGATAAAGATGTAGAAGAACCTTCAGCTCCTCCTGCACCACACCTGCCTGGATGCTGCCATGCTTCTGTCTTGATGACAATGAACTGAACCTCCGAACCTGTAAGCCAGCTCCAAGTAAATGTCTGTTCACAGTAACTAAGACACCACTCTTGGTCATAACCCAAAGGACTCTACGTGCTAGCACACAAACACTTGCTCATCCATGTTTACTGGTGTTCTGTTCAAGTTGGACAAGTTGGAAACTGTCTACACGTCTATCAACATGATGAATGAATATTTAAAAATTGATACATTTACACAATGGAATATTACTTAGAAGTTAAAAACAACCCCCCCCCCCAAACCACCATGAAATGCTCAGGTATTTAGAAAAAAAATCATCTCAAGTGAGGTAACTCAGAATCAAAAAGGAAAAGATGGTATTGACTCTCTTATGTGTGGATGTTTGCTTGGAAGCCCTGGACAGGCAAGCTACTATCTGTGTAACCACAGATAGATTAAGTAGATTAAGTAAATTAAGGTTCTAGGTGGGAGGGAAGGAACTTTTAAGATAGGGGAAATGGAATATATAGTTATGGAGAGCTGGGGGATGGAAAGACAGGAATGGAGGATTAAACAAAGGCAGGAAGAGGGGTAGGTGAAGGACTACAGGGGGGGATAGCTAACAAAAATGGTAGGTCCTACTGCTGATGCCAACACCTGCCTTTTTCAATGAACACAGAGAAGTCAAATGCCTAACTTGAGCCTTCACCCCTACTGACTAGGGTTTGTGGTACTAGAAAGTACTCTGCATGCTACCAGAGGAGAGAGCTAAACATCACCCAGGTTCACATGCTTTAATCGACAGTGGTGACCTGTTAGTATAATACTGGCACAATTGCAGCGCAGAGGTTGTGGGAACAAGCAACCACTCTCTGCTTAGATCTAAGGTTACTCCATGAGTTGGAATCTACCCGACACTGCTTGGGTGGCCAAAAACTGCAGACTAGACAGGCCATGGACCTAGGAGAAAACCAGCACTGTTGTTTTGCTAAAGGTACACAGCAAGAAAACGACTCTTACTGACATTCTGTTGTAGCATAGATCGGTCTCTTGCTTAGCCAGCATTAGAGACGTTTCCCCCTGCAGGGGATGGGAACTTATACAACTGAACAAAGTACAGAGGGTGAGACCCTCAGAACTAAGTGGGATGTCTTCGTCAAATCCTTCCCCAAGGCTGAGGTATGAGAAAGAGATGGAGGAAATCATCTGAGAGCCAGAGGGGATGGAAGACAAAGAGACAAGGTCTTACAGAGCCAGCAGGACTAACACCGTGGCAGCATGGCCACGGCTTACCTGGGTCCACATCAGACGAGATGCAAGCACTGACGGGGGAACTGGACAGGAGCCCCATCCCTAACCCAGAAATCACCTCCACTTTAAAACCACTAAGAGGAAAAAGTAGCTTCCTCTGATTTGAGTTTCACTGGGGACACAAACTATTCCTGGCAGTAGATGGCCAATACATAATGAACTCTGGTATTTTTTGGCGATGTTGTGTATCACCACACTGAGCATTTCTTTTAACCCTTACTCGTCTTATTATGGTTTTTAATTTGACTTTTTATGGGTTTTGTGTGTGTGTATATATATGTATGTGTGTGTCTGTACTGGGTGTGCCGTTTTGTTTCACTACTTGCTTTGCTTTATTCTGATTTGTTTTTTTAAAAACAAAATTATCAGCCTGTTCGTTTTCTAAAGAGAGAGAAAGAAGGCATGTGGTTGAATGAGTGGGGAGGTGAGGATGTTCTCAGAGATGGAGGGGAACAATGACCAGAATATATTGTATAAAAAAACCCTTGAATATAATTGAAATTGTTTCTTTTATACTTTGACAGTTTCACACACACGATGTGTCTTGATTAAACCCACCTCCAGCCTCTTCCTCTTTCTCCTCCACTCCCCACCCCCCCTCCTACCTGCCTTCTCTTATGTCTGTAAGCTTTGTACCCTGATAAGGTAGTACTACCTGCTACATTGTTTATTGATCTTGCTTGATCTGCAGGGACTAAAGGGGTTTTGTTTTTACCTCTTAGCTTGAAAATTTTATTCATTTCTTATTTTAGAATATTTTTTTTGCTTATTTCTTTAGGTGTATCTTTGGTCAACATTCTGTAAAATTTGAAGCTTATTCTTTTTATTGTTTAATTTCTAAGTAGGTATTAGGGGGACAATAGCTAAACACGTCACTTTTCTTTAGGGATCTGGCTGCTGGTCGGTAGCCAAGACCTCAGTGTATAGCTCAAATACAGGAGTAATTGGAATCAGTGGCTTATTAATTTTAAATAGAAACCAAGAATTCTGAAATAAAATATGTTGGAGGTCCTGGGGGGGTTGTTGACAGGAGTGAGTAGAGGTAGGTATTATCCAATATACAAGTGTAAACTCTGCAAAGAATAACGTTGTTAAAAGAAAAGATAAATATGAGTTACCCCATCACTGGGAAAGAGTAAAGATCCCTGAGGTTTGATGGTCAGCCATTCTCACCTAATCTGTGAGCTCCGGGTTCACTGAGAGACCCTGTCTCAGAACAGAAACCTAGAAAAAGGCAGCAGCAATAACAGAACAAGGGGATTGAGAAATTTTGGGAAGCGACCCTCATTGTTGGAAAAAATGAATACATCTAGATTAATCTTTAGCCTCTAAGTGCGTGAGCACACATCTACATTCACGACCTCCCTTCCCCAAGAGAAAAGAAAAGTCTAGTCACAGAGAAAGACACAGGAGACCGTGCATGAAATAGAGACAGGGGACAGGGCACTGAGGGCTGACAATGAAGGCCAGCAAGCTTCTCAGTAGCCATGGAAATAGTCAAGAGGTGTTTGAAGGGTGGGACATAACATTCTACAGTGCTGTGAAGAAAGATCGGGTCTGAAAAAAAAAACCAGAATCAAAACCCCAAACCAAAACACCTTCTCCTCCAGCCTGAGTTTGATAGAAAGCAAAGATCAAGCGTTTTCAGTCTCTATGCATTCCGTTTCAGTTCCTTAATCTAAGTCTGGGAGGGTGCTTGGGCCAAATGTTCCCTCTGCCTTTTTTGGGGTTTGTATTTAAGAGTCCCTTCTGGCGAGTGACCCCCATTCCCTGGCACAGCTCTAGGGAAGACCTCCCTCCTCTGCTCCCCGCGCACATCCTCTTGACCCTGCATCCCAGTATGGCTTCTCCAGGAGGTCTTACGTTATGCTGGTGATTAACTTGTATGTGGTTAAGTGGGGTGCTATGTTTGAGTCATGTCTTCCAAATTAACAGAATAAGGGGGTTGAGAAGTTTTGGAAAGCGACCCTCATTGTTGGAAAAAGCATATGGACTCTAGGTTGAAGAAAAGGCTTAAAGACGAAGGTCACGCAGCGTGGGGACCATTGTGAAAGGTATGGGTAGAATCTAGTGGGACTATGCCTCCTAATATTATAGTATATGATGATTTCCCCCACCTCTACCCCGCATCAAGACCCTAAGCTGACTATACTAGTCCCATCCTCCTACGCAAGCCAAATAAGCCCCAACTGTGGAAACAACTGCTCTAAAACATTGGCCTGGTTGTCCCACCTTCTATTTCTGGTGAGGGTGCTGTGTCCTCATTGGTCCAGCTGAAGTGATTGACGTGTGAATAGCCCAATGAATGATGAGTCTTAGAAGCGCTCCCCGTGGCAGTTATAGACTGATACTCTCATCGCGAGACTTTATAGAGCAACGAGGTCTTTGGGGGAAGTATCACTCCAGCCGTTTTTTGTTTTTTTTTTTGTTTTTTTGTTTTTTTTGGTTTTGTTTTTTTGTTTTTTATTTTTTTCCCTTTCCAAAAGTCAAAACCCAGTATCTTTAGTAAAGGGTGGAGGATACTTTAGTCTCCCCCAAAAGGAAGCATGGTAGCTTAAAAGTGCAAATGAAGATTACAGGATGTCGTATTGAATGATACCTCACAGAGAGAGGGTGTTGCAGTGCTAATATATTGGTAGGCCAAATGAAGATGTAGATGGTTGGTGACCTGTGACAGGTGACAGAGGAATTAACAGCCCTCACCATGCTGGAGTTGAAGGTGTTTGTTACAGCTTTGTAGACAATAATTCTTGGGGTCTGATAGGTCTGGGGCTGGAGGGAGATATGGTGGCCTCACTCCTGGGAGTTTGAGCACTCTGGTGATACTGATACCAGACTGATACTAAGCAGGATAGTGTTGGGGTGTACCTGACCACACATGGCCTCTTTATATGAGAAAAGACGGGACATGATTGGACAGAGATGGATTGTCTCTGGTCCCCAAAAGGTCTAGCTAAGAAGATGAAGCCTTTGAAAAAGCAGCTGTGGAGTACCACACCCTTTATCTTTAGGAGATGGAACTAGAGATGAAGGGAGAGAAGATACAAAGAGGGGAGTGGTGTAAAGTATTAGAAAGGAAGGATTGGCTACAATAGGCCTTGAGAGCTGGGTTTCCCAGAAGCCCTGGGGAACCCCCGTGCTTGGCACTTAGCTGTCACTCAGTAAGTGCTAGCTATTAGTATCAGTCCTCTGGGAGGGGCAGTGCAGGGTCTACTTGTGTCCTGTGGTTTGGATAAAAAAATAGGAACTGAGTGGAGATGTTAAAAGAGAGAGCCAGGAAAACAGGCTGTTACAGTTGCCTTTTTTGTCTCTCCCTGGGCTAGGTAGAGTTGCAGCAGCTAAGTCCTACTAGGGAATGAGAAGGAAAGCCGGAGTTAAAGTGTGGGGATGTCGGTGTGAGCTGCCGCTGGCAGCTCAGAGGCTGAGCAGAGCCATGAGGGGTGGGGTGCAGTGACACCCACCCTTCCAAATAGGGCCGCCTAGCCACGAGGCCAAGGAAGAGGAAGCTTCCTGGCAGAGCTGGAGATCGGGATGGAGTACGGGCAGGTGCAGGCGGGAGCTGCCATCCTATAATAGTGCTTGTGCTGGCCGGGGGTGGTTAGGAACCCACCCTCTCATTTCTTCTAGTCGAAAGAACTAGTGTTGAGAATGTTTCCTGGGAGACACCCTCACATATCACTCTCTAAAGTGACAACTTACTCAGGGGCCACTGATTGTTTTAGTCTGACAGGAAAAGTGCCCCCACCCAACCCCACCTACCGCACCCTCCAAAGAGACCCAGAGACAAATGGATTTTCACATCTGTTTGACAAGAATGCTCCAGAATACAGAGGGAATGGTCCAACTACCCACTAAGGTTTTAAATGAGGTTTCCATGTCATGTCCGTTTCTCTTGGCCTTTCCTACACCCAGTGCTTTGTGTCCCCATGATCAAGTCACTGGATCTTGAGGTGTCTGTTAGGTGAGGGGATGCAGCGTGAGCCACTCTCTGAGGCAGCTAAGACAAATCATATGTTGATTTTGAAAGAAAAAGATGTTGAACTTCAAAAGTAGGCATTTTTGCAACAACTGAAGTGAAAAGCCACTTGGGTTAGCCCAAGCTAAGGAACTCTGGTCTATGATATAGGGAGAAAGCATGGGGGGGGGAGGGAGGGAGGGAGGGAGGGAGAGAGAGAGAGAGAGAGAGAGAGAGAGAGAGAGAGAGAGAGAGAGAGAGAGAGAGAGAGAGGAGAGAGAGAGAGAGACACCAGACAGGCAAGAAGAGACAGGAAGAGAGAGGTGGGAAGGGACAGAGGCAAGATGGGACCCATGCAGCGGGCCTGAGGAGGGACAGAGACTAGAAAAGGCTCTGTATGAGGAGGCAGCACATATATTTGCTAAGCTTTCCAAGTCTTCTTTATTTTCATTTCCGCTGACTGTGGTTCTAACCCATTTTTGCAGAGGTGTATAAAGTTCTGTCTTAGGAAGTGTTGCATTTATTATTTCCATTTTCCATTTCCCATGAACCTTTTCCAAAATTTCACCGATGCCCCAGAGCAAAGTTTCAGCTGTGAAAGCTGCACACCAGCAAGAGAAGGGGGGCGGGGCTGATGAAAGGCCGGAGCTAAGAAGTCGGCTCTGGAGGCTGCTCTCCTTCCTCACCTCCATGGCTGAAGTACTTGGGATGACATTGGGAGGAGACTGGGAGTGTGGGCAGGGCGGTGGCATCCCAACTGAGGCAGTAAAACAGAAATGGGAAGTGCTGTCTTTGAGGGTGTGGGCCTCACTGTGGAAAGTGTGGCGGCCACGAAGGTGGGTGAGGCGAGCTGCAGACTGGCCCTCCATGAAGCCTGGTCTAAGATAACCCTGAGTTGCTGATTTTTACTTACAGCTAGAGACTAGAATGTTCTCCCCATCAAACAAAAGGCCAGGGAAGTAGGGTCGGGTGAGAAGGTCAAAGCTATTGAACAGGGCCTGGAGGTGGCCAGATGTTGCTAGAATGAGTGGCTTTGCATCTCACTCCACCAAGAGGGAACAAGAACAGGCCAGAGAAATGCTCAGGCAGAGTCAGAGCTGGAGGAGACAAGACAGACTGTGGGGGATGAGAGCAAGATGGTTGGCAAGCTGATTCTTGAAGCCAGCCCAGATCTCCCTCCCTCCCTCCCTCCCTCCCTCCCTCCCTCCCTCCCTCCCTCTCTCCCTCCCTCCCTCCCTCTCTCCCTCCCTCCTCCTCTGCTTTTTTGATATCCTGCTAAGCCAATTCCTTCCATCCCACAGCTGGAAGGCAATGATAAGCATCCTATAGCCATGAGGTCTTGAGGAGCCAAGAAGGAATGAGGGAGGGGCACAGAGGGGACGCTATTCTGAAGGGAGAAGCCCTGCCTGTGGGAGAAGATCAAATGGCACTTGAGTCCCTTGTCTCCTGTCTCTCCTAGGCCACATCCTGTGAGAATCCATCTGTCCTGTGAGAATCCATCTCACCCTCCTTGGTATGCCATGGTTGGCATCTGTCATCTCTTAGAGCGGGAGTAGATGTGTGAGTGTGTGTGTGAGTGTGTGTGTGTGTGTGTGTGTGTGTGTGTGAGTGTGGGGATGGGGGTGGGGGTGGGGTGGGGTGGGGCAGGTAAGGGCAAGAGCGCTAAGGGTGGGACGATTGCTTGAGTCAAGGCAAAGTTAAATGCAGAGATGGACAGACACTATAGTCCTTTGCAGAGGCGAGCCTACCTAACTCTGTCTTCTGCATCTTGTCATAATCTCTGTTTCCACTCAATAGAAGGCCACTCACCTATTCTATAAAGGATTCAGAGCTCTCTGCTCCAGTCACCTGACTTCCTGACTTTGCTCAGCCTAAGACTGATGACCTTACTTGTTAAAGTCAGGTCCCTCAGCTGTGGAAGAGCCAAAGCAACTCAGACAGAGCCCTAGCTCCTAGCCGAGGCGGGGGCCCTCGGGACACAGGCCCTGAGAAGTGTCCACTTTTTTTCCACATGGTCAACTATGGAGCAATGAAGGCTGAGTCAGACTCAAAGGTGGAAGGACACACTCGTGCAACCATGACCTTGCCTCTGTGGAGGCAGGAAGGCGTTAACTGCTTCAGTTTGAAATGGTCTGGTTGAGGGGAGTGGAGGAGTGTGAGGTGGCAATGACACAAGGCAAAGCTGGGGAGCTGCCTGTGTGGCCCGGCTCCTCCAGGAGCTGTATGCAAGAGTTGAGACTTGCAGTCCCCTATCCGTCTGTCCATCCATCCGTCTGTCCATCCAAGTCCACCCCGGATCGTTTTCCCCCCCTCTGGGAATAATTGACACTTTGGTTCTATTTAAGATTCAGGAGTGATGTTTTGGACAAATTGTTTTCTTATTTTCAAGGAATAAATGACATTGTCTTAAGTAAGACTCAGACTCCCCATTCTCAGCCGCTTGGCTCTTTCCTGGCTCAGCGTCCCCCTTGCAAACCCTCTTCTCGTGAGAACTGGAGAAGGCCTATGGTGGGGGGGGGGACGCTGCGAGGTTGTGTGCTAGCTAGCATTCACAGCTGCCGTGAAATGAGGGCACATTTAACCACAGAAGCTCAGGACAAGGTGACAGTCATTCAAACGGTACCTTGATAAAACACAAAATTTTTATTTGTTTATTTTTAAAAGAACGTGGGCAAATACGTGGAGCGTACGCGGTATTTCACTGGCAGTTTTTGCCCCGTCAGCCACGTGCTGGGGCCACTCTGGTCTTGTGCTGAGTGGATTCCTCCTGTACCCTGGGGCATCTCCTTTCCTCTTGGTCAGGAAAGAGGAGAGGCAGTGTTCCCCAAGTTCCTCCTCTCTCTCCATCTCACCTCCTGATTTCTGTCTTGGCTGTACATACTTTACTGTGGGCCTCCTCATTGGGTTGACTGAGGGTCCCTGAACCCTGGGTGTGCCATTCATTTAGGACTATGCGGAGGCTTTAAGGTGCAGAAGAGTGAGGTCACTGTCAGCAAAGGAGAGTCCCGCCCAAGGCTTATTGGGCATCTTTTTTGAAAGGTTCTAAGAGCCTTCCCCTCCCCGATCCCTGTCTTCATGGTTACAGAATCCAGTCTTCACAGTTTTCCAAAATTAATGTTGAGGATTGTGAGAGAAACCTGGTGTGGAAAAGGTTCATTTCTTTATAGAGCCCGAAGCGCTAAGCCTGTGCGCTCTCCACCTGTCAACCTAAAAACAACTGTTGTCTAGGCAGAGAATGAGCTTAGGCCTGTGCTGAAGTGATAGGCAGGTGGGCCAGGAAGGGAGAGAGGCAGGACTGAGGCTCTGCCAGCAAGCTCAGGGCTTAGCGTCTGTAGTGGGAGGGGTGTCTCTGGGAACCCTTGGCAGCCTTGCAGCAAGTGGGCCTTGGCTTCTCAGCATTTATTACTGAAGTAGGTGAAGACTGTGTGTGGTAGAGCTCAGGTTCTGTGTGACTCTAGGATGAGCTGCTTAGGGATTGGGGTGGGGTGGGGTGGGGTGGGGTCAGTCAGCCTGAGGGAGACTTCAGAGAGACACAGAGGGCCCTAAAAGTCAGTTGGGTGATGTGTTTCAAAGAGAGTGAAGAAGAGGGAGGCTGGAGAAGGCCCTGTCTCCTAACGTATTTTGTTTGTGGTGTTGGCTGGGGCTCCGGGCTCACAGCAGGGCCCACTGCTGCAGTAACAGGGGTATTGCTGCAGGGCAGGACACAGAGGTTTCTCCTGGAGCCAGTGAGAATTGATGGGGTGAGAGTGGAGGAGGTGGTTTGGAGTCATTTTCTAAAACTATGTACCAAGTTCCTCACACCCTTACCTTCTTAGGGTGAATGAGTGAGAAAACCTGCTGTCTGCTGGATTCCCTGGAAGGCCAGAGCAAGGAGACTCTTGCCGCTCTTCAGCCCTGGCTTTCCCTAGTTCCCTAGAGTTCTCAGTGTTTCCCTCCTTCCCCGCTGCCCCTCTGACAATTGGGTGAAGGGATGACTATAATGATGAAGAAAAGGATGCTTTGTAGAGGAGGAATAGAAAATAAAAACAATGTTGAGTCTGGAATTGCAGGCAGAAGCTTTGCTGGCGTAGAGTGGGCTGGAGTGTAAAAATAGGTATTTTGCTGCTGGATCAGGATCCAGTAGGCCTTTGAGCTGGTCAGGAGAGTGGTTGAAGGATCCTTCTACAAAGGCCAGCCAGGACACTTTCTGGCATGGCTGAGTGGTCTATGTGGTCTGTGGCCAGTGGGCAGGGGCACCTGGTGGGTCGGTCAATGCAATGGTAGGAAGTACCAGGGATTGTCTTCTTGACAATCTGTAGGGCCTGGCATGGCCACCATTGGGCTCTTCATAATTCCTAGTGTCATTTCCATTTCCCGGGTTCTCCAAGAACTCCTGGGGCAGGCAGGTGGGGGAGGTGTGGAGACACGTCCAAAGGAAGAGACAGGTGTGTGTGAGAGAGGTTCGTAGGGAGAGGAATAGGGAATGTAAGAAAAGGTGACATCCTTTCCTCTTTACAATGCTCTTGTGTGCCATTAGACACAGTACAGGTAAGTCCCAGTACTTAGAGCATTCCACAAAGAGAAAAATACTATTGATGTTTGCACATGTCAGATAACTCTGCAGAGTCCTTACCTGCAAAGCAGGCCTGAGCTCGTGGGGTGCCTTTGTCCCAATTTCTGAAGCACTGAGGGAATGGGGAGAGCTCAGTGGGTATGGAGAGGGAGATTTCCTGCCAGATGCCTTCTTTTCCTCTTCTTGGTGTGCCATAAAACAGAGGAACATTGTTTCCTCCCGGGGTTATCCAGGAGAGAAAGGGTCACAAAAGGCAGAGGACTGGGGTGAGAGGACGGCTGAGGTCAGGGACCAACGAAGACTAAGAAGACGGGAAACAGTCAGATCCACTTAAAGACCAAGAAGAGGCACAAGTGTGGGTCTAGGACAGGAAGTCAAGCGACAGGAAGTGGGAGCCCGAGAGACACTCTGTCCCTCTGTACCACTTAAAACTCATTCTTTATATGTGGTATCTTCACTGGGCCCTGGATACAGATCTAGGCAGGACCTGTTGGGAATCATGCCATAGCCGGTGAAACAGGTACCCTAACCACAGGGGGGGTTGAGGCAGCCAGTGGGAAGAATACAGTGTTCTGACTCTCCATTCTTGGAGGAGCTCAGCATGACCAGTCCTCCTTTTCAAGCTCTGTCGACACCACCCAGCTCTGCTTTTCTCTTTGTAGCTAGCTCTCCAGATGGCTAATGTCAAAAGAACCAGGGAGTCTGGCAAAATAAAGGCAAGATGATAGCAAAAGGCTGGGGGCAAAGAGCTTTAGGGTTTGAATCTTCTGATTTTACCTAAGTTTGACTCAATAGAAGACAAGAATTCTGCCGGAGGGTGGCTGGAAGAAGAGTGGTCAGTCTTACTCTCTGGCGGGCAAAATGCAAGGTTATTTCTTAGGGTGTGTGGGGTTAGTTATGGGAGGTCATGAGCGAGGAGGTTTTGGAAGACTGGGTGGCTGGTGGGGCAGAGCCGTTCCTCTGTAGTTTGCCTATGCAGTTTTGCCTAGGCACTGGGGCTGGCCTCTTTGGAAATAGAAGCAGGGTCTGTCTGTGAAAGGTCTGGTGGCAAGGTGGAGCACATGTTTCCTTCCTCTAAAGCCCACTTTAGGGCTGGTGCTTGAGGGTGTCCTTCCTCCATTGCCTCTTTTCTTTATTCATATTTTTCCAGTGATCATTTTCTCCCTGATGGGGAACAAACTTGGAAGAGTCCAAGGAGACAAACAAAGGCTGACCCTGTGGATGAGTCTATTCTATCCAGCCACCTCTCCAGAGAGCGTCTTCTGATGCAGAGTTGGAACCTTTCCAAGTTCACCTGTTCCTTAACTCTGGGGCCCAGACTTGTGTGCACAAAGGGGACCGGAAAGTGGAGAGAACTTTGGGAGTCAGGGCTAAGCTAGGTGGGAGGCAGTTTCTTCTCTGACTGCATGGAGCGGACTCTGGCAGCTAGCACAAAGTAAGTGCTCAATAAATAGGGATTCGTTGTATAGAACGAAATTATTTGTTGAATTTCCATGTGGGTAAATACACAGAGCTGGCTTAGATAGGGAAAGAAGAACTGTAAATGTAGAGTGTTGAGCAGGAGGTGGTCTACAGAGAGGAGCAGAATGAGCACTCTAGAGAGCGGGGACAACATGGATGTGAGAAAAGGACCAGGTAAAACAAGGTGGAAAGAGGGACAGGTGACAAGCACTGAAAGACCAAGGCAGCCTAGGACAATGGCTGTGACGCCTCAGAACTCATGCATACTTCTTCCTCAGAAAGTTCTTAAGTCTTAAGTCTTTCCTGTGAGTCGTGGATCTGGCAAGGAAGAGTCCACACCTCTCCCCACCAGCATACAGCATGGTCAGAGATCACCATTGCCAGAACTTGGGGGGAGGAGGAGGAGGAGGACGGAGAGGATGACTTTCCATGTGATGTGGGAGCTGTAGGTCTCGAGGAGGATGGCCTTTGTCTAGGAGGAGATCAGAATTTCCGTGCAACTGTGGATGAGCTCTGACCCAAACACAAGCCAGAGGTGCTTGTGAGTTCCAGTGACATTCAACATTTAAAGAATCTCTTCTTTATTGATCATTTCTCAGAGAGCAGATGTGTTACACACTGTGTGTTTGTGTGTGTGTGCGTGTGCACGTGTGCTCACACACGTGTGACTCCTCCACCCACAACCCAACCTTTGTAGTTACTGTGCATCCACCAGAGGGATGAGTAGCTCATGGTTGTGACAGAGCCTCCATGACTACTGGAGAAAGGCAAGCTGACCAGTAAGCTCTTGATCTAACCTCTGGAGAGCAGTGTACAACGAGGTTTCCCATTCTTTGAAGCTTAAGTGTTGGAGGTACTTCAATGTTCTGCTCTCCTTGAAAACGGTTGAAATCTGCTTTTCAAATTTTGGGAGACCAACTTTTTTTTGTTGTTGTTTTTTAGGCTTGACCAGTACACATCTAATTGTAATGTCCAGTCACTTCCATTTCACAAATGAAATGTTTTAACTCCGTCAAAATAGAAAAGGATAGACCCTCAAAAAGTGATTCTTGTGAGTCAGACTGTCAAAATTGGAGACGCAGTCCTAGATCTCAAAACATACAATGCTTTCAGATTTTGTTTTGGGGCCCAAGAGCCTCCTTCCGTCCTAATGCCTTGCCTCTGCTTTGACAGCTTCAGTGGTTCCTACCTTGTCACCTGGTGGGTAGGAGAGCTGCTAGGGGTGGTCACCAGCATTCTGGTTATGACAGACTAACAAGTCCCAGGTTCCTGCCCATGCTCTAGAGTCAAATGCCTATTGCTGGTTAAAAAAACAAACCATACACACCTTCTACATGTCTTCCTCTCACTTAACAAGTGACTAAATTCTACTCATCCTTCAAAACCCAGCTCACGTGCCTCAGCCTCATGTCCACTTTGAGACTCTCATATCTTCCTGTCGGGAAGGAAGTTCAGATAAGACCTGCCTCCTCTGTACCACAGCAGCTCATTGTATTCTAATTCGCTCACACACTCTGAGTGGTGTACTGATGTGGTGACTTCTCTGCTAAACTGGGAGCTCTTTGGGGGTGAGTGTCAGGGTTTACGTGTGCACCCCCCCACACCCACACACGTAGTGCCTGAAATGCTGGAAAGTCCAACACAACTGAAGCTGGTGGCAAGGTGTTTTGTTAAATTGCTTTAAAGTTAGTGGGCAAGCCTGGCCTCAGGTCTGCTGGCAACGTGCAAAAGACAGTGAACCAGGGTGGCATCTGTTTGATGTCTGAGCTGGGTAGCCTTACCCATGGGAGGTTGACCCTAAAGACCTGCTTGCATATACTGGGGTGCAGAGTGAGGCTTTAGTTCTAGAAATAGAGGACAGAATGAAGAGATAATCAGCTCACACTTGAGCACGACTTCACCCTTTGAAATCTGTCATTTTGGAAATGACTGTTGGGAACAGTGCCCAGGGCTCAGGCTGGAGCTCATGTTTCCGGTGCCACAGCCGACCCCACCTCCACCCCCCAGCAAAGCTGACGTGGTCCAGTTGTGTTGGACAGTTCTTAGAATTGGTAAGAAACTGGCTGGCTGATCTCTGGGCTATCTGTCTAGGGAGATTTTCATTCTGCCTCTGGGTAGGGAGCAGATCATCAAAGGCAGGGGACTTGTCATTGAAAGTTCTTGATGTTCTTGGTGTCTTTTACTGAACTGAAGCCTAGCTTCCTTATAACTAGTCTTTTGGGGTTCTAGTTCAGACTTCAATACCCCATTAAAATCCAAAATCAAACTCCCCCTCACAGAGCAAGCCAACAAATAGCTCCTGTGATTGTTGTGCCTCCAGCCACCACCCGACCTTTTCCCACTGTGTGTGTTGGAATCCTCCTACCCCTGCTTGCCCTTCTTCGGGCTTACAAGAAGTCATCAATGTCCCTGAGAGTATGTAGAGTTAAATCACTCATTTCCTGGATATTGTAATATAATTATTAACACAGTCCTAGGAAGCTGTAGACAGAGAAAAGACTCAGTCATCTGGTATTTTTCTGTTTCTAGAAATATGCCCTGTTATGGAGCAAGGCTGTCCATTTCATACTCAGGGAAAGTGATCTAAGGGCAGGATGGATGGGAGCTTCCTTAGTAAATCTCAGCCCTGCCTGCTGCATCAGTCTTTCAGATGCGTTCTGAGTCATGATCCTGACCAGGCAATATGAACTGTAGTTCTCTATTTTCTGCTATTAGCGTACAGCGAAGGGCACTACCTTTATGTCCTGTTTCCCACCATTTAAACAAGGCTGAATGACATGGAGCCTGATGGAATATGGCCAGGCCGAATCACACAGCCACCGTTCATCTGTTGTCCCACCACCCTGCACACACGCCCATTGGACATGAGTGTTATGAGGCACAAACAAGATTTGCCCGTGGCTTCTGGTTCTTAGCCATCCGAGCCAAACATGGGACTTGAGTGTGGGATGTCCCTGTGATGGGATAACCACCTGGGCAGATGTCCCAATACCTGTTGTCTTTTTGTTGGTAAAACCTCCTGGGAAAGCCACTACTTTCTCTTTTCTGATTCTGTGTTTACCGAGCAATATTGTATTCTGCTGTCTTCATCAAATTGTTTGACCAAGGGGAGTGCGCCCTGTGGAGGTGGCTGAGGCTGAACCAATAGCCAACTGAAAAGGAATTAGGTTGCCGATGAGCTGTAAGATCAGCTCCCCAGGAACTAGGTATACTGGAACCTCATCCTTGGAGCATGAGGAAAATGGACAAACCAGCGTTGCTGGTGCACTCTTGGGATGTCATGGCTTAGGGTTAATGTGGGACAGGAATCACTGATAGAGCTTACGGTAAAGATGGAGAGGCAATAATACTGGAGTGGGGGAGAAAAGAGAAGTTTATTGTCTGCTGGAATCTTTTAATACTTATTCATTTCCCCTCCAAGGTTCCTAGAAAAAGATAAGAAAGGCCCAATCTACTAGCTTACTCACCCTTTTTAGATGCTCTATGAAAGCAATGAAGCATTGTAATGGAGGCTGAAGTTGGTTTGTAAAGACCAGTGGGAGTCCTCTCTCATCATGATGGTCCTTACTGGGTCATCTGAGCAGAGGTAACACTGGGGAGTTTACTTTTGAACTCCAACTTCAGTCATTCTTGTAGGGCCTGCTTCTGCCCAGGCCCCAGGGGGCGGGGTGGTGGTCAGGTCTAGGCCCTAAGGAGCATTTGTGGCATTGGACACATGGCATGGGATCAGGAACTGACTTTGGGGTGGGGGTGGGAAATAAAGTAGGGAGGAAGGGAAAAGAGAGGGGGGATGTGGGGGAGGAGAAAAGAGATCTTTCCATTCCACTTTTGATACTGTCCTAGTGCCTTCCTAGAGAGCAGGACTTGGCCCTCTTTGTTTTGAGGGTGGTAGACAATGCCCCTTCCTAGAGTGTTACACCCTCGCTGCTCCCTCTACTTTGAAGCAGGAAGATGGTCTTAATAGATTTGTTTTCCCACCCCTGCTCCGCTAAAGCAGGAATTCCTTTTAGGTGACTGCCCCTTCCTCCCAAGACAACAGCAGCGAGGCCAAAGATTTGAAAGCCTAAGGCTACCAGGTAGAAATCAGAGAGAAGGGCAGAAATTTAGAAAGCCTCAACACAAAAGCAATCTCTTAAAAAAAAGAAAATAAAAGAAAAATACTTTCTGGGTACAAGCATGTTTCTAAATATAATTGTCTTCCTTCCTGCTGGTTCTTTGCTGTTCTTCTATTCCTTGATGCAGTAAATCCCCAGAGCCCACCCCCAACTCTTCCCTAGCTCTCCACTAACTATCGCTTCTCTCTGGCATATATATTCAATAGGAAGGAGGCTGCCACACACACCTGCTTCTTCTCACTTCCCTTGTTTATGGTCCGAGAATGATTTTCTCACTTCTATCTTGGTGAGACGCTACTTTTAGAATTGGAGTTCAGAACATCTCTAGATGTGCACATCCTGTTTCTAATGGATGCCCCCTTGCCAGTGGTAGAGTTGGTGCGTGAGACTGAGTGTTTTCTATAGGTCTTTTGGTCTCCTGGTGTGAGGATGGTGTGGCTTCTGCAAGGCTTAGGATCAGGGGACTGGGAGAAAGGCAGGAAAAAAAAGGATGAGTAAAGGCTCTTTAGTGTTAGAAATACTCCTGTGTCGTGCTTATCTTCATCTGAGCCCGGCGAGCCTCAGAGTCTTTCTCCTTTCACATGACTCTGTTACCACAAGATGGTCATCTACTTGTTCTTAATAGCATTTGGCTGGACCCTTGTGTTGAGGACACCAGCGTGTAATATCATATGTGATCCATTACCTCCTTCTCCTTCTCTCTTTCCTCTCAATATTCAGGGTGGTTTACACGAGGCTGCTAAATGATAGCATTATTTTCTTGTAAGACTTGGAGACTCTCAGAGGTTGGTTAGGATACACATTCAATAAGCTGGTAGGCAGGCTGGATCTCATGCAGCCCATGTACAATAAGAATCTGCAGATATTCACATAGACCCCTAGTTTTACACGTTTTTTCCCCCCCTGGTATCTTTAGCTTTTATCATTGAAGCGGTTTGTTCCACTTTCTGCGGTGTTGCTGTGAGTGGATGGATGTCCGCACGGCTGAGGGGTGGAGCTGAATTTCAAGTGTTCCATTTTTCTGGGAGTCTCGTCTTAGCTGTACATGCTTAGAGGGTCAGGGCTGTGCTGCGGGTGACACAATGACCCTGAGACAGCCCTGAGCCTTCAGTTGTTGTTGTTGTGTAGAACAGGATGTTCATGAAGCTGGGGAGATGGCAGGGTTGGGTGCTGTGTAGTATATTCCATGTGTCATGTCTCGGTGACCTCTGTAGGATAGGCTATGTCCTGGGGCTTTTTACTTCTCATCTCTACCCTCTCCTACTCTTAGACACATGAGTTTAGAGCATGTGTTGAGGATCCTCTCCTATTCAGTTCGGTTTGGTGTCTCTAACCTCAGGTCTCTGTGAGGTCTATGCTGGCTGAGCACTGGCTTTCCTGTCTATGACAGGCATTTAACAGGCTCTCTGCTGTAAAACACAGTCCTTGGGGTGTTCTTCCTGCCTCCTTTTTAAGTTGTTTCCGCTCCACTCCTCCCCACTTCATAACTGGACCATTTGTTCAGTGTCTGAACCTGAACAAGGGTCAAAGGGACCCTTGATTTGTGTCCCTTCTGGCTTGCCTTTCGTTACACCTCCAGGTTGAATTCACCTTCCAGCCTTACTAGTGTTGCCTCTGAATACATTCTCCACCCATCTCCTTTTCATTAGCTCTGCTGTCAACATCCTCAGACAAGGTCTCACCATCACAGGCAACTTAGATATATCCCTCAACAGCTTTGTGTTTGCCCTACGCAACTAGCAGAGCCATCTTTTAAAAATGTAAACCCAATTTGTTTGGGTTCTTGCCTTCAAAGCATTTCCTGGTGACCCCCCTGGGCTTGGAATAAAATCCAAGTTCCTTGCCACACCTAAAAGATGGTTAGTGCTCCCCAGTCTATCTCTTCGCCTTCACTATCTGCCTACTTTCTTGCCCCCAGTCTCCCAATGCACCCCAGTCATTGTTCCCTAGGGAATAACTTTGCCTAGCTATTTTCTTCTTTCTGGAATGTTCTTTCCTCTGACATTTGGACAGAATCCTTTTCCACATTGAGACCTTGGTTCAAATGTTGCTGTTTCAGAAAGGCAAGCAAACAAACAAACTCTTCCACAGTTCCAGGGTTCCAAGGCTGCCCAGATCTGGGCAATCTTAATATTTCTTGACAACTGTCCCTCTTCTCTGACAGAGTGTAGGCTTCAAGAAAGCACATACACTGACTTTCATATACTCACGGTATCCTGGGAAACTAGTATGTATGTGTGCTGTACACGGTAAGTGCTCAACCAATTGTTTGGCGGATGCACTACATTTGCCAAGTGAATGCTAAATGTATTGGAAACAGAGGTAGAAAGAATGCCTTGGAAGAGATCTTACTGTCTCCTTTCAGATCTTATGGTAACAGAATGTCCTGGTTCTTCCCAGTGAGGTGTTAAAGGGGGACCATCATGTCTACTTCTCGATCGGTATTAGATCACACTCTATTAACAAAGAGACCAGCCGTGTCAAACCCACACTCACGTTTAGACTTTTGCCTCCAGTTACGATGTTTCTAATGATACTCATATTCACCACATGACGGCCTAAATGGGGCTGCCGAAAAGCAAGAGATTAAGCAGCCTTCAGAGATGCATCTGAGTCTGGCTTGATAGGAGGTGAATAACACACAAAACAAGCCTTTGAATCCGTGTCATTGACATTGACTTAAGGAGCACAGGCCTTGATGGGACCTGGTGTGGGCAGTGAGTGCTACTGACCAAGTGTGCGCACTAGGCGAAGGGTTCTCTTCTTTGCTCTTGAGGGTGGCTCCAGAGCTTGATTCTTCCATCAGAGGTGATTTCTGTCTTACTTTGGTTCCTTTGAGAACATACGTATGCCCTCGCTTTTGGGGACTCAACGTACACCAACCTATGTTCATCTGTCTTTGTGTGTCCCTGACATGGCAAGGCATTTTCAAGAAAAGAAAGGAAAAGAAGAACTTCCATCTCCACTGAAGAGTTGAAGCTTTGTTTCTTTAGAAAGCATCCTGTAGGTGTTAGGCTGTGGCTTCACATCTGTTTTCCTCCAGCAAAGGACGCAGGCTTAAGTACAAATCTGCCTTGTATTCTTGTATTTGGCAACATCACCTGTACCAATGGGCCAGCAAAAAAAGTAGACGCTGAAAGCACCCGAATGTTTGCTAAGGCAGGCCCTCTCTCAGCTGCTGTGGATATCTAGGGAAAGGCCCCTCTTTAGGGGGTGCTTAACTATAGGAAGTGGCATAAAGCCTGATCCTGAAGGGCTAGTGTTATATGTCTCAGAGTCAGAGTTCTTGCCTAGCATATGTGAGGCTCTGGGGACAACCCTCACCCCAACCCAGCACCACGTGACAAAGAAAACACAAAAAGACTTGAGTCTGAAGAGCACAAATGAAACTCTTGTAGATTAGACATAAGTCCTGCAGTCAGGGAAGCTCACTCGCAGTTTGCAAGAAAGCAAAGACAATAAACAACTGTGTCACCTTCAAGGCATAAGTTGCTAGAAAGTTCGGCAAATGACAAAAATGCCCTGGGAGATAGGAGTTTCTTCAGCTTTGGGGTGGCGGTGGCAAGAAACTGGAAGCTATTTGGGCAAGGAAGCATTTTGTGAAGCCCGGGTGGGTGGGGAGGTGGGCTGGGGTTGAGAGGCCCTGCCTGGCCAGTCTGTGTCGACGGGAGAGGGATGGTGTCTAGGCAGCAAGACAGAGAACTGGGCTGGTGTGGAAGACAGACTGCCCACTGAGTTATTCCTTGTCTTTGCTTTCTTGTAGACTGGGAGCTAGCTCCTTGGTAGCAGGGCCTACGTCTAATCTAGAGGAACTTTAGCTGCTCTCTTTAGTCATAATCTTACTGCCCTTTCTGGTCTGGGGATGGGTGGGGGAGGAACGGAGCAGCTCTGAAAACATGGGGGTTAAGGACAGATTAAGGCTTTGTCTCTGGACTTGAGTATCTCAACAGGGGGCACTCAACAGCTGGAAGAAGGGAAGGAGGAGAGAGAGAGGGAGGGAGGGGGAAGGGGAGGAGAGAGAGAGAGAGAGAGAGAGAGAGAGAGAGAGAGAGAGAGAGAGAGAGAGAGAGAGAGAGAGAGTTTTGAGATGAGTTGTATGATTTGGTTGACATGGGTCAAAACCTTAGCGACTGGCTGTCTTTTAACTCCAAACTGGCTACAGAAATCAGCGTGGCTCCTAGGTTCTGCAGATGGAGTGGACTGCACAGGCTCAGGAGGCTTTGGCTAAGTTCTCTTCTACACGATGCAGCTAGCACTGAGTTTTCCACTCAGCATCTTTATCTGTTCAGCAGGGAACCTTCTCTCTGTCGATGGTTTTGGCTCTAACCTCGTGAAAGACGACTTCTGAGAGTATAGTTTCCACAGTTCACACAGCTGCTGGCGTGGCTGCTTGGGAGAAAGAGTCGATTACGGCTCGGTTGTTGCTTGCTCGAACTCTGCTGGTTCAAGGCCCAGACCTGCCTCTTCCGATGAAACCCTGATTACCTCTTCATGCTGCTGTCTCTGTCTTCTGCTGACCTCAGGCAACCGTTGCAGCGTCTTGACTCTCAGACAGCTGCTCCTTGCATGATGACTCTCTGTGTTTGCTGGGCTGGTTCTTTGGACTCATGTCACTCTGGTTACAAACACAGCAGTGTCAGTGGGGAGAGAGGAGAGAGGAGAGAGGAGAGAGGAGAGAGGAGAGAGGAGAGAGGAGAGAGGAGAGAGGAGAGAGGAGAGAGAAGAGAAAGATTCATAGAAGAGTTGGTGGTGGTTGCCTCTGACTGCTGACTGAAACTGAAATTCAGGGTAAGCTGATGAAAAGTCTCAGGTTCTTGATAACACCCCTGAACTGTCCTCCATGGGCCTTTATGCTTTAAGTACAAACAAAGGTCATGCAACTCTCAAGGCTTTGTCTTATTCAAGCAAGAAGTGGAAAATTCATGGATAAAATGGAAAGGCTGGTACAGGGAGAGCCTGTACCATAAATTAACACTTCAGGGGCCAAGGTATCGGAATACAAGGATAAATGTTTACGGAAGAGTTGGCAGAGAAGGTAGGCCGTGGTTTGAAGCCTTGTCATGTTCACCTAGGAGACAATGAGATGCCAGTGCCTTCTGAGATGTTAAAGGTGTGTGTGTGTGTGTGTGTGTGTGTATGTGTGTAGGGGTTGTTCCACAGGCTCACAACTATCAAAGATCCTACTGGGTATCATGACTGAAGCACCCAGACTCCTGAGATGTTTGGATTCTGTCTCCCATGCATTTCCAAGCCGGGATCTATCCACTCTGACACCTGCTCTATTTGCCCCACTTTCTTCTGGTCAGCAGAAATACATTTCATCTCTCCCTTCTACTTTGTTCCACTGTGATGTTTCCCCCAGAGCCGCTTCTGGTGGCTCTAACGCTATTTATCTATTGCTTCCTAGCCTTCCTATTGAAGGATGTGGGGAGGGGAGGTGAAAGCACCACAGGTCATGGGGGGCTCTCTTTAGGGCTTTAATGCAGTCAAGCCCCAATATCCCAAACCTGGAATTTGTGGCTGTGATATTGCTCTTTTGAGAAAGGACTACATCTGAGTTACTGTGCTTTTGGTCCTGGGATGGAAAGGTGAGTCCTGTAGGTTCAAAGGCCTTATTTTGCTCGCTAAAGTCACCACTAAGCAGAAGATGTTGGCTTTTTAGGTGGGGTATCAGCTTGCCTGCCTCCTCCTCTTACCTGGCATCCCCATCACCAGCACAGGACGCCACTGACATCCTTTTCCCCCCTACTGAGAGCCTCATTAGCGTGCAAGTAGACACATAGCTGTTCTCCCTCAATTTCATGCTCAGTGAGCTCGCGGAGGGCCCACTGCTGCCTGTTGTAAGGTGGACGGCGCGTTTCTCATTAAGAGGCATTGTATGCTGCCTCCTTAGCTTCAGGGATAAAGGTGGCAAAGGGGGAATTATTATTATTAATGAGAACAGTAACCAGGAGCTTTCCAAAAGGTATGAAACATAGCCCTTACAAATCTGTGACCCTACTGTGAATTAGAGAGCCTGTCCCCATTTTACACATGAGGAAATAGAGGCTCAAAGAAGTAGTATAACTAAGAACCCCAGCTAGGACTATTAGTCTCTACCCTCAGTGCCCATTTTTTTTTTTTTTTGAGCCCTGCTACTCACTAATGTAGTAGCACAGAGGAATGGGTTAATTCTGTTTGTTCGTCACCATTTGAAGTCTGGAACTTTAGTGCCCCGACCCCCTTGCATGTCTTCCTGAAGGCATTAAACTAATGTTTAATGGTCTAGGTTGAATTACTACCTGGTGGGACTGGAGAGAGCCTCATGGCCTGGCGCAAGCTCACAGTTTTTTATACACTACAGTTTCTTTTCCTCCTCCAGTTTTCTCCTGATATCAAAGCACTTTTATATCTGAGCTCTCAGTGGACCTTGAGAAAATCTAAAAAGCAGGGCTGAGATGGTTATTGTCAGTGGATAGACAAGGAATTCAAGGCTCTGTGGGCCTGAGGGAGAGGCCTTCAGTCAATAGATGCAAAGCATTTGGGGGTGAAATAGGAGTTCTGTTTGGTTACTTAGCTGTAGTTCATTCTTCAAGGGAAGCCTGGCTACTCGGAGCATTCAGTTCAGTTGTCTCAATGAGAGGACTCAACTAGTTTTGGCAAACTGGGGTCCTGAGCATAGAGGCTTGAGGAGGCTTGTAGGACAGTCTCCCTTCAGATTTCTTTTTGGGTTAAAGGTGATGATTCACTTTTCTAAGTTCAGTCTAATTCTCGCTACTTGGATCATTGTCTTTTCTCCACTGCCAGGGTGATAGAGTTAACTCTTGAGAGAAAAATATTGTCAGGAGAACAAACTGGGTATCCCAGGATAAAAGGAGACCAGCAGTCTGCCAGCAGGGGCTGTGCAGCTCTCTCCTTGGGCAGGGAGAAACTGGGAAGGGCCAAGCAACCTTCCTTCCTTTATCGCCAGAGATGCAGCCAGCAGTGGTCGACTGTGCTGGGTGCGACATGGGAGCAAAGACTTGGTTTCACAATGGGATATCTTCCACAGTGAGGCAGAGGCAGTGGGAGGATCTAGAATAGAGTAAAACACACTGGAAAGCGTGGACAATCTTTTGGCATCTGGTAGCTACCCAAGAGCAGCTCTTTTTTTCTTCTTTTTTTGGTTGGGCAAAATTCTAGTCAATTTGAAACAGACTGTATTTCACCCAGAATACAGTTTGGGGTCACTGAGCTAAGCAGAACCCTGAAGGTATCTATTGACTGGAGAGCTGGTCGGGTCTGAGGTGGGATGCCGAGGGCTGTGATGTATCACTGGACGGTCATTTCACGTCTCTGAGCATGCTTCTTCATAGGAAAGATAGAGACACTCCTGTTACGCAGAAGAGGAAGATCCTTGCCATCTGAGGTTTTAGATGCTCGGTAACTGGAGCTGTGAGAGTCAGGCAGTGCTTGGATTCTTGGCCTTAACTTGTGGTCAAAACCTGGAGAAAGGTGGCTGAGGAGAGGCCTCAACTTACCTGGTACCTGTGTTGAAGGGGTCCTTATCCCCATCTAAGTTGGGTGGGAAATTTTACGCGGTATTGGTGATTGAAAGTCTTGTAATCAGGCCTTGCACCTTAAAGGAATGATCCTGGCAATGAGGACAACCTTAGAGTCCTTAGGTCCAGCATCCCTTGGGGATGCTATTTCAGCCCTTTGAGCTAAGAAAGGTCACTTGGGCGCAACCTTCTTTGGCTTTCAAAGCATCTACATAGCTGACGCTTCCCCATGTGATCCAGAGACTTGCTCCTCAAGGCTTAGTTGTTCTAAGGTCACCAGTTACACACTTCCTCATTCTCAAAGCACTATTTCTGCATCTGAGTCTGGCCGCCTGAAGCCTCCTGCTGGCTTCTATAAGCTCTGTGTTGTTCATGCTGTGCTGTGCCTGGGCTGGGATTGTGTCTCTGCTGCCCTGGCCTGGGGAGCCACTCTCTCCTGTTTGTACTTTCCTGAGATGAAGCAGCAAGGGTGGGCATGGGGGACACTGGCCACTTTGGGAGTCTTTTGGATTAGTTTTGTGGGATTTCTCTGCTGGCTCTTTTGACGCTTTTTGAAATCCTCCATTTGGGGTGATCAAAGCTTCCACCAACCAGGGCTCCAGGGATCTCTTCTTGAACCTCTGGGATCTGGCCTCCTCTGCCCACCCCCAGGCTTGTTGCCTGCCAAAGGTGCCTTACTCCCTTACTGCCCACACCTGTGGTCACCTGATGACCACATGCCTACGTCCAGCCATGCTCAGGCGGTGCCTGGTGCTGCTGCTCTGGGGCTCTAACTGGCTCGCCGCTCTTCTTTATTTCACTACATTTCCACTACATGTTCTCACGCTAATATCTTGACCATGGACCCTTGGTCTCGTTTTCATGTCTTACGTCCCAGACACTTGGTTACAGGACTTTCCCTGTGTACAGACCATACCTGGGATCTTTTCTGTTCAGGGCTTTCTTGAACTTCCTTTTTCTTGTGTTCTCATCAGCAGCCGGGTCCTCAGGGGGTCGCCACCTTCCTGGCCAGCCTTCTCGCCCCTCACTCTTCAATCTGCTCGGTTTGCAGTTTGGTTATTTTATCTTGTATCTTTGGACCTCTGCCTAGGAAGCCTTTCCTCATCTTGCCGACCTGGAAAGCCACAGTGCCTCCCTCCAGGTCCTGCGGAAGTCTTCCTAGGCAGAACAAGGAAGGCTCCTCTCAGCAACCCTTGCCACCTCTTTAGTTCTCTGCTTTCTGATGACTAGCAAACCCTCTGAGGCAGAAAGGGCGTGCTCTTTGTCTCTTTTGTACCTAATATCTTTAATTATTGCTTGTAGAGCAGGAAGCTTGGTGGCTTCCCCAAGCCTCTAGGAGCAAGGAGTGAAGGAGAAGAGACCCGTGCCGGGCTCCTTTCGGCTTTGTCTAGGTGTTTATGACATTTGAGTGCACAAAGCAGAAGCAAGTTTAGGTTAACTGCCTCCTCTCTTCAGCTCTGGCCTGAGCTTGGAAAGTTGGAAGGGGCTAGGGTACGGTGCTGGTGGAGGGAAAAGGATATGGAAGGAGAAACAGAGAATAAAATGACAATAATTAGCTAATTCTTCCTAATAATGGCTGATTTTCCTGATCTGCTATTTGGCATTACTTATAATGACTTGCTAGGAGCCTATGAAGAGCCTGCCTCTGTTGAAGCTTAGAAGCTATCTTATAGTCAAGACAAACGAGGCACATTCCCAGTTTGATTAAAACCTTAGTTTCTCACAGATTGGGCTATGCACTACCTATAATCTTAACTACAAATGGTTCTGTAATGCTTGTCCCAGGAATGGCAAATTATGTCTTTATTTTAAGTTATTTATAACCATCTCAACAACCCTACCTTTGTTTCGAAAGGTTATGTGAGCACCTATGACTATGGCTATGACTCTGACTACCTTGTTATGATTATGACTACTTGGTTTGACTATGACTACCTTGTTATGACTCTGATTACCTGGTATGAATATGAATACCTGGTTATGACTATGATTACTTGGTTTGACTCAGACTACCTGGTTATGACTCTGACTACATGGTTTGACTCTGATTACCTGGTTATGGCTCTGATTACCTGGTTATAACCAGACTTTGCCTACTTGGTTATGACTACCTGGTTATGACTCTGACTGCCTGGTGATGACTCTGACTACCTGGTTATAACCAGACTCTGCCGACCTGGTTATGACTACCTGGTTATGGCTATGATTACTTGATTTGACTCTACCTGGTGATGACTCTGACTATGTGATTTGAATCTGACTGCCTGGTGATGACTCTGACTACGTGATTTGAATCTGACCGCCTGGTGATGACTCTGACTACCTGGTTATGTCTATGACTACCTGGTTAGAACTCTAACTCAAGTACCCACCTTGCAACTACGACTTTGTCTCAGGAAGGACTAACTTGTTCTGCTATGTTCTGCTCCTGTAACCCATCCTATTTTGCCCACCAAATCTTCTGTTTGGAAACCTCTGAGCTAGAAAAGCCTTGTCTTCCTCACGTACAATACTGACTTCTGGAACCCTGCCTTAGGGGAGGCAGCCCATGTACATGAATAAAAAGTCTTTCTTTAATTAACTTTGGATATGATTAGCATTTGATATGATGATTTGGGCCAATGGTCTATCCCCTCCAATCTCTGGGATTAACAAATAGGGTATTAGCCATCACCTGTGGTGCTCTTCAGAGCTGTGAGGGTGCTTGTTGGTCTGGAAGCTTGGATGCTCAGAGCCTCGGAAGAAGCCGGACAAGGCTTAGACAGAATCCCTAGGAGTGATGCTTGAGGGTGGGTGGCTTCCATCAAGCCAATCATGCCTGTGTCGAGATGGTGCTCAAGTGGTCCTCTGTTTTAGGGGCTTGAGGGACACTATGAGAAAGCCTGGTGGGAAAGGAGAGTGGAGGGGACCTGTGGTTCTGTTGGGGACATGACTTCAAGTCTCAGCAAGAACTAGCCATTTTCTACTCTGTACATAGTGCTACCAAAGCTTTTGGGAGAATTCTTTGGCAGTCTCTCTGGGGAGCTATAAAGGAAAAACAAACAAACAAACAAAATACAAGTCCAGTTAAATAGTGCTTCTGTTCAAACTTCCAGGGCAGGTTCTGGTTCTGACATCACTGCTAACTGGTAGTGTGGCGTTGACCTTCTGTTTCCTCTTTCAGTTAAGCAAGAGGCAGAGTTTTTTAGAATCAGCTAATTCTAAAACCATTAGGAGTAGAGCCACATTCAAGGAGTCTCTTGCTTCCTTTAGCCACTCTGTCCAAATCTACTACCATCTTGAATGTCTCAGTGTCTGTTCTTTGTGACCCTTTCATGGGGAGGGTGTTCCTTCTGATCTAGGCCGGCAGCTGTCAGTGTGTGCTGCCCTTCTTAGAACATGCTGTCACCCAGGACCCTTGTTTCCATGTCCCTGTGGAATGGCCCCACCAAATAACCACACAGATGGCTGCTTTGCTTCTTCAGGTGTCTGAAAGAATCTCCCTCTCCATCCTGTAGAAAAGACATTCTCATCAGGGTTCCCGTTATCACCCCCACCCCTGCTAATAATAAAAGGGTCTTAACAGAAACTTTAATCATGAAAGTTAAGAAAAAGAGAGGCCTTCAGATGGTGCCCATCTCACTGCCTTTGCCACAGAAAATACAGATAGTATTTTGTAGGGTTTAAAGTTATTGTCTTTAAAGGGTTGCTAAGTAACATAGGTGAGAACTCAGGGTGGTTCCTGAGGGGGCACCTGATGGTACTGCAATTGATAAGGCCACAGGCATTTGCGAAAGGTGGATGCCTTTACTGGAATTAATAGTCTTGTTTGAGATTCTCAAGTAATGTCTGGGGAAAGGAAAAGGACCTGCCAAAGGTTATAAACATCTGGGCTGTAAGCTCAGGTCATTGTTTTTCCAACATAACATCTGTATAGGAGAGGGACATTGGCCCTTTGCTACAGTTGATGTAGTTGGTTGTGCTAGGACTCTAAGATGGTGGGAGGCCTTAACTAGACTCCTGGGCGAGGGGCTCTTGTCTCTTCCCCTCTGTTTCCCTTGTCTTTCTATATATTTCCTCTTCTATCCCATCTTGAGACTTTTAATCTTAGGGGTTGATGAAGACCAGAAGTTGTGTCTTCTAGAGTTTCTTCCTTACTGGATGGGGACTTACACTTCACTTATCCATGGATTAAAAGTCTTAACCCATATGCAATCTGAGCTCATAGATTGGAAGGTCACTATCTGAAGGGAATCTGGAAGATAGGATGTGGTGATCTAAACCATTAAAGCATATGGTAGAGTGTTATGACCAAGAGCAATACCCACACAGCAGGGCCTCTGCATGGCCCCTGATAATCATGATGTACATTGATTCTTAAGGCAGAAGCTGATGGTTAGTGGGGTACACCGTAGTTGGCCAGGACATGCTGTTCCAGTTGTTGGGCATTTGTGAAGCACAGTGAGGACGGCAGAGATCCCCTTTCTTGTGTCTCCTGAGCAAAGCAAGAGCCACCAGGTCTCGGAAGACAAAGCTACCCCTGCCATCGGAACTTCCCAAGTTTAAGAGATCCGGTTGTCTGAGGTTTTAACCTGCATTTAACTTCTGCTTGCAGTCACCCATTAATTATGTCTGTGATTAGACTATCAGTAGACATCTTATTTTGTTCCCAGTTATAAGTTCCCCATCATGACACATGGAGGCCTCAAAGAACAATTGAATGAATGAATGAGCGGACTGTTTCCATAACCTCTGGGCTTCTCGTCATTGGGTTTATTTTTAGGTTTGTGTTTTTGTTTTGTTTAAGGGAGTGAGTGACCGAAGAGCTCTCAGGCGACCGCAGATGCAGCATTTGGGACTAGAGGGAAACTCTGCACTTTTCATTTTCTTTTATTTGTTTTTTCGAGACAGGGTTTCTCTGTATAGCCCTGTCTGTCCTGGAACTCACTCTGTAGATCAGGCTGTCCTCAAACCCAGAGATTCACCTGCCTCTGCCTCCTGAGTGCTGGGATTAAAGGCATGTGCCACCACTGCCCAGCTGTATTTTTTGTTTCTAGTGAGACATTTGTCACAGGCCAGAAAGTGCTTGAAGTCTTTACATGTTGTCTCGTCTGGCCTTCATGAAACACTTTGAGGGGCTGATATTCTCATTTGTAGGAGGCCAAATCAAGGTCCAGAGAATGTGCTTTTCCAGGCAACACTTTCGCAGGCATAGCTCAGAAGTGGGACGGGAACTCGGCTCTGCCTGACGCTAAGGTGCTTTTTTATTTCCATTCTGCTTCCCGCTGAAGGATGCATGGGGCGGGAGGAGGTTGGGATGCCCTGAGCCTGAGGCGGGCACTCTGCCCACTCTGCCCCCAGTGTTGGCATAGCGACTGCAAACTGGTCAATATTTATTTTTCCTTCTTGTTTGTCTTCATCTCTTTCATTTTCTTTGTCTGCAAGACCAGAGCCTTCCCTCATGCACCTGATTTTTGAGGCTAGACATTTCCAACTGCGGCTGATGGGGCAGCCCTCCCAGGCCGGCCCTTCACATCAACTTGCTTCAAACCCTAGGTTTCCGGGGCCCAGTGGCAGAGCCCAGCTCAGAGCGACCCTTTTGGGCACTTGTGTATGGTGCCCATGGGTGCCCGTGAGAGACAGAGAGACAGGAACTTATCTTATTACCCCCATGTTTCCAGCTGAATTAATATCAAATGGATCCTTTCTTGGGGCAGCCATGGGGAACAAAGCACAGGACGATCAAGAGGGACCACACCTCCTTGGGGATAGAGGTGTGTGTGTGTGTGTGTGTGTGTGTGTGTGTGTGTGTGGTGAGGTGGGGGATGGAGAAGATGATACCCCCTTCCTTGTCTTTTGGAACGCTCACTCTGGCTGGGGCTACAAGTAATCTCTTGAGTAAAGAGTCTGAGAGGCACGCAGGAGCCCCCACACCTTCAAATGGTTTAGTTGTATCATTTGTGATGGTTTTGAGTTTGGGTTTTTTTTAAGAAACTGCAGTGAAGTATTTGGAGCACAGTAAACTGGGGAGCTTGTTGAGTTAGAGTGTCTCTCATCCTTTAGGAGAGGGTGATGGGCAGAGGGAAGAGCCTCCAGGTGGCCTTAAAGACTCTGGAGTGGGAGATGTCCTTGACGGGTGTCTTCAGCATTAGTTACGCTCTGGATTCCTGGACATCTTTTTGGTCTCCGAGACACTGCTTATATAGATTTGAGCAGGGCCTTGGATCTGATGGAGAGGAGGTTCAGACCTTGAGGAAGCTAGACGGCGTGAGTCTTGTTTTAGTTGAACGTGGAGGCTTTGGTTGCTTTCTTTGCCTCGGGGTCCTGGAAAGCAGAGACAGGACAGGTGCTCTTAGCTTTAGGTGTCTTTGGAGTCCTCTTCTGGTTTTCGCCTTCTGTGGGTTTTATAGAGAGAAAGAGATGGGTGGTGAGGAGAAAATGTGTGCCTCTGACTTCTTACTTTCCACAAGACACACAATCATGTGACACAGAGTCAGGTCCAGGGCACATGAGAAATTAAAAGGGGCAATGATGGGCTTCGGAAGGGCAGCAGGCGGTGCTGAGAGATAGTGTTTCTGAAGGGACAGAAAAGCAAGCAAGAGATGGAAGGGGAGTGGCAGAGAGGAAGGACACCTGGGAGCCTCACTCCCACCTCCCGAAATCTGAGTGTAGAATAAAAAGAGGAGCCAGGTCTGTAACAGAAGGAGGTGGGTACACAGTGTGTGTGTGGTGAGGGGAGTGGTTGAAGAGATGGGGAGAGGTGGGGTTAAAGTTTTCCTGAGTAAAGGCAGTATTTACCAGACAGCAGCAGCTCCTTGGCTAGTCTCCCCTGGCCAGCCTTTGTGGGGAGGAGCCAGGGCTAAGTAGACAGACTGCAAGATGGGTGCACTGTGTCCTACCTGTGTACCCATGTGTACCTGTATGCCGGAGGAGCTGGCAGAGGTGCCATTTCAGGACATGCTCTGCTCAGCTGGCAACTGGCTGCAGGCGACAAGGTAGATTTCCTGTCCTGACATAGAACAGAAAAGTATGTGGTAATGGAGACCAGAGCCTTCCCCCTTAATCCAGTTTCCTTACCTCCGCTCTAAGCCCGGGGATGGATGGGTAGGCCACACTTCCCGGGCTCTAACGTGACTTGGAATCCCTGTCCCCTGCTCCTGCTGCCACCGATCCAGCTCTGCAGTCTTGGAGGTAATTTTTCCATCCCAGGATAGCTGAGGCAGGGGATAAGCTCTTGTTCTTCTTCTCCAGTCATTCCCTTCCCTGCTTCTCACATTTGCCTCCTTTTGACGTGATATGATGAGAAAGGACATATGCTGAGTGCAGAAGACTCGGAAATGTGCATCCAGAAGAGAATCCAGAAGAGAATAGACTCAAAGCCTCGCTGTGCAGCGACACACAGCGCTCTCCTTGCTTTCTCTTCCTGACTTGGCCAGTTAAGCACACAGATGGCTTGCATATGAAATGCTGAAACTTTCCTAGGAATAATGCACATTTCCTTATGTCATTACAGTTCTTCAGGGTAGCATTATAAATACAGTCTCTTATCTACCTTGAAAGAGTTGTTATTTATTTGGCCATTGAAAGTTTTGGTGACATTTTGTTTTCTCCAATTAAAAGGTCTTCTTTGAAATTTATTTTTTATGCTTGTTTATACCTGGACAGTTTTTCCACCCAAGGGTGGACTGTAATCCTAAAAGATCTAAAGACTGGCTCTGGATCAAATTGCACAAGACTCTCCCTTTTCCCTCCCCCCACCCCCCACTTAGGGTGTGCAATGCTTCCCATAGCATTAATAAGTGGCCAGGGGAGACTGTCAGGAAAGCACCAACAATCATCTACCCATCCCCATACAACACAGCCAAATCAAAGGATTGTGGGTGAGGTGGCTTCTCTCAATACTTCCCACTAACTGTGGGAAGATGTCTACATCCCAGGACCTAGCTGACTCGGGCCCTGGCCAGATGGACATGAAGGCTGAGAAGAGAGAGCACAGGCCAAAGGCTCCTTAGTCTTCATGCACTGATCCACGTCACATGGGATCTCTTCCAGTTCTCCTAAGTGGCACGCATGGGAGGAGCCAAGCTCTACCCTGGTCTCTAAGTATACTATTGATGTGGGTCCATCTTTAGAAACAGGTGTGGAGACCAGAGCTAAAACGAAAGACAGTCATGGCAACGCTCAAGTGGTATCCACAGTGTCCAAGAGTCCTTGCTGTAGGGAAATGTCCAGTCCCCGTTTCCCAGCTGTTTGCTAACTTGTACATGTGACTATAGCACATCAGTAGCTATATTCCATCATCCCTTCCCATCCGTTTATCAAGTGTGAATTGGGTAGGGCATGTGTTATGGCTTCTGGGGCTAGCTTATGGGTAGGTTTGGGGAAGGGTCTGGTGTGCTTTCAAGAAGCCCAGAAACAACCTGGGGAGGCTGTCAGACATCTAGATAATCAGGACGAACTTCATGATGGTGGCTCCAAGGGGAGTGCGCTCTAGTTAACGCTGTGGATCAGAGGGTCTCTTTGATTGAAAAGGCAGTATAATTATAGCAGGGTACTGGGAGAGGAGCAGAGCCTGAGTTGGAGATATGCAAATAGGCCTTATAGGTATGGTGGGCAGAGGAAGAGGGCAGGCATGGCTTGGGTGGGTGGGGTCTTCTGGACTGAGTCCATGAGTGTGATTTTTCAGTTTATCCATGGCGTGTGGGGTGGGGTGGGGAGGCACATCTTCCCACTAGACCAGAAATAAGCAACCAGAAAGGTAAGGCAAGAAGCTGACCCGAGGAGATGTGGAAAACAGGTCTCAGTGTAACCGAGGGACTCCCCGGGGCAGCTGGCCACCTGGGGCTGCCCAGGGAAAAGCTTTCTCTGCTGGAACCCTGGTTTGATGATTGCTCTTCGAATCTCACTTAAGGAGGAGGTGGCTTCATCTTGGGACCTGTGGTGGCAGGTGGTACTTTATTCACTGTGGCGAGCCCCTGACCAGCAGGGGAAGAAGACCACCGACACGGATTCTTCTCTGATCACACTTTATTGGAGCGCTGCTTGGTTGAGGGAGAGCTGGAGGCAAGGGGCGAGGGAGGAGGCAAGGGAGCGGCTTATATTGGCAGGGCAGGATGTTTCTACTATAGATAAGCTAGTCAAGCCGGGATAGGTTGATTGCTGTTGCTGGGCAGACTCATGCTGGGACATGGTCCAAAATGAAGGTGTTTACCACACTCCTCGGCGCCATCTTGTAATGGCGAATGGTGTGGATCGCCACAATTCACACTTCTGTGAAACACAACATAGGAGGCTTCTCATGTGGTTCCCCCAAGTTTTCCTGCCAGCCCAACAGGACCTCTCTCCTCACACAGGGATGGACTAAGCTTGAGAGCAGGCTATGTGCTTGGCTTTGGCTCCTCATGACGCATCAGGCTCAGGCTCCTAAGTAATTAGGCTGCATCCGCCTCTGGGTGTGAAGAAACAAGACTTAGAGAGGCCCAAAGAATGTAATGCCTCTACGTAATGAGAGTCACTCTGAGGGCCATACCAGAGTTGGCATCCTCTGCATACCAGGAAAGGCAGGAGTGGGGTAACGGGAGGGGGCAGCGGAAGTGAGGAGATGGACAGACAGCACTCTGAGAAGAAATAGGAAAGAAAGAGAGAGTGCTGGAGAACTGGCATTCACCATGGCTGTGTAGCCAGGGGCCTTTGGCTTCCATTTTGGAAGCACTCAAGACACCATCTGATTCTAGCCCTCAAATACTTCTCACTCTCAGTGGCATGGAGATGAAGCCTCTTGACTGCCACTTCTTTGATACGAAGGGTGCTGTCTGAGAGACTGTCTTCCCTGGGGTAGCTGTGGCCAAGAGGTTGGGCTCTCAGGACCTCACCTATGTCTAAATACTGTCTTTCGTACTTGCCAGTTCTGTGACCCTGGGGGGCACTGCTGCCCGACCCTGAGTCTGTTCCCTCATCTGTAAAATGGGGATAATAATAAGCCTGCCTGCCGCGTGTTGCAGACAGGGATGGAGGGAGGTGCTGGTGGCAAGCCTCTGAGTGTTGCTTGTCCCATTAAAATAAAAAAAGTCCCTTGCTATGTTTCTCTCACTCCGGCGTGCTACTTACCTCTTCTGACAAAACACCTCCGGGTAGTTTCCAGTGCTGTGATTTCCCCCCAACATGTGAAGCTTATGGGACTTTGGGTTCTGGGTCCTGCTCTTGTGGGCATTCCCCTTTCTCTCTGGTCTTCTCATCTTGAATCTAGGACTAATTGAGTCATAATATTAAGGTCCCCTCATCCTAGAAAACCCGAGGCCCAGAATATTACCTGAGTTCAAACTCTTATTTGCGTTTCAGTCTGAGCTGGAGATTATGATCTCCTACTAAGACCTAACACTGCTAGTCCTAGCCCAGTTTTCCATAGCCCTTTCCTCCAGCCACCCCCACCCCCCAACAGAGACTCTTGGGGTCAGAGATGTGGTGGGGGCCCCATTGGGCCTGAGCCATGGGAATGAGAGGCCTCCCGGGCAGTTGTGAGGCTTCCTTCAAAGTCAATGCTGAGAAAAGCTCTTTAGGATCAGATAGTTTGGAAAAACATACCAGCACACGCCTGGGCCGGGGAGCGGGGTCGGCTCGGGCGCTCTGGCTTTGTCTTAGGCAGAGAAGGTGTTTCAAGCCAGTGAAGTGAGACAGGCAGCTTTGAAGGGTTGACTGAGGACAACAGAAACACCACTGACAGATGGCATGGAGGCAGGGGCAGTCCAGCATGAGGTAGGGTGAGGTGGACAGGGACGTGGGGACATCACTCTTCTATTTGATTGACAGCTACCTAAGACTTTCACTGCTTAGCAGGTGCAGCATCCCACAGTTCTCCATCCTGGGTCGCTTGTGGGAACATTAACAATCCCTTCCTTGCTTTGGGTCTGGGTCCTGATCCACTGTTGCCAGGGATCCCCTTACAGCTGGCAGTTTCCATAGATGCCAATTTTACAGGTCCAATGTGGAGCTCAGGGCTTGCTGACTATTGGGGCCCCTCAGATCCTGAGACTGCGGACCCTGAGAAGCCTGATCCTGGGGACTATGGAGTAGGGGCATATTACTCCAAGGAGAGCAAGCAGGCAGCTCTTGGAAGGAACAGTGGGGCCTTTATTGAACTTGGTATTCATGACCTATGGGGCATGTCCTCAGCCACTTGTGCGCTCTGTCTCCAAGGCGCTAGAGGATGGCTACCGTGAGACAGACCAAGACCAAACCATTCAGATGGGGCTTAGAATGGGAGAGTGTTGTAAGAAAAAGATTGGCAGGTGGCTTGAGTCCAGGAGGTCAAGGACTTGCCCAAAGTCGCACAGCTAGTTAGCAGCAAGACCACACCAGTTCTGCTGAAATGAACCCAGTCAAAGTGTATGATATGATCAAACATGCTTTAGGGACCTCCCTTGTGTGTAAGATGGACCAGGTGTGAGCAGTGCTCAGAGTCGTTGTAATGGTGGGGGACGGAGGTCACTGTAGGACACTACTGTTAGTCCGTCTACTGGGGCGTACTTGGAGCTGCATGGGGAAAGTAAGTAGAGGACCTGAGAGGGGTTGAAGTTCCCAGAATCTCCATGTCCTGGTACTTTTTATAGAGCGAGCACCCACCAGATCTCAACTACATGACTTTCTTAGTGGGGTCTGGCAGATTCTCCGGTCTTACTGACAGTAAAGAAGTCAGGTCCCCTAGGACAAATGAGGCCCGGGGGTGGGCAGAGAGAAAGTTGCTTTCAGGTCTGTCTCTCAGAATCCAATTCATGCTTTCTGATTTACTGAGGACTGTAAGAAACAAATGTTTTCCAGTTCCCTTGGACAAATCTCCAGGCTTAGCAGGAGCAGGGTGGTAAAGAGGCAAGAAACCTTGTGCGCAGTCTTCTTACTCTCTGTGATCCTAGACGGATGGATGTGTCATATGTAGTGAGGGGGTGACAAAGGCTTGCTGTCATATCAAGGCCTCTGAATCAGGTACACTTCTAGGAACCACTGTGGAAACCCAGCCAGGAAAATAGGAAGAAGCTTCCTCTTCATCCAATACTAATCTGAGAAAGCCTGGAAGCCTGGGCTTGGAGTCTGATCTTTGCCCCAGCTGGTGGTGGGCTTGGGACAAATACCTTGACCTTATGGAGCTCAGGTTTTTCAAATGGAAATGCTATTTGAACTCTTCAGTATCGTGGCAGTGAGGCGGGAGCTTGAAGACTTTTGACCATCCCGGTGAGACTGGGCCTGCACAAGAGTTTAACTGGGAAGGGCTGAGGGCTAAAATGAGGTCAGGAGGACCTACTATTGAGCAATCTCACTAGGTAGCTTGTAGACTTCCCTTCTGACACCTGAGTGGAAGGCTGGTGATTAGCTGAAGCCCTACCCGTTCGTTCTGCCCTCTTGCCTCTAGAACTTTGGTGGGAGCAAACTGAGATTACAGCTGCACAAGGCGGGTTAGGTGGGAAGATTCAGGAGTCGGATGCCTTGTGAGCATAGGCAAGGATTTTTTTTTCTCATATTTTTTCCAATTCTCTTCAACACCATTCTGGGTGCTACTTCATCTTAAAATGCAATCTTTTTAAAAAAATATTATTATTATTACAACCCCTTCTGTGCCCACTTAATCTGCCTTATATAGCCCCAGCATTTCCAAGTCTTTGTTCAAAGCCGAACAACTGCTTTTAGTCTATGACATATGACCTTGGATCTCTGAAACGCTGTCTGTGGGCCTGACACATTTTCTTACCCTGTAATGAAGAAAAGGTTTCTGATCTTCCCCTAGAAGCTTGTTTTGTTCATTGGAGTCAAGATTGAGTGCCAGAAGCACATACTTTCTTGGCCTCCAGGAGTGTGTCTCGTCTAGAGAGAAGGGGACAGACACATGGGAAGAGGCAGAGGGATCAGTGCATGCCTGTGTCAGTGCCTGTTCACATATGGAGGTTCAAGAATCTTACACTTGATCTTAGCCAAAAGGCTGAGAAGCAACGAGGTGTGAGTCTTATAAGAAGGCTCCTTTTGACTTATGGGGTTGGAGAAGCAGCCAGGGGTCCTTATTGATTGGAGGATTCAAAGCCTGGGGTGGATAAAAGTGAGGAGGGTGGGGAGGAAGGTTAGGAGAGAGAGAAGAGGGAGAAGAGGACAGGAGGAGATAGTATCTGAATTGAGTCCTTTCTATGGGAGCCAGGAGGGGTTGGAGAGAAGTCAGGCCTTTGAGGATGCATTGCCCTCTTCTGAGAATCCATGTTCTGAAAAGAGAGGGGTCTCCGGAGGAGCCTGCAGGGGCTGGGTGGCAGCTCTCATTCGTGGTGGAGGGCTTGGGGGAACGGTGGGCTGGAGTGGCTGAAGAGGGTTCCTTCCTATGGCTTAAGCGCCTGAGCAGACCCTTGCAGAAGTCTGTCCAGGACTGACAGATGTGGAGGGAGGGGAAGCAAGGAGGCGTCAAAAGGCCAAAGGCAAAAGCTAAGTCTGTCTGATGAAAGGGGCTTCCAGCTGCTCAGTGCTTTTATCTCAGTTGTCCAAGTCACAGTAGAATAAAAGAGCAAGAGAACCAGAGCTCCTAGGGTCCAGCCTCCTTTCCATTAGATAGATGGGAAAAGCTGGGGCTTGGCAGTGGGACCAGGGGAGACAAGGCTGCTGGATGTGCGTAGTGCCCATGTCAAGCACAGGTGAATCAGGTTACCGCTCCTCCTTGAAAAACAGTGAGTAGCCCAGCCTATGAAGTCGCTAAGGGCAGCATCCAGCTCTGTGTGACAAGGACTGGCCAGTGCAGTTCAAGCTGCTATGAAGGCTCCATTTCTAAGGACACCTGTCTAAGGAGGACCCCAGGATGAAGGTGGTTTTTTTTGCTAGATAAGGCATGCCTGCTTAACATTAAGCCTGTATAATAAAAGACACGAGCTATGGCTTTTAAAAACTCCCACCTAGAAATGCAAATTTAAGCCATTGGAAACTTCCTGAAAAATTGTCTTAATTTAATTAGTGTGTGGTTCTCCAGTGACCACGAAACGCTAAGGAGCAAGAATTTCCAAAGCCTGTCTTGGCGTCTGCATCACTTTTAGCTCTGGAGGGTCGATTTTAAGAACTAAGTCTTGGTCAGTGGCCATAGAACGTGTCTGAAATAGTTCTTGTTCTGTAAAAAGAGAGAGAAATCTAGGTTAGTATGTGGCCTGTGATGGTTTTGAGGGCTTTAAAATGTGAATGATTCTAACTCTTAGAATCCCTGGGGATGGGCTAGGGTCCACCCAATGCTTTAGTTTTCTGATTATTGTAATTATGTGTCCATAATGCATGTTATAGACAAGGGAAACAGATAAGCAGGCCCTAAGCTATAATACCCTAGGAGCTTGTGCAACCTCAAACATGATGTTCATTTTTTTTTTTTTTTAATGACAAAGGGCTTGGATGTTCGGTAATCTACTTACCTTGGTTTTAATGCTTACTTGGGTGTTTCTGCAAGGCTATGTCAATGAGAAAAGGAAAATCTTTTTCCTATGTAGGATAGATAATGCAGGTTTTAGTTGCGAACTTCGGTCGCATTGCTGTTGTACAAACAAAACTCAGGTGGACCATTTCCAGTCACCAGAGGGCTATATCACTAGGCCTCAGTTTCCTCATTTGTAAAATAAGACATTTGTAGCCTGGTGTGGCAGCACATACGTGTAATCCTCCCCCCACCGCCACCCACACACACTTGGGAGGCTGAAGCAGGAGAATTGGGAGTTTGAGGTCAGCCTGGGCTACATAGTGAGGTATATAGAGACTCTTGTTTCAATTAAAAAAAAAAGATGATTTACAAATGTCCAAGCCAATTGCTTCTTCTGCAAGAACTCTTCTTGGCTATGGCATTTTTATTGGGTGTGAGGTAAGGTAAAGGAGAAGACTCAGAAGAAACACTGGATGAGGGACTATGGGAAAATCAGCTCAGTTGGCTGAAGTGTTGCACATTTAATGAGTTACACTTTTCGTCTGATTTTGACTTGCACTCTAGATTCTGTGAGAGGCGTCATGCCTCACTTGTATCAAACATTTGTTTGCTGACATGAGACCAGTGTTGACCTGCTCTGTGCTCCTGTGCTCTCTTGGTGGAGCCTTGACACTGCCTCATATCCTGTCATGCTGCTATGTAAGACATGTCAGCTGATGGGTGTTATTGAGAGAAGAAACCTCAAGGGGGCAACAGGCACCATCCCCTGACTCCCAGACTTCTGGGTCCCCCCCCCCCACATTGGTTTCAAACCCTTCCCTGCTGGATCCCAGTCACTGCTCTCTGCACATATCCTTCACAGCTCTGAGGCCAACTCTGATTTCTTTCATTGTAGGTCTCTGACTGTCAATACTGACAAAGTCTCCCTCTTCTTCTTCTTCTTCATTTCTAGATCCCTGGTTACCTTATTGATGAAGACAGATATTCCTGGCTTAGTTCGGCCTGGTGTCTCCTAGTTCTAAAAAAAAGTAAAGGCAGGAAAAGAAGGGTGTTGTGGTGGGGGTAAACACTAGCCTACCTTAAATCATGATTGGTTATACTAGGAATGCTTACCACATATCTTTTTCTTGTTCAGTAACTAGCCAGCCATTTTGTAAGGCAGTTATATCATTTCCCCCTTGACTGATGCTGTGTCTCAGCTCTCACCAACGGTGTCATGTCCCAGTTGCATTTTAGGTTGGCCATGCCCTTTAGTTAAAGGCCACCAGAAACATACCTTTGGACAGAGTTCTGTGTTGCCTCATTGCAACCAAAGAGATACATATACTACTCATGGGATCTTGGGGAATTTGAGTAAGATGTTAGAAAAGACCTCAGGATTTGGGCTTGCTTTAGGTGATCTGGAGACTCAAGGACTTGGGATTTCTTTGGACTAGATGCTGAGAGGTAAAGGCATTCATGCTAAATGCTCATCCTAATACATTTTTGTTGTGTGGTAATGGTGTGTATGACACATGCTTATGTGTACATGGGTAGGTGCAGATTCATGTGTGCATGCAAGAGTGCATGGCGCCAGAGGTCTGCAAGTCAGGTGCCCTCCTCTGTAGCTCTCCACCTGGTTTTCTGAGACAGAGTCTCTCACTGAACCTAGAGCTCATTGACTGGCTAGACTGGCCAATGAGCTTCAGGCTTTTTCCTGTCTCCACCCTTCCCGCAGCACCAGTGATACAGTTGTGTATTGTCACACCCAGGGTTTGTTTCTCATTGTAATGTGGGTGCTAGGGACCCAGATTCAGGTCCTTTTGGTTGTACATCACTAAGCACTAAAACCACTGAACTGTCTCCCCAGCTCCTCACAGTCCATAAATCCAAAGGAAATCTTATAGAGTGAATGAGCCTTCTACCATGATTGGTAAAAAGCAGCCTTCACTGCTCTTAGCTAGACCTGGTCGATGTCTGTTCATTTTTCTGAGACTTGGATCTAGTGACCCAGATCTAGTCACTGTGTTTTGGGGGATTTGACTGGATTCCTCTTGGGTTAGGCTGCTTTCTCTTCCCTTTCCCACCACTCAGAAGGGGAAGGATGGAGCTAGCACCAGGAAATGGAAGGTGGCACCTGCCCAGGGGCAGAGTTGGCTCCTTCACGAGTCTGTGGCACAGCGTGGCTGTTTTCTGTTGTCAACGTTCTCCCAGTTAGAGGTTAGCCAGGGAATGGCACCTGTAACTGGATAGAGTCTGTTTTATGCCTCTTGGGAAGAGTTGGTCTTTTAACCTGACGAGACAAGGGTTAAATGTGTCTATGTGCAGGGAGACTTTGAAGAGAAGTCTCCGGCAGCAACACAGTATAGTCCAAAGAACAGACCCAGAAGATAAGGTGTGGATGTCCAACTCCAGGCCAGGCAATCACGTTTACAATCCAAGTGACATTTTCCTAGACATCCAGCTGGATTTTCTTTAATTTAGGACATGGGCTGTTCTATGGGAGTCTGAGGTGTTTATATGTGTGCAGCAGGTGATCACCTGGTCCTTCTAGACGAAGTAGGACATTAAGTGCTGCGAGATCTTAGAATAAAGAGCAGCAGCATCTGGCCTGCACTCTTACATGTAAACTGGCTGCTTGGGTTTCCAGAGTCAGAAGCTTGTGTGAGTTAAAGGAGCCCAATAGTTTCAGGGAGGGATTGGAACCTTTTGGGGGATGGTCTCCATTATCCCAGTGTGCACGGAATTCACTCAGAGTTAGTGCTCGCCTGGGAGGGTGTTCAGTTATCCCATGTTCATCTTGTTTTGGAACTTTCTGGGCATTCCTTTCAGGGGAATGCCATTCTCTAAATGTTGATGATTTTAAAACATCTCAAAGTCTCTAAAGAGAGAGGACAAGGTAATGTGTATGCATGAGCCTGGTGCCCACGAGGGAAGCAGAAGGGTCAGCCCAGTGTCCCAGACATCTATCGGCCACACTCTGTGCCCTCTGACCTTTGATATCACTTATTCCAACAAGGGTGAGCTAGGCTTTTAAAACATTAAAGTTATCCCTCACCAAGTGGGAAGCTTCCTTTGAATAGGAGAGAAACACTGTGGAGAATCTCTGAAACGAACCCACTGTTACAACAAGAACCATCTCGAGACCAGGTTCCAATTGTAGTAGGCCATGCTTTGCTGGTGAGGTTACAATGATATAAACAGAAATATCTTCCTGAAATGGGATCAAAGTCGAGATTTGGTTTGGTTTGGTTTGGTTTGGTTTGGTTTGGTTTGGTTTGGTTTGGTTTGATTTGGTTTGGTTTTTCGAGACGGTTTCTCTGTGTAGCCTTGGCTATCCTGGAACTTACTCTGTAGACCAGGCTGGCCTTGAACTCACTGAGACAGAGATCCACCTACCTCTGCTTCCCAAGTGCTGGGACTAAAGCCAAATTCTAAATTTAAAAAGAAATGTTTGGAATTCATCAGAGCTGATAAATTTATGTGTCCAAACACTTAGAGGGAAAGCTAGCTTCTGATAGGTTTAAAGGGACTTAAACAGTTGTCATCATCCAAATTCCTTCTGATTTAACTGTGAGCTGACACAACATGGGGCAGTTATTTTATTCTTTAGGGATAGAAGGCCTTGGTGGGTGTGTTAGGTGGATTAAAATCCACAGGATTAAGATAAGTGAAGGTTGTGCTGAGAAGTCTTTGAGTTGAGCAGAAGGGTCACGGGCCTCAGCGGAGCCCCCTCTTCTCCAGTCAGGGCTGTGCACGCCCACCTGGGTCTGTGCTGGCTTCTCTGTGGTTATCGATTCCGTAAGAACATATCAAACCCCTCAGCTTGAGCTGCCCGGAGATGCATGGCCTGCCAGTGTACTCTCTGCCTCAGGGAGCCACCACCATGAGGGACAGCGCTATGGTCTTCTCTGGTGGGTTTGTCGTTAGCAGTCTTTGTTAAAGGCTTTCAAGGTTCCAGGGAATCCATGATTATCTATACAGTTTGAGAATGCCAAGCCAACAGGCTTCTGGGGGCCATGCAGAGGCTTGTGTGGAGCCTGGCTTAGACCGAGGCTCAGGTTCCTTAACTACACATACCTGCCCTTTCTTACTCCAGGCCTGAGGCCTGCAGTGTGCCTGAACCGATTTTTCTTATACTCCTGAGGTAAACACAGTTGGATTTATGGAGCCAGCACTTCATAATGGGACCAACTCTGAGGCAGGGGCTTTTTTTTTTTTTTTCTTAAATTTTCCTTGGAAAGAGAGGACAGGGCTCAGTGATGCCTTGTGGCAGGCTTGGTAGCTCCTGGCAAAGAAGGGAGGAGTCAGCAGGTGCCCTCTAAACTGTTAGCTGTGTTAAGTTCTGCAGGGAGGTTGTCATCTTCAGAAGGAAGAACTGCCAGGCTTGCCTTTGTCTAGAGGTTGAGAGATGTGGAAGGAGGGTGGGGATGGAGACTCCTCTGAGAGCACAGGGAATCCAGGCCCCTACGACTGAGAGGTCACCTTACTGCTTCCCCTTGGCCCTGAACTGGGACCATGGGCCTGTAGGCGCTTCACAAAGGTGAGAAGGAAGCAGGAAGAAGGAAGTGGACCCCAAGAACGGCTGGGTACGCTGCTCTCTCCTGCTCTGTGGATGGGGGGTCTAATCTCTCCTGCTCTGTGGATGGGGGGGTGTCTAATCTCTCCTGCTCTGTGGATAGGGGGTCTAATCTCTCCTGCTCTGTGGATGGGGGTCTAATCTCTCCTGCTCTGTGGATGGGGGGTCTAATCTCTCCTGCTCTGTGGATGGGGGTCTAATCTCTCCTGCTCTGTGGATGGGGGTCTAATCTCTCCTGCTCTGTGGATGGGGGGTCTAATCTCTCCTGCTCTGTGGATAAGGGGTCTAATCTCTCCTGCTCTGTGGATAAGGGGTCTAATCTCTCCTGCTCTGTGGATAGGGGGTCTAATCTCTCCTGCTCTGTGGATAGGGGGTCTAATCTCTCCTGTTCTGTGGATGGGGGTCTAATCTCTCCTGCTCTGTGGATAAGGGGTCTAATCTCTCCTGCTCTGTGGATAGGGGGTCTAATCTCTCCTGCTCTGTGGATAGGGGGGTCTAATCTCTCCTGCTCTGTGGATGGGGGTCTAATCTCTCCTGCTCTGTGGATGGGGGTCTAATCTCTCCTGTTCTGTGGATAGGGGGTCTAATCTCTGCTGCTCTGTGGATAGGGGGTCTAATCTCTCCTGCTCTGTGGATGGGGGTCTAATCTCTCCTGCTCTGTGGATAGGGGGTTTAAACTGCTTGCATTGTTTTTCTTCTTCACTCTACTCTGCAGGGGAAGGATGGATGACCATGGGCCTGGGGAAGGACAAGGCTGAGCGCTGGCTCAGAGCCAGCACTAGGAACACGGAGGAGGACCTGGTGGCTGGTGTGAGAGGGTTGTGGCTGAATCACAACAGGACCCCAGAGGCTGGCCCAAGTCCCCTCTGCCTCCTTTGAACTAAGGAGCACAGTCCCCTGGACTGAGCTGACCTGACCCTTCCCCAAATTCTGGAGACATGTCTGAGGCCTAAGGGCCCCATCTTTTCCCATGAAGGGTCTCTCTCCAATGTCTCCCATTCCAAATCCATCTTCATTAGTAACAGTAAACATCAGAGTCAGAGCCCTCAGAAGGCTGTTCTGAGATAAGTAAGGTTTTTCATATTTAATTGATGAGTGCCCTCTTTGGGGTGTGGTGGGTTAATTAAGAGCTGAATTAGATGGAACTGCATGTCCCCAAGGACACAATTAAGCTCTTTCTGACAAAAAAAATGGGAAGAGAAAGAAAAAAGTGACTGTAGGTTCAAGAAGAAGGCCCAATGGGGGTGACATCTCCTCACCACGGACTTGATTTTGGGTCTGGAGACCCTTAGCCTCATCCTTCCTTTATTTTCAGTTTGAAGGCTCCTTAGGTCCTCTCTTCTGCTGTGCAGGGACTCTGCAGGACCTTGAAGCCAGGGTGGCTTTCCTGGCTGGCTCTGGATTAATGCTTTCCAGCTGGGCAGCTTCCCATATAGGACAGAGCACTGCTAGGGTTTAGTTACTGACGTCGGAGTCAGGAGAGTAAGCCAAGGATCACTCTGACATTCCAAACCTGTTCCTAGGGCTTCTGGTCTCCGACTTAAACTCTTCCAATAGGCTGAGTAGATGTGGTTTCCCCACATGCAGCTTCACAGCCCAGCAAGGGCAGTGACTGAGAACCATCTTCTCCTGAGAGAACATTTCCCCTGCCCTCACCCCTAAAGACCAGGGCCCGACTGGGAAGGATGCCATGTTGGGCTCAGAAAGGGGTTGAGGAGAAGGTCTTTGCCTATGGCTGCTGGCAATCTACCTGTCAGAACTGCTATAGACCAGACTGCAGAACTTTAGCACTTTGGCCCAATTTCCTGCCTATACACAACTGAGGAGGCTTGAGACCCTCAGGAGGGCAGGCAATATGGCTGCCCTTGACTGACTTAGTCTAGAGATGGGGCAAGCAAGGACCAAAAGCTACTGACACCAGCACACATGATTGTGTGCCACTCACACATGCCTGGCTTGTTGTGAGTTGTTGACTCAACAGGCTCTTTAGAAACTCTGCTGATATGGGCTTACTCCCGCCTATCACCTCATGTCTCCTGAGGCTAGTGGGGACAGATGTGTTCCCTGGATCGAACCCTGATTCTTTGGTCTCTTGTTCATACTCACTGCTGCAGACAGGTGCCTCCCTTCTTGCCTGAAGATACCATGACACACTTGGTGGTCCATGGTCTGCACACTTTCAGAGTAACGAATACTGTTGGTACCCAATGTTGACATGCAGAGTGCCACTAAATGCCAGACACTCTCTGTCTCTGGACCTCACCTGAGTTTTGGGCTAGGGACAGTGCAGGGCTCAAGTCCAGACTGCCCTTTTATTGTACTGAGCACAGATATCTCCGTGGCTGCTACTCTGCCTCTTGAGCAGTTAGTTGCAGACTCCATAGCAAGTGGAAGACGTTTGTCTTTTTCTTGGAAAAAGTAGGAGAAAAAGAGCTTGAAAGAGCAGCCCTGGGCTGGCAATGCCCCTCCACAGCCCACAGGGTTCTCAAGAGACCAAGACTGCCATTTGCCCCCTCATCCATCACTGAGGACTTTGTGACATCTTGCACTCTGAAGGCCCATTTCTCAGGGTTGCCCCTCACTCAGCAAGTCACATGATCTCCTAGCCTTCCGCAACTTTGACAAGATCTACAGCCTGACTCTCCATGGTGGGGGGCGGAGATTTCTTGGCTTTCTACACTTGGCTGGTTTCTGATTTGGGGCTTGCCTCCAGTCTATACTGGGGGATGGCTTCTCGGCAAGCCCTGGAGAGCCTCCCATATTTGACAACGCTGTGCAAGATAGCCATTTGCCTTGGAGGCTTCCAAGGTTGGGTCCTCATTCTGACTTCAGGAAGCACCTGGGAGATCACCCCAAGTCCCCATATGAACAGGAAAAGGAGGGATGTGACCAGGACCTGTTGTTGTGGGACAGGGGTGTGTGGCAGTCAGGCCTAGGCCTCCTGGCTGCTGTTGGATTTCTCTTTCCTGTCACCATCTCTTTTCCCTCTTTGCTTGTTTCCCACTGTCACTTTTTTTTCTTTTTTTCTTTTTAATCTTATTCTAGTGTATCTTGCTTTCTACAACATTTACTACGTTCTTTGCCCTGTTAGTTCATCATGGTCAAGCATGTGCCTTTCCCCATAGGAGGTTGTTTTGGGGTCCTCTTATTGGTTGTGCTGTTACTTGTAAAGGGGTCTCGCATATTTCTTTTGGTTGCTGTGGAGTCCTGGGAAGCCGGTGGGATGAGCTGTAGGGGCTTACTCTTTTGTTCAGATAGGGATGCTGAGACTTATGAAAGGGAAGGTAAACCTTCAGCCTTTTGGTGGAAAGTTCCTGCCTATTTGCCTACCCTGTTGCTGAATTCCATGTCAGAAAAAATACTTCACCTGGAAACCGTTGTGTAGGGTTAGTGGTATGTCGTCTAACACATGTTCTATAGAAAGCTGGTAGTGAGAAATCAGTGCTGGGGCAAGGGCTCCTCAGTCACGCTTGGAGAGTACTTACTACCAGTTGTTTTTTTCTTTTTGCACATGCACACATTCAATAAAGGTTTTGGGAGGTCTTGAGAGGAAAACCCTGCTGAATTATCCTTTTTCTCCAAAGTTCCTTGACCATAGAAGCCTTCATTCCTGGAGATACCACTGTTGAGTGGACACACAATGGGAAACACCGATCTAGTTTAGTTTTTGTGTTGTTAATCTAAATTTTTCCCTTCTCTGGTTCAGGGGAAGGTAACTACCACACTTCTTTCTTGTTTTGGTTTGTTTGTTGTCTCTTCCTTGGGCTTCCCTTGCTTTTTACCTTTAGCCCTCAAGGCCATAGGACACTGTCCCATGGTTGTTTTCTCTGACTTCTTGAGTAGAAGGAGTTAGAACAGGGGAGGGCTCATTGTAGGGCAAAGAGAGTGGCTGGGAAGAGCCCCATGGAGGTGGTCGGGGGGGGGGGGCATGCACCCACAGATGCTCCTGGAGCTGGCAGGACCAGCACACACAGTGTGGGTGTGAAGGAATATGCCGCCTACTGCCCATAGAGCCTGTTCTGTGGGGCCTCTCTTATCGCTGTTGCCCCTACCTGATTGAGGCCTCTGCTGCTTGTCCATCCATATTACCGGTGATTTTTTCTGGAATCCCCCTGCCTTACTTCCTCACTAAACTGCAATTTACATTTATTGTTTTACCTGAACACCTGCCCGGGGGACCATGGAAAGCCAGGCATCTGCCATCTGCAATGGTCTTTCTCTCCCTCCAGGCTCAGTCCAGTGTGGGCTTCTTAGACTTTGCCACTGAGCAAGACCTTCACAGGGCAGCTGTAGATGTTGGGTACAGGAGGCCAGGCCTCACAATGAACTGCTGCTTGGAATGCCCTCTTGTCGTCAGAGAGGAGGTAAGGGGGCTTTCGGGGCTTCTCCAAATTCCTCTTTCAGGGCCACATGCAACACCAACATCATCTGCCATACCGAAAAAGACTCCATTACTGAGTCTTCTGTTTATGGTCCCTGAGGGCTCTGCAGGTCTCCTGAAGGCCAGATATACTTGGGTCCCTTCCCTGGGTTCACAATTGGCTTGTTTTCTTTTCTTTTCTTTTTTTGTTTTTTGTTTGTTTGTTTTTTGCATGCATGCGAATGGTGGTACGCTTATTTGCAATGACTTACATTGGGCCAGCAGCCTACCTGGTGCTTGCACAATGGTCCTTAACCTGTCACTCAGTGTACAAGTGTTCTGGATGTGAGGTAGGATGACTTGAACTCTACAAAGCTAAACTTAATGTGCCAAGCCACAAATAAGGGACCTAAGTGTCTTCTGCACAGATGTCCCCCGAGGGCTCAATGGAATCCATATGAAGGTGTTCTGTCAACTTGAATAAATTACGAGCAGCATGTCAGTCTCCTGTTCGAGGATGGAGGACCCCTCCTCAAGGTTTCAATGGAAGATGCGATGAGAGTTATCAACTCAGCCACAGGATTTTAGCAAAGAGAGCTTTCCAAGGTTTCTACTGCCAGCATCCTGGCTCTGAATGCCAACCATGATTCCCAGGCTTTTTATTTTTTTAGCCCCTAATGCAGGACCCTTTTCTAGGGCTGAGTAGCTATGCTGGCTATGTCAACGTAGATTGTTCTTGGCCCTTGAACCATTGTAACCAGGGTTGTTAGGGTCAGACCTTGGGCCTGGCAGCCTCTAACAGACCAGGCTCTGTCTCCCTCCCTCAACTGGCCCATATACAAGTCCTACCAAAGAGCAGCAAAGAGATATGTATTCAATGTGACCACACTGGGAACAGGAACAAAGGGTTCTATATCCCTCCCCTCAGTCCCTTTTCAAGGTCTATTGCTTAAAGTTTAGGTTTAAATAGAGGGAGAGAGGTAGGCATGGTTAAATAGCCTGGTCAGGATGTGGTCCTACTAACCGGGCAGTGGTGGCACAAGCCTTTAGTCCCAGCACTTGGGAGGCAGAGGCAGGCAGATTTCTGTGTTTGAGGCCAGCCTGGTCTACAGAGTGAGTTCCAGGACAGCCAGAACTACACAGAGAAACCCTGTCTCCAAAAATCAAAAATCAAAAACCAAAACCAAAACCAAAAAAAAAAAAAAATGATGTGGTCCTACTCATCGTCAGTGTCTAGGCTGCAGACTCTCCTGCAAGGTGGTCAGACAAGTTGTCAGAACTGCGTGAAATCTCTTCCCGGGCTCCTGGCCACCTCTTTCTCTGAGCACTTTATGATTATTCCTGGGGAAATTCCAGTTCCTTGGGGTTTGTTGTTTCAATAGTCTGATAACCCAAGTGAGCCACACTAAGTGTCTCTTCAGAATATCAGAGGGCTGGAGAGACGGGCAGCTTAGCGCGCTTGCCTCCTAAGCCTGATGACCTGAGTTTAATTCTTGGAACCCATGTTGGAAACAGAGGACAGGACATCCTCATCCCTGCCAGGATGGCTACATGATAAACTCGGCAGGATTCAATTGTGCCCTAAGTGGTGTACTTCCTGTGTGTTGAATGAATGAATGATTCGTCTGGAGAAAACAGTCTGCTGTCTTCCTGGCCATGGGATCTTTCTCAGATTGTCATTCGGAGACTCCCCAGTGTCTCAGGGAGACTACCAATGGATCTGCAGGCTGCAAGGGACAGCTGAGTGTCACTTGGACTTGCTCCAGCAATACTACCAGATTGTGCTTTCTGGACCCTTCTGTGGGATTCCTCCTGCTGTGATAAAACTTCATGACCAGAAGCTTATTTCGGCTTATGGTTGTAGAGGGTTAGAGTCCACTGAGGCGAGGGAGCATGAAAGCAAGCGGCCGACACAGCGGCCTCAGCAGGAAGGGGAGAATTCACAAGTTGAAACCCAAACATAAAGCAGAGAGAGAGAACTGGATGCAGGGTGAGGCTTCATGCTCTCAGTGCTTGTCCCCCACCCCTGCACAGTGACGGACTTCCTCCAACAAGGCCAGAACTCACAACCAGTGTCACCGACCAGGGACCAAAGCGTTCAAATGCTTGCACATATAGGGGACATTTCCAATCCCCTTTCCCATGCAGAGGTGCACCCCAAGTCAGCCGGGCAGTTGGACGCTCTGCGGACCAACTGGAGCCTGGGACTGAGGGTATAGTGGGGACAGTTGACCCCTGTGCAGCAAAGGGTAACTGGATTTTTCCTGTGAGGTTAGCTGGAGCTTTGGGTGCAGATTTTTCTTTTCTCCCTGAAGGGAAAGAGTGTGGAGGGTGCGTGCTGAGTAGCCAAACTGGCTGACCAGCGATCCAGCTTTATCCCTGGAATAAAGGAGTTTCTTTCACATCCAAGGCTCATGCCTGGGGAGGGACGCTATAAAGGGAGGAGGCTGTGTGGAAGGACTGCCTGGCCCAATCCAGAGCCCAAGATCCTGATACCCTGCTTTTAAGTCCTGTGTATCAACTCACTTATTGGTCGTGTTGACCTTGGTTTGCGTGATTCATGGTTCATCTGTTGACAATTTAGTAACCACCAGCTATGATAGAGGTTTCCTGGATGCCACCGATAGGGCAATCAAGGGAGGTAGCTCAGGGTCAGAACGTGCCATTGTCTCAAAGCCGTGGGGCACAGGTGGTGTTAACCAAGGAAAGGGCTGGTGGAGCTTGCCGCCGCTTCCTTCCCGCCCTTATGCTACAGAGCATATTAAATGGGACTTTGTCTGGATATGGTCTCCTGCACAACTGTTGGCCCATGAGCGACCCCTCAAGGCACTGTGCTATCCCCTAGTATGGGAACAGAGGGAAGCAGAGCTTGGAAGCAGACTTGCCCTGCCTGAAGCAGTGTGACCTGAAAACTCACCATGTGTCCTGCAGGAAGGCGTGGACTAAAGGAGCTGGCAGATGGGGCGAGCTCTGAGAACAGGCAAGGTGCCTGGAGGCCTCCTGGGTTGGAGCTCCCCCAGTGCTCCGACCGGTGCCCAGGTTTAAGGCACTGCCCACAACCACATCAGCTGGTGATGGTGTGCTTACCTTCTTGTGCTCCCACACTCTCTCCTTGCACAACCCCCTGCCCAGGTCTTGCCTACTGGGCTGCCTTTAGCAGTAGCCTCTGCAGTCTGCAGGGCTTCCTAGGAGCCTGACCCTGCTCTCCTCCCCTGCCTCCTGCTCACCACCCTGGCTCCAAAAGCTCTTCTATTTGTGGGCAAAGCCCTCTCCAGGGAGTCCAGTTTCTTCTTATTGTTTTGCAAGGTTGAGCAGATATGCCACTGGTGGGGAAGGGATAGGAGCCAGTGAAAGGATGCTTCTTAGGCAGTCTCTTAGCCACAGTACTAATGATAGCACTAGTAATAATAGCCCCTGACATTTATTGAGTATCTACTGAGCTTGTTACTACTGCTAAATGCTTTAGCTCATGTGCTTCTTGCCTTTACTCCTCTCAACAACCCAATGAAGTATGCGCTATTGCTGTGCCCATTTAAGATGGAGGCCGAGGGGGAACAAGAAGAGACTGTTGTTTCACTGTACTCTTATCAGGAGACCTTCATCTTCAAGTGAAGAACTCCCTCAAGGTCACTGAGGTAGAGGTGGCCTTGGTGAGCAAACCACGCCCATTGAGAGAGGAGGGGTTTGGGTCTGGCTGGAAGGGGGCCTGGGTCAGAGCTGCTTCTTTGGCAGGCCCTTGTACCATATTCCAGTTCACAAACAGAAGGTTGCTCTGTGGTCCACCCTTAACACACCTCTGGATGAGAGGTGGTGTGGCCGTCCCGCCTGCCGTGCTCACCCTACCACTGCTGTGCAATAAACTGTAGGGCCGCAGCCCTCTTGTTTCCAAGTTGTTGACTTAGGATGCATCTCTTTGTGGGTTGAGGCAAATGTCTACACGGCCAAAGCCTTTTCTAGGGACCCTCCATAATTCTTCTTTTGGCTCCTTGGAGCTAAACTGCTTGCCTGTGCCTCCAGGACTGGCCTCTCCTCTCTTCTCTCCACTCTCAGTTGGGACTAGCAGCTCCCTCTCTGACAGACATGAGGAACAGGTTAGGAGATGCTGGGTAATCAGGCTGCCTTGGAATGTGTTGTCTTGCTGTTCCCACAGCCTGCCCTGCAGGCTGCTATTGGGAGAGGTTGTCCTCTTAAAAGGTGTGTCTTTCCTTTAGAAAGTTTGGAGTCAGCACCTACAGTGGGGAGACACCCCCAAAATGGGTGTGTTCTAGCCCTGTTCCTTGGAAAACAGCTGAGTCTCAGGAGTTCAGCCACCTTGGAGAAGGGCAGAGGTAGCTCGCCCTGGACTATTTACATGAGCTGTCCACAATAACCCTGTGAGCCCACTCCCTAAGGCCTCCATTTTATCCTCAAACTCTGTGAGGGAAAAGACACTTAAACACACTAAAAGCTGGCAGAGATGGGCACTTGGTAAGAATGCTGGGTCGACTGCTAAATCCTCTGGGGCCTCTTGGAGAGAGCGTTTCTGCTGTAGACTGAGATGGTGAAGGAGAGATGGAACTGTGTTAGGGTCTCTGGAGACCACAAAACCTCAGATGAGGGCTTGTCTGCTAAGGACTAACAAGCAGGAAACTTCTGAGGTACATGAGGGAGCTGGACCTGGTGAGGTCTGTCACGGTGTTGGGGAGGCATCTCATGCCATCCTGTCCTGGGTCCCTGCCTAGCTCTGATCTGATTGCTCATTGAAACTTTGGTGCGCTCAATTGTAAAATGGGGGTATTTCTATTCACCTGCCTTTCTGTTTGTCCTAATGGTGTCAGGAATGGTTGATGTGGTGGTGTGTGGGGGAGCAGGATAAAGTCTCCAGAAGATCCCCTTCCTGACAGAACAAATCTGTTCCTCTGAATTCCATGGTCTTCAGCTCGTCCTTAGATCCAGTACTTGCTATCATCTTGCCTGGTCCCTGACATACTGTGTCTACTCCCAACCCAGCACACGCTGTACCCACTATACTGGCATTCAGTTCTTTGAAGGCGGGGCCTGCTACTGGTTCATTCTGACTTCTTCTGTGCCTGCTCATGGCCTCTGAGATGAATTGATGATCCTTTGTGTTGGCTGAGTATAGGCTTAAGTCAGTGGGCTGGGTCTTAGGGCAAGGTGGGTGGGGCCGGATGAGGAAAAAGAGTTGCTGTCTGTTGGCGCCACTGCTCAGAGTCTTTGAAGAATCCACATTCAGACAAGAGTTCATCTCTGTGTGAAGTTCAGAGGTTCACAACCTGGCTTCTAGGCCAGCCCCGCCCACATCTGCCGGCTTCCTGGTCAGTGTGGTGGTGGCAGGTTGCCTGCAGAAGTGCAAAGCTTCGAGGGCTCTGTGAGATAAAGATGATTAGGGGAACTGGCGCTGCAGGGCAGGAGTCGTCTCTCGCTCTGGACTGCCCATGTTCCTCCCTTCAGTTTCTCTTAGATGCTTAGAGATAGGCTTTTGACGTCCTAGAGCCACCCAGCTCTGTGACTTTCACTTTACTGACAACTCTCCTGTGTGTGTGTGTGTGTGTGTGTGTGTGTGTGTGTGTGTGTGTGTGTGTGTGTTGGGGAGGGGGAAACCAGGGGACACACCCAGTCACTGGTTCAGGGGGGAGGTGCAGCTTTTTGTAGTCTGTTAAAAGACAAAACACAGAGCCCTACTCTGATTCTGGGTCTAGGCTGGCCCGGCCCAGTCCTTGTTTAATGAAGGCTCGTAGCAGCTTAATGAATAAAGCTCTGGCTCCAGCACTTTCTCCTGGGATTTCTATCTTTCTTTCTTTTTTTTAAAGGAAGAAAGAATTTATTTTGGCTTATGGTTCCAGAGGGCTAGAAGTGCATCGTGGCGGGGAAGGCAGGGCACTCTGGCCGGGCCGGGAAGCTGGCTGATCACATTAAACGGAGTTATCTTATAAGGGGGTAACAAAGGCTTCCGTTAGACACCTCAGGCAGATACAAAAAAAGCTTAGGGCCTTAAGTGGCTAGTGAGGCCCCTACACCCCTAACCTTACAGGCTACTGCTCTTGGTTACTCTCTAGATCTTGATGGTAAGACCCTATTGTCAGAGGGGGCTCCTTTGTAGGATGTGCCAACTTTGCTTTAGGCTCAGGGATGAGGGGTCACCTTTGACTCAGTTCTTCTCACAACCGTTCAAGTAGACAGTAGGTCATCGTTTTCTTACTAAAAATAAGAAAACAGGTGTAAGGAAATGGACGTGCTTGTCTAAGGTCTGAAGGCCAGAACACGGGTGGGAGTGGGGTTTGAACTCAGGACAGTGAGTCATACTTGATCTTTTCAAGAAGCCGTGTGCTCAGCTGTTGGTCGGCGAAAGCCTCTCTGCTTTTATTCTCATGTCCTATCTCTTAGCTTAGGTGACAGTTTCCTAAAAACCTCTCAGCCTGGGTTTCTGGAATGTCCTCAGGCCCACACCACTGTTAGCTGGGGTTGTAGACACCAGGGCGGAGGCAGAGACCCTGGCTTCGAGCCTCTGGGCTTTTAGGTATCCTGGGGAGTCCGCCATCAGCTGGAAAGCCAGGATGAAGCATCAGCCTCCTCCAGCTCACACCTTGCTCAGGCGTCTAGAGGTTGCTTGCCTTTATGAGGTCTGTACCTGCTCTGGTGCTTCAACCTGGATCCATTTCTTGGTCATAGGTGGATCCTGGAGAGGCTAGAGTGGAGGCCAGCCCTGGGCTGTGGGCTGGGGGCTGGGGAGCAGCCATAGCCCGAAGGGCTTGTGTGACAACATCGGTTACAAAAACCACTGGAAATAATAGCTGGGAACTTGCAGCCCAGGCTCTCTCTGATTGCTTGTTTTAATTTCCTTTCATTTTTGAATAAGTGATTTGTTCCTGTGGGCGAAGCAAAAGCTGGCCCTGTGAAAATGTCTCCTCTGGCCTCTCTGTTCCAAGCCAGGCGGCTCCTCTCCCCAGAGCAGATGTGGTTTCTGTGGGTCTATCTGGAGGTGATCTATGCACACAACAATACAGGTATAGGCGGCATTTTAGAAGATGTGCCCAAACATTTCCCTGCAACGTAACACCTTACATGCTGCTCTTTCCCACTTGATGGACTATTTTGGGAGACCTACGTGAGGATCCAAAGCACATCCTTGGTGGAAATTTAATTTTGCGGCTGGAAAAAGTTCCATCTCATGGCTGCAACATAGATGACATTTTTTCTATTTTTCCAGGTTCTTCGGTGGACCTCTGCAGACATTCACACCCATTTGACTGCAACCTTTAAGAGTGCGGTCTCAGAAAGACACCCCTTCCCCGCTTCTTCCTAGTTAAGGCTGCCGTGTAGAAGTTACTACCACCTCTGTTTTCTTTTCTTTAAAATGTGGTGTAAGGGCTGGGGATGTAGTTCAGTGGTAGAGTGCTTGCCTAGCATGCACAAGGCCCTGGCAACAACAAATATTATTGGGGTGTTATCCTGGGACTGAATCACAGGGTGTTGTGAGGACAATGCATGTATACAGTAATAGCTCAATAAAGGTGATGGGTGCTCTTAGAAATCCCTGCCTGGCGCTCCTTCTGCTGTCTCTGCTTGGGCTCTTCGATTCTACGTGCGCCGCCCCTACCCCCCAATGAGAACACACTTAATACACTGTCTCACCACCAAGGCAGACCAAGAGGGTCACTACGCACAGTCCAGGTGGAGTGAATGGCCCCATTGTTCCTGGGCTGAGTTCCCAGAGCCCTGTAGGTGTGGCAGTGACTGGGCTTGGGCTGCCCAGTGGGAGAAGTGACCTCAGCCTTCTGACTGGTCATCCCTGGCAGGGAGGATAACTGGAGAGGAAGGGGATGATTCTGGTCTGGCAAGGGAGGCCCTTTGACTACATGCCTACTATCTCCTAACGGCTAGTTATTTCAGCTGCAGTGAGGACTAGATTGGATGGTATTGATGTTGTAATCTGAGCTCAGGGATTGGTTGGAAGAGCCTCCAGGTGACCCTAAAGACTCAGGAATGGGAGGTGTCCTTGTCGGGCGGCTTAAGCTTTTACACTCTGGATGCCTGGACATCTTTGTAGTCTCTGTGGCACTACTTATATAGATTTGAGAATAATAAGTCTTTTCCTGCCTTCCAGGCATCTCTGGGCCTTGGATCTGATGGAGAGGAAGTTTGGACCCAGGGGGAACTAGACAATATGGGTCTTCTTTCTGTTGGATGAGGAGGGTGAAGTTACAGTTGAGGAAGGGAGAGAGTCCGAGCTCTTCCTGGCCTGGTAGGGGAAGCAAAGAGGTGCCCACCATCCTCTACACGGCCTTAGACCCTCAGAGTCAGGGCAGATAATGGCTCCTAAGGGGGGTACCTTGAGATAAGAGGCTGCAGTCCAAGCAAGAGACATTGGTTCTGGATATCTGCTTCTGCCGTCTCTCTCCTGGGATGAGTGAGTGCGGACAGTGCAGAGGGCCCTGGAGGCAGGAGTCTAGAGATCTCTATTGCCAGGTCTTTCCTTCTTCAGGAAGCCTCCAGGACTCTCTTGTGGCGAGCCCCTGACCAGCAGGGGAAGAAGACCACCGACACGGATTCTTCTCTGATCACACTTTATTGGAGCACCGCTTGGTTGAGGGAGAGCTGGAGGCAAGGGGCGAGGGAGGAGGCAAGGGAGCGGCTTATATTGGCAGGGCAGGATGTTTCTACTATGGATAAGCTAGTCAAGCTGGGATAGGTTGATTGCTGTTGCTGGGCAGACTCATGCTGGGACATGGTCCAAAATGAAGGTGTTTACCACACTCCTCGGCGCCATCTTGTAATGGCGAATGGTGTGGATCGCCACACTTCCCCCTTTTCTTTTGTATGAACAAGGTACTAGGCCAGAAGGCCAGAATGAAAAAATTCTCCCGCCTTGAACGTGGCATACCCTGGTTGGCTGTGACTCATCACCCCATAAGACGCCACGGGATAGGCAGAGACTCAGTGGTGGGAAGCTCCGTTTGTGCATGCGCACTCGGCCCGTTAACGGCTCAGCAGAAACAGGAAGTAGGCGCCATATTGTACTATGAGGGCTAACAGGTAACCTGGTTAGAAGGTGGAGACAGAGATCGTCCCTCCCTGTGAGAAATTAGGTCATGTACGGTGAGAAATCAGACCATGTCAGACCATGTACGGGGATATCCCCTAGACTCCTTGCCACATCCGGGGTATCCTCGACCTGTCCTTTGTCGTTTTGTTGGGAGAGGGGAGACTTGGGCAGGCAACCCCTATGCTGGACGATATGCCTCCTGGAGGTAATTTAACCTCCATGCGATACCTCGTTCAACAACCTTCCCCAGGCGCCAGTCTGAACACTCTGCCATGTGCAATGAGCTAAACTCCAGGCGTGTAAGAGCTGTTTGGACCGGCTTTCTATTGCCTCAGGATAGGCAGCCATACTTCTGCGGAGGTTTCATTTTCTAGAGCCGCAAGTGCCTGCGCAATGACCACTTTGTCTCATTTGCTTTGGGTTCTGAGCTTACAGACCAACTATAGCAGTAATATCAGCCCGCGGCAGACAGTCAAGCCAAGCATTCTCACCCCCATCCATTCCTAGAAGTGCAAAGCCTCATATGTCTTTGTAGAGACTGATCCAGGCTTGGGGGGACTGAGAAGAATTGGAAAAACAAAGTGTTCCTGCCAAAGGAACTCGAGTCTGGTTAAAAACTTGCATTTTCAGATCGATCTGGTCTTTAGATTTACAGGGTACCCCGTAATGGAAAAATTCCGGCAAACACCAAAGGGTCAACAGGATAGCCGAACCACATACCTGGGGAGCCTTACCGACGTCGCTGCTCCGTGTATACCTGGGGAGACTTACCGACGTCGCCGCTCCGTGTGTAGAGTTCTGAATCCACCCCTCACTTGTGTCTGCTGGGCACAGGACTTCCCGGGTTTCGGCACCAGCTGTGGCGAGCCCCTGACCAGCAGGGGAAGAAGACCACCGACACGGATTCTTCTCTGATCACACTTTATTGGAGCGCCGCTTGGTTGAGGGAGAGCTGGAGGCAAGGGGCGAGGGAGGAGGCAAGGGAGCGGCTTATATTGGCAGGGCAGGATGTTTCTACTATAGATAAGCTAGTCAAGCCGGGATAGGTTGATTGCTGTTGCTGGGCAGACTCATGCTGGGACATGGTCCAAAATGAAGGTGTTTACCACACTCCTCGGCGCCATCTTGTAATGGCGAATGGTGTGGATCGCCACACTCTCTTGGTCTGACATGCCAGGTTACTTTGATGAAAGATTCCTGAGCAAAATTTTGGAAATTGCCTTTTATCCCTGTCTTCTGGCCTTCCCCCTTGGATTCCTGCCTGTTAGAGGCAACCTGTTCCTGCCCTGCCTGTTGCCCCTGCCTGCAGAGAATGTTCCAGAAGTTCCTCCAACCTTCTCAACCCCAGCTAGGGCTTGCTGCAAGGTGGAACTGGGGACCAGAAGGTGTCAAACCCCTTGAGCACCGGGGAGGGGGGAGATGCAGTAGGTGGACAGATAAGCAGGTAAGAGGGAAGACTGGGAAGGCCAGGCCAGAGGCCGGAGACCAGGGGCCAGGGACACGGGTATCAGGACTGGGCTTACCAGACAAGGATGAGGCTTCCGGAAGGCTGGCAATGTGAGGGAGCTTGAGACTGTTCTAGATAGCTCTTCTTCCTAGAGTAAGTGACCTCAGATAGTCCCAGAATAAGATCTTGAACTACTCCCTGGGCTTAGACACTGTGCCCCCCTTTCTATCTCTGCCACTTTTTTGAGGCCTTGTCCACAGGACTTGTGCCTGGTGTTGCCTGCAGTCTCCTCTCTCTGGCTCTTGCCGGTCTCTGAGCTGAACTGCATACTCTCTGTTGAAGTGTCTCATCCAGGACAGTGGGAAAGAGCAGAGGAGGAAGCCTTGGGGGCACGAACTTGTCTTCCCTCCCCACTCCCGCCCAGGGTCAGCCTCCCTTCACCATGGAAACAGCCCAGAGAGGCTTGAGATTTAATCAGAAGGGAAATTTGAATTGTAGTCCATAATCTTCCTCTTCTGCTGTTTGTCCCCAACCTCCATCACCCTCTTAACCTCAGGGTTCGTGAGCTGATCACAGAATCATCTTGTTATAGGTAAGGGACAGGGTCTCAGGGCTACAGACTTTGCTGTCTTGGGTCAGAGTGCTCGCCCCCTCAGAACTCTGAGGTCAGTTTCTTAGGAGCTGTCTCTGGTGCCAGGTGACTGGTGGTAGCAGTGGTGATGTGGTGGTAGTGGTGGTGAGCCTGTTATGAGCTGGACCCAGGACTGAGGCCATTGTTCCAGTCCCCCTGCAGGAAGGCTGTGGAGTAACCCTTGGGAAGCAAGCCTTGGGTCCCGAGTGTATATGTCCCTAGCCAGGCCTCTGAATCTTCATTTGGGCCGCCTGAGCTGAGAGTGGTAAAGGTCAACAGAGTGGGCTGGGAAAGGCTTTTCCTCAAAGCATGGCCAGGGCACGCTTATTCCTCAGGAGGAAGTAGACATTTGTTTTCCTCCGACCTCTCCTTCCTCTGGGAACTTAGAGGCTTGGATACCATGTACCTTGGCAAGAGTTTTCTGGACCGTGTGAGGTCAAAGGAAGGAAGATAGAGTCTGGGGCCTGCCTGCTCTGTCCTGATCCTCAGTGTGAACTGCTCTACCTCCCTTTCAGACTCAGGGAAGCCAAGCGCCTCTGTGGGTGGCGTGGAGCTGGGAGCTAGCTGTTCAGTAACAAGTGTGTCACAAGATGGCTGTTCAAGTCTTGGTCTGGTTCCTGACCAGAGCAAGCGAGCCCTTTAACTTCTCTGTTCCCTCCCTTTGAGGATTTGGGGGTTTCCTCTCCTCTCCCTGGGGCACTTGGTTCTGTAACTGGGAAGGAGGGGACTTTCTTTTGGAGTGGTTTGAAGGAGCAAGACAGTCAAGAGGGGAAGGGACTTTTGTCCTGGGTTCCTCAGCCTGGATTTGAGACACCAGGGGTTAGAGGTTACAGCTGCCATCAGGACAAGCTATTTGCATGAAGGTCACTGGAGACTAAAATAGTGTTGTTTTGTGCCACAGGGCACTGGGGAGATGGTACTTTTCCTGCATCTTGGGAGAAGGGAGACCAACCCTTCAAGTCTCCTCTGCAGGAGCAAAGACTGCAACAAGTGGCTCGTGGTGGTGACTGGGGATCGGTCTGGGAACAGCACAATGTCCCTCCGAGGAATTCACCGTTCTGTGCATACCACAGGGAGGCAGCTTTCAAGGGGCCTCGCCTGGAGGACTTGGCTCAGTCAAGTGTCTTCAGCGCTGGTGTGTCCCGTTGAAGCTCTGAGTTCACCAGGGCTGGCAACCTCCTGTCACAGAGAAGATGGGAGAACAATCACATTCTATAATGTTGAGGGTCTAACAAGTGTCCTGTCACAGGTAAGGTTTCAAGTACTTGTTTCCTTCCAACCATGGCGACATTCCAATTTATCCAGAAAAGGAACTTATCTGGCGCAGGGCAGAGGCAGAAACAGGAAGAGCATGAGCCCGTTCTCTCAGGAAGCCGTAGACTCGAGTTGAGGCTAAATGCATCTCTCATGTGGCCTTGGGTAAGTCATTTGCCCTCTTTCGATCCCAGTTTCTCCATCAGCCCTCTATTGAATCATGTTCCTTTGCAGGAGTCCTTACCCCTGACCAGTGGGGTCGACCTGTTGGGCCTACCTGCCCTGTGCAGGTTGGTCTGGCTAGGACTTTCTCTACAGGTACTGACACTGTTGAGCATGGAGCCCAGAGATTGCTGGGAGTTGCCTTCTCCCAGGGAAACATGGGGTGGAGAACCTCTGCCACACATCCTAAATCAAAGTCTGGTCCATCCATCTCCCACGACCGATGGGGACGATGGCCCAGACCACCGAATGGACCCTTGAAAGCGCCACAATGCCAATCCCCAAATCCCTTAACACATTTCCGATTGCCTCTGAGACCAGAATGCTGGGGAAGAGGAGAAAATGCCTAGTTTTGAATTCTTGGGAGACAGAGAGGGCTCTATTCAAGGAAGCTTCTATGTTTGGGGCTCTAAAGATTCCACCCTCAAGTTCACCTGGCATCCCATCCCTCCTTAGGATACTTCCTTGAGCCAGGCTGGCCCAGTGTGGCCCCAGTGGGATGCCCTAGCCTGGCTACTGTGTAGCTAGGCAGTTCTGCAAATTGGGCAAATCACAGGACTCCTTAGTCCTTAAAAGAGGGACTGGCAATTCCTACCGCATCAGGTTATGCTTGAGAATCCAACAAAATAATCTCTGTGAGGTAAAGAGCTTAGTGCCTGGCTGGGGGGTGGGGGAGCCTCGCCATCAGCCATTCTTACAGTCTTCTTACCTGCTGTCAGAGTCAGGCTGGTTGCTGTTTCTTCCTTTGCCTTGTATGCCCTGTCCACCCCATCACCATCATTCCTGGAGTTAGCTCCTCCTCCAGGAAGCCCTTCCTGAACGACCCTTGAGGGCTTTATCTTCCCCTGACTTCTCGGGTCACTTAGAGAAAATCAAAATTTCAGTGACCATTCCTTTTTTTTTTTTTTTTTTAAACTTTTGTTTTAAAGTATGCCTATGTGTGTCTGTGACTGTGTGTACAAGTGTAGGCCAGAAGAGGGCGTCCGATCCCCTGGAGCAGGAGCCACAGGCTGTTGTGAGCTGCTTGCTGTGGGTGCTGAGAACCGAAGTGTCCTCTGTAAAGCACGATGTGCTCCTATGGCTGAGGCATCACTCCAGCCCCTCCCCCACCCCCCCTCCCCTGTGACTGTTTGCTGTTTCACTGTGTTTCACTGCCAAGCTTCCTGAGCACAAAGCCTTTGCTTCTCCTTCCCTGACAGCACCTGCCACAGTGCTTTGCACACAGTAGGCACCCAAGAAACATGCTTTTGTTATATGGGGCAATCCCAGGTAACTGGAAACAGAATCACGGTACTTCTGAGACCAGGTCTTTGTCTATTTTTAGGATTTAAATAAATTTCTCCCCACTTCCATTCCCTCTTTACATTTTAACCTCACCATCCTCTCCATCCAAAATATCACAGAGTTTGAAGGATGACTTTCTGGGGTCAGAGAGTGGGAGATGGAGGAGCCTCTAAGCCCTGACTCTTCTGGTGTAGCTGAGATTCAGGCTGGCATCAACCTAGGTGAAAGAGATGGTTCTGGTTCACCCAGGGTGATGGGAGCCAGGCTGCCCATGTCAAATGGGAGGGGCCTGAAACCTGGAGTGTTCTTGCATGTGTTCTTTCTCTCATTGGCCATTTCAAAACACAGTCACTTACCATGGGGGCGAGCAAGTGACTGAACCCATGTGACCACCTTGGTGCTGGGGCTGAGGATTAGTATACACAGCTATATATACCCGCTATAGCTCTGGCTGCAGGGTGGAGTGGGGGTGGGGCGGCTCCTGGGTAGAGCTGCAGCCGGAGCTGCTACTTCAGGGATGTCAGGAAAGGTGATGTTAGCTGTCTTCTCTGGGGATGGGGGTGTGGGGGGGGGGTGCGGGGGGCGCGGGGCGCGGCAGGAGTTTATAATTAGGAGTTGGCAACTGTAACCAGGACAAATGGCCATGTGGCCTATTGAGACCCTTGGTGCAGCCTTCATGTCATCTGGTTCCATGTGGAGACTTGTCTGAAGATATGCCCCTTGGGGTCTCCCAGAGAATCCTAGATATTATGTTATTCCCTTCACAGTGAGCAAGAAAACATCCACCCCACAGCCAACAGCTAGTGTGGTAGCTGTCGCCCTAGGAGATAAGAAACAGCATCTCTATTTTCCCCCATGGGGAAACTGAGGCACAGGGGGCTGCATCATGAGGTCACACAGCAGACCTACAAAGGCTCTTCTGCTCTGGGAACCTCTAGGTGAATATAACCTCATTTAAAATACCCCGTTGTTCTCTGCACTGTATCAGGAGTGACGGATGGACAGACCATGTGGAAATGAGAGATTCTAGGAGACTTAAGAGACGGTGGAATGGAACCCACTCGTTTGGACAATCGCTACCACTTGGACAAAGTCTACCACTGCTTTCGGACAATCTTCTGTCCAGAGCCCTGCAAAGAATCTACACATCTTCAGATGTGAAACAGGTTAGGATGGGGTCTGGGTTTGTGCCTTTGGAAGCCTTGGTGGCAGATGGCAGAAGTTGGTTTTCTCTCCTTGCCAGCTCAGGGCCACAGGCACTCCTCTGCTGGCTGACTGTTTTTCCTCCAGGCCACTCTGAAGGCTCAGGGGTATGTTTCTCTTTCCTTAGCTAGTGTTTGGTGCTCAATGCAGGAGATGTTCAGTCAATATTTGTGCAGAGAACGAAGGACCATTGTAGTGCCAGGTCTTTGCCGCTGTCCTGGTCCCACAAGTGCAGCTTGTGGACTGGATTTTACCTGGGAAGACAGATGCAGCCTAGGCGGAAGGGGCTGGGCAGGATGGAAGGCTTCCTCTAGCAAAGGAACTCTAGTGTCCGATTAACTGGCCAGCTCCACCCAGCCCCTGCTGAAAAGGAATGACAGGATCTGGGGCAAGTGAAACGTTTCTTTAATTGTGGGTGAAGGAGGAGAAACAGGGAGGAGGGGTATGTAGTGGAATAGCGACCTCAGTTCTGGGTTCGGGAGTCTCTGATTGCCCTGGCTTGGGGAAAAGGAGCCAGGGTCAGGTTGGGGCTGTAGCCAGATTTGGATATCCAGAGGCTTTGGCTGCATAGATAGAGCCATGCCTTTGCTAGTGGGAGTGTAGGGGAGAGGGCAGGCCAAGAGGTACCCGTGCTGCTGCCGCTTGGCTCCTCAACTCGAGGGTGGGCGTGGCTGCCTCGGCCCGCCGGTGGGTTGGCTCCGGAGCCCTGCTAGTGGGGGTGTCCCGGCGCTCCCCGCCTGGGCTGCGCGGGGGGGGGGGGGGTGGTGGTGGTGGGAGGGCGCGCGCTGACTGGGTCGGGCGGAGAGGGGGCGGACGGCGCTGGGGGTGGAGCCGGGACCGCAGCTCCTGCCACCCGCTAGCTCGGCGCTAAAGCAACCCCAGCCGCTTTCTGCTAAGAGACGCAAGAAAGGTACTCCGTGAGGCTCCGGCCTCCGTGGCTGCTGCTGTCCTCCGGAGCCTGGGGCTGCAGTGCTCGGGGTCCCGGTGCCTGGCCCTGTGCCCCTCTAGCCCACGATCTCTCTCTCTCTCTCTCTCTCTCTCTCTCTCTCTCTCTCTCTCTCTCTCTCTCTCTCTCTCTCTCTCTTCCCCCTCCCCTCTACCACCCCCCCTTGGCTCAAGAAAAGGCACTGTGCTGAGCGAGCCACCCGGGGCTAGCGCCCGCGGGCCATGGAGAAGGGCCCGTGAGGGACGCGCGGAGGCGGAGGAAGAGGCTTGGGAGGAGGGAAGCGGAGGAGCAGGGCAAGCGCGGGAGGAGGAGGATGCCGCCGCCACCGCCACCGCCACCACCACCCGCGGGCCCCCGGCGAGCCTGACTCCAGACCGAGGATGGAGCCGGAGCTGGGTGCTGCAGCGGCTCCCAGCGCGCCCGCCACCAGGTATCGACCGGGTCCCCCGGGCCCCGGGGCAGGCGGGTTCGGACTGCACCGCAGCAGCCGGGAGGGGCTCGGGCGCGGCGGGAGACGCCCCTAGCTTCGGGGCCCGTGTCTCCGGGCGGTGCGCGGAGGCGGTGGCTGGGGACAGCAGAGTGCTGGGTGCTGGGAGGGGCTGGCTGGGGCTGGTAGTCCTCCAGGGAGCGCGGCGATCGCCCCTGACCTCCTCCTCTGGTGAGGGCAGCAAACTTGTTATAAACGTCAGCCCGGGAGCTCCCTTTCTGCTGCGGTACGCGCTTCCTTTCTGCTGCTCCTAGTTGATCATGTAACAGCCTGCTAGACGGGAGCCGCGGAGGCTGCCAGAGACCCTGAGGTTCCCATCCCTTCTCTAACTTTCCAAATCAGGCTTACACCCTAAGGCAAAGCGCTGTCCGGGCTTCTTGCTTCTAACCTCGATCTTGTATGGGCTTCTACTATGCTGGTGTTGGACTGGGCCCTTAGGAGACTGGGGCCGCCTGACAGAGCCCCCCATGCGAGGCCAAAACATTCCTAGCTCCTCTCTGAGTAGGATATGGGGTGGTTACTTTCTCTCAGGGTCCAGGGAGGGACACAGTGTTTGACTTTACAGTAACAATAGACAGTGGCCCTAGCTGGAATCCATGGGTTAAAAGGCCACACCGAGGAAGGAAGGAAGGAAGGAAGGAAGGAAGGAAGGAAGGAAGGAAGGTAGGTAAGACCTCACAGTCCTGCACCTTGGCTTGATTTCAGGTACCTCACCATGTCACCTCTCCCTACTCCAGGTCTGCCCCCTTTTCAGGATTACATTCCTAGTACCCACTTCTTGATGGGCTTAACAGCCGTTTAAGCAAGAGGCTTCTGGACACCAAGGCTTTTGGGGGTCCAGGTACCAGCTGACCACTGAGAGGTTGAGGCTGGGACAGGGGAGGTGCATGTCTACACAGTGACAGGATTTCAGCCCACTGTCTTCCGGAGCCTAGGGACAGAAGAGACCTGTGATGGGGGCAGGAGACAAACATCCTGGCTAGGTAGGGAGCCGGGAGCTGCTTGGGAAAGCCAAAAAGATACCAGTGGATGTAAGAGGCAAATTGAGATGCGCTCCTAGGCCAGGGGATACTTTGCCGGGTTCCTTAGCCCCTTAGATGAGGCCAGGCTGTCTCACAAAGAGCTCTTACCTGGCAGGCAGTTCCCAGGCTCCAGTCCCCAGGAGCTGCCACACGGCTAGGCATCGTGATGACCCTGTTTCTTTTTCAAAGTGCTTCTATCGTCACGACTCACACTCTGGATTCACCAGGGAGGTATCAGGCTTCCAACCCAAGTCTGTTCCCCGCCCCCTTGGGTCTTTAGGGAACTGCTGAGGAAAGGAGGGGTGGATATGCCTTTGGGTCCTGGACCCCTGCGGGAGCACTACAAACTTTCATTGCTTGCTGGTTGGCCCTGATCTTGGTGGGCGACTTGGCTCGAGACTAGCAGTCCAGGTCACGGTATCTGTGGGGAGAGGAGGGGTACAAGTGAGAGGAAGCCATTGCTGACTATGCTCCCAATGTTGCTGGAGCTTTGAGATCACGCCCCCCCCTTCTCATTCCCCTAACACCTTGCTTTCTTCATCTCAGAGCAGACCCCCCCCCCCGACTGCTTCCAAATCCAAATTTCCCTCTTTGCTGAGCGGTTGTGAAGCTTCGGGTTGATAGGTTTCCTTCTGAGCATCCTAAGTTAGCCCACGTCCTCCTACCCTGGCCCCCATGTCACGTCTGCTCAGTGCAGGCTCTGATTCAAGGTGTGGGCTTAGCATCTCTATGACCTCTCCCAAGGGCCCTGGCTCCAAAGGGTGGCATTGGGGCATAGGGAGTAAGTCAGGCTGCACTGGAGGAGGGACCTAGCTTTGTTCCACTGAGTCTGCAGGAGCCCTGAGTGTCAGGTTCTCAGTGAGGCCTGGTTTGTGCTGGACCACGCACCCCCCACCCCACCCCCACCCGTCGCCCCCAGGTCCCTCTTACCCATCTGCTGTGCCCCCATCCTTTTACACTGGGAGTCTGAATCGGTGTGAGGAGGGAGCATTTGATAGTCATAATCTGGTACAGAGAAGGTCCTGAAGCCCTGAGTCACTGTATGGTTTCCATGGAAACAGACTTGTTCAGAGGACTCGATGTAGCGAGGCACTGGGAGGGGGGGAGGGAAACATATAGTAAAATCGGGCTCCACAAGTGTGATGGTGCTGGACCAGCTCCCTTTGGTGGGAAAGACAGAGGGACAGGAAGGTTCTGGCCTTCGAGGGGAGGGGCGGCGGCTTCTCTCCACCTGCTGACAAGGGGTTCTCCCTCAGGGCCACTTACAGGCAGGCAACTGACACCTGCATGGGTCTTCTGGGTAGTAGGTTCCCAAGCTCCTCCTGGTGGCCTCTCAATGCCTCAGTTTCTTTCTTTGTAAACTGAGGGTTGCAAGAATCCTCCCCTAATAGACCCTTGAAGGTCAAGTTCATTAATGTGGAGCACATAATAACAAAGCCCAGAGTGCCTGGGAGAAGTCATGGTCACTTATCTAATGGGGAGGGGGTTCACCCGGCTCCCTCCCCTGTATCCCAGCTGGCAGTCTGGCATCTGTCTGGACTGGCCTGCTTGAGAAAGGTGGTCTTCTGTAGCCCTGGCACTTCTGCTGGGAGTCAGCCACTCTGTTCATCCCGTAGAGATTTATTTAGGATTGTTCAGCGTGCTCCTCTGCAGCCCCGGCTCTTACTTGAGACGACCTGCCCAGGAATCTTGTAAGAAGAAGCCCTCCAAGGCCACATGGCTTTGCCTCAGCATCCTGAAGGGGGTGGGGGTTGGTTGCTGAGCTCCTTAGGGCTAGGACAGAAGAGATATCGGCAGGAGGGGGCCTATGGCAGAGAGAAGGGCTTGGCCCCACCCCCTCATTCTTGGTTTTGAGAGTTGGTTCTCCATCAGGTTTTGAGAATCAGGACTCCAGAGCACAGTCCTTAGGTTGGAACCTCATTGCCCAGCTGGTGGGTCAGGGGGACGTTAATTCTAACCATGCCAGCGCCAGCAGCATCGGGGAGCCTAGTGGGCTGAGGAGGAAGATTCAGACTGCCAGTGACACATTAGGAAGACTCAGGCCGGCAGCAACACACAAGCAGAGTCTCCGCCCCAGGCTCCTTCTCACTGTAGCACCCCCATGGCTTGCAAGGGTCCACTCTTATAAGGTGGAATTCTCTCTCAAATTCCCTAAACTCCCTTCACCCACCCCTACCAGCTATCTCGGCTGCAAGGGAGTTATCTGCTGCCTCTTCTATTTTACAGATGCCAAGAATAAGATTCCTGGGGTTTGCCTGCTCAGCCAGGCCAGAGCCTAAGCTAGTTGTGACCTATTGTGCACAGCAGCCGGGGGGGGGGGGGGGGGGGTAGGGGAGTGGGGCTGGGGGAGAGCCCTCCCGCCCTCCAAGAAGCTCCCCCCCCTCGGTCTCCAAGAAGCCTTCCACCCCCACCGCAGCCCATCCCTGCCAGCTATCAGGGTCTCCTGCCTTGGGTCTCGCTGGACTACTTTGCTGTCCTCATTGGTGTTCACAACACCTTACAATTTAATATCCTCTGCAAATTTCATTAACGGACTGTTTACTCCCTCTCTCAGGATCATTAATGAAGACGTTAGATAAGATCTGGCCTGGCACAGGCCGGGCAGCCCTGCCCCCACTCCCAGGCTCTGCCTTCCAGCCCCTGCCTTGCTGCCTCCACTCAGGACTCTTGGGACATGTCCCCTCCTGCCTTTAGGCCCCATAACAAGAGCTGAGGGCCAAGTCTGTTTGAATTAATTTTGTAAGATTACTCGAGGCGCTGTATCAAATGCTTTGCTAAAAATCAAGATATATTACCCTGCCTGCATTTCCTTCATCTACCAGCCTTGTAATTCTATCAAGAAAGCTATCAAGTTTGTCAGGCATGATTTGTTCTCTATAAATCCCCATGGTGCCGTGCGGGGGCACAGGGTTCCCGAGTTTTCTAAATGTTTAGAGATTCTCTCTTTGTGTTTGTTCCTTGATGAGCTCTGGAAGGCTGGGAGCTGGGGATTGCTGGGAGCACGGCCTCCTTCACAGGGACGGAACAGGGAGGAAGGCAAGGGCCTGCTTTTCTCTGGAGTCTCTGGGGTGCCTGTGATTCTTTTGGGACTTCTGAGTGAGCAGGCACCCCAAGCTGGACTTGATCGTGGAGGGGAAGGATCCCTGGAACTATTTTTCAAGGATTCTGCAGGATAGAGAAAATGACAGGCAGGTGAGAACTGACCGTACTGAATTCTATTGAGTCCTGTGAATTGGGTGTGACCGTCCTTCCCTGTGTGCCAGGCTCAGAGAGGGTCAGGCTGCCTAAGGCTTCGGGTCCTGCCCTCCACCTTCCTGCATTGCTCAGGCACCGCCTATGGCTCAGGAAAACTAAGGGAAAGGGAAGGGAGGCATACAGGCACGCTCGGAGACTGGGGGACCCCCCCTACTCTGCTCCTTTGCTACTTCCGAGTTGTGTGATCCATCCATCCAAGTGTCCTTTCTTTAAAGAGGGAATTGCGTGTTATTTTACTGTGGGTGCACGGAGCATGTGGATGTGTGTATGCTGCAGCGCCTACGAGGAGATCAGAGGCTAACTTGTGGGTGGTTCTTCTACTATGTGGATATGCTCTGACCACCAGGCTCATTGGCAGTCAGTTTTATCTGATGAGATAGCTCTCTGGCCCATTCGTTATGTTATATAACCTAAGTCTTCCTTGTGAAGTGGACACAGCTGTGTCTGCACTCCGAGCTTGCAGTAGGTCCCCTGGGGTGATGCATGGCAGCCACATCACAGTCCTGAACGCTGCGGGGACAGCTCCATTGAGCCTCACTCTAGACGGCTTTGCTCATATCGGCCAGAGATGCTCACCCTAACTGTCAGGAGCATGGGTAGCCTTTGATGCTCCCTAGGTCTGTGACCTGAGACAAGCCGGCACGTCTTTGGTCCCAGCTCCGATGGCTGGCGAGGTCTTGAGTCTAGAGAGAAGTCTTGAGTCTTGCCTTTCCAGGCCCTGCCCTTCAGTCCACACCTGGTCATCATGAAGTTGTTCTCTGATGCTCTCTGGCTGCAGACCATAGTTATATTCCTGGGTCGTAACTTCTAGGTCATAACTCCCCTAGAGCCCCAAGTTAGGGTGGAGAAGGTAACAGGGACACATCCACTTGTGGTCATCTTTATTCTCGCCATTCAGCAGGGAAGGGTGAACCCTGGGAAGGCACTGAGAGAGCCGGGTCCATCCATTCACTTGCTGGGGCGGGAAGCCACAGGCAGCCCCGGTCCTCAGCGGGTGACACCACCAGAATCTGATCTTGTCAGGAGATGGTGGGCTGAGGGCAGGTGGATGGTAAGGTCACAAGAGTCTCTAGCCTACTTGGGGCGACCTCATTGGTTCTGGTGTCTGAGGCTTGTTGCATCTGCCCTCTGGTGTCCTGGTTGTCCTCAGGTGTGGCCTGGGGCTTACGCTCTGTGGTTGCAACCAGGATTTGGGTCGCTGCAGCTGAATGGGCATCCTCGCCTCCGTGTAGATCAGCTGGTTTTGGCTGGATTTGCTTCCCACTTGTGTAGGCCTTTCTGCTCCTCCTCAGGGAGAACTCTGTGGCGTTCAGGTCCATTGTGGCCTTCTGGGTCGGCTCCACCTCACCTGACCTCAAGACTCAGGTGAGCCCTAGTGCCCTGTCCTCCCTCACTGTCCCAACCCCCATCTCTTGCACACACAGGGCAGCTGGGTCTCATGCAGGTGGCTGGAGACCAGGATCTAAGGACGAAGGGTCAGGAGGTCCCTCCGCCAGTTGGCAGCTGGGCAAGGGGTGCGGGTGCCCAGGCTCCTGCTGACATTTTATCATCTTGGATTGGGAGGATTGGATCCAATCGGTGGGGCCTCAGTGCTATTCTGACTGAATGCGCTGTGGCTGTGCTGAAGAGTGGGGGAGGGGGCAGGAAACCAGGACCTTTCTGTCCAGTGCTGGGGCAGTGGTTCCGCCTCCCACAGGCTGGCCTGGCTGAAACAGGACCAGCCTTCTGAGTCATCTCTTCTCCTGACAGAAGTTGCTTCCTTCCCCTAAAGGTCCTGTCCCGCAGGTGGGACCCTTTTCGGGGGTCGTTGTGGTCTAGGCTAGCCCCTGAACTCACACCAGTGGACACCCCTTCATGAGTCTTGCTTGTAGCCCAGGCTATGCTGAGCTGCTCCATCCTCGGCTTCCAGAGGTGATGGCTGGTTCTTTGATTTCATACCTCAGAGCACCAGAGGCCAGCAGAGGTCGATCATCTCGTTCCAACCCCCGAGCCACCAAACAGCTGGAGGGAGGCTCTCACCAGCCTTCCTATGCAGATCTTTCTCCTCCAGTGCCCACTCACTTTACACAGAGGCTTGAGACAAGCAGGACTGTCAGTGCCAGTCTCATGGACTCTAGAATGACCTGCCTGGAGATTTCAAGCAGGGTGCCAAGTGGCTCTGCTTGCGGTGAAAATATAAAGGATTAGTGACCTCTGTATGATTGGGTCTGCCTTGAGGACCTGGGCCGTTAAGACCCATTCTTGATGGTGATGCTCAAAAGAGGGTCTGGTTCTGCCTGAGCATTCCAGAGGTTGGTCCCTGAGCACCTTGCTGTGGCATGGCAGGCCTTGCAGGACAGACCTGTAGACCTTACCGAGGTTAAAGCGGACCAACATAGGCGTGGTAGCAAAAGGAAGCTCTTTGCTTCTAGCGTTCCCTGGACTGGCCATCATCCCTGCGTGGACACACTGCGTTCTTCATATTGATAATTCTGCAGGCTGCTCCAGCACACTAGGGAACTGGTCCTTGGGTTTGGTGAGGTGCAGGATCTCGGGTTCATGATGCCTCGTGGCTTTGACTTCTCTGGGCAGATCTTGTGATCGCAGCCTCTGTCAGCCTCGGTCAGTCTTTTGATCACACGCTTTACCGTTATCTCTTGGGTCTTGTGAAGCATGTAACTGAGTTATTTCCCTTTTCTCATTGGCTGCCAGGAAGCTCTACCCCATAAGCCCACAAATTGGCATTTAGAGCAGACCCGGCCCCTTCTTTTAGACTTTCACAATCCTGTTTTCTTGTCGCCTCTTTTTCATGACCGAGTTTTCCTTGAGATGATATAATCCCCTGGCTGTTCTGCTTCTTTAGCCTTTAAACAAACATCGATGGTAGGTGGGTCGGGGCTGGCTAAACAGATTAGAACATATGGTTTCCCAAGGTTACCATCCAGCTAACTTCTTCCCTGCCCAAGTCTTCTGCCCCCTGCTTGGATGTCTGCACGGCCAGCACGCTGGAGCCTTGGAATCCCTGTGTCCTGGCTTAGTTCAGGTAGCGGGTACTCAGCACCATCTTCCCCTGGCTCTCTGTCCCCTGCTCCCTGTGTGGCTTTAAGAGCATTTTGAAGAAAGCAGTCACTTGCGCAAGCTTAGCCTCAGCCACTCCCTGCAGGCCTCCCAGCTCCCTCTGAGGCCCTGCTTCCTGAAGGTTCTGTGGATCTCAGCAGCCTCCAGCCAACCGCAGGTCCTCACGTCCACCTGAGCAGGGCTAATGCTTGGTGCTGGGACAAGGAAGTCTTGACCAGGTGTGCTGAAAGCTGGGAGGAGCAAGGCTGATAAGCAGTGTCTTTGGGGCAGAGAAGAAAGCCTCAAGGCTGGGGAGGTGTCGGGGATGGTTTTCAGCTACCAACCCGGTCCTCAGCCATCTCCAGATCTTCTGTGGGGACAAGGTCACCGTATCTCCACAGATAATAAACTTAAAGCTCATCTCAAAATTGTGCCTACTCCTTTGTGGGCTCCTGGGTCCCCTCCTCCCAGGCAGTCATCCTGGCTCGGTGCGCAAGGTCCCAGGGTCCAGTCACGCACCGTGCGCCCTAACCAACAGCCCAGCTGGACATGCGTGCTTTGTGGGTTTCTGTTGTTGTTGATGTGGTTTTGTTTGTTTGTTTTTTGGCTCATTTCCATAAGTACCCTCTGCCTCAATCAGAAAGACAGCGTGATAGCATCAGGATGGTAGCGTCAGGAACGAGGGAGCCCAGCTTCTGTGGGGCAGAGCCATAGCCTGTACTCTTCCTTCAGGAGCTTAAAACGATTCCAAATTGTGTGTACAAAACTGGGCACAAGAAGCCTTTTCTGGGAAGATGGGCTGTGTTTCCAAGGAGCCTGTGGAACAGGGAAGGTAAACTGCCTCACTGTGGTTTGCTGAGATTCCCATAGGGTGGCAAGAGGGACTTGCTGAAGGGCAGAGCCCTTGGGTCCTTGGGCCTATGAGGATAGTGTCAGATGGGGAATCAGGCTGGGGCTGGTGATTGGTGGGTCATGGCAGAGGCACGGGAACATTGATTTCTTCTGGAGAGTGACCTGAGTTTTCCCACGGGGATTCCCACTTAAGCCTCGACTGGCCCTGGCCATGGGGAGGATCCTTCGCACAGGACAGAAGGGTCCTTGTTACTGTTTTGGAGGAAAACCCCAGGCACAAAGAGGTGTAGGTCTTGACCCGGTGTCACTCCTCTAGGGACAGGCAGAAGCTTCAGGCCACTCCTGTTAGTGGTGTTCTGTTCAACACTGCTTCTTCAGCCTGGGCAGCGTGAGGGCCTTGAGGGTAAAGCCAGACTGCCCATTGCTGCTTTCCTCTTTGTGTGCATCTGGGGAAGAGGATCTCCATGGCTCAGAAGCCACCATCCCTCTTCACTGCAATCTGCAGCATCATACTCCCACCCACCATGGCACCTTGGGCTTCCCAGTTAGGCCTGAATTTCTAACACAGTAAGAAGACAGGAGCTAGGAGGCTGTGCTACCAGTTCTGGCCGCTAGAGGGAAGCAGAAATACCATCACAACAGCCTAGCACAGAAAATTCTAGCAGGGCAAGTGGTTTGGGAAGGAGGAGTGGTGGGCTTTGTTAGAGCAGACTCTAAAGGTACAGGTAACTAGTTCTGAAGTGCCTTCCTAAGACATAAAGCAAAATTCAGAACCTAGGCAAGGTTCCCAGCAGGTAAACAGTGGAGCTGCATTGTACCATGGAGCTGGTGTCAGAGGTCACTTGTCAAACAAAGCAGAATCTCATCCTAATGTTGGCCATGAATAAATGCTTCAGGTCAGTTACAAACAGTGCTCTGGTTAGGCCACCTTTATAGACAGGAAGTGAGGCTCAGGCCCCCCTGGTGCTCAGCCAGTGTGGGCTTAGCCTTTGACAGGCAGGCTTGAGCCCTTAGCTGCAAATTAGAGCTTCTCTGGACAGCATTCTCCACTCCCAACCTGACCGCAGAGCTGTAGTCTGAGCCCTCTCCAGGCTGGTCACCAGGTCCTCTGTCTTCTAACCAAAAGGTGGGATTCTGGGCTCCTGTGCCTAAGGTTGGATCCAGCAATGAAGGAGGCCATAACAGAAGCTACTGGAAACCCAGGAAGGGCCATGGGCCGCCAAGCCTGGCTTGGAGGACCAAGGCATTGAGACATGTCTTCCAGAGGCCAAGGTTTGCCTGGGAACAACAGGACCTGGTCCTGGGGCCTTTGGTTTCCAGGGCAGATGCCTCCAGCATACCAAGGACCCTTGGCCAGCTCTGGGCTTGGCTGTGCCAGGCTGGCAGGAGAGCAGAGAACTTTCAGGGGCTCTAACATCCTCCTTCCTGTTCCCATGCTCTGGTTTTGCCCTCCTGGAGGGCGGGCACCCGGTCCTCAGCCGGGCCTCAGGCTTGTGGCCGCAGTGTACATGTGGAACCTTGACGGGGTTTCCTCACCTTAGACCTACCTGGCTTTGGAGTTTTTCCAAGTGGGGTGGGAAGGGAAATTGGGAGAAAGAGCTTGAACAGTCTGTCTCCTTCTGGGCAAGAGGGAGGTATCTCCTCTGAAGAAAAACTCAGCTTTAGAGTTGGAATTGTAGGCCTAAGGGCCAAGGAAGCCTGTCTTGATGCAAACCAAAGGGAATGAACTAAGAGACGGGTGAGGAGCAGATCCACCCGAGGGATTTGAACATGACTTTGAGAGCACCTAGCCTGACCTGGCTCTTGTCTCTCCGGGCTTCTTGGGGCATGAATTTGGAAAAGCTGTTGTAACTGAGGAGGAGCCTCAACTGTTTCTCCTGACGAGTGGCTTGTAAAGTGCTGACCTCCTAGCCTTGAGATTGGGGGTCGTGCACCTGAGCCTGAGGGTGTGGCATTCTCACAGGGAGATTGAGAGCCCCTCGGGAGTGCTGACTTTTCTTGGTATCAATTCAAAGTTTTCGATTAGTGCCTGTTGGTCTGCACCACTGGTAGATGCCTCTGAAGAAACACAGCTGAGTTTAGTGACATCACAACCGAGGAAAAAGGGCTGGTGTTCCCTGAATCACTTGTTACAGACCTGGGATTGAAGTAGAGAGGGCTCCCCACTACCCTCAGCCTTCCCTCCTTGGGGCAGAGGCCTCTGCAGCAGGAGTTAGGATGGGTGTGGTCCAGATTGTGGGACTTTAAATACACTGAATCTTCCTAAGAATCTGGACTGTGCCGCTTCCTCTATTAACTGTCTCTTGGTGGTGACTTGGTGCTGATTTCTGCACATAGTATGGCTTTTCACATTTTAAATACAACCCTCAGAGCCCAAACACCATAGGCATGGCCATTTTGTCCCAGGCCCTGTTCTTTTCCCCAGGCAGCAGAGCCTGCAGCTCTGGGTTCTTCCTTGGGGACGATGAGCCGATGGTAAAGGGATTAGAGCACGGGTCTGGCCCTGATGCAGAAGGACTCGGGCTCTTGATGTTTCCCACATGTGAACCATAGAGTGGTCTTTAAATTCTCCATCTGAGCAATGGGAGTGGGCCCCTGGCCTACCAGAGCAGTTTGTAAGGGATGAGAGGGTACCCTAAACGGCACTGCTTGTTTGCTTAGGAGAAGGGGGGGGTCCACTTACTTGTCTCCTAGAGTAGCCAGGACACACAGCAGATTGTGGGAGGGATGTGTAAGGATTGTGGTGTGTAAGGATGCGAGCTCACATACCAGCCACAAGCTCACACACCAGCCACGAGCCAACCAATACATGGACCTCATGGCACAAAGGATAACATGCATTCTGGGTCTCAGAACTCATATACTTACCTGGCTCTATTCTGGTTCCTCCTGTGCTGATTTGTGACTGGGCTGGGACAGAATATGGTGCATGTTTAAAGGCCAAGTGTGCTTAAGTATGAGGAACAGAGGTATTTCTCAGAGGGGGGAGGTATACAGGTTCCAGATGGGGGTAAGCACTGCTGCCTGTGCTGTGACTGATACCTTCTTACAGAGTGAATCTGTTTATTTGGCTGAAGGCCTTAGGCCTGTGCGATCATTTAGTAGGTGTCACCTAAAGTTGTGCTGGCTTTGGCGTTTTGCTTGGGCTTGGTAAAGTTTGCCTTTGGCTTTCAGGTAACGACTGTGTGTGCTACATATGGTTGGAAGAAGACCCCTGTCCCCAGCTGTCCTTTTGGAGTGACCTTCTCCTCCTGAAGGCCTGGGGTGATCCACCTCCATCACAGGACCAGTTGAATTCCAGAAGGTGAGGATTGTTTCCATTCATTTCTAATACAGAAGCCACCTGGGCTTGTCGCCTGAGACACTTGGGCACACATGCTAGCCAGCTCCTGCCCAGAGGAGCCCTGGTGTGGTCAGAGGGACCATGGCTAGTTAGGGGTGGCATGTACAGGTTGCAGCTTGAAAGTTGGGGTTCGTGGCTCAGGGGTGATGATAGGTCAGCTGGAGCCCCAAGACAGCAGTCAGTGCGGGGAGTAGGCAAGTCCTGTTTCATGGCCTGGGGACAGACTGTGGGGCACAGAAGGAGGACAAGGAGAGGGGAATGGGAGCCCAAGCCAAAGCTGCCTGCTGCCTCCACAGCCTGTTGGCCACAGGGCTGAGGTGCAAATCACTGGTCCGCTTTATAGCCGCTCTCATTTGATAAGTGTTGAGCTTGGCACTGAGTCTGGAAGCAGCCCTGGCATCTCTCAGGAACTGCTGGCCGAGGCAGCACCCCTTGGGCTACCTTGCAAGAAGCTTGGGGCATGTGAGCTCATGGGATAGGCCTCCCTTTCCCATTTTCCCGTGGCCCCTCCCTCCCCCTCCTCCACTTGTATGGATTGAAGGGCTGGGGAGAAGTTTGGAGCCAGAAACAAGCACTGAGTCGTCCTGTGCAGAGAGAGCCACCCCAGTAGCCTCTGGGACCTGCCCTTGCTCCAAGCCTTGCTGCAGTGACTTACAGCACTGCAGGTGCCTGGTAGTCTGCATTTGGAGGTAGCTGGGCTCCCTCATCTGTGAGGTAGAAAGGCCCACCTTGGCCCACCAAGGTCCACCTTGGGCAGTTCCTGGTCCAGCTGGATTCTGCTGTCAACTCAGAATTCCTGGGGCACAGGGGTCTCCGCTCTCCTAGATTTGTGTTTGGGGAGGGGAATTTGGTGTGTATCCTTCCTTTAAGGGTAAGTAGCAGACAGAGAAAAAGACCATTGTCTGGGAGGCTGAGAATCAGCCTGTGTAATTAGAAGATGCCAGCAGGGATCAGATCAGATCAGAGGCAGTGTCGGGGCGTGGCATGAGCCATCCCCTGCCCCCACCAAGTGTGGAAGCTGGGGGGAGTTGAGTTGGGCTTTGACTCAGCGAGTAGGCTGAGCTAGGAAAACCAGAGCTCAACACAGGAGGCCTGTGCAGCCACAATCTGCTTAGCTCTTGGGGTCCAGGGAGTCTGTCTGTTTAGCCCTCTGAAGCTCCCAGGAGACATGACAGTTCAGTGTAGATTGTGTAAGTCCCACGGGATGTGTGACCACTGGGTGGGGGGCTGGGTATTTTCCTGGCTCCCATGGTGGCTCTTGGCTGTGTGAAGCACTTAACCTTTGCTGTCCCCCGTCCACAGACCCCGTGCCTTGGGGCAACAGCCCCATGACGGTGCCCAGCCATGCAATGTTCCTGGAAGGCTGTCCTCCTCCTCGCCCTGGCCTCCATTGCCATCCAGTACACAGCCATCCGCACCTTCACTGCCAAGTCTTTCCACACTTGCCCTGGGCTGACAGAAACTGGGTTGGCAGAGCGACTGTGTGAGGAGGGCCCCACCTTCTCCTATAACCTCTCCAGGAAGACCCACGTCCTCATCCTGGCCACCACACGCAGTGGTTCGTCCTTTGTGGGCCAGCTCTTCAACCAGCACATGGATGTCTTCTACCTGTTTGAGCCGCTCTACCACGTCCAGAACACGCTCATCCCCCGGTTCACCCAGGGCAAGAGCCCCGCAGATCGCAGGGTCATGCTGGGTGCCAGCCGGGACCTGCTGAGGAGCCTTTATGACTGTGATCTCTACTTTCTGGAGAATTATATCAAGCCACCTCCGGTCAACCACACCACCGACAGGGTCTTCCGCCGAGGGGCCAGCAGGGTCCTCTGCTCCCGTCCAGTGTGTGACCCTCCAGGGTCCTCTGACCTGATCCTGGAGGAGGGGGACTGTGTACGCAAGTGCGGCTCGCTGAACCTGACCTTGGCAGCCGAGGCTTGTCGTGAGCGCAGCCATGTGGCCATCAAGACCGTGCGGGTGCCTGAGGTGAATGACTTGCGGGCTCTAGTGGAAGACCCCAGGTTGAACCTCAAGGTCATCCAGCTGGTACGAGATCCTCGTGGCATCTTGGCTTCTCGGAGTGAGACCTTCCGGGACACCTACCGACTCTGGCGGCTTTGGTACGGCACAGGGAGAAAGCCCTACAACCTGGACGTGACACAGCTGACCACGGTGTGTGAGGATTTCTCTAGCTCTGTGTCTACTGGCCTCATGCGGCCCTCCTGGCTCAAGGGCAAATACATGCTGGTACGTTATGAGGACCTGGCCAGAAATCCAATGAAGAAGACAGAGGAGATCTACGAATTCCTGGGCATTCCCCTGGACAGTCACGTGGCACGCTGGATCCAGAACAATACGAGGGGCGACCCCACTTTGGGCAAGCACAAATACGGCACAGTGCGCAATTCTGCAGCCACGGCTGAGAAATGGCGCTTCCGCCTCTCCTATGACATCGTGGCCTTCGCCCAGAACGCCTGCCAGCAGGTGCTGGCCCAGCTGGGCTACAAGATGGCCAACTCGGAGGAGGAGCTGAAGAACCCGGCTATCAGCCTAGTAGAGGAGCGTGACTTCCGCCCTTTCTTGTGACCTGGGTGTGGTGGGGGTGGGAGGCAGGTGGCTCTGGTTTTGCCGACGTGGACCTACTATGGGCCGTTTTTTTAACTGTTGCCTTATTTCCCTCCTCCCTCTCCCACCCTGTCTGTGTGTCCTTCCAGGCCCCGCCCTCTCCCCCTCCCTTGGCCTCTCCCACACCAGCTGTGGGTCCGTCCTTCCAGCCCTTACCATTCCCTTTTCTCCTGCCTCTTTGCCCCTGAAATTTGCACTATGTCTCTGGAGGGGAGCACTGGGCAGAGGGCGTGTGATGCGGGGTTACGCCCCCCACCCCATTTAGATACAAGGATGCTGGGTCTCTATGTGGATGGGGATAATGTTTACAGGCACCCAGTCGCACATTCACATGTGCACACAGGCACACGAGGAGAGGCATCCCAGCACACAACTGGTAGTTTTTGCAATTGTTTCCTCAAGGTGAGAGGATGGACACAAAGTGATCACACACCCCCAGTTTAAGAAAAGGGTCCATCCCAGCCCCCTTCCTGCTTCCTCCCCTGGAGCAGGGCACCGTCGTTCCTGCGCATCTTTGCCTGGTGGTGAGCAGGGTTTTGCTGTGAGGTGAATTGGGACTACTTTCTTTTTGTTTGGTTTGTGGTGAGCTTGTCTGTCTGAGAGTCTTGTGGCTACCCCTAGACCAGTAATGGCTAGTGAATCTTAGAAGTTTCTGATTGATCTTGGGGTCCTTCTGTGATATTTCTTTGTGCCAAAAAAAAAAAAAGACAAAAAATTGTGGATCAGTTTGCTAAATGAAAATTGAAATGCTTTGTGTTTTTCTGTAAATAAAAATGTGCAGTACTGCTTGAGTGTTATTTGGGAGAAACCTGGATGGTAAACAATGTGGGGCTTTGGGTATTCCAGGCTTTGGAGAGAACAGGAGAAAGGAAAAGTGGGAATTAAATGGCAAATCTGCCTGTTGCGGGAAATATTAAAAAAGTGCAAAGTTCCTGTGCTCCACCCAGCTACTCTGCCCGCCAACTCTCCAGTGGGGCGGGGTGGAGCTGCCGAGCCCTTCATCGCCACACCAGTCCCTGCCTGCGGTCAACCTCGGTCAGTGGCCACAACACTAGGCAACCCGGTAGAAGCAAAACTCTAGAAGCTTATAATTAACAAGTCAAATTTATAAATCAATAGATTCTCAATTCACAAGATGCCAATACAATAATTTCAGAACCAACTGATAATGATAAAAGCTGCCCACCTAGACTAGACAAATTATGCCAATTATTCTATCCTTTATGATATAACTACCTGGGCTATTTAAAGCCACACTGGTTCAGGATCTTCTTCCTGTCTGTCCTCCATCTTGCTTTTTCTCCCCTCTGTCACTCTCTGTCCCTTGAACTCCTAGCTCCGCCTCCCTTTTCCCTGTCCAATCACAGGACTCTTGCTGCACTAATATTTTAATGTAATTGGACAGGGAAAAATCCTGCGACACCTGCCTTTCAGAACTATTTTATTAAAACAAAATTCTTTTAAAGGTCTCTGGTGATGGCATACATATAAAGGCTCTGTCTTGATCTTATGATCCCCAGCTCCCCCTCCCATATCACCCAGGAACCTCCAGTCCCCCCATTTCATTCCCTCTGGGGGTCCCTGCTGTTTGGATCTCCTACCACCCTCCATGCTGGCTTGGGGCTTTCAGCTTTGCTCCCTTGTCAGCGGAGGTGGGTGGTACCTTCTGGTCAGGATGCTCAAAGTATTTAAGAAGAGGCTTAGGGGTTCAGAATAGTCCATGGGAAGAATCAGGTCTGGAGAACTCCTTCCCGTACCAGGGGTTCCTCCTTTGGTTAGGGTTTTGGGGTTAGGCAAGCTGGGAGAAGGGACATCCACCGTGCAGGTTGATCGGAGCAGTTTTCTGGTGCGCGCACCAGTGGGGTATCTGCTGTACTCTTGTCTTGACGATCAAGTGAGCTTTTCTAAAAAGCTTCCCAAGTCTTTACCCTAAGAAACATGCATAACATGAAATTCCCTAAAAAGTGAAAATGGCATGTTTTACCATGATTTAAGAACCAAAGAGAAACTGACCCATCTGCCTGGTTAGATTAGGCGGCCCAGTGTTGAACCCCTTCTCCCAGCAGACCACGACTCCCACTCCCCAGCTCTCCCCCCACCCCCACAGACCACCATCTCTAAGCCCTCAGCTACATAACATCAAGTTTGCCATAAAAATATAAACCTCGGGCTCCAGGCCTTACCACTGTCATTATTTTATATATATGGTGTTTTGGCTGCATGAATGTCTGTGTGCTGTGTGCATATCTGGTACCCAGAGAAGAGGCCCTTGGATCCCCTGGAAGTTAGGGCTGGTTGTGAGCCTCCATATGCATGCTGGGAACTAAACTTCAGACCTCTGGAAGGACAGCCAGTGCTTTTAGCCCCTGATCCATCTCTCCAGCCTCCATCTTCACTGTTTCTAAGTGCACATCCCATTAAATACTTCTATAGTGTGCAAGCATTACCACCACCCTCCTCCATAACTTCATCTTGCAAAACTCTAAAGTCTGTTTCTTCAAAACAACCCATCCCTATCTCTCCCACAGCTCCTGGCCACCTCCTCTCTCTGTCTGCATGTTTCTGACTACTGTGAGTACCGCGTATAAATGGAGTTATGCAACATTTCTCTCTTGGTGACTGACTTATTTCCCTGAGCATAATGTCTTAAGGCTCCTCACCTTGTACAATACATCAGCTGTCCTTCCTTTTTAAGGCCAGTGGATCCCACATTTTATTTAGCTGTTGATCCTTCAATGGGCCTTGGGTCACATCCTTGTTTTATTCTTCCTTCTTTTAAGATCTTCTCTGTTCTCCATAGTGGTCATGATATTATTTTTGTGTGTGTGCATACATTTCTGTTGTGGGTTGCGTACCTGTGTGCATGCGTGCAAGGCAACCAGGGGAAGGTGTCAGGTGTTCCCTGCCACTCTACTTCTTTGAGGCAGGGTTTCTTCCTGAGCCAGGAGCTCCTGGCCAGCAGCCAACAAGCCACATCAATTCTCCCACTTCCCTCCCTCGCAGCACTGGGGTTACATCAGACAACGCCTGGCTACGTGGGTGTTGGGAGTTTTAACTCAGGTTCTCATCCTTGTGTTGCAAACATTTTACCAACTGAGCCACCTCTCCAGCCTCTGTGCTACTTCAGATTGCTATACTGCACAAGGTTTCAATCACTTCACATTCTTTCCAACTCTTCCCCTCCTCCTGCCTTTAGCAGTAACCACCCTAAGGTGTGTGAGGTGACAAATGGGCCCATTTGCTTCCATTTTCCCTCACCAGAAAGGTCTGGATGGTGTCTTAGGTCGTGTGCCCAGATACCATGGGCTCCAGCCCTCAAGTTCCATCTCCCTAAGGCATTGTCCTTGGCTGTCCTTGGTCTAATGGCTGCCCAAGCTGCAGAAAGGAAAAAAAGGGAGAGGAAGGCACACACACACCTCTGCTTTCATGAGTGCAGTCCAAAAGTTACATCACTTCCCCTTCCATTCCTGATCGTGTGGACATAGCCGGATGCAAGGCAGAGCTGGGTCTTTCATCTAAGTGGCTTGTCCTGTGAAAGGGGGCTGATAAATCCAGGACAGATATTTCTGGGACTCATGTATCTCCTGGAGAAGAGGGGACAATATGGTCAGTACCAAGAAGCTGGTCTGGAAAAGTCTGCCAGGGCGGGTAGGCTGGGCCTGGGCTTTTCTGGATTTTAGGATTATATCCAGGCCATGAGAAAGAAGTTAAGTCAGTTGATGTCATGGCCCAGCCTCCTTTGTGGTCCCTGGTTGGCCATTCTTATACCAGAGAAGGCTGGCTTAGACTAGTGTGTAGTGTATTCATGTGGACACATATGTGTCTAGTTGTGTGTGGAGGCCAGAGTTTCCTCAGAGGCTGCCTTCCTTGTTTTCCAAGTCAGGGTCTCTCCCTGGGACCTGGGACTCACTGGCAAGGCCAGGCTGGGTGGCCAGTGAGCTCCAGTGCCAGGATTACAAGCACACACCCTCCTCCTCTCTGGCTTTTTAAAATGTGTGCTGTGAGATTTGAACTCAGGTTCTTGTGCTTGCACAGCAAACCCTTTCCAGTCTGAGGTATCTCCCCAAGCCCCCAGCCAGCTCCCCCTGACAGACCTGAGCCAGTGGCCTCTCTCCTTCAGTGAGTGACTTTCCATCTGAAGACACCAGGGATTCCCTCGGCTGGAAGGGAGCGCTGTCATGATGGAAGGCTTATTCAAGGCTGCCTGGGGCTTTCCAGAGAAAGAGCTCTGTGCTGATGGGAGTATTCACTTCTGAATGGATTTGTGCATTTTACACTCTCTTACAGGCAGGCTCTAGGGGTGTGGACATTCAAGAAACCCTGCCTAGAGAAGGCCAACTGGTGAAAACATGGCCGTAGTAAAGGCAACCCATAGGTTGAGCCACAGGCAGAAGTGGGCACCATATTGACTCAATCTGAAGTTTGCTATGATGGCCATAGGCTCACCCTTCAGCTTCAAGATCTCATTCTTTGTACCCCTGTTCTCAGGTAGTGCCTGAATTGGGTCTTAGAGAGGGAGGGCTAAACATGAGAGGGCTGCTCCCCTCTGGGGAAGAAGCATGGGCCACAGCATGGATGGGAGGCCTGGGGTGTTAGGGATGGAATGAGTTGAACTAGGGATGTGTGGGCTGACGCAGCCCAGACCCTCATCTTCTCGAGCTTTGCAAACTTTGCACCAGGGATGTTTAAACTTTAAGGGTCCCCCTCACCCTCCGAATCTCATGTAGTCCAGGCTGGCCTCAAAGTCAATGGGTAGCCAAGGATGACTTAGATTTCTGACTCTCAACTTCCTGAGTGGTGGGATTATGGGCATGTGTTCTTACACTTGGTATTATGGGATGTTGGGGATCGAAACCAGGGCTACACACCCATTAGGCAAGCATACTACTAACTCAGCCCCAGCTCTTCTGCAGTAGATTTTTGTTTTGGATGAACAAACCCTCGGCACTGAAATATGAAAGTCTCCTGCTTTTAGGATAAGACTGGATCCTCACGCTGTTCTCCCCAGCCCTGCCCATACCGGCCTTGGTTCTTCTCAGGCTGTACTCTCTTTATCTCTGTGTTTATTCTAGCCCTTGCATACTCTGGGGTAGAGTTTGGCAACCACAGCTGTCCATTTACACTGTGGGCACGAGCCGTATCTGCTCACACCTGAGCTGGGTTTATCCAAGTGCCTTGTTTTGGTCAATAGAATGAGGACAGCTGCAGGGGCAATGGAGAGGCTGTCTCCTCTGCTGTGTGAGGTGAGCTCTGGGGCAACTTGCCGGAGAGTTTGAGACCACAGGCTGGGGACTCAGGAAGCCTAGTTAATATCACTCACAGTCTGGTCCAGATAGATATAGGCAGCTAGCTGAGTCTGGACAGCCTTGAGGACTAAAAGCATGTTTGTTGTTTTAAGATACTGAGTTTCAGCACAACTTATTACACGGCAAGATCTGACAGACACGTAGACTCTGCTCCATGCCGGAGTCTGTCCCTCACGCCTGAGCTGCCTGTGCCTTTCCCTAGTTGAAGTCTGTTCATTCTTTTTGATCCCAACTTAATTATCAGTACTTCATTGATTTCACCAGGTCGACTCATTTGTCTCGCTCATGGGCCCTTATATAGCTGCTTCTCTATCTTATATATCCGGATCGCAGGCCCTAATGGCCCTGTGCATGTCTCTTTTATCATGTTTACTGCAGCGGTAATCACTCCTTTTGCAGAAGGACCCAGCACACAATGGGTGTCCAATAAACACTGGCTGAGCGAGTACAAGAATGAACGAACAGGTGTTCCCAGGCTGATAAAAGAGCCTGCCCCGTCTGAGGCCGGGGCCTTCACATGGAGCAGGCAAAGCCTCTCAAGATCAGAGAGACCGGGACAGCTTGTTGTCCGGTCAGGAGGTTGCTGGCGAGCTAGGAGGCAGGCTTTGTTCCACATCCGTCCCCAACATCCTCAGTCGGCACCAGCATCAGCGGTCCAGTGTCCTTGTGATTTCACCACCTGCCTTGATGTTCGTCATGTTTGTTTGTTACCCTGAGTAACAGTGACTGCCTCGTGGTCTGGATTTACAGTGTACAAATCACCCTCACCTGTGAGTCAACCTCTTCCAGTGGCAGCTTCCTGCTGACCGAGGAAGTCCCTCTTTCTAGACAGGAAATGATGCTCACGGTGCCACGTACCCAGGACTGGCCCGGAACCCACGTCTGTGTGTTGTTCCAGAAAGCTTAGATCCTGAGGCATGCAGGAGTCACTTCCTGGTCTTGTCCCTAGACTCAGGGCCGGCCTCACGCTGCGGAGCTAACACTGCCTGCATCCTGTGTTTTCTTGCAGCACACACTTCCTCTGTTTGTGTGTTCCTACCTGCTCACCTGCTAGTCACAAACACATTGCATGAGTTCCTGGGGAGCCCAATAGGGACCCACACTTCCTATAAGTGGCGAGGATATTGTCCAAGAACAGACCCACCTTCCTGGATTATCCCCTCAGCAGGAAAACGTCTCTCTGGGGAAGCATCTCTCTAGGCCAGAAGGCCTTTCCTGGTTGGAAAATTGCACATGTGGAAGAAGAGCCGTCCTGCACCCAGAGAGAAAGCTTACAAGCAGCAGTGTCCTGAAGACTGCAGAACAGGTTGGTCAGAGCCAAACCCCATGGACAGTTAGCCATGGTCAGGACTCGCAAGTCCAGCTGCGCCCCTAACCGTGTGCTCACGCATGCATGTACAAAGGGAGCTCACTCTCACACTGAGGGGCTGTCTGGCCTGGAATCCTGCCATCTGCCTCCCAAGGCCCCCACCAGACAATTGCTAAGACACGGCAAGACTCCATGGCTCCATGAGAACATTGGCTCTGCTGAATTTGAGTCTAGTCTTGCCTGGACCTGCTCTGGTCATAAGTCTGGCTCTAAGTTGCTATCTAGTCTCTGCCATTTATTTACTGTGTGACTCAAGGGAAACCACTTAATCTTTCTGTGCCCTCCACAGTACAGAAGTAATCATGAGATCTGCCCTCAGAGGGATACTGTGAAGATGTCCTAAGTTTGGGTGGTATAATTGCATAGAATAGAACTTGGGCTGTAGCTTGCCCAAGTTGGTGTTAGCTATTGTCACCACCACCACCACCACCATCACCACCATCACCACCATCACCACCACCACCACCACTACCATCACCACCACCATAACCATCATCACCACCACCACCATCACCACCACTACCACCACTATCACTTTAGCCATAGTGCCTCCTCAGTATGTAACAGCCATTCAGTGAATTTTTGTTGAACAAGTACATTTGGGGGTTTTCTCATTTGAACTGTTGTCAGTGGCTACAGTGTTACCCTTCAGTAAGATGACAAATGACGTCTGGTTGGCAAAGGCCTATGGTTAAGGACTAAGAGGAGGGAAGCAAGAGAAGTCTGAGGTCCCCACAGAGTAATGGTCCAGGGACAATCTTGCGCATCCAGGCTTCACCAGAGGATAGATGTTGGCCAAGTGTTTTCCTTTCATTTTTGCTGCTGTGATAAAACACTGATAGAAAGCAGCTGAGAGAAGAAAGCATTTATTTTAGCTCCCAAGTACAGGTGATCATGCCTTACTACAAGGAAGACACGGTGGCAGGAGCTCGACGCTGTTGGTCACATGATAGCATCATTCACAGTTATTTACAGTGTCAGTCTGGCAGATGACAGTAAGTGTCAACGTGCCACATCCATAGTCCATAACAGGGGACCTGTGTTTGCAAACAGTGACTTGTGTTTGCACGGGTGCTCAGAGCCCACAGCCCAAAGTAGCCAGGGCCCAAAGCCAGAAGTGTTGCCACCGCTTTTAGACTGGATCTTCTTGGCTCAACCAAGTCAACCAAGGCGTTTGCCCACAGCCATGCCAGCTAACCCATGCCAGCCCCTCACAGAGATGCTAGGTCAACAAAACTACCCAGCATATTTATTCCTAAGGTTTCAGGTTTATGATCAAAAGCTACCTTAGAGTCCTAAGCTGGATGTTGCCTTTCTATCCCTGTAGGGTCCCCTCTAGTCATGTCCTATTTAAACCCCTGTAGCTGTCACAAAACACTGACCAAAAACGACTCACACAAGAAAGGGTTTATTAGTCTTACACTTCGACATCGCAGTTCATTATGGAAGGACATCAGGGCGGGAGCTCAAAGCAGGAACCTAGAGACAGGAACTGAAGCAGCCGCCACAGAGGAATGCTGCTGACAGGTTGGTGGCTACCCATGGCTTGTTCAGTCTGCCTTTTTATACAAGAACCCCTGCCCAGGAGTGGTACTGACCACAGTAGTCTAGACCCCCTCACATCAGTTATTAATCAAGAAAATGCCTCTACAGACTTGCCTATAGACCAATCAGATGGTGACATTTTCTCAGTTGTGGACCCTTCCCAGATAACCCCAGATCGTGTCAAGTTGACAAAAAAACCAAATCATCACTTGTGAAGAGCCAAGATTTTCTTTCCCAAGGACTCGGGAAGACCTCTGTTCAGTGATTTCATTGGGGAAAGGGGCAGGGTTTTGTTTTGTTTTGTTTTTGAAGTCTGCCTCTCTCTGGAAATAGCTAGTCAGCTCCTCCTACTGAAACTTCCTTCTGTTACACTCCAGCAGACTCTGCCTGAATGGCCCCCTGGTTTCCTCTCCCAGATAAGTCTCAGCCTTCAGTCACTCTGAGGTGACTTTGGGAAGCTGAGTGTAACATCAGAGACAGGAAAGTCTTAGCCATTAGGAAACGCAGAAGACATTTAGTACTATCCAGAGGGGCTGGGGGAGTCTGTGAGTTAAGTGACAGGAACCTCAAATTGAAATCTTGTCCTATTTTTCTGGCTGGATGAATGAGAGATCTTATCAAGACATCTATGTCCCTACAGTAGTGTGGGGACAGTGAGGGGAAAAAGTATGCTTTCTTGACTCGGGAAATAACTCAGTCAATAAAGCACTTGCTTTGCAAGCACGAGGACATCAGTTTGATCTCCCAAGCCTATATAAAATAGCCCCATGGTGTGTTTATAATCCCAGTGCTGTCAAAGGCAGGTAAAACTGAGACCCGTCTCAAAAATCAGGGTAGAGAGAAACTGAGGAAGATATCTGAGATTACCCTTTGGCATCTACACAATAACTTCAGACACATGTACTGACACACACATGGATGTGTGTACACAAAACACATACCCTCTAAGAAGAATGAGTTCTATCAGTAAGGCAGAGTAATGGATAGCAGATGAGCATGGGGCATGCTAACCACACTCTCCAAATACCTCTTCTGTCCCAAGAAAAATCTGCTTATTCTGTTTGACCCTGAGACCATATATTAAAGATCTCAAACTCTCATAGCAGAATCATCTGTCTTTTAGTAGTTTTAGTTTTTTTTTCCATTATAGTTTTGAGACTGTGTTTCTAGTTACATACAAGTGCAACACTGTTACTTATTTCTTGTGAACCAAAACTGCCACCATTTTGAAGAGTTCCTGGTTCCTATCTGTAGTAGTCTGGATCCTAAATGTATCTTGAAAGCCCATGTGCTGGAGGCTTGGTCCCAGGGAGGGTGCCATTGGAAGGTCATGAAAACTTTAAGAAGCAGAACCTGGTGGAAATTCCTTAGGTCATTGAGGGTTATGTCACTGAAGAGGAGAGTGGGACCCCAGGATCTCCCTTTACCCTTTTTCTTCTATGGCTACAAGGTGAGTGGTTTGCTCCAAGGTAAGCTCTCACTGTGATGCCTGTGCGGCTGAAATCGACAGGGCCAAGTGATTGTGGGATTGATTCCCTGACACCGTGAGTACAGGGAACTGTCTCCCTTTCTAACTGACTGCCCAAAGTGTGCTATCTTAGAGACACCATGACTATGGTAACTCTTATGAAAGAAACATTTAACTGGGGGCTTGCTTACAGTTTCAGATTATCATCATGGTGGCAACATGTGGTGCTGGAGCAGTAGCTGAGACGGGAGACCTTGATCCACAGGCCAAGAGAAGAAGAAAACACTGGGCCTGTTGTGGGCCTTTGAAACCTCAAACCCCACTCCCAATGACAGACTTCCTCCAACAAGGCCATACTTTCTAATCCTTCTAATCTTTTAAAATAGCATTACTTCTTACTGAGGAGCAATCAAATATATAAGGCTATTGGGGGGCCATTCTTATTTAAACCATTACAGTCGACATACCTGGCTCAGCATGCATCTTCTCATCTTTTCTATCTTATCTCTATTTTTATCTCCACTGATTTGTGTATTTGTGCATATGCCATGCACACGTACCATAGCACATGTGCACTTATGGTAGTAGTCAAAACCTTGGGCATGTGCTAGGCAACCACCTTACCTCTGCACTACACTTCCAGAAATCTTTGTACAGTGTCTTACTCGGTTGTCTAGACTGGCCTTGAACTCTCTTCTGTCATCCAGGTAGCTCTGGATCTTGAGATTCTCCTGCCTTGGACTCCCAAGAAGCTGAGATTTCAAGCCTATGCCTCCAGGCCTTGCTACTTCCCACAAAATTATAAATTTGTTCCTATTATTTCAGTGGAGCCGTGGACATTGAAAACTCCCTTCTCTATGTATCCAAGCCCAGAGTTAATCAATATCTTCATTCTTCTTTTGGAAACACACTTAATACCTTAATGCACTTTAATTCCATTCTCCTTTAAAACTTCTGTGTGTGGTGATGCACTTTTGAAACTAATATATTGCAGATACCTTATTTATTTAAAAATAATCCACTTGTTTGAGGAATTATTTGGACATAATGAAATCCACTCATTTCAAGGATATTGTCTGATAAGTTTGACAAATGAGTACTTGCATAATTGCTTCCGTGATCAAGATGTAGAATTATCTCTTCTGATTCCCCCAATTCCCCTGTGTCCCCTTGCTTACACTTCTTCTTACCCATCTACAGGCCCATGGCAGCCACAGGACCACTTTTTTTTGCTGTTTGCTTTTATGAGACAAGGTCTCCGGTAGCTCAGGCAGGCCTCAGACTCTCTATGTAGCCGAGGATGCCTTAGACCTTACAATCCTTTCACTTCCACCTTTGGGTGTTAGAGTTATAGAGGTGAATCACCACACCAGATTTTTGTGGTGCTGGGGTCAAATCCAGAGCTTCACGCATGCTGGACCAGCCCTCTACCTTTGCTAGCTAACCACAACCACAACTCTACTCTGTCATCATTAAAAAGTCTCTCAGGCTTCTGCATGAAAGGAACTCTGAAGACTTGGGCCTATCATGTTGACTATCTGTGGGCTTTTTTTTACAGAGCATTCTTCATCTGTTTGTGTCTAGTTAGATGCCAATATGGTATCATTTTCCTCTGTCTGAGAAACTTTATTTAATATTTCTCGATAACTTCTCCCAGGTTCTGTCTGTCCCACAGTCTTCATTTTTGCCTACCTTTTCCTGAAAGGTATTTTACTGGATCAGACATCAGGCGCAGGGATGGGAGATGCAGAATATAGCATTTGCCCTGCTTGTTTTGGGTCTCACTTTAGTCCAGCATATCTTCCCTAGGCTCCCTTTCCTCCCTTTTGGAATGGTAATATATCCTGTGCCATTGTATGTGGGAAGTGTGTATCTGCATTTTGAGTCTGATTTTATAGAGATTACAGTTAGGAGATTGCCACGATTCCCAGAAGAGACTTTGGACTTTTGAACAGTGTGGAGAGTGTCATAGATTATGGACACTTCTGAAGCTGAGCTGAATGCATTTGGCATTATGATTTGCCTACACGCCTATGAGAGCCTGGGAGTGGACTGTGGTGGTTTGAGTGAAAACGGCCCCATAGGCTCATATATTTGAACACTAGGTTCCCAGTTGGACTGTTGGGAAGGATTAGAGGTGTGGCCTTGTTGGAGTAGGTGGGCCAGTGGGGACTGGCTTCGAAGCTTCAAAAACTCATGACAGGCCTAGCATTGCTCTCTCTGCCTGCTGCCTGTGGGTCAGGGTGTAAAGCTCTCAGCTACTGCTCTAGTGCCACGCCCGCCTGCCACCACACTTCCTGCCACAATGACAATGGAGTAACCCTCTGAAGCGGTCAGCAAGCTCCCCATTAAGTACTTTCTTTTATGAGTTGTCATGGTCCTGATGCCTCTTCACTGCAACAGAAACCCTTACTAAGACACTGGATTAAGAATTCCAAGTGGAACACTATTGCTCTGTAGTACTGCTTGAGGTCTGGAATACTGATTCCCCCAGAAGTTCTTTTACTGTTGAGAATAGTTTTAGCTATCCTGGGTTTTTTGTTATTCCAGATGAATTTGAGAATTGCTCTTTCTACCTCTATGAAGAACTAAGTTGGGATTTTGATGGGGATTGCACTGAATCTGTAGATTGCTTTTGGCAAGATGGCCATTTTAACTATATTAATCCTGCCAATCCACGAGCATGGAAGATTTTTCCATTTTCTGAGGTCTTCTTCAATATCCATCTTCAGGGACCTGAAATTCTTGTCATACAGATCTTTCACTTGTTTGGTTAGAGTCACACCAAGATACTTTATAGTGTTTGCAAAACAACTCTGAGATTTCACCTCACACCAGTCAAATGGCTAAGATTTAAAAACTCAGGAGACAGCAGGTGTTGGCGAGGATGTGGAGAAAGAGGAACACTCCTCCATTGCTGGTGGGAATGCAAGATGGTACAACCACTCTGGAAATCAGTCTGGTGGTTCCTCAGAAAACTGGGCGTTCCTCAGAAACGATGGAGGACCCTGCTATATTACTCCTGGGCATATACCTAGAGGATTCCCCAGCATGTAATAAGGATACATGCTCCACTATGTTCATAGCATCCCTATTTATAATAGTCAGAAGCTGGAAAGAACCCAGATGTCCCTCAATGGAGGAATGGATACAAAAAAATGTGGTATATATACACAATGGAGTACCATTCAGCCATTAGAAACAATGAATTCATGAAATTCTTAGACAAATGGATGGAGCTGGAGAACATCATCCTAAATGAGGTAACACGGTCTCAAAAGAATACTCATGGTATGCACTCACTGATAAGTGGATATTAGCCTAGAAGCTTGGAATACCCAAGACACAATCCACATATCAAATGATGTCCAAGAAGAAGGAAGTGGCCCTTGGTTCTGGAAAGGCTCAGTGCAGCAGTGTAGGGGAATACTAGAACAGGGAAGTGTGAAGGGGTGGATGGGGGAACAGGGGGAGGGAAGAGGGCTTATGGGACTTTTGGGGAGGGGGGATCCAGGAAAGGGAAAATCATTTGAGATGTAAATAAAGAATATATAGAATAAAAAATTTTTTTCTCAAAGAAAAAAAAATTCCAAGTGGATAGTTCCTTATTCAGTGCTTTTTTGCTTCATTGTCTTCTGCTTGTTTGGTTCTGTTTTCTAGTGACAGTGATTTTAATCTAAGTCCTTGCACATGCCAGGCAAGCACTTCTGTGGTCTTAGTTTCTTCTTTACTGCTGTGCCAAAGTGTACTGACAGCCACTTACTAAGTGAAGGTTTCTTTTGGCTCCCAGTTCAAGGTGTGGTCCATCATGATGGAGAAAAGCTTGAGAAGAGGTGGTCCAACATCTTTAAATGTATGAAGATAATAAATTCACAAATACAGGCAATTCAGTGGATTCCAAATGAGATAAAAATAAACATACCAACTGTCTTAGTCAGGGTTTTTATTCCTGCAGAAACATCATGACCAAGAAGCAAGTTGGGGAGGAAAGGGTTTATTCAGCTTACACTTCCACATTGCTGTTTATCACCAAAGGAAGTCAGGGCTGGAACTCAAGCAGGTCAGGGAGCAGGAGCTGATGCAGAGGCCACAGAGGGATGTTGCTTACTGGTTTGCTACCCCTGGCTTGCTCACCTTGCTTTCTTATAGAACCCAAGACTACCAGCCCAGAGATGGTACCACCCACAAGGGGCACTCCCTCATTGATCTCTAATTGAGAAAATGCCTTACAGCAGGATCTCATGGAGGCATTTCTTCAACTGAAGTTCCTTTCTCTGTGATAACTCCAGCTTGTGTCAAGTTGACACAAAACCAGCCAGTACACCAACACACACCACAATCAAAAGCAGGGCTGGAGAGATGACTCAGTGGTTAAAAGTACTATTGCTTTTGCAGAGGACCCAGGTCTTTAAATGTATTAAAATGATAAGCCCACAAATACAGACAATTCAGTGGATTCCAAATAGGATGAAGATAATCATACCAATGAATACCACAATCAAAGGCAGTGCTGGAAAGAAGACTCAGTGGTTAAAAGCACTAATGCTTTTGCAGAGGACTCAGGTTTGCTTCCCAGCACCCACATGGTGGCTTACAACCACACAGTTCCAGAAATTCAGTGGCCCTTCTGGCTTCCATGGGTCCTGCACATACAGATACACACACACACACACACACACACACACACACACACACACACACATGCATACATGCACATATACACTCATAAACACATGCACTCATGCACATAAACATGTGCATACATATACCACATGTACACACATACTCAGGAGGGGAAAAGAGAGGGCGGAGGGCGGAGGGAGGGAGGGAGAGAGAGAGAGAGAGTTTATAAATCTAAAATAAAATAAAATCTTTTAAAATTTTTCTAAAAAGTCAGCAAAATCAGAGTGACACAGACAAGATCATGATCATATTACATCCACAATCTACCTAAGCGATAGATTGTGCTGGTTTGAATGAGGATGGCCCCCATAGGTTCATATACTCAAAGGCTTGGTCCCCAGTTGGTGGAACTGTTTGGGAAGGATTAGGAGGTATGGCTTTGTTGGAGGAGGTGTGGCTCTGGGGGGTGGGTTTGAGGTTTCAAAGCCTATGCCATTCCCAGTTAACATTTCCCTGCCTCTTGGTTGTTGTCTCAACATGTAAGCTCTCAGAGGCTGCACCTGTACCATGCCTACCTGCCTGCTGCCATGCTCCTCACCATGATGGTCATGGGTTCAGCCTCTGAAGTTGTAAGCAAGCCCATAATGAAATGATTTCTTTGATAAATTGTCTTGGTCATGGTGTCTCTTCACAGCAATAGAGCAGTAACTAAGACATAGTTGCACGCTAGAGCTCAGTTTGCTCTCTCCATTTATGTAGTCCAGGGTCCTCTCCCCATGGAGTGATCCCATCCACAGTCAAGAGGGACCTTTCTAAATCAATAGTTACATAATGAAGACAACCTCTTATCCACGTGCCTAGAGAACTATCACCCAGATGATTCTAGATTTTGTAAAATTGACAACTCATGCTAACCACGATACATCCTGAGTCATAGCCACCTCGGGCCTCTTACTTTACACTATGAGATCCCACTAACCTGGCCATGATGTTTTTATTTCACTGTGTAGCCGAGGAAGGACTTGAACTTGTGAGCCTCCTGCTTTAGCCTTTGGAGTAGCTGGGTCTACAGGCCTGTGCCATTAAGCCTGACTTTTATATTGCCATTCTTTTTTAAAATTCTGTATTAAAAAACATGTTATGGGATCTGGGGAGATGACTCAGTGCATAAGACGTTTGATGTACAAGGGTAAGAATCTGAATTTGGACCCTGGCACCCTTGGTATAAGCTCAGGATGGCCACTGAGGGAGATCCTCACACAGTTTGGAGTTCCCTCCAGGACCCCAAATTAGGCATAAACCACACCTAAACCCGTTTCCACAGAGAGATCCTTTATTAAGTGGGGAAGGAAAGTAAAAGTGACTGCTTTCTGGTTTGGGCAGGAAAACAGCGGTCAATGACCATCCTCGCAGGTGTAATTTTTATGAAGAGAAAAAAAGGGAGATCTGTGTTAAAATGGAGCATGATGCAGTGGTATATTTTGATTGACTGTGTTAATTAGGTGTACCAAAGGCGGCTTTTGATTGCTGGATGTTAACACTTTGACAGCCGGACCTTGGTGGTCACCCTCCAGAGGAGGAATTGACCAAATAAGGAAATAGACCTCGGGATCTAGCTTAAGGAATGTAATCTAACTGATTTTGTGTGTTTTGTTTTGTGTTGAGTGAGGCAGAGGGAATGGGAGAGAAGGGCAAGGTCTGCCGGAGCCATGTCTGTCAGGACCAGGCTGGCGAGAAGTCATTCAGCTGTGTAGACCAGTTACCCCAGCACTAGTTGGTGCAGACAGGAGGATTGGTGGGTCTGGCTGGGCAGCCAGGATGGGTGAGATGAGGTCAGATCCAGGTCTAGTGAGAGACACTGTCTCATGAGAGCATGGTGGACAGCAATAGAGGAAAGGGCTTGCTGTCGTTATTGGGCCTCTGAAAATACACATGCATGGATACACCCCTATGATGTGTACACACACACACACACACACACACACACACACACACACACACAATCAGAAGACAACTTGTGGGAATCAGTTCTTCTATCATGTAGGCTCCAGGGATCAAACTTCAAGCCCAGGCTTGGTGGCAAGCACCTTTACCACCTTTACCCAGCCCCGCCATCGTACCAGCCTCACTTCTCCCTTTAAACAATCAACACTTCCTTTATGGATACCTTAAAAATCTCCCTGACTTTGGAACATGCAGTTTTACTATGACGGGTCTGTGTGTAATCCAATTAATCTGTTGGACTTGCTGGACTTTCGAGTCTGTGGGTTGGTGTTGTTTATTGGTTCTGAAACTCTTGGCTATTCATTTCTAAAGTGCTGACTTTGCCTCGTTACTTTACAGTTTTCCTCTGAGAAATGTAAGACATGGAAGTTTTCTTACCCTTCCACCCATTTTTCCTTTAGCTTTTCTCGTCTCTTTGCTTTTTTTGCTCAGTTCTTTCAATAATTTCTTTGCAACTATCTTCCAGTTTAATCAGTCTCCTCTTTAACTGTGTCTCGTCTGTTATTAAGCATGTCTCCTCAGTATTGGGTTTCTCATTTCTTCAGGTTTCCTTTGTTATTTTCACATAGTCATTCTCTGATGTCTCTTACTCCTTGGAGGTGTTTTCAAACTTCTTTAAAAGTAAGCAGAAATACTCATCTTGCAACATCGTAGATAAAATAAGGCCCTTGGAGTCCTTGTTGATCTGTTTGTCGCCAGTTGTCTCTGCCTACTTCCTGTTGTGGTTCCTCACTTTCTTCTGTGTTTGGTTGACTTGTATCAGGGTAGATTATTTCCCATAGATTTCTAAATTTAAAAGAGGTAAGGCTGCTAAGAGTTATTCCCAAGTATAAACATAACACACAGATAGACAGACATATACACACATTCCTCCCACAGGTATGCTCCGTGCCCACCACACATACCACACATACCACACACCCCACACACATACCATACACCACACACACCATACACCACACACCACACACTACACACACCACACACCACACACCACACATACCACACACCACACACCACAAACACTTGCCTCTGCCAGGCCTGTCAGGAGCATTACCTGGCACTGACAGAACTAATCTTTGGCTCTTGGAGATTTGCGCTGCCCAGAAGGTGTGAATTCCGGTCAAGTGCAGTGTAGTGGAGCCTGACCGCTCCAGATTCTCCACAGTTACTTTTTCCATTTTCAGCTTAGCACTTCATTTTGAGGCTTGGGGGATTTCTGTTAGTCGTAGTCCTTAGCATGAAGCTCTTGGACATTTTAGCTCTTTGGTGGGAGACATTCCAGGCCTGCTTTGCAAGGACTCTGGACGTTGTGAGCTCTTCCTTTGCCTTAAGACACCAGGGACATTGGAGCTCTGCCCCCAGGAGTGCATGACCAGCTCTATGTGGGTGGCACTGCTTCCCTTCACCTTCCCGGGTCCTGCCATCACCCCAGGTTTTCCCTCGCAGATTCATTCCCTTCTTAAAGGCACATTTTACACTCAAGAATTCTTTTGGCTATTCTTCACAGACTTTTTAGTTGTTTTCCATAGAAGGGCTATTCCAGACTTGGAGCACAATATATTAACCAACTGAAGGGGCAGAGGTCACACTGAGTTCCTTCTCCATTACTGGACAGGTTATTGGTCACTATTGACAACAAAATTAATAAATATGAGAGTGAATGAGTGTGCTTGTGCTCAGTGAGGGCTGCAGGGAGCTCAGCAGCCGGGCAGCACTGACGGAAGAGGCACGTGACTCGTGGAGCTGCTTCCATCTGAAAAGCTTACTGGTTCAGGTCCGGGATGTCACTCAGAGGTTCAGGACCTGCCTCCTATATCTGAGGCCCTGAACTCCACCCCAGCATTGTTAAAGCAAAGCAAGGCGGGGCACTCGGCTCTGATGGCCAAGTGCTTGCCTGACATTCCTGAAACCCTGGGTTTAACCCCCGGCACTGCATAAACTGGGCACGGTGGTGCACACAGAAGGATGGAAAATTCAAGGTCATCCTCAGCGACATGTTGAGCTTAAGGCTAGCCTCGGATACATGAGACCTTGTCCCCTAAACAAAACAAAATGGAAACAGCCGCTCTCCATGAGCCGGTTTCAGAACCATTATTTCTAAAACAAAACAAAACAAAAAAATGAATTTATTTTTAACTGACACATAATACAAAGTTGTATGTGCATATAAGGTGTCACACGGTGTACTGAGACAGGCAAAGGCATTTCTGCATGGTCAAACTTTGAGAGACGCTTTCGTTCTTACAAAGCGTCTTTTTCTCCTGCTGACAGGCGCTGTTTCTGCACCTATCCTCTCCTGCAACCGTACCTTGGAACCTGATGGAAATGCGGTGCCCACTAATGAGTCTCTTCATTTTAATGAGGTCCCTGATTATTCACGTTCTCAGGAAGGTTCTACGGACTCTTCCTTCCCTGTGCTCAGCCATGTGTGTTGTGAATGCACAGGTACTGTGCAGGAAAAATAATACAGACAGCTGAGGGAGAGAGTTCCACAGCCCTCAGGGGGCACGTAGGACGGCCCTCTCATTTTGGTTGGCCTGAAACTTTACATTTTAGAACTGAAAGAATCACATTCCTGGCAACCTCTCAGCCCAAGGAAGGGATGTGTGATCCCTTCCACATGGGTCCAGCTTCCTACTGGGGAATGGAGGGCCTTCCATGGTCTCAGGGGGCTTTGCAAGGAGGAGCCACACCTGAAGGGTTTTTAACAGTGAGGTATTCGTCTTAGCCTATTTTCTGTGACTTTCACAAAATACCTAAGACTGGGTAATGTAGAAAGAATAAAGGTTGTGCAGCTCATGATTCTGAAGGCTGGGGAGGTCAAGATGGAGGGATGCCACCTCTAGTAGAGACTCTGCAAAGTCACAGAGTTGGTTAGGACTTAGGACAAGAGGGGTGCCATACAAGAGACAGGGCTCAAGCAAACCCTAGCAAACCCACTCCGGAATACCCATTACCCACAGACCAAGAGGGGACAACCCAACGGGGACAGGAGAGCTCTCACAACTCAACTGCCTCTTAAAGGCCCCTCTGGGCCCCATCTTTAACCCAACCGTGGAGATCAAGTTTTGATGAGGATGTTCAAACCAGAGCAACATCTAGCCAGAAGCTGGCTCTCAGGTCCTGTAGCTATCAGAGCAGCTCATGCTGCTGCCGAGCCCAAAGTCTGAGGGGAGTGGGCTGTGAGCATGACCAGAAATGAGATGGGACCCCTTGCCAGTGTGGCTCTGGGTTCAGGGTTCGAATCTCTCTCTCTCTCTCTCTCTCTCTCTCTCTCTCTCTCTCTCTCTCTCTCCCTCCCTCCCTCCCTCCCTCCCTCTCTCTCTCCCCCTTCTTCCCCCCTTTAAATCTAGAGGTTGGATGTAGGATTTTGCTCATGGCAGGCAGGCACTTTGCCACTAAGCTTCGTCTCTAGACCTGCTCCCGTGTGGGACCAGACGTTGACATCGGATATCTTTCTCAGGTACGCCACACCTTACATCTTGAGGCAGGGTCAGTCCTGGAACCTGGACCTCGCTGACTGGCCTAGACTGGCTCAGTAGAGAGCTCAGGGATTCGTCCACCGGCCCTCTTCTGGCACTGGGATTACAGATGTGTGCCACGGCGCCGGACTCTCACATGGGTACTCGGGATCCGAACCTGGATTCTCATGCGTTCATGCAAGCACCGACCTGCTGAGCCGTCACCTGAGCCCCACCACACCTTTCAGAATAAAGAGGAATTATTTTATTATTGTTATTGTTATTGCTATTATTTTGATACAGGCTCTCGCTAAATTGCCCAGCCACACCTTGAATTTGCATCGCCTTGCCTCAGCCTCACAGCAGCAGGATGACAGGTCGACACGCCCAGGTCTAGCTTCTTTGTCTTTACTTACAGTGGCGACTGAAGGCCACTGTGGACCATGTGCCCTTTTGGTGACTTTCAAGTTAGCCGCAAGGAGAGGGACTCCGATACACTGTACAAATTTAAATTCATCCTTATTTCAAGACCCTGATAGAAGACAGTTGGTGTTGTGCACAGTCCACCCACAGCAGCACAAGCCATTCCAACAGTGTGCCTGTCAAGGGAAGAAGGTAAGCCGGTAGACTCTTTTAATACCATTTCAAGTAATCTACATCCTTCCAATGGTTATGAAATGCTTTTACATTTTTTAATCACGCACTTGTGTGCATGAACATGTCCTGACAATGTTGACTTTCAAGGGTTTGAAGAGACCATTGTGGTTATAACTCCCAGATTAAGAATGGTGTTGGTGCTGCTGGTGGTGGACGCCTTTAATCCCGGCACTCAGGAGGTGGAGGCAGGTGGATTTCTGAATTTAAAGTCTCAGTCTACTCTTCAGAGTGACTTCCAGGACAGCCAGGGCTACACAGAGAAACCCTGCCTCGAAACGAAACCAACCAACCAAACAAAAAGAATGGTGTTGTCCATTTGACACAGAAAGTCTGATGCATATTGTTAAATATGTTCAGGGAAGACAGTTTAAGCCCCTCATTAGATTTGTTGAAGAGATTTTATTAGGAGGTTTTATACATATTCAATACTTAGCATTTGCCCTATTTCCTACCTATTTTTTTTTAAATCAGAATTAAAGAAAATGTTTTATTCCCATGCACTGTGCTGGTACTGTCATTTGCACTGTGTGAGACAGCAGGGGGTCCCTGGGCGTCCCTCTCTGTCCTTCCGGATGCCCTACTTCCCTGAACCAATGGGAACCGATCTCACTGTACTCAGGTCACTCCCACCCTCATCTCCCTTGCTATCTGGGAGGAACCCCTGCTTCAGTGAAAATCTCAACCACCTCAAATGGTTGCTATGGAAACCACAGGTTGGGAGGAGTAGGGTTGCCCTCACTTAAGGATGGGCCTCGGGGGAAAGATACTGGGGAAGCTACTGGTTTCTAGGTCAGTTACGGATGAGGAGAGTTTGTGTGTCAGGGCACAGTCTTCCTGAGACACACCCTGGCCTGGCATCCCCTGGACAGCTGGCACCTAGATTTCACACGCAGCCTCAGGGTCTCGCCCTCTCCTGACACTGTCAGTGGCTCCCATATGGCTTGTGCCTCCAGAGTTTACAGCGCGCTTTCCTGGGTTGGTGGAACGAGGCTTGAGCCTCGTCTCTGGGGTCAGAGCGTACAGACCAGCAGTTCTCAATCTGTGGGTCACGGCCCCTTTGATGGTCATAGAACAATATCCTGGATATCAAATATTTTCATTACAATTCACAACAGTAGCAAAATCACAGATATGAAGTAGGAACAAAAGTGGTTTTATGGTTGGGGTCACCACACCTGAGGAACTTTAACGAAAGGGTCGCAGCTTCAGGAAGGCTGAGAAGCGCTGACAGAGACTGAAGTGTCCCTTACCTCCTTCGGAGAGTGATTTAACACAGACTTGCACATACAGGCTGTCGCAGCTCGTCCACACCTCCAGCGTTCCAGCCTAGTGCCCCACGAGTCACCCACCGCCACCGGTAATGAGCCCGACCCTATTACCAGACCCTTGGCTTCAGCTGCTCTTTTTATTTTATTTCTTAAAAAAAATCACAACCAAATCCTATCTGGGATTGGGATAGCTAGGGATCCCTTTCATTCTTTATAAAAACCTTACTCTGGAAGACAGCTCAGAGGGTGACGTGCTGACTGTTAAACGTGAAGCTCTGTGTTCAGGTCCCCAAGCCCATGTAAAAAGCCAGGGGTGCTGACACTCAGGTGTGAGCCAGTGCTGGCGAGGAGAGTGGAGACAGAAGGACCCCACAGGCTCCAGAGGAAGCCAGTCTAGCTGCTGATGACGAACTCCAGGATAGGGAGACATCCTGCCCCCCAAAATTAAGAACAGAGGAGTAAGATGCTTGGAGTTGACTCTGCCTTCCACATACGCACACAGAGATGCACACTCCTCCCACAGCACATGTACACACACACACCACCTTTATATACCACACACACGCACCACACTTATACCCCCCACATACATACCACACTTACACACCACACACAATACACCTCACATATACACCACACACACCACATGCACACATACCATACACACAACACACACAACACATACAACACACACACATACCACCACCCCCACTAACCTGACTCCCTAAAAAAATAATAGCACAAGACAGAGTTAAATACAAAAACAAAAACAAACAAACCTGGAATGTTGAGCAGATAGATCAGTAAATGTGATTCTTGTGAGAGTAAGTAATAAATGAAATCAGTAAAAGTACCCCTGCGAGCCCATTCTATACCTATTCTAAAAATGGCATAGAAACATAGCTACTAGCCTGTACTGCAGGTGCTTGACTCTGGGCTTTGAAACTGAGCTCTGGTGGTCAGCAGTATCTGATGATCAGCCATCTGATCACCATTGATGACTGTTGTGACTGGAGGCCCCCACCCCCACCCCAGTCCAACTGCTTGGAAGTTTTAGTATCTTGATTACAGACTGACGAGGAACAACTTACTGATCACCAGTACCATTGTACAATATTCAGTTTGTGTTCTTTTCTGAGCTAGCTATGCTTCTTACGTGCAATAAGGTTTGGAGTTGGTTTTTCTAGGAAGCAGGCTCTAAGATAAAGTTGGGGATACTTATCAAGGAAACCCCATGAACTAGATGTCTGTGATGGGATGAGGAAGCAGGGTCCAGAGGAGCTCAGGCTGGGATGCTGGCCCAGACTACCTGAGGGGTGTCCGCAGCACCCACTGGCCCATCAGAGTCATCTGGATGGCCAAAAGGCCAGGCCTTTCTCCTGCCTGCCTCTCCAGTCAGTCACTAGATGTGGGCCGTCCTGGGATGGTGGCTCTTGGTGGCAGCTGTGAGTCCTGAAGGAGTGCTTCTAGCAGTTGAGCACCAAATCCTTCTTTTTAGGGTATAGTTGCATATTTAAGTATCTATCATAAAAGGTAAACTGAGGCTAGGCCAAGGACTGGAACTTTGCCCCAGTGTCACCTCAGTATACTCATGGGCCCTCAGGTTAACGAATCCAACCTTATTTTGGTGACCAGTCAGCAATGCTGAACTCCAAGGTCCCTCAGCTGGCCTGTGTCTCATCCTCAGGCCTCAGGTTCATGGGACACCCTCCAGAAAGGAATGCTGGCTCTTCACAGCTGTGCTAGATACTCCAGTGCCCCGGGCGGCCCTCCCTATAGCCATTGCTGGGACCATCTCGAAGCCCTGTCACTTTTGTCTCTCGAAGGATGACTTCTCTACTGCAGCCTTGAGATGTTCTCTGTAGGACCCCATGGGCTCGGCAGGCTCAGCGGCAGACATTTGCCAGACATGGCCAGTGCTTGAGGGGCACTCGGTTGGTACAGGGACAGTTGTGAGAACATCAACTTAGTCAGTCTTCACAAGAAAACTGTAAGGAGTGCTTAGCTTAGGGACAAATGAAGGAAGGAAGGGGTGAGACCGACTTGGGGTCTCTGATAGCTTGGCCCATGGAGGCTGGGACCACCATAGAAACACCCTCTCTGGTCCTTGGTCCCTCTCCCAGTTTTAGATCTTATTATGGCCTCCTTGAGAAACTCAGCATTGCTTAAGCAGGGTCTGTTCCTGGCTCACATCATTGCCTGCAAGAGGGTTTGGGGTTCTGTTTCTGCCTCACATCGTGGTTCCTGCTGGGATGAGCCTTTCTTCCTTGATGCCTAATTCCACGGCCAGGTGCCTCCTTCCATACCCAGTGTTCTGGAGAGACTTGCTTTAACTGCTTAACTATTTCTTCTTCTTCCTCTTCTTCTTCTTCTTCTTCTTCTTCTTCTTCTTCTTCTTCTTCTTCTTCTTCTTCTTCTTCTTCTTCTTCTTCTTCCTCCTCCTCCTCCTCCTCCTCCTCCTCCTCCTCCTCCTCCTCCTCTTCTTCTTCTTCTTCTTCTTTTCTTTCTTTTCTTCTTCTCTTCTTTTCTTCTTCTCTTCTTCTTCTTCTTCTTTCTTCTTTCTTTCTTCTTTCTTCTTTTTTCTTCCTTCTTCCTTCTTCCTTCTTCCTTCTTTCTTCTTTCTTCTTTCTTTCTTCTTTCTTCTTTCTTCTTTCTTCTTTCTTCTTTCTTCTTTCTTCTTCTTCTTCTTCTTCTTTTTCAGAAAGGGATTTCTTGCAGCCTGGGTCATTCTCGGACTCCCTATGCAGTCAGGGCTGGCCTTGAACTCTTTCCTCATCCTCTGTCTCCAGCTCCTAAGTGCCAGGATTTTGGATGGGCCTCATCAAATTCAGCTCCGAGTTTTGCACTCCCATGGAGCCTATGTATCCTTATGTGCACACCCTTTAATCTCTCTAACTAGCAGGGTGATGGAAGTCTGATTCTAGTCCCCACTACCCATCAGGTTGCATTTCTAAAGACAGAATTTTCAGCCAGGTCTGCATGCCTGTAGTCTGTGGCTTGTAATCCCTGTGTCTTCCTTGTTCCCTATCAGTGCAGGCCCAGAAGCTTCCAAGCATCTTCCCTTTATTCTTCCCACCCAGCCTCATAATGTTTGTATAGATCCAAGAGCTGTATCTGGAAGGGAATGTCCAGTAAAGGTATACAGAACATGTGCTTCCTTTGACTACGTACTCTCACACCTTCTACTCCTGTACTGTTCTGGGAGCTCTCCCAATTCTAGGTAGGATGTGAGGAAGTTTACATTTAAAAAGAGGAACTGGGAGTAGCTTAGGCAGTAGAGTTCTTGCCTCACTGCACAAGGTCCTGGGTTCAGTACCCAGCATTGATTATCCTGGCCTTGATGGCTCATACCTGAATCCTAACCCCTGGAGGTAGAGGCAGGAGGGTCACAAGTTCAAGTTCTTTCTCACCTTCCTAGAGAGCTAGAGGCCAGCCTCAACTAATGAGAGTCTATCTCAAAAACAAAATAAAGCAATTTAGACACTGGCCGCCAAGCCAAACACAGAGAATGGATTTGGCCCACTGGTCTCCAAGATGGAGGCTTGGGCTAGAATTAGATTTAACGTTGAGTTTCTTGTTGGTGTCTCTTCAGGCAGGGCAGAGTCAGACTGTCTTTGGACAAGTTCAGTCACTCCTCACACAGCCCCTTACCAGAGCCCTGAGCTAAGCTTAATGAGCCCTGTGCCGATGAGGAAGGAGCCAACTCCCCATGGTCTTAACCTCTTATGCCTCTCACAGTCTTTCAGGACCATCAGTATGTCTGAGCAGATGAGGTTGACCTCACAGGAGGTGCTCCCTACTTGTGCTCCTGCAGCCTGCAACATTCTCTTTAGAAGACAAGAAAAGGGAGGGAGAAGGCCAGGGGATTCAGACCATCTTAGTTTTTGTTACTATAACAAAATGCCGTCAAATAAGATGGCTCCCAAGCTCAGGAGGCTGGAGGTCCGAGGCCATGGCTGGACTTTGGTGTGAGCCCTTCCTCATTGTATCCTCATGTGGCAAAAATAGGCCAAGAGAGATCTTCGGGCTTTCTTTATCAGGGTGTGAATCCCATCTGAGGGATTCGTTTCCACAACCTAATCACATCTCAAAAGACCTGTCTCCAAATAGCATCACATTGGGGATTCATTTTTAACCTATGCATTTTGCAAGTACACCGACCTCCAGTCTCTAATAGGGACAGTCATGACAATGCCACCTCCTCAAGCAAGAAGAGAAATTGCCTGGATGAGGCCACATTCCTGTGATTTTAGGACTCAGGAGGCCAAGGTGTGATGATCCCAGGGCCAATCTGGGTTACATTGTGAAGTCCTATTCTAAACTCGGACCAAACAAACAAGCAAACAGGATGAGAACGGATAATGTTTAGACTATTACGGGCCTGAAAGCATTCAGCAGTGGGAAAGGCCCAGGGCATTGTGTGGTCTTAAATAATGGCTACAGGTGTCCAGAGAACATTTTTGAGAGAACAGGATAATACTTTTAAGTCTTCCTGTTTCAAACCAGAGCAGCTGGGGCTCCTCTGTTCCAATCATGGCCCGTTGACAGTCTAGTTCTGACTAGAGTGGAGGCTCCTAGCTCCCTAAACCTACTAACCCCCACTGAGCAGCACAGGATTGAAACAAACAGTTCTGGGCAACTGCCTGACTCTGCACCTGAGTAGCCATACCCACAAGCCTCAGTGTACGGCTGGTTTTGTGTCAACTTGACACAGGCCGGAGTTAGCACAGAGAAAGGAGCTTCAGGTGAGGAAGTGCCTCCATGAGATCCAGCTGTAAGGCATTTTCTCAATTAGTGATCAAGGGAGGGAGGGCCCATGGTGGGTGGTGCCATCCCTGGGCTGGTAGTCCTGGGTTCTGTAAGAAAGCAAGCTGAACAAGCCTGGGGAAGCAAGCCAGTAAGGAACATCTCTCCATGGCCTCTGCACCAGCTCCTGCTTCCAGTCCATGGCTTTAGAGCTTTCATTGTAGAAAAGGAGAGGGGTGGGGAGGGAGGGGAGGGGAGGGCAAGAGAAGGAAGTGGGGGGGACTGGAGAGAAGGAAGGTGAGACGTGGAGAGAGGGGAGCAAGGGGGCAAAAGAAAGCAAGAGAGTAAGAGAAGAGAGCAAGAGCAAGAGAGAGGGGAGGGGGCAAACCAGTCCCTTTTATAGTGGACTGGGCTACCTGGCTGTTGTCAGGTAACTGTGGGGAGGAGCATACCTGAATGTAGCCAGATAACTGTGGGGGTGGAGTCCAGACAGAATACTAGGAGCTTGGGGCGTTGCCCTACATGACTGATGACCACAGGATTATGGAGCTGAGGGCTTTGTGTCAGGAACCTAAGTGTCTGTGAGCATGGCTCAAGGTTCTGTCCCTTGTAGAATATTCTACTGGGTCTCCGGAGTAAGCCTGGCTCAACCAGGCCACAGACTGCTTTTCACAGCCCCACACCTGCCTGAGCAACAACTAGTGAAAATAATCTCTTACCAATACATAGATGTCCCCAGGCCACTACTAAAAGTGCCATGCAGAGATTTGAGGGGTCAGTGCCAGCACTTAAAAGTGTGCACATTCAGTGCAGTAGACAACTATTCTTATAGAGCTTGCTGGTGAGCATAGTGACTTAAGAAACATGAGGCATCCCCACACGTGTGTGTGTGTGTGTGTGTGTGTGTGTGTGTGTGTGTGTGTGTGTGTGTGCTGTGCGCGTGTTGGCTTGAATCACAACTGTCCCCCACAGTCTCATGTATTTGAACATTTGGTTTCCAGTTGGTAGTGGTGTTTGAAGTGGTTATGGAACCTTTAGGGAGTAGAGCCTTGTTGGAGAAAGTATGTCATTAGTGGTGGACTTTGAATATTTGTAACCTGGCCCCACTTTTTGTATGATCTCTCTGCTTCCCAACTGCCAGGCTGGTTTCATGCTCCTGTTCCCATACCTTCCCAGCCATGGTGGACTGTATCCCCTCTTGAAGTATAAGCAAAAATAATCCTTTTCTCCTAAGTTGCTTTTGGTTATGGTGGTTTATTCCAGCAACAGACAAATAACCAATGCAGTGTGGCTCTCGTGGCCAGCTGGTGGGGGCACAGAATACAACCTTCTCATTGGGAATGATAAAGGACTGTGGAAAGGATAGGGATCCAGGCTCAGCTCTGCAGAACCTTGTTCCTTCATCCATGCGATGAGACAATAGCACTGACCTCGTGGCTGCTGTTCACGCTGGGTAAATGGCTTGATGTACCGATGCCTAGTAGAAGGAGAGGCTGGAAGGCTGTGAGAAACATGGGTTTGATGAGAGAGTGCTCTTTCAAGGGATCTTGGTACTCTACTGTTGAGAGGAACGGGAGGGTTACCTCTGTCTGGCACATTGTGGAAAGTCTGACTTTTTGCTGTCAGCAGCATCCTTGGGACTAACTGAATAGCTTTTTATTTGTGATGCTACAGTCTCAATTGCCATTACAAAAACTACAACCAAACACCCCCTGTCAATAGGGCGCAGCATGCCCTCCCTACAGCAGGTGCCTCTTGCCCATAGTCCCTGCTCAAGCAGAGCTTGCTGCTCTGGGATTGGGGACCACGGCTGGGAGGTGAGCTCCAGACTGCAGCTGGGGATGCTCTGCCTCTGGTTCCAACTCCCTGGGTGTGGACCGGGGTTAGGGTGTGACATCCATGCACACACAGCCATCATACACATAAGTGTGAACAAGGGCACACATGCACATAAAAAAGCTACATAAAAGCACATAAAAGAGCCAACATGAGCCAACAGACAGAAAGCCTCAAAGAACAGATTTTAACCACCACGAAAGAAAAATGGGACCAATGGCTTCCATTGATAATTCACATGATCCATAATATGGCCCTCTGGAGGCAAGGCCCTCTGCTCATAAAAGGGTTGGAAAATTCTGGGGGGGGGGGAGCGGATCCCAGAAATTTGTGACATTAAATCCTAAATAAATGAATGAGGAATAAAAAAGAGAAGTGTCCCCAACCTGCTCCCTAAGGAACAGGTTCAAAAGAAAAGGGAGGAGTGAGCTAGACATTTCCTCTAAACAAAAGCAAACTTCATCCCAGCTGGCTTAAATGGAAGGAGTGGTTTGATTCGCAGGCTCAGGTGACATCACAGACCCAGCGCTAGAGCCCACAAAGCCAGCTTTCTCACATGGACAGTTCCCCGGCCCGGCCCGGCCCGGCCCCTTTTCTATTTTACTTGTTTTTGTCTGCATGTGTCTCTGTGCAGCCTTGTTTGCTTTGTGCCTGCAGAGGCCAAAAGAGGGCGTCAGATGCCCTAGAACTAGAATTTCCGATGTTTGTGAACTGCCATGGGTGTGCTGACAATGGATCCTGCGACCTCTGGAAGAGCAGCCAGTGCTCTTTACCACTGAGCCGTCTCTCCAGTTCCTGGACATTCATTTTGCCACAGTCAGGCTGCTGGAAGCTACTAGTCTAGACTCAAGTTTCTAAGTTCAAGTCCAGCAGGATACCTAACCTGGGAGTCCTAGGAAACATGTTACTGGCTGAATTGGGTTGTATGATTATTTATTTTAGTATGTATGTGCATAAATATATATGTGTTCATGTGTATGCACGTGAACACTCAAGTATGTGTACGTGTGAAGGCCAGAGGTTTGTCTTCTTCAGTCACTTCCCACAGGGTCCCTTACTGAACCTGAAGCCCATCAGTTCAGCTGGACTGGCTGGGCAGCCAGCCCCAGGGATGACTCTGTTTCTCCAGTGCTGGGATTACGATTTTTTTTAATGTAAGTAATCGTAATCTATCACAGGTTCTCATATTATGCAGCAAATACTGAACCCACTGAGCCATCTCCTCAGCCTCTAATTGTTCTTGAACTGATGGCTGTGGGCAGGGAACAAGGTACCTTGATTGATGGCTGTTGTGAGCCTATCAGTAGAGTTTAGGGGACTGGACAAACTCAGGGCCAGCTTTTTCTAGGAGAGTGGAGGAGTGTCCATGCCTGTGCTGGCTAGCTTTATGTCAGCTTGACACACACTAGTCACTGGAGAGGAAGGTTCCTCAATTGAGACAGTGCCCTCAATAAGACTGTGATAAGGCAGGTCTGTAGGACATTTTCTTAATTAATTTCTGATTGATTTGTGAAAGGGCCGAGGCCATTGTAGGTGGTACCACACCAGGGATGGTGGTCTTGGATTCTATAAGAAAGTAGGTTGATCAAGCCATGAGGAGCAAGCCAAGCACCCCTCCATGGCCTCTGCATCAACTCCTGCCTCCAGTTCCTATTTTGCTTGAGTTCCTGTTCTGATTTCAATGATGAGCTGTGATGTGGAAGTGTAAGCTGAGTAAATTCTTTCCTCTCCAAATTGCTGTTTTATCACAGCAATAGTGAACATAACTAAGACAGCACCCCAGAAGGAAATCAGGTACTGATATCAAAATAAGACAAAATGTACCCTAAGTGGTCAAAAAGCCAATGTCTTCCATGCTTGACAGGAACAGATGGTGCCAGGAAGGCAGCAGGCGATGAACCAAACCATCAAGGGAAACAGAAAAGGCTTAACAGATTTTATAGCAAAAAGGTAATGGGAATAAGGGAGCGCTTTGGGGATTAACATCACAAGCTTGAAAAGGTGTCTCCAGATATCTTTTCAATGACTTGAAAAGTCTTTAGCGAATAAACCTTTGCTCATGTTCTCCCGGCTATTCCTGGCCATGGCAGGAAGCTTATCTTTCTGCTGTTTGGAAATGTGTGGATGGGACTATATAATAAATTTTAAAAATGTTTCACAAATGTACATATATTGAAAACTAATCTGGGCTGATAACACATGCCTTTAATCCCAGCACTTGGGAGGCAGAGGCAATGCCTTGGAAGCCAACCTCTGTCTACTGCTACTTTGTTTCCAACCCAATTCCCTGGTAAAAGAAATCTTAATTCAACCAGTAACAATACAAGCTATAAGCCTAGATTGGGTAGATCTCCCACTACACTACTCTATTCCCATCTATATTATCCCAAGAAACTTGCTGTTTCTCCAGGCCACAAGCTTCTCTCTGCAGCCTCTCTGTTGATTCCTTGTAGCTCCTCCCCCTTCCCCTTGATCCGCCATAGCTCCTCCCCCCTCCCCGACCCCCATGATCCTTTTCTCCTCCCCCAAACTCTCAGCTTCTCCCCCTTCCTCCAGCCCAATCATTGGCTCAAGCCTTTATTTGAAAAGTTAAGGTGGGGAGAAGGTTCACAAGGCAACTCCTCATCTGCAGCCCCTCTGAGGAGTGGAATTAGCATCAAAATACAAGCCCAGGCTATCCACAGCAGTCTACACAAGAGCTACAGAATGGCCAGGGCTACAGAGTAAGCCTCTAGATCAAAAGATAAAAACAAACTAAATAAAGCAAAGACACAGTTGTTTGGGAGCTACAAGCTCAGTGTCTTCTAAACCACCTCTTGGTGGTAAGACTTGAATCCCTTTATATGGAAGTTTGCTGTCTTGGTCTTACATGGATGAAGAAGAGACAGCTTCAGTCTCCCACTGTCTTTGGGGTTCTGCCAGTTGCTGCTCGCACTGCTGAGAATCTGTGCTTAATATATTCCACGTTCTTATCTCTGGCACATTAAACTTCATGGTCTTGACAATGGCTTCATTACTGACCATAACTTTTAACCACGTCGAACAACTTTCTGCCCTATTTAGTGCATCTTACCTCATCTTTCCATCGCCCCCTCATGGAGCTGTCCCTGTATTCTTGACTTCCCATTTCCCCACTAATATGCAGGTCTAACAGTGCTTGTGGACAGCTGCAGACAGAACAGTATTATTCATCTTCTTCTTTACTCCCATGCCTTCTTTTGGGATCAGCAGAGTACATGCATGGAAGGGAAGCAAGAAAAAATGGATAAAAACAGTTACTATGAGTTGGGGGTGTGGCTCAGGAGAGCTGGGGGTGTGGCTCAGGAGAGCTGGGGGCGTGGCTCAGGAGTAGAGGGCCTTTGCACATGCTCGATGACTTGGTTTGATCCCTGGCACCATGGAGGAGGAGGAGGTGGTGGGGAAGGGGTGGGAGGAGGGGGGAGAGGAGGAGGGGAGAAGGATGGGGGAGGAGGAGGGAGAGAAAGAGGGGGGAGGAGGAGGGGGAGAAAGAGGGGGGAGGATGGGGGAAGGGGAGGAGGAGGGGGAGGAGGAAGAGGGGGGGAGGAGGAGGGGGAGGAGGAAGAGGGGGGGAGGAGGAGGGGGAGGAGGAAGAGGAGAAAGGGGGACGAGGAGGAGGAGGGGGGGAGAGAGGGAGGAGGAGGAGGGGGAGGAGGAGGGGGAGGAGGAAGAGGAGAAAGGGGGGAGGATGAGGAGTGGGAGGAGGAGGGGGAGGAGGAGGAGGAGGAGGAAGTGCCTTATGGTTGGAGTAGAGTGTTTGTTTGGGATCCACCAGTGAGGTGTTGGCACTCAGCAGTGTCTGCAGAGAAACCATCAGTGAAGAGCTGAGTATACATCTTAGACCCATGTGAGCAACAGCAGAAAAAGTGTTTAAATGAAAACATGTTTTGTGCCTCTGTGCTGGGCTACAGACTGAACAGGGTGGATGCTGAACCTGTCCTGGAGAGCTGGTAGTGAACCGAGAGTTCCTGAGGATAGGCTGGGTGTGTGCTGTTTCCCGACTCAGGAGATGAAGAATTAAGTGGGCCACTCAAGGTTTCTGTTGCTGTGGTAAACACCAGGACCCAAAGCAAACTGAGAAGGAAAGAGTGTATTTGACTTACACTTCCAGATTCCAGTCCATCATTGAGAGAAGCAGAGCAAGAACTCATGGTGGACAGGAACCTGGAGGCAGGAACCGAAGAAGCGGTCATGGAGAAACGTGGGGCTGCTCTTGATTGCTTGCTGTGCCTGGTTTCTTATATAACAAGGATCACCTTCTGGGGGAGGCATCACCCACTGTGGGTAGCACCACCCATATCTCCATTAATTAAGTAACCCCCACCCCCAAGACTTGCTTACAGGCCAATCTGATGGAGGCATTTCCTTTATTGAGGTTCCCATTCCCCAAGTGACTCTAGCTCACGACAGGCTGACAATAACTAACTGGTACAACATGGATTCTGGTGCTAAGAAAGGGCAGACATTTCTCTGTGAGAAACAGTACGAGGGCAAGTGGCTCACGAGATCCTTTCTGGGAAAGAAGACAATGTGATGAGAACTTGGCGTGGACACACCAAGAGCAAGCTTCATCACAGAACAGAAGTCCTTCTGCAGGCTTATGAGACTTGAGTAAATCTCTTTAATTATAAAAAGGAAGGAAGCCACATTGAAGCCACTGTCTTGTCCCCACTTCAGCGATGATCAATCATGGCCAGCTCTGCTTCACTCCTACCCTCTTTCCCTCCACCCCTGCCCCACGTATTCTGAAGTAAATCCTAGATTTCACCCTGCCTCTGTCCTCAGACCCACTCACACCATCCTCACACCTGTCTACTGTTGCACGATGAATTGACACCAACTTCTGTTTCCGGTGATGATGGCTACCTCTAGTGATATGATCAAATTAAAGTTTTTTGGTTTTGTTTTGTTTTTTTAATTTATTTTTATTTTTATTTTTAGCAAAGCCCAGTACCATTTAGGGCTCCAGTGGAAAATAGAAACACACCAGGACCTCAGACCAGGAGGAAAGAGCAAACTGCTGTCACCATCTCTGGAAAAAGAGACTGGAAACCCAGGGAGCCAGTGCTGAGAAGGTCAGAGCCCAGACTCAGAGCTGGAGCTCAGACTTACCTACAATTTTTACCCAGCTGCTGCTAGATGCCTGGGGAAAGGGGCAGGACACGAAAAAGGGTTTAGCAATCTATAAGAAGGCTTCCTTCTCCCATCTTCTACCTATGATATCACCTCCCTCCTCCCAGGGGCAGGATCAGCCTGCTAGGGAAAAGGGCATTTCTGGGGTTTGGGTGGGTCCCCAGATTACAAATTTTAGAAAATCATTCCCAGCTCAGTGGGTTGGCGTGTGGAACCTTTCAGAGCTGACAAGGTCATCAGGTTCCTCAGAATAGAGAGATGGCCATTACCACAGGAGTGGGTCAGGCTCCTTCCTTCTTCCTCCCATTGTCTCTTGTCCTTCTACCTCTCTCCACACATCAAAGCAGCACCTCAAAGGCCCTTGTCAGGTGGTGGCCACAGGCTATGGGCTCCAAGCCATGAGTCTAACACATTTCTGTTTGGCATAAATGACCTAGGATCAGATATTTTGTTATATTGGCAGAAACAGACTAAGGCAGGCAGGTGATTTGCAGGGTCAAATCTGCCTCCAAACAGAGCCTGGTGGGGAGGAGAGGGTGCTCCGAGCAGTGAACCAACAAAAGTGTTATGTAACTGAATTAGCTACATTTCTTGTAGCTGTTACAAAGTATGTGACAAAAGCAATTCAAGGAAGGCACCACCGTTCGTTCGCTTTGATTCAGTTCCAGCTACAGGCCATCCTGGAAGGGATGAAATGGTCCCCCGGAGGAAGGCAGCTGGCCACGTCGTATCTACCGTGAGAAAACAGAGATGAAGGATGCTCAGCTCTATGTCTGCTTTTTATTCAGTCTGGGGAGGTGTGCCCACTTTCAGGGTGGGTCTTCTCCCCATGGTTAAACCTTTCTGAGAACTCCCTGGCAGATGCACCCAGAGGTGTGTCTCTGAAGGGATGCCAAATCTAGTCAAGTGAGCAGTAATGAGGAGCCACCCTAGCATCTGCTGGGTTATGTGATGCTTGGGTGATTGTCTGTCCCCTCATCATCAGTCTTGGTCATGATCCCCATACTCCACCCATCTATCAAGACCCCCATAGAGCATTTGATGAGATGTAGTGTGATATGTATGTAGACAAGATGGAAAATACAACATGAGACAGTGCCTGCATGGGGTGTTCAGATGGAACTTGCGTGTTGTGGATGAATGGTTCAGTATCTACCCACAGGGAGACTGCTGTTGGGTTTAGTCCTTGACCCTGGACTGTTTAGCAGTTTTCTCAATGATTTGAATGAAGGTAAAGAGAACACAGAAGGTGTGTGTGTGTGTGTGTGAACCTAGGGAGAGCATGAGCCAGAGAGAGAAAAGCTAGGAGCTTTCCTCAGGGCCCGCCATGCCCAGATGTCCAGATGTGCTGATTTCTTCCTTAGTTTACACTCTCCCATTGGCTCTTTCCTGACACGCGTGAAAGCTGTGGTCCAAAACATGGTGGGACAGGTAACCATGATTGTTGGCCAGTTACAAGCTCTCTGTGAATGCCTCTGGTTTTTGTAGCCCGAGAAAGCTCTTCTCTAGCCTGTCAAAGTCCCTTCCTTGCTGGTCTAAGAGAGTAGCAGACCAGGGACTTGGTCGAGAATCTGGCACATAAAGGGGAATTTGTCCATTGTGCAGGTGAAAGGGTAATGTGTTCCCCATGTGGGTAAGGTTGGGGTGTTTCTGCTGTGGGAAGAGGAAGATATGTCCAAGTAGGTACAAGTTACACTTCCTCCGGGATATAGGGGGAGCCCTGCCATTGGTAGCCGACCCCAGGGCATGTGCTCTTCCTGTGTTTTTGCTGTCCCCATCCCATCAACTTTCTGTGGTCACTTCTACCTTAATTGTTCACAGGCCTTTGCTATGGTACAGGCAAGAGTTCCCAAGGGCCCCTATGTGCCAGCATCAATGTTAGAGAGTCAGTCTGTTGCACTCAAACCATTTCGCTTGCTGAGGTTGCCATCTGAGCTCAAGGGAAGACCTGGGTGAGCAGCAGAGTCAGCTACTCAGCAAGTGATGTTGGGAAGCTTCCTCTATCTGTGCATCCACACATTCATGCCAATCACACTCCCAACCATCCATCAGCCATCAATTCATGTATGAACAGATCCACTCATCTGCCACTCATGCAGCCGTACATCCACCCATCCATTTTCCCATCCATCCATCATCTAGACACCCATGCTCCTAACCATCTTTCTGTCCATCCTTCCGTTCATCCATCACACATGCATTCACGCCTGTACAAATCCACTTTCTCTCCATCCAGCTCATCCAGCCTACCTTGGGTTTCTCCCTCCTCCCTCCTCCCTCCTCCCTCATCCCTCATTCCTCATCCCTCATCCCTCATGCCCCATCTCCATCTGTGGAGGACACGACGGTGCTGCCTGGGTCCCCTTGTGATGAAGCGCTGCCGCTCTCAACGCTCAGCAGTATTAGCATCAAAGAGTCTTTTGCTGTCTGTTCTTTCAGCTGTTATCTCAGCCACAGAGCACTGCTTGCCCAAGAGCAAGCCCTTCCCAATGCAGCCTGAGTCTAGTGACTGATAGTGTGGGAATCTAAAGGCCTGGCCACCCTGACCCTCCAGGGCATGTCTGGTGCTGGTCTTACCCTAGAGTTCTCCAGGGTGGCAGCCACAGTGTGCTGCCTAAAGTTCAGCTCCGTCCAGTCCGTGCTCCCCTGCTTTTTTTCCCTTTCCTTCCACAGTGTGGATCCTGTGTAAACACTCTACCTGTTAAAACTTTGGCACACCATCTTCCTGTGGCCTCTACTGGAGACCCTGTCCATCCTTTGATCTACACCTTCATCCCTCTGTGGGTCCAACCTCCCACTCAATAAGGAATCATTTAGCTGCAATGTACTATATGTTTGGGGTCACTGACCTAAATGTAGGCCCTTCCCTCAGACAGCTCCCAGTCTGATGTGGGATGTTTGAAGCTCACCACTCACAGCCCTTACGAGGAAGGCGAGTGGGGCATGGCCACTCTGTACTGAGGGCTCCAGGAAGGCTTCCTGGAGGAGGCAATAATGCTTAGACTGGAAGTGCTGGGCATGGGATTTGGGCTCATTCTGTGCTCTGGGGAACCTGTGGAAGCACACAGAGGCAGCCATGAGTGTCCCCCACCACAGGGAAGAGCAGCTCTGACAGCTGGACACAGCTGGGCCTGGCATCACTTCCCTCTGCCTCCCACCCCACCTCTCTCCCATGGAGTCCTTCCTTCCCTCCCATCTAGTCCTCCCACCTGCCTCCTTACAGGAAATGTGCTTGGCTGCCAGCCCAAGCCTTACAACGTAGTCATCCCAAGGAGGGACAAAGGCCACAGCAGAAAGGAAACGCAGGACGCGTCCCTGCTGCAGAGCCAGGAAGGCCCAGCGTACCCGGCAAGCTCTTTCACCTGGGAAGGCGTCTTCCCTAGAACCCGCTTTCCTAACTCACATTTGCTTTAATAAGAAGCCAGATGGGCCCAGCTGGGTGGTAAAAGTTGTATGCTAATGAGGCCAAGGTTGCGGTGACTCCTGGAAGTGCCTAGAAGCTTTCTGTGCAGAAAGTCTGTCCATAGATCTCTGACCCGGGCACAGATGGCAGGCAGCCTTGACCTTGGCTTAATACACAGCCCCTGGCCCTGCCATTGACTGAGCCCCGACCCTGCTCTCTGACTGAGCTGGAATCTGGCTGCAGAATGGGCTCTGAACACTAATCCATCAATTCATTAGCGGCTGACAGCCCTGCATGGAGCAGTTGCTAGCGTTTGTAAGAGCTGTTCTAGGATGCTGGAGGTGAACTGTCACCCAGTGGGGCTGTGGCCCCGCAGGCTCCTCAGATGGTAGGCACACTTGGGCCTACGGGACATATGCTCAATGTGTGTGTGTGTGTGTGTGTGTGTGTGTGTGTGGTATATGTATGTTTCTGTGGGGGTGTGTTCAGGTGTGTGAAGCAGAGGTGAAATTAAGAGTCTTCCTTGATCACTCCCCACATTTTTTTGAAGCAATGTCTCTCACTGATCTTGGGGCTCTCCTATTGGCTAGGCCAATAGCCAATGAGCACTAGGCTACACATGCATGCGGGCACATCCAGGGTTTTACCTGGGTGCTGGGCATCAGAACTCAGACCTTATGCTTGTAAGGTGGCTGCTTTCTGACTGAGCTACCTCCCCTACTAGGGTTGCTCGGTTAAGCAGTGAGTTCTCCAGCAGAGAAACTGACAGGCAGCTGTTGGGTCTGCAGAACATTGTGCCACAGACAGGGAGTCCTCCCTTGCTAATCGGTGACCTGGGCTAATGGCTTCCTTTCTTACAGCCTCAGTTTCTCCATCTGTGCAACAGAAATAAGGAAGTGTGAACTTCCTGGCCCCCCAGAGAGCCTTTGATAAGACTGTGTGTGCAGTGCACTTTTATGTCCTAATGTTGTAGGCACTGTGACTACAACCGGTGGGATGAGGAACTTTGGGCTTTCAGGCATGGCAGGCATGGCAGGAACAGTGAATACTGCTCTTCTTCCCAGACTGGATAGCTAGGGCCTCACTTCCGCTTTGAGCCTCAGTCCACTTGTGGGATCATGTGACTCACGGACTTCAAGCAGAAAGATAGGAGAGGCCCTGAACCATCTATGGGGAAGTTCAGAAACCATTCTGCTCCCCTCTCACCTTCTTAAGGGAGACTCATGACCTTCTGCATGCAGCCTCAGCCTAATTTCACATTACCATGGTAACCTGCACAAGGAGGAGCCTGGTGGGTGTGACTTGGGGACCAAGAAACTAGTCCCCAGGGAAAGCTTCCCTTGAGTCACCACACAATTGCTATTCAAGAGGGGCAGTTTGGGACAAGGTGTGCTGAGACCAAGACCTCTGTCTTCCCAACTCTAGGCCCTTCAACTGCCTGGCCTTTGCGATTCAGAGCCCTTTGTTAGAAGCCTGGGACGGTCTACTTCTCCTAATCCCACATTTACTTGTGTCTCCCAGCAGATCTGACTCAATGTCCTTCCTGACTGATCCTTCTCGTCCCAAGACACATCTGGGAAGGAACTTGAGCTAGAATGAGTTTAAGAAATTATAAATTGGCTAGGGTCACCCTCATAGAATTCCCAGAACCTCCCTTGTCCCAGGTCTCCAGCTACTCTTATATCTGCCCCACCCCATTGATTGATGCTCTCCCTCCCAGCCCTCTCCCACACCCCCATCCCCTCTCCTGATCCCCATCCCTGTTCCCCTCCTCATCTCCTCTCCCACCCAGTTCCTTCCCTCCCTCCACTGATGTCCATTTTATTTCCCCTTCTGAGTGAGATTCAAGCATCCTCCATTGGACCCTCTTTTTACTTGGCTTCTGTGGGTCTGTGGATTGTAGCATTGTTATCCTGCACTTTTTGGCTAATGTCCACTCATAAGTGATACACACCAGTGTGTCTTTCTGGGCTTGGGTTCCCTCTCTCAGGACGATATTTTCTAGTTCCATCCATTTGCCTGAAAATTTCATGTCTTTGCTTTTAATAGTTTAATTCCATTGTGTAGATGTACCACACTTTCTTTATCCATTCTTCAGTTGAGGGACATCTAGGTTGTTTCCAGCTTCTGGCTAGCTGAGACTCCTACTGGATTGGGTTATAGAGACTAAAGCGGCTACCTCCTATAGCCAGGCAGGACTTCCACTGGACGGAGGGGGATATCAACCCACCCACAAAACCTTAAACCTAAAATTTGTCCTGCCTACATGATGCACAAGGATAAAGATGGGAGGGACTGCTAACCAGTGACTGGCCCAACTTGAGATCAATCCCATGTGAGAGAGCCAACCCCTAACACTATTAATGATTCTCAACTATGTTTGCAGACAGGAACCTAGCATAACTGTCTCCTGGGAGGCTTTATCCAGCGAAGCAGAGGCCTGCAGCCAAACAGCAGGTGGTGCTTGGGGAGTCCTGTGGAAGAGTTGGGGATAGGACTGAGTGATCCAGAGGGGTCAAGAACACCACAAGAAGACCTACAGAGTCAACTAACCTGGGCCCATGGGGCCTCACAGAGACTAAGCCACCAACCAAAGAGCATGCGGGGGTGGACCTGGCCCCCCACATATGTAGCAGATATTCAGCTTGGTCTTCATGTGGGTTCCCTGTCTCTTGCTCTGTTGCTTGCCATTGGATCCCCTTTCCCCAACTGCCTGGTTGGGTCTCAGTGAGAGAGGATGCGTTTAGTCCTGCTGCAAGTGAATGTCCCAGGGTGGCACCTATGGAGGGTGTCTTAGTCAGGGTTTCTATTCTTGCACAAACATCATGGCCAAGAAACAAGTTGGGGAGGAAAGGGTTTATTGAGCTTACCCTTCCATGCTGTTGTTCATCTCCAAAGGAAGTCAGGACTGGAACTCAAGCAGGTCAGGAAGCAGGAGCTGATGCAGAGGCCATGGAGGGATGTTTCTTACTGGCTTGCTTCCCCTGGCTTGTTCAGCTTGCTTTCTTATAGAACCCAAGAGCACCAGCCCAGGGATGGCACCACCCACAAGGGGCCCTCCTACCCTTGATCACTAATTGAGAAAATGCCCCACAGCTGGATCTCATGGAGGCACTTCCCCAACTGAAGCTCCTTTCTCTGTGATAACTCCAGCCTGTGTCAAGTTGACACACAAAACCAGCCAGTACAGAGGGCTCCCCCTTCGGTGCATTAAAGAGGAAGGGGTAACAGAGGGAGGGATTTGTAAGGGTGGGTCTTGGAGGAGGGGAGGGATGGGGGGCACAATCAGGCTGTAAAGTGAATAAATAAATGAATTAAAAATTACAGATTGGATTAAACCATTGCTGCTTAAAAACCTTCAATGGCTCCCTAGGTGCTCTGAGAATAATACCAAACTCCTGTGCTGGCTCCTGCCTACCCTTATATTTCTTCTTAGTATGCCCTTCTCTGTGATACACACACACACACACACACACACACACACACACACAGACAGAGACAGAGACAGACAGAGACAGAGACAGAGAGAGACAGAGAGAGAGAAGGGGGGTTGATGGCTATAGAGCTCATCCTTGGTGGCCCCCTGGGTTATCTCCCTCCCCACCATCCCCCCACAACCCCAGCTCCATTGTCTGGCTTTCCATTCACCCCCCCTCCTTTCTCAGCCTGGAGGGCAGGGCTCAGGAAGCTAATGTGGAGGAAGATCAGATCAGTCAGGAATTTCTAGGTCACAACTGACATTCACCAGCTGTCTTCTGCCTCCAGGGGGTGCACCCAAGTGTGTGGCACTATTTGATAAGGCTATGCAAGGGAGGGAAGAAGGGAGGGAGGGAGAGACGGTGGGAGGGAATGGGAAGGAGAAGAAAGGGAGGAAAGCTGGACTCTCCCTGTATGGGCTGGTCCTCAGGTGGGAGGCAGGGGCATGATCGGATGTGACGCCCCTCAGCAGTGGAGGAAGTGAGGAGATACCACAGTTGCTGCTCTGAGAGCTTATTGCTAGAAACTTCCGTGGCAGCAGGGTTCCCTGAAGCAGAGAGCACCAGAGGCCATCTTCTTCTGAACCTGGGCCAGGCTGGAGCTGCAGTCCTGAATCCCACCTACTTAGGAGGCAAGAGGATCAAAAGATCAGGCCAGCCTGGCAACTCAGTAAGATGTCTCAAACATTTAAAAAAGATAAAAATAAAAATAAAGAGGAGGCTAGGTTAGGCAGTTAACAAAATGCCTGCCACAAAAGCACAAGGACCTGAGTTCGAATCCCTCACATTCATTTAAAAGTCAGGTATAGTAGCACACTTCTGTAGCCCCAGGGCAGGGGTGGGTGGGGAGACCCGTCAATCCTGGGTGCTCATCCAGCCGGCTAGCCTGGGTGATGTGATGGGTTTTAGGTTCAGTGAGAGACTTTGTCTCAAAAAACTAGGTGGGTGACCAGCAAGATGGCTCAGAGGGTAAAGGCATTTGTCACCAGACCCGATGCCCTGAGTTTGACCCCTGACCCACATGGTAGAAGAAAGAGAAAGCAACTCTCACAAGTTCTTTAATTTCTACATATACATTGTAATATGTACGTGTCTATACCTCAGCCACACAAATAAATAAATATAGTATATATTGTAACTAAATAAATATAGTATATATTGTATATACTATATATGTATATATATATTGTATATAATATGTATGTATATTGTGGAGAGGACTGAGGAAGATACCTGACATTGACCTCTGGCCAGCATGTCACATGTACACATAGCCTTGTGTGCACACACACACACATATGAACACACACATATACAAATATGTACATATACCACTTACACACCTATACACATACACGCACCTATACACATGCGCGCACACACACACCTACACCTACACACACATCTACACACACATGCCAACATATACACATGAGCAAGACAGAAACCGTGCAGTGGAAGACCAGGAACTTTCTACAGCTATATGTACATATACCACACATGCCTACACATACGCACACAAAGAGGGCTTGGATCACAGCTTAATGGCACCTGTCCAGCACATCTGAGGCCCCAGGTTTGATCTCTAGCACCAAAAGAAAAAGAAACAGCGCTCTGGGCACTGACTCAGCACACTGGGTCTGTCTGTTCCGTGGGCAGCTGGGTACTGATTACAGAGTCCCCCAGGAAAGAGACCAAAGGTCCCATGGATGACAGCCAGTACTTCACAGGAGCATGGTCAAATGCGGCATGCCAATTATCAGCCATTTGTTATAGTCTTGGGGCACATATAATTTGCATATATGTATACACATATATAATTAGTTACTCTCCCAAGGGAGACCTTGAAAGAGGGACCCATCACTTCTGCTTCTGTCCTGCTGAGAGGGGGCATCTGTCCTTCTTGTGTCTTCTGTGGGTGGACCCTGGGGAAGGTCCTCCTTCCTGGAGCTGGCCTGCCCTGTCTCCTCTCTTTTGCCTCAGACCTGTTGCCATGGTGACCACCCAGGGTCTATTCCTAGCAGTGCTTAGCATCTGGACCACAGGCCCGTTTTGAGGCTTGTTTCAACTGTCCCCCTTTCTCCTCTGTCCTCAGCTCTGGCTCATGGGACCTTGCAGGAAGGGAGGCTCAGGGGTCTTGGCACTATGGCTAGACAACCTTCCCACCGAGGGACATGGGAAGGGCATCGAGCACACCTATTTGTTCAGTCCCAAGGAAGGGCCTTGCTTCTTGCACCAACCCCCAGGTTAGGCATTCCCAGTTTTCTCAAAGGGTCCAGTTATCTGTTCTTGCCATATAGTGAGGAAAGTATTGTGGGTTTGAGAGGCTGGTAATGACTCTGTGGTGGTGGTGAGGTGATCTCTCTGGGGCAACTGAATCTGTGGTAGGTTGGAATGCGTGTGATGACACAGACAGTGCTGCCCTCTATGGCCCTGCACATAGGTGATGTCTTCCTTGCCTGTGTTGTCTCTTCTCCATCACGTAGAGGAGGCACATTTCCTCTAGAGTCACAGAAACAGCTGTAGAAAGTTCCTGGTCTTCCACTGCACGGTTTCTGTCTTGCTCAACTTACAATCGCCCTCCTAGGTTGGGCAAGATGCCAGTGTGGAAGGCAGATCCAGGCTCAGAGCCTTTCCCAAGTCCTCTTCCCAAGAGTCAAGAAACAAATGCCACAGGCTGTGGAGTCAGGGTTTTGGTTTGAATAGAGCTTCATGGTAACACCTATGTGACAATAGGGGGGGTGACTGGCCTTTCTGAGCCCCAACTCATCAACTGGAAGTAGTTTGTAACACCTGTGCTTTGTGGTATGAAAATAAAACATGTGGGGTCTGGAGAGGAAGCTCAGGAGCTAAGAGCACTGGCTGCTCTTCCAGAGGACCCATGTTCAATTCCCAGCACCCACATGATGGATCACAACCATCTATAACTTCAGTGCCAGGGGATTCAGTGCAATCTCCTGGCCTCCCTGCGCACAAGGCAAAGCACACACACATGAAATAAAAATAAAGATAAAAATGAATAAACACGAAAGATGCTAACTTGCTTTCTTTGCTCTGCAAGTCTCTAGTACATGATAAGCGTCATGTAAACTATGTGCTGTATTTATAAGGACAGAAAGGGCTGCTTTGTAAAAGTAGCCCCATAAGTCTCCCAGGAAAATCCATGTCTGGATATCTCCTAAGCCTTGATGTTTGACTCCTTGCCTGTCATCTGTCCTCCGATGCAGGTGGATGGTGGGATGGCAGGTGCCACTGATGTGTGGAGGACACTGCAGTCACTGTGACAGTGTTAGTGGGACCCAACCGTTTGTCTAGTCAGTGGGATTCAGGTCTTATGTGCAGGAAGGGTAAAGTGGCAGTGAGGCCAGACTCATGATTTAAGAGTCCTCCAAGCTTTGGCACATTAAGATACTATAACAAATCCCACACTGACACTTCTCTACCCCACATACACATGCACACACATACACATGCACACATATGCACATGCACATATACACATGTGCACACACACACATAGACATGCATGTGGGTGTGTGTCCATACACACTCATGTACTTGCATACATGCTCATGCACACACACACACACACACACACACACAGCAGTGCAGCTGGCAACTACACACATAGCCTAAACCTGATATGATAAGGATGCCATCTTCATAGCAGGCAGAGCAGCAGCATCGAAGCCCAGGGGATGTTCTATGACAACTAGAAGGTGGTGGAACATCTTCATATGCAAACAACAACAATAACAAAACAACAACAACAAACCCCAACAACAAAACTTCCTTTAGAAGCCAAGGGGCATCAGTGACCACTCCACTCTGCAGGATCAGGCCTGGTTAGTTCCCTGCATCATGTGTGTAAGGAATGTGGTCCCCTGAGAGAGGTAGAGTCTTTGACAGGCAGGGGGGGAATCAGAGGACTCTGCCCTCAAACACAGGTAAATATATTCATGGATTCCTGGTGAACGGTGATTGTAAGAACAGCTTTGTCATAAGAGTGGGCCTTCTACAGCATGTTTCTCTTGAACTCATCACCTCGGCCTTGTTAGGAGGCAGCTTGACCTCACCAGATGCTGGCACCAGGCTGTTGAACTGCCCAGCTTTCACAAGTTTCAGCTAAGTAAACCTTTAGTCATTATGAATGTACTTAGCCTCAAGCGCTTTACTATAGCAAGAGAAAACAGACTGTGACAATCAATAAATAATCCCACAGAATACTGAGAGTTGAGGGGCAAAGAAAGTCATGTGACAGACGCTGATAGCATACGGGAACATGTAAGAGGGAACAGCTTTCCAGCCAGGGGGGGGGGGCGGCAGGTGCAAAGACCCTGAGGAGAGTCAGTGGCAGCTACTATGACAAGGAGAAATGCGTGAGGAAGAGAGTGGATGATGAGGTTGGAGAGATGGGGAGGGGCCAGGTCACAGGAGCCCCTGGAGGCTTTGAGGCAGCCTCTTACCAGCTGGGTGGACAGTCCTTGTCTGTTGACATAAGTTCCTTCATCTGCTTTGCACCTCATTTCTTTCTCTCTGACAACGTAACCTGAGTTCTAGAGGCAGTCAACAAACATCAATCCTTACTGGTGCTCTCCTTACCTTCACTTCCTCCAGCTTTACCCAACTGGAACATTCTCTGTACTTCTGAAAGGAAGGTGAGCTCTACGGCAAAACCATTAGAAACATCACTCCAAACTGGAGATAAAGTGTCCAGAAAATTGTGTTGTAAATCACGGCTGAGATGGGATTCTATTTATAAGAATTCAATGTGAACATGATTTTTCTCAGGCGCGCACACTGTCTTTCTTGTGCTGAATAAGGTCAGCCATGAGCCACACATGCGCTCGCAGGCTATCCCTGACCTTATCCTCCACGGTTGGGGCAGCTTTGGGGAGCTCTCTGGGCATGAGGCCACTCCAAACGGGAGATAGTTTACCTGAGACTCCAAGTAGCAGCCCTGAGCTCCAGGCCTGGTCTAGCAGAATTTGAGAAAAGTCTAAGGAAGAGGGGGTTTCTTAGGAGGCCAGGACTCCAGGGCATCTGTGGGAATCCTCAGGCCTAGTACTGTTGATCCCTAAAGAACCCAGAGCCCCACCAGAGCCCCACCTCCAGGGTGGACCCGTGGCCCAGTGAGGCACTGCCATTAAGAGGCTTAGAAGTAGTCCTGGCATCTTCTCTGATAGCCTGTCCAGGCTGCCTCTGACAATTGACCAGTGTGGACCGGAGACTGGATCTCTCTGCAGTCTCTAGTCTAGATGTGCTTCTCTGTGAAGGCCCAGAGAGGGGGATACCATTGCCCAAGGACACTTATCTGATAAGAGGACTCACCTGGCCCTCCAGCTTTCCTTATCTCCAGTTGACCTCAGGGTGGAAAGGAAGACATCTTCTTCAGGTCTCAGGTCAGGCCACCTGATACAGGAACGCTGGCCCAGGGGCTTCTGGGATTGCTGTCTTGCCTCTGACTTTCAGTGTCAGTATGATTAGGTATTTAGTGTCAAGGGTGGAGAGAGCAAGCTGAGCCTGGGCTCTCTCTCTCTCTCTTATGCATCTCTTTCCCTCTTTCCTTTGCTTCTGCTCCCCTGTGGTGCGCCTTGAACTGTGAGCAAAAACAGACCCTTCCTTGCTTCCCTTTTCTCTGTCAGAGTATTTTCTCACAGCAACAAGAAAAAAAAAAAAAAAAGACACTGTTTTCAGTTTCCCTGTCATTTTGGTTGCTAAAGCTTAAAATACAGAACAAAAACAAAAGCCATAATCCCTCATCCCACTTAACCCACTTAGGGAGCTGGTCCAAGGTTCACTGCTCTCACGGAAGACTGAAGGACACTCATTTACACAGGAACAATGTTTGCCTTCCTCACCCCATTTTTTTGACAGCTAACCAACCTTCTGGCTTCTAAAATCAGCACCCCAAATTCTGGAGTGGATTCAGGTAGGTTCTTGTCACATCCCTCTCTACCCCTGGGACCTGGATTCCATGTAGCTTGGGAATAAATAACCCCCTCTGCTGTGGTGTGTCTGATAGCCTGGAGAAGCCGGGAGACTGGGGTGTGGCAGGTCCTTGAAGCCTGTTGAAAGGTGTCCTCCACATCCCCCTGTGCTCAGGATCAGCGATGGTGCATTTCCACTGAACATTTTGGTAACCATCTGCTCTTCAGCTAAACGAAAAATTATCCTTCTCTTGCCACAACGGCAGCTCCCTTGGATGTTTTTAATAATAAAAAAAATCTATCATTTTAATGCAGGCAGCTCAGATAATAAAAATGATCTGCGCCATTAGTAATTATCCCACAAATACAATGCAAACCAACAGAGACCCTGCTGGGGAGCCTCCGCCTGGTTGGTGCCTCCCTGGTCTAGGGCAGGTCTGGTAGCCCCAGGGAGGTCCTAACAGAGGTGAGCCAGGAGTTCACAGAGAGACCTGATTGGGCGTGGGGGGTGCTGGGAGCACAGCCTGGATTTGGGCATGCTGGGGCCTGGAAGGACACAGGGCAACCCATGCCCCTATCATGACTATGCTAATCACCGCAGCGTTTCCCAGTGCCCCCCACCACCTGCCCCAGACAAGGACATTGCTGAGTTCATTGTCAGAGCTTCAGAAAGGCCCCATGGAGAGGCAGCTGCAGGCAAGGGTTTCAGACTCACACACCCCTGAGAAGCAGCAGCAAGGGCGAAGGAAAAACAGAATGCAAAGGCTTTGCCAAGCTGCGGGATGATTTTGAACCTAGAAACCTTTGCTGTTCATTCTCTCTCTCTCTCTCTCTCTCTGTGTGTGTGTGTGTGTGCGTGTGTGTGCGTGTGTGCGTGTGCGTGTGTGTGTGTGTGTGTGCGTGTGCGTGCGTGTGTGTGTGTGTGTGCGTGTGCGTGTGTGCGTGTGTGCGTGTGTGCGTGTGTGTGTGTGTATGTGTGTGTGTGTGTATGTGTATGTGTGTGTGTGCGTGTGTGTGCGTGTGTGCGTGTGTGCGTGTGCGTGTGTGTGTGTGTATGTGTGTGTGTATGTGTGTGTGTGTGTGTGTGTGTGTATGTGTGTGTATGTGTGTGTGTGTGTATGTGTGTGTATGTGTGTGTGTGTGTATGTGTGTGTATGTGTGTGTGTGTGCGTGTGTGTATGTGTGTGTGTGTGTATGTGTGTGTATGTGTGTGTGTGTGCGTGTGTGTGTGTGTGTGTGTGTGTGTGTGTGTGCGTGTGTGTGTGTGTGTGTGTGTGTGTGTGTGTGTACATGCTACAGGACAACCTTGGGTATTGTTTCTTAAGAGCCATCTTTTTTTTTTCCTTTCGCCAAGTCAGGGTCTCACACTAGCCTGGAACTTACCAAGTAGGCCATAGGCAGTGCCTGGAAGTTTTTTACATAGGTTCTGGGGTTTGTACTCTGGTCAAGGCAAGCATTTTATAGCATGATAGAGCTATAAAAAGGTTTCTCCCCAGCTCTAGAAACCTTTAAATAAAACAAACATTTAGGCACAGAGTAGGCAAATCCAAAATGTTGCAGGTTGCATTTGAGCAAGAACCATGAGTTTGAGTTCCTGATCCAAGCCACACCATTTTTGCACCTTTTCCTCCACGTGACTTGCTGGGAGGCCTTGGTCCTTTTCATAGTCTCTTGGGGTTGGGATGCCAGGGGGACAAGTGTGTAGGCAGGGGCACTGGGCCTGCCCTCTCCAGGGCCAGGGAAGGAGCGGAGGGTGCCTTTGCATTCCAGCTGAAGGCCGAGGGGCCAGGAGAGGCTGTGGTTAGAGGCTGTGGTTAGAGGTCTGGGCAGGAGCAAGGCTGCGGCTCCTCCAGCTCTCGGCTATTTAAGGCAATGGATCCTAGAGCTGAGCCCAGGGATTAGAATGGGGAGGAAAAATGAGCTTTGCTTAGTTTTCAGGTTCACGTTGGGTTGTGGTCCTAACTTGTGACTTTAGGAAGCAGGGTGGGGTAGTCAAGACTCACTGTGCTTAAAGAAAATATTTTGGCTCGTGGCATGGGAAAAAATCCAGGGTGTAGCTGAGTTTGGTTCAATCGCAGCTGGATTTGGGGCTTGTGTGACTCTTTCTATTTTTAAATGGTGAAAATCTAAAGCTATAAAAACGGAGAGTAAAGATGCTGAATAGGACAGAATGCTGGAGCAGCACACCATCAGCCGTCCCTCATACCTGGCCACTTCAGCAGGAGGAGGAAGCCTGCTAAAAAGCCAGCCAGAAGTCTGGCATTGAATCTCTTTGCTGCGATTGGCCCAAATGCTCATCCTTGAACCAATCACTCCGATGGGTCACTCCGGCTTACAGGCCGCGGGCAGGCTTTACCCTACAGAGGAAGAAGGAAGCAGGGAGGTGGAGGATCCCGTGGAGGATCCCATGGGGTGCTTTCCTGTGCCAGGCTGCACTCATGCCAAGCACTCTTAATGGCTTTCATTTACCAGCACTGCGTTCCACCCTGGTTCAAGGGAGGAAACCAGAGATGGACCTGGTGGCGTGAGCCTAGAATCACGGGACTCGGGAGGAAGACACAGGAGGATCGGAAGTTCAAGGTCATTCTTGCCTGCACAGCAAACTCAGAGCCCGCCTGGATTATGGGACATCCTGTTTCCATCAATCAATTAATTAATCAGTTAATGGAGGAACAGGGACCTGAGAAATTAGCTACTTGTCTGCCAGCTGGCAGAAACAGGCTGCGTCGTTAGTACCGACCGAACAATGGGGTCCCTGAGACTGTAGCACCTTCTTACTTACTCTTCTGTAGACCGTGAGCTAAAGGTCAGCACCCGTCTTCCTCACGAGTTTCTACCATTTCTTCATTGTTATTAAGTTACAAACCACACTGTCCAAGTCAGCAGTGGTCCTTTCCTCAGGACCTGAATGAAAAGGATGGGCCACTCCCCGCCCTCCTCTAATGGCGTGTGGCAGAGGGATGGTGTTGAGTCACTCTTGGTTGCTGTCTCATCTTTGAGCTAGGTCTCTGGAAAATCACATTCCCACACGGAACCTGCACCTGGCTACCCAGCATCCTACACAGAGGCCATGGGGAAACCTCTCGGGACCTTCAGGGCTCCCCAGAATGTGGTCCTAGCTATTGGTCACAGCTAGGAGCAGTCACTGAGGGTCCTCTGGCCTTGGCCATTTGGAGGCTTTCCAAGGCAGCCTTCTAGGTAGCTGCAGCGCCCAGGGCCTTTCCAGGTAGACATAACCCTAGGCAAGTCTTAGCTTTGAGATACACTTGTCTCATCTGAGACAACCAGGGAGTGAAAAGGGGTCACTCCCTTCACGAACAAGAGGCATAGACTCCCCAGGCTGCCACTGGGTGTGGGGTGGGTCCAGGCCAAGAGCAGAGCCCTGTGGCTCTTCTAGGTCCCCATGCTTATCAATCTCCATCCGGCTGTGACAGGCTGGCATGCCTCTCCCTTCCAGGCAGCTCTTAAGTGACTGTAAGGTAAGGGCAGGAGAAAAGGGAAGTGTGTGTTCTGGCCCCACCCCCTCCAAACCCATCAAAGTTTCTCCTGCCTTTGTTTCCAATGTCGCTAATACTCATGAATGACTTTCCCATTGTGTCGCAATTTTCCAGCTGAGCCAGGCAGACACTCCATTAATAGATGCAAACCTCACCGTTCAGGTCTTATAAGCAAGTCTCCCTTAGAATCTGGGCCCTTTCATAGCTGTGCTTCACACTATGGTCGCAGCCAGAGCAGGTCTGAATCCAGTGTGGCTCTCAGACTCCATCTCAGAGACACAAAGAGCAAGGCAGGCAGGAGGGCAGCAGCCTGAGCCAGGCATCTCATTAAGGGGCTCTGAAGGGGTTGGGATGGGCAGATAGGGAGGCTCCCTGCACATGGCTGCCTCTGCCCCCAAAAGAGTCCATTCACCCAGTCTTTCTTCCAACCGCTTGTCCTTTTGCTTATTCAGCAAACTATTTGCCAAGCGCTCCCTTCCCTTGTGCCCAGCCTGGGCTGGGTTCTGGAATGTCTATGATATGCCACCTCCATCCTTAACTTTGGGGCAGTGGAAGGCAACTGTATGTGTGGACACATGTCCTCTGACAGGTACCGTAAAGAGAAGGACAGTGTGCTTTGTCCCCCCAGAGATGGGCAGTGAAATCACCAGGCTGAGCAGCTCGTGGGAACAGTTGGAGAGAGCACAGGACATGTGCGGATGGGCAGCGGGACAAGAGCCAGCACCAGGACCACATTGACCTTGAAAAAGTTCCTTCCCAGTGCTTAGCAGTGATGTGATCTGTCTTGTCCTCCTGTTCCTTCCCATCTCCCTTCATCCCTGCATCTGGGGTCTGCCCCGGCCTCTTGCGCATATGCTGTTGCAGCATTGCCGGGCACTTTCATCCAACTCCAAAGACCCAGAGATGAAGGATGGAGCGGAGAAAGTGCCCGTGAGAGGTGGGCTGTTCTCTAGCCTGCCTGGGTTGGGTCCGTCCTGCTCTGGTTCTCCAAAGGAGCAGAAATCTCGCTCTGCAGAACGGCGACCCAAAGAGGGTGACTTTGAGCTGAGGGTGCCAAGGACAGGGTATGCTGAGGTTGGGGTTAGTCAGGAGGACAATGTTGTTGCCAACCTAAGCTTTTGAATCACCAGCGCCTGGGCTGGAACAGTCTCGGCTATTGGGTAGCTGTGTGACCCTGAGAAAGCCTCATAACCTTTCTGGGCCACGTAGGAGGTGGTCATGGGGACTAAGTCAGAGCGTGAACGTACAATGCCTCAGAGATGAGGCGGCCTTGGAACAGGCACTCACACAGCTGTGATTTTGATTGTTGTTATTTTGGGACTGGCCTCTCGGTGGCCTCAGCTGGCGAGCAGCTGAGCTCTTACTGCTTTGGGAGAGTGGGTGGAAGCTGGATGCTCTGTCCTTTGACCTCAGCTGCACAGAGTCAAGGGATATTAGAAGATCGTGTGAGTGGTTAGTTATTGAGGCTGGCTGCTGAGGAAAAGGGACTCAGGCCACACAGGCAGGGCTCTGGGCAGGTACCTTGGGGGATTCTCCCTGGGAGCAACGCAGAACTGAAGCATCCAGAATCACCCAGCTGGAGCTGGGCACCACCCTTGACCGCCCCCTTAATTTCCTTTAACTACTTAGATTAGTTGTCTGTTGCCATGCTTGCAAGTTTCCACACACTTGTGTCTAAAGCCACAGTTGGGGGTTAGAAGACTGGGGCCAGAGAGATGGCTCAGAGGTTAAGAGGGATTGTGCTTTTGTGGAAGACCTGAGTTCAGTTCCTAGCACTCACATCCAGCCTCTTACAAGTCCAGCTCCAGGAGGCCAGGTGCCATCTTCTGGCTTCTGTGGCCACTGCACTCACATGTGAGTATGTAAGCATGCGCGCACACACATACACACACACACACACACACACACAATTAAAATAAAAATAAATCTTCAAAAAATGTAAAGAAATCCATTGATTTCTATTTTTAGTTTCAGAGGTCACAGACCCCACTACGTATGGATAAGCAGAAAACCAAGGGTCTCGCATGTAAATGTTACAGCTCTGAGGGGAAAGGCTTCCCCAGTACAATTGCTACAGCCCTGAAGGGAAAGGGAATACCACAAAGTCACACCACACAACAAACCTCACTCAGGAGATTTATTAGGAGGAGAAAAACAAAACAAAACAAAGCAAAACAAAATGAAAAACCAGGAGGGTAGCTGCCTCTGCTCAGGAGAGAAGCAGCAGAGAACTGAGCAAAAGAGAGGGATTATATATGGTTTCGAGTGTGTGAGTGAGTGAGCGAGCGAGTGTGTGTGTGTGTGTGTGTGTGTGATTGGTGGGATTTCAAGTTCTGAGCTGGGGTTCTTTACCCCGAAGGGAGGGCAAGGTAGTTGGAGGTCCTCAGGGGCAGGGCCTGGCCACTCAGGCCCTGAGGGGCTCACGTGGGGACTGGGGGTGGATGTTGCTTCCCTTCTCTGGCCTGGAGGCTGTAGATGGTTCTCGGCTGACACTGCGCCTTGGTCACATTGCCTCCTGGTCCTCTGGGGCTTTTCTCCCAGAGCTTTGCTTATTAGATCTGTGTGACGGTATTTACCTGGTATTTACCACGACCTAGATAACGGAGAATAACGTCCACATCTCAAGATTCCCAATTAATCAGGGATGTAAGTTCTTCCTGTGTGCCTCAGAAGGGGGCAACATCCTTAAGTTCCAAGAACTAGGGACTGATGATATCTTTAGGGTCATTATTTAGCCTGTCCCAGCATTGAACTTTTTTCAAGTTAATTTTGTATTTAACAAATGTGGTAAAATGAATCCAACAAGTTTCTTACATGAGCCCCTCCCCCACTAATTTCCCCTGGAGTCCAACTCTCAGTAAGGGGGGGGGAACCCTACAAAACAAACAAACAAACAAACAAACAAACAAACCCAACCACAACATAAACCACGTGCCAGCATTAGGAACTGAGCATGTTAGGAGGGATTGACCGAACATCAGAACTCATTGAGGCATTGCTTAGTTTTCTGGCTCGTGTCCTTTTTCTGTTTTGCGACCCATCCCAGGACACTATGCTGCACCAGTCATGGGTCCTCTCTGGTCCCTTCCGTTCTGTACAGAGCCTCAGTCCTTTGTGTCTTTTATGATCATATGTGACACTTAGAGTAAAACATGACTACACGTGTGTGCACATGCACTCTGTGTGCTATGGCATATGCGGGGTGTGTGGGTCATAAGATAACCTCAGATGTAGTCCCCATCTTCTGCCTTGCTTGATCAGGTCTCCCAGGCCGGGCTCTGGGATGCTGGCTGCATCCCTGACTATGCTGAACTAGGCCTTCAGCTTCAGAGAATCTCCTGTCTTTGCCTCCCATCTCATCCCAGCAGCACTGGGACTGCAGATGTGTGTGCCCACAGTCTGCTTCATGTGGACATTGGGGATCTGAACTCGGGTCCTCACGTTTGCTGCCAATCACTTTAGCCACCGAAACATCCTCGAGCCCCCAGTCCCTGACACTCTTGAATGCCCCCGGGCAGGCTTTTTGCAGACTAATCTGCTTTGCTTTGGTGAGTGCTCTCATGACCCCACTAAAGTTAGGCCACGTTAGGACAGACAGAATGTCGGCTGTGGTCATCTCACAGGGACATGAGGATAGAGAGGCGCCTGAGGCCAGCCATGTTACTTTTCATCTCTGTTCAGAGACTCACTATAAACTTAGGATTTTCCCTTTTCTAATCGCTCAGTACTCAAGGGAACACTGCGGCCTTCTCCTGCCCCTGCTAAATGGCCACCACTAATTTTAGTCTCTGAGGCGTTCTGACCTGTGGTGGCTTCCTCCTCCATCTTTCACTTAAACCTCTAGGGTAGAGACGTCCCACCGGCCACTGTGTGTTTCCTTGAGGTGCATCTGTCCAGTGCAGGCACCAGTGCAGGCATCAGCGCAGGCACCAGCGCAGGCATCAGTGCAGGCACTAGTGCAGGCATCAGTGCAGGCATCAGTGCAGGCATCAGTGCAGGCATCAGTGCAGGCACCAGTGCAGGCATCAGCGCAGGCATCAGTGCAGGCATCAGTGCAGGCATCAGCGCAGGCATCAGTGCAGGCACCAGTGCAGGCACCAGTGCAGGCATCAGCGCAGGCATCAGTGCAGGCACCAGTGCAGGCACCAGTGCAGGCATCAGCGCAGGCATCAGTGCAGGCACCAGTGCAGGCACCAGTGCATGCATCAGCGCAGGCATCAGCGCAGGCATCAGTGCAGGCATCAGCGCAGGCATCAGTGCAGGCATCAGCTTTGCTCTGTGGGCTGCCTTCAACACCTTCTTTACTTGTCTTCTTGATCCATTCTATCATTACAACTCTGGACCAAAGAAATGTCTCTCTGCAGTGAGTAGGAGTTAATGCTGAGACTCACACGTGTCCAAAGAGCTGAGCGCGAGTGACTATTGAGTGAGTGGCCCTAAATGACATGTTTACATCAACCCAGCCTCGTGGCTGCTTCCTCAGGGTCAGCATTTGCCAAAGCCCAGGTTGTAAAGTCATGGAAAGTGCCAGAATTCCATGGTAGAAGGTGCTTCCCTTAGAAATCATTTTCACTCCCAGCCAGGGAAGGACTGAACACATAGGAAATTGTCAAAGAGTAAGTTAAAATATTCACTTTGTAATCATTGATAGACAGATATGTAAATGTAACTCTCCATTCCAGTAACAACCCCAGTAAAGCAGAGCTCCTCAGAACACATCTGTATTCCCAGGGCAGGGAGAGGAGCCAGGAGGACCCCTCAGGTTTGCTGGCCAGAAAATAAAGCCAGATCAAGGAGTGGAGAAGTTGTAGGATCAGAGAGAGATCCCATTCCCCCCACCCCCAAATAAGGTAGGGGGTGATTAAAGAAGGCACCTCTCTCTCGCTCTCTCTCTCTCTCTCTCTCTCTGTCTCTATCTATCGCTCTTTCTCTCTCTTCTCTCTCTCTTTTTCTCTACAGATACACACACACACACACACACACACACACACACCAATAAGGATCTTCTGTCAGACATGTGTCCTCTTTTTCTGTCAACAAGGTGTAGCCCATGTTGCTGGCCTCAGGGAACTAACTACAGGTCCTGAGGCTCTGAGGCCTCTTGGCCTGGCTGAGCACCTCTCACTGCCAGGGATTCCAGGAATAGATTCTTTTCCCACGGGCACAGAAAGGTTGCTTATTAAGGAACAGGCTGAATATGCCTTGATTTTAATCCCTGCTTTAAACTGAGCATCATTGTTTTTACAGTAAAGCCTGGACTTTTCCACAATGGGAACTGAGGGTCTGATCTTCTCATTCAAGCAGAAGAAAGCCAATTTCACTTGCTAAAAAAGGAAAACACGAGTCAGACACCCACAGAGGCCCCACAGCCTCTCTCCCCTCTCTTCTCCTGCAGCCTCTGCTTACATGGCCTGTGACTGCCCTTCACAGGGGAGAAGCATCAGCGACAGTGAGCTGACCCGGGTGAGCCAGATGCAGACCTGGGGCTGCTTTGGTGCTGGGTCAGGGTTTCCAACGCATGGCTGTCAGAATCCTGCAGAAGCTTCTTCCTTTAGAAACAGGATACAACTCTGGACCAGGTGGGAGGCTCTGCAGGAGGCCCTGGTGTCTTTAAGGACATGCCACTCTACCCTGGCTCTGGCTTCAATGAAGGAGGCAGAGCGTCTGCACAGCTCTCCTTGGTGGTTTCTGTGGGCTGCCATTCTGGTTTTTGAATGTGGGACACAGAAAATCTCCTTTCTAAATCAATATAGATCTAGGGTTGAAGGCATAGTTGAGTGGTAGAGGGCTTGCTTGAATGCAGGAGGCTCTGGTTCTATTTGCCTTCATCCCCAGCCCCCACCCCCACCCCTACAGGCATCAGAAGAGTTTACATCCTTAGTCCTGGCTACTGTGAAGGTTGAGGTGGAAGGAGTTCTTGAAGGCCAGAGCAGGCAACACAAGGAGGCCCTGTGTCAAACACCAAACCAATCAAACAAACTAAAAACAAACAAAACAGAATAAACAAGCTCCCCCCTCCCTGGCCCCAAAGCTGGAGATGTAGCCCCATGGTCTGCTATTTGCCTTCAAACCCTCCGAAACCAAACTGATCTCCACAGAAAGCTAGCACACCTATGTTTTGGTTTGGTTTTGGTGTTAAAGTTATTGTAAAGAAACACAGTAGGCAAACAGATAGATGGGCTGACTCAGCCGTGGGGCCTGAGAATGGTCAGAGGCCACTGTGGGCCTGGGGAACAGGGCTCAGTAGGTAAAGTGCCTGCCACACAAGCAGGATCTAAGGTGGAATCCCCAGAACCCAGGCCCTGGGTATGCATGGTGGTGATTTTGGAACCAAGTGCTGGGGAGTGGACAGCCAGTCTTGCTGAACTGGTGAGGACCAGGTTCAGTGAGGGACCCTGTCACAAAATAAGGGAGCAAGTGAGGAGAACACCTGCTGTCAACCTCAGGCCTGAACATATACCTAAACCCGCGTGGGTACCTCTCTTTCTCTCCCTCCTTCCCTCCCTCCCCCTCCCCCTTTCCCTCTCCCTCCCCCCTCTCTCTTTCTCTTCTCCTCCCTCTCTCCCACCCCCTCCCTCTCCCTCTCTCTCTTTCACAAACACACACAGTCTCTCTGTTCCTCTCACACACACTCTCTCACACGTACACACACTCTGTCACACACACAGACACACTCTCACACACACTCTTACACACAGAGATTCTCACACATATACTCTGTCTCTCTCACACACAATTCTGTCACACACACTCTCACACATACATACACTCTTTCTTACATAGACTCTTTCTCAAACACACCCACTCTCTGTCTCTCACACACATACACTGTCACACACACATACACTGTCACATACATGTACATTCTGTCATACATATACAGACACATAGACACACTCTCATACACACTCTCTTTTACACACACAGACTCTCCTCCCCTCACATTCACTCTTTGTCTCTCTCTCTCTCACACACACACACACACACTCTCACACACATAATTCTGTCACACTCACACTCCTCTCTCACACACACGTACATACACTCTTACACATAGACTCTCACACACACTCTCTCACATACATACATACACTTGGTCTCTCTCTCTCTCTCTCTCTCTCTCTCTCTCTCACACACACACACACACACACACACACACACACCACTTGAAGATCAGCATTCTCTGTGCTGATTTCTCAGGTACCCTTGCTGACCTCAAGCACAGAAGCCCCAGCTCCCAGGTGTCCTGGGGGCAGAAGGGCAGATGGAAAGTCCCTTCACCCGCCCTCCCATGTTGGGCCAAAGTGTATTGATCCATGAGTGTCCTTGGATGTTAAGAAAGTGAGGTGACAGTAATCAGAGCGAGGTGCGCACATAGAGCACAGCCAAGCTTGGAGAGAACTCTTTCCCACCTGTGTCCTTGAAGCTTGGAGTTGTCTTTGTTAAGGGACATGCCGCTGTGTGGTCTCCAGTAGTGATTTGTGGCTTTGTGCTTCAGGAATGCCTACGGTCACACGGGGGAGTTAGAGTGGGGAAGAAGAAATCCCAAAGGGACTGGAGAGACCAGAAACAGCAGGAGTCTCAGTTGTATACCTGAAGGAGTGTCTGTGAGATCTGGCAGAAGATCCTAGGAGGTTGCCAAAGCAAGGCACTCTCACATCTTGTCACCTGTTGGGTTACCCAGGCCCCTGTGGGGACAAACTGAATGTGCCTGACAGTACCTGCGATTAGAAGTCAGACCTGTGACTCATTACTGAGCTTCCCGATCATCTCTGGTTATAGACGAGTCACTTCCTGCTCATATGGATAACAAGGTGTGTGTGGTGGTGTGGGGTGAGGGGGAAATGCAGGCCCAACCTGCAGTCTGTCCACTTGGCACACTACACTTTTAAGGAGGAGGCACGGCATACCTCTCCTGAGTATTCCCAGAAGTCAGAGCACTGGATTCTGAAGAAGCACGAGTAGCTGGTAGCTGGCCTCTGCTCTCCACAGCTTCTTTAATGTTCTTTTGCAGAGACCCTGGCACTCACAGTCCAACTGAAGGTAATGTGCTGACCAATCGCAGACAATCGGCTCCCACTGTGCACATAGCTGCTCATGTGCGACAAAGCAGACACTGTCCCCTGAAGCTGTCTCCGGAATGGTTTATCCCCATGCCCTTTACCAACCCACAGGCATTGCAGTCTTGTTGGGAGACACCCGGTAATGACGGTGACAGCAAAGGTAGAAGCTACTGTCTGGCCTCCCCTGACGTTCCTGAAGAAGTCTCCCCAGGGTCCTGCCACATGCCAGAAACATTTCAGGAAGCTGGCCAGGAGGCATGGAAAAGATCTAGGGGTTCTAGGCACAGTGTGGATTGGGTCCCCAAGAAGCTGAATTGAGATGGTTGTTTCTGTGCATGCTGGGACTGGGAGAGAGAGCTCGGGGAAGGGGCGCAGGATGGGAACAGCGGGCAGTGAACGGTGTGGGTTAGCAGCAGCAGCTGGGCCTTGGCCTGCTCCATGGAGCTTGGAGGCAGGAATGGTGATAACAACCTTGCTAGTCACAGGGCCCTGGCTGCCTTGAGTCTGGGGTGACCACCTCTGGATGCAGCATCGGCAATGCGTCAAGGACAGTCCTTCAGGAAAGGCTGCAGCATGTCTACCAGTACCCCTGGGTGAGTCACCCAGTGACATCTGTGGTGTCTGCTCAGCTTTGGGGAAGTCATTGAACGTTTCTTTTATTTTTATTGCTTCTAATATTGGCATACTGGAGTGACCTAGTGAGGGAACAGATCTAAATGAGGACACAGGGGAAATCCCCATCTTGTCCCTATATGCATTGGGCTGTCAGCAGGGAGTCAAAGAACACATGGTTACATGGGAGCTTGCATCTGGAAAGATCCAATGGCTTCAGGTCATCAGGAGCCCATAAAGCAGACAAATGGATATTTGATAGAAACATAATTCTGGGCTCCAAGGGCCTGTGCCAGCCCCGTGGTGAATTACAGCTGCTGTCTGACCTCTGGGAGGATAAATCTGCCCGAGCTCTCCAGCCTGTGTCCTGGAAGTCCCTCATAGGCTCCTTCACTGGAGGGGAGCTTGCACTCAGTGTGGCTGTTAATACTTGGGCAGAGCTCCAGGACTCCGTGGTCAGCCTGGCCACAGCTGCTCTCCTGCCCCAAGTACTTCTTGATGCTGTCCTGGTGCCCTAGGGCTGCCTGGAATGACCTGAAGCCAGTGCCAAGAGGAAGGGGGAGATGCTTCTCGCCGACTTCTAGTCCTTGTTGAAGGAACGGGGCCGGGGAAGGAGAGATGGCTCAGATGGTGAAGGCGCTTGTCTCCAAACCCGATGGTCTGAATTTGGCCTCCTGGGACCCATATAGTGGAAGGAAAGAATTATCTCTCACAAGTTGCCCTCTGACCTCCAAACAAGTGCTGTGGTGGCGTGCACGCACGTGCATACACACACACACACACACACACGAAATAAAAATATAATTATATTACGGGGGAAAGTTAGGACAACATAATAGCCAAGCCAACATGAGGAGGGGCCATCGTGAGAGAACGGCTGTGAGATTTTAGCCCTTGACTTTGGGGCGGTTAGTTGCAAACCAGTTTCAGAGCCAGCAGCTTTAGCCACTAGCGTGGACTAATATCAGGCCCTCCCTCCTTGGGCTTGACAGAGGATAAACATGTGATTGTGTCTGGAGTACTCTGTGGGACATCTGTCACAGAGTCGCTGCTTCAGGGAGGTCAGCCATTATGAGGGCATACTGGTAATTTGCCTATAGAATGACCAGTGATGGCATAGGGGTGTGGCTCAGTGGGTGATGTGCTTGTTTAGCTCTGGACTTGATCCTCACCGCCACATAAAGTGGGTGTGAAGGGCAGTCTCTCCTGCACTCTGGAGGTGGGGGTAGGAAAAACAGCTTAAGATCGCCCTCAGTTACATAATAAATTCCAGGCCACCTTGGCTTTGAGAGATCCTATCTCAAAATAAATGACTGAATAAATGAATACGGAGTACACTGAATACATGAGAGAGAATCAAAACAGAATCCAGGCTGGAAATGATGCCAGGGCCATAACTACAAAGCCTTCTTCCTGGTCACCCACTACCTTTAGTTAAGTTCTCACCTCTGGGCTCTAAAGCCCACTTAGCAATGTGGTCTGCAAGATGGCAGTCAATTCTCACAGTCTGGGGGATCTATAATTGTGAGGGGGGTGATAAAGTTCCACAAGTCCCCCCAAACAGCACCATTAGCCAGCACAGGTGTTCAAACACAGGTGTTTGTGGGGGACATTTTGCATTTAAATCTCCTAGCATCAGAAAAGCATGGGAAAGGCTATTTGCTTGTTTGTCTTGGGAAAGGCATTGTCCCTTCCCTTTTTTTTTCCTAGTCTGTTATATCTGAACCATTCATTCCAAAGGGACAGAGCCTGTCTCAGAAGCCCTGGGCAGCAGCAGGAAGTTGGCAGGAGAGGAAACAATTCCCTCTCTCCTGTATTCTCCCTATTATGATTTAAATGTCTCACCTCCGAAGTTCAGGTATTGATACTTAATGACCAACAGACAGTTTTCTCAATTAACTGGGATAGAAGTTTTGGCAAAAGTTTGAAGCCAATCTGGGCTACACAGTAAGGAGTCATCCTCCTGGAAGAGGCTTCGGGAGGCACTGGGCTCTCTTCTCTTCTGAATTTCTCATGATAGGACAAGGTGGTAAGCCCACTCCAATGATGGAGCCTCAAACCCCACCTTGTAAGCAGAGGACAGATGTCGCTAGACAAGCCTGCCTGACTCTGGGCTTCCCAGCCTCTAGACTGTCTGGGGATGGAGGTTAAGACATGGCACCAGATGACACAGCTTTCAGTGGCAGGATATGAAGTAGGGTTCCTGACTCTTTGTGGCTTCATCTCCACTTTATCACCTCCCCTCACAATTATAGATCCCCCCAGGCTGTGAGAATTGACTGCAATCTTGCAGACCACATTGCCAAGTGGGTTTTAGATCCCAGAATAGGGGAGACATTGCCCATCTCAATATCCTGCATCTAGCAACTGGGGGATATAGATAAGAACATGGTATTGTTTAGTCTGGTTCTTCCCTGCCCATGAGTCTCTGTGCAACCAATCCAGAAGCTAGCTTGACACAGCCCAGAGGTTATTTCCGTAGAAAACTGCTCTTGGCCTCAACATCTTCCAAAAAATCCTGGCCAGCCAAGCAGACAGACATCTGCCAATGGCCTAGCAATGAGGTCACAGAACTAATAGCAGAAGGTCGTGGCATTGCCTCTGCTTACAACGGCTCAGAAGACCAGGCAGGAAACGCAACTATTCTGACTGGCAGAACACAGAGTCGGGGACATGTTTCAGCACCCAGGACAGCTCCAGGCAAGCCGGAGCTCCTCTACAGAGCAGCAAGGAAAGAAATCTGAGTTTACTTAACCTCTAAGGGTTGAGAGGTAGATAGCCACAGGTTGACTGACAAGAACCCAAGTGTTTGCAGAAGCAAGGTGTGATTTTATTTTTTAAAATTTGTTTCTACTTTTAAGATAGGATCTCATATAGCTCAGGCTGGTCCCAAATTTGCTATAAGGCTAAGAATGACCTTGAACTTCTGATCCTCCTGTTGTCACCTCTGGAGTGCTGGGATTACAGGTGTGCACTACCACACCCAGTTTCTGTGGTTCTGGAGACAGAACTCAGGGCTCTCTGCAGGCTAGGCAAGCACTGTACCGAGTCCACCTCCACCCCCATGTTCCCAAAGCAATTTAAGATGAAGGAGGCGCCTAGCAGCAGCAGAAGGAACAAGCCAGTTATTTTAGAATGTGTTTAAATGTTGGTACGCCTCTTCTATCCACAGTAAGGAAAGAAGAGGGAGGGAACAGAAGGAGGCAGGATGGAGCAAAGCGGGCAGAAAGGAGAAGGACTCAGGAGAAAGGGCCTGAAGGGGCAGAGGAAGGCTAAAGAAAAGGAAGCAGGGGAGGGGCTAGGATAAGAGAAGTTTTTCAGCTGTTGTGAAACTTCCGCTGGGCTCTCTTCAGAGTGAAGGGTGAGTAGGTTAACTGCCTCTCAAGTGCTTCAAGCACCATGAGCCCCTGAAGCTACACTCTGATTAGAACCACTAGAACAGTCTCTTAGAACAAACCCAGGCCTGCGACCATCAGAACAGATTTTAGTGAGGCTGAAATAGCCTGGCACGGGACACAGATTTACCCAGAGTCTGTGTCCTTCAGCTCTGATCCTAATAAGCAGATCCATAGAGGACAGATGTCCTCAGGACACTTGTAGACGGAATGTAAAGAGTGCTCTGCTGGGCCATTCAGTGTTGCACAGAACAGGCTTTGTATCTCTATGTACTAGCGGAGAACCTGGGCAGGTCCCACCACGGAGGCCCCAGTCTATCAATATTAAGGGCTCAGTACCGCTCAGTGGGCTCTATTTAAAAAGGTAGGAAGGTATGAAACACCCCCACAAACAATTCCACCAAGATAATTAAAGTTTTAAAGCTTAAAGGCATTAAACTTCTGAATCAGGGGAGAGCTGATTCATGTGTGATACCTCTTGGCCCACGGGAGCCGGACAGTAAGGCGTGTGTGTTCAGCTGATGCTATTACAGTGAATTATAACGAATTAATCTGAGCCGTAAAATATAATAATGTTGCAATGTTGCATGAAAAGGAATTCATATTCGGAGTTCTGTCACAGACAGGCATGGGGCCAAGGCTCTACAAGCTCTGATAGACTGGATTTCTGCCCAGCAGATAGCCGCTTCCCTCTCCCCTGAGCCCCTGCCTTCACCCCTGCCCCGCTGCAGGATCCATTGAGTGATTCGGCTTGGTCAACAGAAAGTAGATAGGAGTGACATTGGCCAAGTGTGAAGCCCAAACCTGTGAAGAGGCTGTGGATCCCCACGAGAGTACAGAGTCTGCATCCTGAAGCAGAGATGCCGAGAAGAAGCTGGACTGATCACAGGATTCTTGTAAGACCTCTGGGTTCAAGAGAAGTGTTTGGGGGTTAGAGACTTGGCTCAGTCAGAAAGGAGCTTGTTGGCCAGACTAGTGGGAAAGGTGAGTTTGCGGTTCAGTGAAAGACCCGGTCTCAAGGCAATAAGGTAGATAGGTATAGAGGAAGACACCAATCATCTTACTGTGACCTCCAAGTGTTCATGTGCATGTCATACATATACCATACATACATGCATACACTAAGAAAATGAGTGCTTATTGTTGGTAGCCACTGGACAAAAGCTCAAAGGGCCTTTTGTTTTTAGCAGAAACTACTAAATACAAACACACACCCTGTCTGAGTTTACCCCCTCCCCGCCTCCCAGTGCACTCTGTGAAGAGTACCACACATCTCCACTTGTGTCCATCTCAAGGCCACAGAGTGGGGAGGGCAAGTGGTTGGTCCCATGCTAAGCTGAAGGAACGGCCTGGGCTCTGTGGGGCTGGTATGGTTGGTCACCTGTGCAGTGGCATAAGGCTGGGGAGGCAGCCCTCCTTGTTACCTCTCTGGTCTTTCCACTGGCTCAGGCTGGGGTGGGGGTGGAAGGCAAGGGGAGCTGTGAAACTCCTTTCAAAGAGCCAGCAGGATCTCCCCGCCCCGTGGTTCCTGGAAAAGGTCACCGTTGGCGATTCAGCCCACAGAACAATGACATTTCAAGGATCAAAGAAAAGGTTAAAATATTCCTATAAATCTATTCTTGGGACTTTTAAGTATTTCCAATGTAAAGGGAAAATGTCATTTCTTTTCCCTCTTAGGGTGGCGGAGGGTGGGTTGCGGGGATTGGAAGTGGATGGATTTGTTGGTAAAGGATGAAAGGAAGGAAGGAAGGCTTCACTCCAGGACTTTCCATGTGGAAATGAAGGTGCGGTTAACCTCAAACCTCATTTGTGTGTGGAAATTGAATCTCTAATGGCCCCTGGAAAAGCTTTCCCAGGGGAGAGGTGGCCACTGTAAACTCCAGAGCTGTTCCCATTTCTGAGGGTGACTGATGGGCCAGTGCTCTAGAGACCTCAATGGAGGCAGGCCTGGCTGGGATGGGGTGAGGCAGGCAGAGACAGAGAAGCCCTGATGACCCTCAGACCAAGCCTTTCAGGTCCTTAACGGAACTGAAGTTACTTTTTATATTTATTTAGTTAGTTATAGGGTCTTGTATAGTTCTTGTTGGTTTCAACTAACTCTGCTCCAGAGGATGACCTTGCATACCTGACCTTTCTGCTACTACCTCAGCAATGCTTTATCAAGTGCATGTTCTAACACCACACTCGAGTACTGCTGAGGGTTGGAGCTGGGGCTTTGTGCATGTTACAGAGAAGTACTTTAGCAATAATTGAGTTGCAGCCACAGGTTGAGCTTCAGGCCCTTAGAACAAGCTGCCCATGAATTTCTGGGATGAGTTCCAGGCTCCTTCACCTTAGGGGAGCCCATAGTGACATCCCATCTTCTCCCAGATTTCATGTTTGAAGGAGTGACATAGCATTAAGTTGTATTCTGACTACCAGGTATTGTAGGGGACTCTTGCCCTTCTTGAGACAGTTGGTAAACTATTTGTGGGGACAAGTATTAAAAGGGACAGGGACATATTATGGGTGCATGACTAGCATATTTGGGGATCAGGTAATAAAGCAGAGTGGAGAAGGTTTTCAGGAAAGGTTTCCTAGTAGAGTTAATTTAAGCCGAGGCAGACCCATAGGGCATCTCTGTTCAAGACACAATGTGGGCAAAGTTTTGGAGATCACGGTGCACCACAGGGAGAAGACAGCTTGCTAACGGTACTGCTCTGAGCCAGGCATCCGGGTTGTCTGTGTGGGGGGGCTGCCCCCCACAGTCTTCCAGAAGCTGCTGTTATTCATAGTCCCCAAGCGTCACTCACCTCCCACGGCCCATCAGTCACCCAGCCCCGTCTCATCTGCCTCCCAGACACCTCTCCTCTCTTTCCGCCTCTGCTGTCGCCCACAGCCACCCTACACAGGGACTCAGCATCCTCCAGGGATAGGCCGCCGGTCTCTGCAGCAGGAGTCTCTGTGGACAGACTCCCTCCCATCTTGGCCTACTCTGGGCAGTTTTGGGATAAACATGCATAAGTCCTCGTCTTGGCCTCTTACTCCTAGTGAGATCCTTCTATTGGCTCTTGATACCCAGAGAAAGAAGTCCCTCATGGTCAGCAGTGCACTGTCCCAGCCTGTGCGTTCCTGGCATCACTCACCCATCCCGCCCGAGCGAGCATCTGGCCGTACGGACCCATGTACTCTTGCTACTTCTGCCTGGAACCCCTCCTTGTGCTTGTCTGCCCCATTGCCTGCACATGGTGCTTGAGACCCAAATGAATAGGGGAGGCTAAAAGCCATTTACTGACCACCTCAGCCTCTGCCTGTGTGTTACACTACATAGTCCTACGGTGTTTGAAGTCATCTTTGTGTGTACATGTGTGTGCAGGGCATGTGGATGCACACACCTATATAGGCAAGTGAAAATGTGCACTTGTGCAGAGGCCGAGGGAGGATGTTGGATGTTGGATGATCTGTCCTATTATTTTCTATCTCAGTCCCTTGAGACAGGGTCTCTTACTGCATCTGGAGCTAGACTGGTGACCAGTAAAACCTCTGTCTCTACTCCTACCCCTCCAACTCCCAGTGCTGGATTACAGATGTGTGTGCTCATGCCCAGCTGCTTAAATGGGTGCTAGGGATATGAACTCAGGTTCTCACGAGAGCACTCTTACCTGCTGAACCATGCCCCAAGCCTGAGAGCATGTTTCCTTTCTTTATTGTTTGTTCTTAATATTTTTTTAAAATTGAACTTTATTTTTTTACTTGTTCACTTTGAATCCTGCTCACTGCCCCCTCCCAGTCACCCCCTCCCACAATCTTTCCCCCATTTCTCCCTTTGTGAATTGTAACATTATAGGCTTTGGGGTAAAGAGGTAAGGTTCTTGCTCCTAATTGGCACAGAGGGCTCATTGAACCCCTAGGGCTGTGGCTAAGCCCACAAATAGGACCCCTGTCTCAGAGGAACCACAGCCAGAGCCTAAGGTCTCCTGTCTGGCTGCTAATGTAGGGAAAGGCCAATAATAGGTTAATGGGATCAGCAGCCCCATTAATCTTGTAATGAAAAACCCCATGAGTCCACATCTTCTCCCTGGCCTGAAAGATACTTTGTATCCTCAAAAAAGTGACTGGGTAGAAAGATCCCATGTGCTATAAAAGTGATTTAGTGGCAGTGCCCATGGAAGGCAAACTTCAGGGCATAAGGCAGTGGGGGAGCTGAGTCAGAAGGCCTGGGCAAAAGTCCCGCTGGGGCCTCCTGCAGAAGCAGAGATGGGGAAGGTCAGAGCAGGGAGGGGAAGGGACCCAGGGCCTGGTCCAGCACAGACACCTGCGCATCCAGGTCAACAGGTTGTTTGGTGATGTGAGGACTTGGCTAGCCCAGTGAATTTGAGGAGAAGGTGGAGATGGAAGACTGCTACAGAGAGTGCGAAGGATGGGCCCAAGAAGACCCGGTTGCTGGCCTCCTTGCTGGCTACAGCCCTGTGGCTATGCATGGCTGGCTCAACTTCCTCACCAATAGTGGTTTCAGAAACAGTGTCAGTCGCTGGCCATGCTCAGGGTGATGTGCTGAGGTCTGGGGAAGCACTGAGCTGGGGGTGCTCTCAGGAGGGGAAATGAGAAGTTGAGAGGCACTCTTCTATCCTGTGACTTGAGACTGCCTTCCTCTGCCTGTTCCTTATGTCTGCCCAGGGATGCTGGAGTCCCTTTGACTGACCTGTGAGCAAGCAAGCGATGAGCAGATCCAGATGAGGAGACCAAGGCTCAGAGAAGTGAAGGTCACCGCGAATCTCCTGATAGATGAAAATTAGTTAGGCTGTTGCTAAATGGGGAAAGACATGGGAATGTGAGCCAAGCAGCCTGAGCAGATGCTGGGGCCCATGGGGACATCATCTGGGAGCCATCCACAGGATGGGAGAAGATGTCCTAGCATCCTGGGACCAGCCAATGAGGTAAGGACAGAGTTGTCTCATCTCCTGGGCTGCAAGCACAAACCACGTTGAAATCTAGAATCTTTCTATGCCTATCATGGTGACCCAGAGGCAGGATCCCTTGATCCTCGTTGATCTTGAGACCCTTTGGTGGGGGGGGAGGGCGGGTCCACAAAAGCTCAAGGCTACTTGCCAATTAGAGTCAAGGTCAGGGCTCAATCCATCTCAAGAGTGGACTGAATCAGAGTCTACATTCTGTTTTATTTTTGTTTTTGAGTGAGTCTTACGCTATCCACTTTTGTCCCCAACTGAAATCACAAGTTCCCAGGATCTCTGAGACTACTAGTCTATACCTACATTTCAGGAAGTCTCTCTAGAGGGAAGATGGGGAGCTCTCAATGGGGCTGTTACAGCCAGTGTATGTAGGGCAGGACTCTTCTCCATGGCTGGGAATATCAAAGTGGATTGGTCCTTTAGCCTTAAGTCCTGCAGATTCAAGGGTGGGAACCAGATGAGAGCAGTGTTCTTTGGCCTCTCTGGCCAAGGGAAGCTTCCTTGTCAGTCATTCCTGGTTCTAGGATCTTGAAGGGTAAGAACTGTGGTGGGGTTGTCCTTCTTGCCTAAGCTCCCCGCATGGCTGGTCCATTTCCATTTCTAATTTGGGTGCCATCATCAGCCCAAGCCAACGAGAGGAGGACTGGGTGCCTTAGACAGCAAGTGACTGACATCCAGAGGCATGAACAAGAACTGGGCTGTGTCAGAGATAAGACATTCCGAAGGAGTTACTTAATTCTGTGACTCAAGGATCCCTCAAGCTTATGACTCTTTCCCTTTTCTTTATCTGACATTCATGGATAGTCACAAAGTGATCCCACTGCTCCAAAATGTCACAGTCTCATCTAGCTATACAGAGAAGTAGAAATTCTTTGCTGGTTTTACAAGCAAGAAACCTCTCTGACCTCTCCCAGATGCTGCCCTCGGCAGACACTCCAGGGCTCTGCCCTTGTTTTGCTGGTCAGGGCATCCCAGGCCTGGCCCACCCCAGCTGCAGCCCATTGAATTCCTTTGATTGGGTTGGTCAACTGTGACTCACTCCCTAGGGTGGGAGGGGCTCAGCGGTCCCTGCCCTCCTGTCATCAGGAAGGTTCCACCCTTCTCAGCTTTCTCTGCCCATCCCTTCTCCACCCTGGGCTTCAATTTTCAGAACCATTTTGTCTCCTCTCTGCTAGTGAGCCAAGGACAGGTGAGGTTCAAGGCTTGGGGTACAGAGGGCCCAGTATAGGTCAGAACTTAGGTAACTTACACTTCATTGTTGTCCTGTCCTAAATCTCTGGCAGCTGATTTCAGAGCATCCTGTCTCCAGCCATGAATGGGCTCCACCCAAAAGCTCTCTGGGAGGTGCTTTTGTTCTCCCAGCCGCAGAAGTGATGCTGGCGCTGGCATCCAGGAATGGCAGAAAGCCGGGGCTGGATGGGGCAAGAACTCAGGGGGGTTGAGATGATCTCCATTTAGTACAGCTCCCCAGACCACAGCTCTCTGGGCTGGACAGGACCTGGCGGGGCTGTTAGGCAGCAGCAAGAGGGAGTAGATAAGAGGCCATCTAGCTGCTGCTTCTCCTGAATTCTCAAAAAGGCCAGTGACTCCTTGGTGCTTGTGGCCCTGGTGTCTGTAAGGGAATGCAGGATAACACCCATACTAAAGGACCTTGTAAAACCCAAAGATGATGGGATAGGGCTTGACAGGGGGAGATGGACTAGAGGCTCCCATCGGTAAAGACAGAATCAATAGCTGTCTTGTTTCAAACAGAAATTATGAGGTTTGCTTAGCCTAAGCCAGATGCAAGCCTTGCAAATAGCAGGTGCTTAAGCATACATCAGGGACTATGGCTGAGGGGTTATGAGGAGTGGCCTGAGCACACACCTGACACAGACCCAGTGTGCATTTGGCCTGAATCAGGGGTCCAGATCTGCCTACTGATCTGCCTAGGACTGAGTTTCAATTTCCAGCTATCTGTGGGGCATGCACTAGGTAGGGCTCTGGCTGAGAGCTTGAAAGCTAGCTCCCAGGATCACACAGACACTGCCTCAGCAGGGTTCCCCTCCATACCAGGGGCTCCAGGATACATATCAGCTCAGAAATATCCCTATAGCCTCCAAAGGCTCGGCAAGTGACAGGGAGTCAGGGTGCCAGGGCTAAGACAGGATAGGGACAGTTGTCAGGGGCACCATGGCTCATTATACCTTGAGAACTTGGAGGTTTGTGGAACTGGGCTCACCCAGGTAGACTGAGAGTTTACTGTGGCCTGGACAGACCTTCCTCTGGGCCCCTTCTGCATCCATCTATGTTCAACTTCAAAGGGCCCCAAATTCAAGTTTCTAAAAACAGAGCCATCTATTTAAGATAGTTTGAGATAAAAAGAAAAACAAACACTTTCAAAGAATTTAAGTAAATCTAGGGATCATAGTACACACTGTGACCCCAGAACTCTTGAACCTAAGGCAGGGAAATTAAGATTCTGACCTCAACCTGAGTTACACAGAGTCCTTGTTTCAGGAAGCGTATCTAAGTTCAGGTATGGTGGCTCATGCCTGTAATCTCAGCACTCAAGAGTCAAGGCCAGGAGAATCACCTCAAGTTTGAGGCCAGGAATACATAGGAAGATGGTTTCTCAAAGAAATTAGGATGTGACAAAACTCAGCAAAACAAACAAACCACAATAACAAGTATAGGTACATTTTTATTACAGTATCCACCATTGTCACCTATCAACCAATCAATCACTTTGCGTGAATTGTTTGATAGTCTATTTCTAATAGATTAGTCCCAAGGACAGGCATGGGCATGGTGAGATGGCCGAAGATTGAAGGCCATTGAGGAAAGCACTGAGGACACTTAACTCATCCCCTCCATGCCTGCGTGCATGCTCGAGCATAGACACACACACACACACACACACACACACACACACACACACACACACACACACACTCACACACACACATACACACACACACATACACACACACACACACACACACACTCGCATCTGTTTCTTTGGAAAATCTTTTATTGGAAAGAGGATGAAGTGCTGGACCTCCTTATCAGTCCTTCTGGCCCTGAAGAAGATATGGCTTCCTGCTGCCTCCTGACAGCCTGCTGTGATGGTTGGCTTTAATGGTAATTCGAGGGGATATAGAATACCTGGAGTGTGGTAGGTATCTCAATGAGAGACTGTCTCCATCAGGTTGACCTGTGAGCACATCTGCGGGGGACTGTCCTACTTAAGTTAATTGATGTAGGAAGAAGGAAGATGAGCCCACTGTGGGCAGCACCATTCCCTAGGCAGAGGGGTCTTGAATTGTGTGAGAAATACAGGTGAGCACAAGTAAGTCAGCATTCATTTACCATTACTCTCTGCTCCGCTGTAAAGCACAGGGAGAGAGCTAGGCCTCTAACACAGCCCCTTAGCCTCTCTGCCTGTGTATGGTCAGGGCCTACAGACCCGAAGGGCAGGTTGGGCGAGTCACTGCTCTCTGGTGTCCCTGGCAGTAGTGCCGCCATGCTACTTCCTGACCTTTAGTCCATTCTGCTCATGCAGGCCAGAATCTTGTCTCCAAGAGTGGGTGGGGCTGATTTTAATAGAAATGAGTCTTTTTTGGGTTCTCAGGCCCAAGCTGCCGTAAAAGGATAATTAATTGAAAGAGAAACATCAGCTCTGTGTCAGGATGTTCTAGAGAAATCTTCCTTCTGTCTGTCTTCCCTCCCTATTTTTCTTGCTTCATTTCTCTGCTCCATGCCTTTGGGCCATAGATGAATGTCCCCTACCTGTGCCCCTTTGAGACAGATCTCTGGTGGCTCACTTTGATGGGCCATGTCACCGCAAGCTTCTTATTGTGTGATCATGGTGACAGCAAAGCTGGAGAAGAAGTCAGACCTCAACCAGTGTCAGGAGCGAGGATGGATGGCCTAGTCCACCACACAGGAAGACCAGGGTACCTGCCCGAGATGGCACTTTCCATTGGGGGTGGGGTGGGATGGGCATCTCCCTTGACCCAACCTGGTCCTTCTACCTCGATTTCTCTTCTCTACTCTGCTCTTCAGGGTTTGGTAGACAAGAAACTGGGGACCTGGGTGGGGTTGCCGTTACCAAGACCCACAGCTGTCCTTTCCATGTGTGAGCGAGCACACAGGAATTTCCTAAGGACTTCCTGTGAACCTTGAGGACCTACAACCTATCCATTCTGTACTATCCATCCCATTTTACAGAGGTGGCAACTGAGGCATGGGGAAGTTAGGTGGGTCAGTCAGCCATGCAGCTCTGAAGTGGTAGAAGCAAGAATCAAGCCGGGGTTTGGCCTTCTCTGGCTGCCACTGAGTACAATACTCAGCATAGACTCAGCCACCAGACCTCCACCAACTCTCTTCCTATCATGTCCCCCTAGCCTTCTTCTTCCTGCCTTCTCTGGTACAGTCATGCTCTCTCTCTCTCTCTCTCTCTCTCTCTCTCTCTCTCTGTCCTCCTCCTCCTCCTCCTCTCCCTCCTCCTCCTCCGTCCCTCTCTCATCTCTACAATGACCCCAATCAAGACTGATCAGCACAGCTCTTGTACAAGGACACCAAGGGTTGAGCACATGAAATTAGATGTAATGAAGAATAAGAGTGCTCAGCTTAAAAGCCCTTGAAGAGTCCCCAGGGTCCCCTCCAGGATCACCAGTGAGTGCTCTCATAGCCCCTCCCACTGGCCCCCAGTATGGATGGCATCCTTGGAATTTAAGGACTGGACTTAGGGGCTGGGATATAGCTCAGTTGGTAGCACTTACAGAGCCCTGAGTTCTATCCTTAGTACTGAATGCAAGTCTGTCTGCTGACACACACTTGTAACACCACCTGTAGGAGGTGAGGCAGAAGGATGAGAAGTTCAAGGTCATTTTCAGCTACACAGTGAGTTCAAGGCCAGTCTGGGCTACATGAGGGCAGAGGTGGAGGTGTGTGTGCTTGTGTGTGTGTGTGTGTGTGTGTGTGTGTGTGTGTGTGTGTGTGTGTACAGTGAGATGGCTGTTCAGGTATAATGGTTTGAATGCCTAGACTCATATATTTAAATGTTTGGCCCCCAGATTATGGGACTGTTTGGGAAGAATTAGGACAACAAATGTGGCCTTGTTGGAATAGAAGTGACCTTGTTGATGGAGGTGTGGTCTTGTTGGAGTAGGTGTGGTCTTGATGGAAGTGTGGCCTTGTTGGAGGAAGTGTGTCACTAGAAGTGAGCTTTGATGGTTCAAAAGCCCACACCAGGCTCTGTCTCACTTTCTCTCTTTCTGCCTGCAACTTACAGATTAGATGTAAGTTCTCAGTGCTATACTAGCCTGCCCAGCACACTCCCCACCATAATGCTAATAATTCCCTGAAACTTCAAGCAAGACTCCAATTAAATGCTTTCTCTTGTAAGTTGCCGTGGTCATGATGTTTCATCACAGTAAGTGAACAGTGACTAAGACACCAGGTAAAGGTCCTTGCTGTCGGGCCTTCTTTGACGACCTGTGTTCAGCTTCCGGGACTCACATGAACCAAGGAGAAAGCTGACTCCTGCACGCTGTCATCTGACTGCCATGCATATGCTATGTAGCATTTATGCTGTGTGGGGTGTGTGTGCACACACTGAGTAAGTAAATAAATGATAAATGTAGTAGGCCAGAGGATTGGAAGCAAGCTTCAGGCTAGCTTGGGCTATATAGAAACACTCTGGTTCAAGAAGACAAAGTCTGATTCAGCCCCTGAATGCTAAGGCAGTCTCACTGTCCTGGAGGCCTTGTCAGCATCTTGGGGTGAAGACAAAACAGAGGGGTTCTTGAAGCAGGATGTTTCCATGGGGGTTTCTGTAAACCAGGAGACCCTTCCCACTGCAGCACTGCTCAGCTGCCCTTCAGCACAGCTGGGATCAGGGGCAGGGCTGGGCGAGCAGGGGGGACTACCCCTAGTCTGAAGACCCATACTCTCATGGGTCTTGTCTAATGACTCCCCTGGTGAGTGTCTCCGGTGTTCTGGAACACTTTAGGGAGAACCCAAGTCTAACCTCATGTCCTGCTCTCAGTGGGATCTGTAGAAAATCATGATGACAGGAGACACACTTGCCTCCTGTAGGCAGGATGAGCCTCTGAGCCTGCACATAGCAGGCCATGCGGAGGAGGCCTCGTTAGTTGATAAGCGTGCACGGGAGGCCTGGGGAGAGGGGGCTCAGTCAGTAAAGTGCTTGCCTTGCAAGCATGGGGACCTAGGTGTAAGCACCTCAGAACCTACATATAAAGCAGGATGTGGTGGCGCAGGTTTGTAACTCCAGTCCTGGAGAAGCTGAAGTTGGTGGATCTCTGGGGCCTGCTGGTCAGACTCACCTGCTTGGCAAAGTCCCAGATCAGTGAGAGAGCCTGCTTCAAACAAACCAAAGGTCGGGTATGCCAAAAAGTAACACTTGAGAGTTTCCTCTGGCTTCACATATACATACCTGCATGTGTGCATGCTCAAACACACACACATACACACACACACACACCTCCAAGACCATACAAGGCCACTGTGATGGCTTGCATATGCTTGGCCCAGGGAGTGGCACTATTAGAAGGTGTGGCCCTGTGGGAGTGGGTGTGGCCCTGTGGGAGTGGGTGTGGCCTTGTGGAAATGGATGTGGCCTTGTGGGAATGGGTGTGACCTTGTTGGAGTAAGTGTGGCCTTGTTGGAGTAGGTATGTCAATGTAGGTGTGGGCTTTAAGACCCTCATCCTAGTTGCCTGGAAGCCAGTATTCTGCTAGCAGCCTTCAGATGAAGATGTACAAGTCTCAGCTCCTCCTGTACCATGCCTGCCTGGATGCCGCCATGTTCCTACCTTGATGATAATGGTCTGAACCTTCTGAGCCTGTAAGCCAGCCCCAATTAAATGTTGTCCTTACAAAAGTTGCCTTGGTCACCGTGTCTCTTCACAGAAGTAAAACCCTAAGACAGTCACCAAAAGCTTGATTCTGAAGCCAGTTCAAGGAGAGAAAGGAGAAGAATGAGTAGATGGGAGACCTTTTAGTTCAGGAGGGAGATTCAGGGACCCTTCTTGTCAAGACTTGTGGTCTGCAGAAGATGGATCCATATCAGCTGTGTGATCCTGAATAGGTGGCTCTAACTCTCATGAGGTTCAGTTGTCACATCTGTAAGATGGGCCAACACCCCAACAACATACTCTATAAGAGGTCTGGCCTAGTGACTGCACATCCGGGATGCCCAGAGGTACTCACAGGTCTCTGCTTCCCAGTCTGCATCTGTCTTACCATGTTCTGTGGTGAGGTGAGTATGACCCTTGCTCCTTCTCTGAAGGGTCATATTCTGGCACATAAGGGGCCTGACAAATGCAATGTAGTCAGAGAACTCCTGGTTTTCCCTTCTCTGGCTGAGCGGGTGAGAGAGGACAGTGTCTAACTTGCTTGCCCCGCCTCCACTGGACTCTCATGCATTTTATATCCACTGAAGCTCAGAGGCATAAACATGGGAATCTGGAAATCAGCTAGGACCGAGCTCTTTCGATGGCTGGTGGGTGACCTGGATCCCGGGGAGGCAGCCGCAGGATGTCGCAGGCCTCTTCCATTCTGGCTGAGGGAGTCAGTGGATGGTACCCATGAGAGAGACCACGTGAAAGTACGCTGCTGTAATTAATGCGAGTGTCAAAGCCAGCCACTGCTCGTTGATGCTTTTCAACAGAGTCAGGCTGACATCCATTTCTTGTCAGAATGACTTGTCAGAATAAGTTTTTCATTAAAAAAGCGAATTCTTGCCAGATCCACAGAGTCCTATTGTCCAGTGCTCTTTGGGAGACAACGGGCTGAGAAGGAGCTCTGAGCAGCTATCGCCAGCAGCACCTGGGTGCTCTGAGGCTGGGGCACCCTATTGAGCTGAGCTTTCCCGAGGTCAAGAGCCCACAGGCAGGCCTCTGTTGGATGATTTGCACATGGGAAGGCCCCCTCAGGCTCTTGTGTTTAGACATGTTTTAAAGACATTTTTAAAAAAAAAAATTATCTCTTATGAGCGTGTGGATATGCATGCTACATAATGCTTGTGTGTGAGGCTCAGAGGACAACTTGTAAGAGTCAGTTCTCTATTTCTACCGTGTGGATTCTCAGGATTGATCTCAGATGGTCAGGCTTGCAGCAGCACCGTTACCTGCTGAGCTAGCTGGCCGGCCTTCTTGTGTTTGGACATTTGTTCACAGTGGAGTGGCTGCGTTGGGAGGCTGTAGAGCCTTCGGAACCATGGACTGGTGAGCAGAAGGGGTTTGTTGACAGTGATAGTTGCTCTTGACCTTTGGGATGAACTCTCACCATACACTCCCGCCACCATGAACGCCACCACACATTCCCCAGCGTGATGGACACGCTCCCCGAAAACCATGAACCAGAATAAATCCTTCCTCACTGACTTGTCGGGCATTTGGTCATGGCAGGGAGAAAGTAATTAAAGTAGAAGATTGGTACTGAGGAGTAGAGCCATTGCCCCGACAACCCCTGCAGTGTGGGTTTTAGGTCCATGTGATGGTTAGGATTAACTGTTAAGTAGACAGGATCTAGACTCACCTGGGAGATGGGCCCTTTAGGAGGTTGTTTTCATTGTGTTAATTGATGTGGGAGATGCATCCTAATTGTGGGTGGTACGATTCCTCTAGCAGGGGATCTTGTATTAGCTAATGGCGGCTGGGTATTACCACACTTTCCGGATGCTGTTTGACAAGCAGGTTCAAGCGCTGCTCTCCTGGACTCCCACCATGATGGTGTCTTGAACTGTTATTTAGAGCCAACTCTTTCTCCCTTAAGTTGCTTTTGTCAGGGGATTTTTCTCACAGCAGATAAGAAAGCTAAGACAGGTCTAAGAGCTGCTTTGCAGGGATATGGAAGAGCTGCCGCTGGGCCGTAGGAGATCCGAGAGTTTGTAAGCAGAGCTGACGTGGCTGGGGAGCTAGAGTGTTGATACTAACACAGTAAAGATGGTGCCCATGACCTTTCAGAGGGGAATGAGGACCTTGGGAACAGAAGGAAATGGGTCACCAAGGGCAGGTCTTTGAGAGCAATAGTGTGACCCTACTTCCAGTTCCGTTCTTTGTGTCCTGCCCTCTAAGGAATGTCCTGGCCTTCCCACCATGATGGGCTCTTATCTCTAAGCTACAGGAAGCCTTTCTTTGCTTTTATCCTCTCTTCAGTTGCTTCTCTTGGGGTCTTGTCACAATGCAGAGAAAATTAACCAACATTCGGGGCTGTAGGTGAAGGCCCTTGGAGCATGGTGCTTTGGTCCAACTCAGGACACCAGCAAACTGCCCAAGGTCTTGCTGCCTTTTGCAGGGTCTGGAGGCATCTTTATCAGGAGTGGGTGTGGGAAGAGCTATGGCCTTCATAGACCCTATTCTGAGACTAAGATGTTGTGTTGGTTGTTTTTTTCTTGGTTGTTGTTTTTTAACTGGAGCCCCTGGAAAGGAGGGAACGTCATTGTCTCCACAAGATCCAGCTGTAAGGTGTTTTCTTAATTAGCGATTGATAGGGGAGGGTTCAGTCTATTGTGGGTGGTGTCACCCTGGGCTGGTGGCCTCCAGATCTATAAGAAAGCAGAGAGAACAAGCCTTGATGAGCAAGTCCCAGGGAGCAAGCCAGGGGGCAGCATCCCTCTGCGCTCTCCGCATCAGCTCCTGCCTCCAGGTTTCTGCCCTGTTTGGGTTCTCCTCTTGACGTCCTTCCATGATGGACCACAATACGGAGGTGTAAACCAAATAAACCCTTTCCTCCTCAACTTGCTTTTGGGACATGGTGTTTCATCACAGCAGTAGAAACTCTAACTAGGACATATGTCCATCCTCATTGTCAACTTCAGGTGATTTAGAATCACCTAGGAGACATACCTCTGGGTGAATCCATGAGGAGTTTCCAGAGAGGTTTAACAGTGGGGAAGATCTTGATACCTACTGGCAGGATGGCTGTGGGGTGCCCTCTGTGCCCTTCCTCAGTAGGGTTCTGGGACTTCAGAGGGACACATTTTCCTGGCATGAAGACCTTCCATCTTTGACCAGCTGGCAGCTCTGCTCTCTAGTGTCCTGGGAACTCACGTAGTGTGACAATGGTGGCCCCCCTGAGGTCTCTGTAGAGACTATGAGGAGATACTGACCTTGTTCTAGAAGTCTGTAAGCAGTCCTAGAAGTGTCCCTGTGGCCTTTTTAGTGATGGTGTGGCTACAAGAAGTTTAAGATGAGTCTTGGTGAGGTCCAAGGGCCCGAGGCCAGGCTGGAGAAGTGGAAAGGGCTCCTCATGCCATTGCAGCCAGAGTGTAGACATGTGCAGTGTGGGTGGGAAGCCCATGGGCCACTCTTCACCAGAGAGTCCACTGCCTCCAAGCCTTCCAGTTTCAGAATATGGAAGCTGCAGCTCAGGAAAGACAACGGTGTTGTCAAAACACACAGTATACTAGTTGCAAAGTTGGAACTGAAATAGGTCTTTGAAAACACTGCAGGCAATGTCTTCTCTTAGACCATCAAAGAAAAGCACAGAGGACAGAGGTCTAGAGCTGGAGGGGCGGTGAGCACTCTCCGAGGGCCCTGGACTTAGACTAGAGGCCTCTATTATTTAGGACCACAGTTATGGAAAGCCAGACTCTGATCCCATCAGTCAGCTGTAATCTGTAACCACACCATGTCTCTTCAAAAACAATTCACATCTAAAAGGCCCTCTCTGCTCCCTGCCCCCTGTAGCTGATGCCTGTGTGACTCACTTAGAGATGTCCCAGCAGGAGCTGCCTGCTAAAGCACAAAGTCCTGGTACAAAAGGGGGGGAGAGGACTCCCATGCTGGGTGTACTGGGCAGGAACTATGAGGCAGGCCTATGTCGAAGGCTGGACTGAGTGTTCTCATTTAAATATCACGCAACTGGTGTGAGGCTGGCATTCTCTCATCCCCAAATTACAAGGGAGCCAGCAGAGGCCCATGTAATTAAATGCACTTGCTTCAAAACACACAACTAGTAGGCACCCAAGCTGGACTCACGATCAAGGTTGTCTTATTCAGGACCTGGAAATTTCCATCACATCAAGGCGTTCCTGCAGAGGAGGAAAGGAGTGCTGGGGAATTGTCCCCATTGGGAGAGGGTGACAGGAAGAACGGAAAAAACCAGCTACTCCCTGCTACCTTCATGCTTTGAATTTCACTCCAAACCCCATACCTGGCTGAGTCCCACTTGGAGGATGCAGTGGTGCTCATTTGGGTGAACCCCTGGTGGCTAACTATCTAAATCAGGAAACTGAGACTCAGGCTTGAGAAACTCCTTAAGCCACTGTGATCAGACTGTAGCCTGGACCTGTGTCCTGTCCCTGTCACTCCAGAAGTCACTGTGGTTTGGATAGAATGTCAGTGAATCCCCTCCTAGAACTCTTGGACAGGAATGGGGTACCCCATTGCAAGCTATTAACTCACAACTTAATATGCCTGGGTTGTTTAGTGCTGGGGACTTTGAACAGTAATTAGGATAAGGTATGGTCACCAAGGTAGAGCCCCTGTATGATTGAGTGCTGGTGGCTTTATAAGAAGAGAGGGAGGGGCCAGAAGATATACCTAAGAGCACGCTGTCCCCTGTATCATCTCAGGACTCTACCATCAAGAAGGCCACTAGACATGGTGCCTTGATCTTGGGCCAGAACCCTGAGCCAAAATAAGCCTTTTCGTAATGTTCCCAGTCTGTGGCATTGTTGTTTGGAGCAGAAAATGCTGTAATTTAGTGATTTTTGGATGTAGATGGAGGTTTGGTTCTGGTCCCAGCTGGTCCCACAGATAGCTAGTTCTTTTTCATTAGTGAGTGACAAGGGTCAGTGGAAATTTCCAGCAGTGTTGTTGTGCTATGAGGATACAACCACACATATGGGCATGCATCTGTCTTTTCCCTTTCCCCTTTCCTCGCGTCTCTCCATCCTCACTACCCCCCATTCCAACCCTTCATCCAGCCTCCCAGGGTGGGGTAGGGTGGAAGCAGGCAGAGGCATTTCTATGCTTCTCTATGCAGGTGGAGAAGCAAAAACTCTGCCTTGCCTCCTAGCCCTGCACCCTGCCCTCCCTCTCAAATAAGCTCTGTTCCCATGGATTGCCATGGAAGAGGAGGAGAGAATTATTTCTGTTTTGCTCCTAGAAACTTTAAAATGCTATCACCATGGAAACTGCTCTGAGCAGCCATTGAGCCTGCTTTTGGGAGGGAGAGAGACAGGCCAGGGAAAGGGAAAGGGGAGGAAGAGCTGCTCACAGGTCTCCCAGCTGCCTGAGCTCCACCCCATCTTCCAGTTTAGGATCACAGTGGTACTCGGCTTCCCCACACTGAGGTGGCCTGGCAGATCTGGGGTCTCCGGGATCTGCTACACGATGAGCCCCTTCCCCAGCCTCGCTGACTCTGTGTGAGCAGCAGGCTCAGTAGGAGTGGGAGAGGAGCCCAAAACATGACATGCCTTTCCTTCAGAGGAACTTTCTAGTTAAAGGAGGAGGAGGAAGAAGAGCAGGAAAAGGAGGAGGAAGAGGAGGAGGAAGAGGAGGAGGAAGAGGAGGAAGAAGAGGAGGAGGAAGAGGAGGAAGAAGAGGAGGAAAAGGAGGAGTAAGAGGAGGAAGAAGAGGAGGAGGAAGAGGAGGAGGAAGAGGAAGAAGAGGAGGAAGAAGAGGAGGAGGAAGAGGAGGAAGAAGAGGAGGAAAAGGAGGAGTAAGAGGAGGAAGAAGAGGAGGAGGAAGAGGAGGAGGAAGAGGAGGAAGAGGAGGAGGAAGAGGAGGAGGAAGAGGAGGAGGAAGAGGAGGAGGAAGAGGAGGAGGAATGGATACCCCTTCAGAACCCACTAGGAACGTATCTTTAGCTAAATTGCCTCTCTATATCTTTCCGCCCATCCTGTCAAAAAGACAGCTGTACTCCCATTTTATAGAGGAGGAAATCGAGGCCTGGAAAGTCAGTGAATATCCTTCTCAAGGACACGAGCGATGAGAGCATCTCTTACTTGGACCTAGAGATAGGAGAGATGGTAGGAAATGACTAAACAAGAGGGGAAATCTCCTTGGAACTTAACTCCAGTGTGCTTCCTTTTTCAGAGAGAAAGGAAAAGGAAATAGTATATTTTTCAACATGGGCTAGGTTACGCTGCAGTAACAAACAAAAAGCCAGGGGCTTGCTCAAGATGCTCTACCAGTTGATAGAGGAGATGTACGTGCAGAATTCAGTCTTCTGTGTGCCAAGCATCACAAGGGACACTTTGTAAACTCAGGATTCTCACAGCCTTGTTGCTATTCTCAGTTCACAGAGGAGGAAACCAAGGCACCGTGAGGCCACAGAATTCTCCCAAGGTCCCACAATTAAGAGGCAAGAAAGTGTTCTGAAACAGCATGGTCCTACTGTGTGAGAACTGGCCTCAGGATGCCATGAGACTGAGTGGAGAGGGCAGATGGCATGGGATGTAACTTATAGGGGGATTTAGGACAAGAATGTGGGCCCTGATTACAGCAAGGCCAGTGGGTGCTAGTTGTATGGATCAGAAAGCAACACAAGACAGTCAGGACAAAAATGACTTCATAAAAAAGCCAGAATGCAGGTGCTTTGTCTAGAGGCAGCATTAAAGGTTTCTGGCACAGCCCTGGAGCCAATGAAGCTCCCATGATATGAGATGGTTTGTTCTATTAATAGAACACAGGGAAACTATTGCATAAACAGACCAAAGATACTGACAAGTCAACCATGGTGAGCTGGGGTTTGAATACACGAGGGTCTGATGCTGAAATTGGTATCTCTTTTCCACCTGTGTAGACTGAGGCTGGCCCCTTCATCTTGAAGATTCAGAGTGAAAGGGAAAAAGAAAGGAAGCAGTGTACCAATGGACATGGGCTAGATTATACTAGGGATATAACAAATATCCCTAGATATCTGTGGTCAGAATTCTGACACCTGAGTTTCATTCGTGCTACATTGTATCAGCTAGTTACCCTGGCTGAGCACAAACCACTTGAAATGGCAGTGGCTCAAAAACAATAACCATTTAATACAATGTATTACAATGGTGTCTGACCTTTCCACATTGTCATCAAAAAATGTATTATGTGCATTTACTGCTAAACTGTGACACGTGTGGCCCAAGTGATGCTTGGATAATGGTTCTAACAATTCTCTGGGTTAGCTGAGATGTGGCTGTGGACTGCTCCAGTTCAGAGGGGGTCTTGGTGGTTTAGTGTAGGCCCTGTTCACATGTCTGGCACAGTTAGTGGGATGGCTGGGACCCTTCCCCTTGTGGCTTTTCTTCCTTCTAGGAGGCGATTGGAGGCTTGCTCACAGTAGCATTAGTGTCCCCAGCAGGGAAGAAAGACCGAGTCTAGTATGCACACCTCTGCTTCTTCCTTTTCGGTTATCACATTAACCAAAGCAAGGTACATAGTAAAGGGTCAAAGGCATGGGAAGGGACTCTCTAGCTTCACAATAGTATGGGGCTGACAATCACCATAGCCATCTTCTATCCTTCCAATATGTCTCCTCCATTCCAGTCCCTCTGCATGATGGTCTAGCCCACATACTCATTCTGGAGGGAGAGGGGCTGGGTGTGGCTCCATTTTACCACTGTGTTTGTGGCAAAGGCAAAAGAGGACATGCTGATTGCCACATGGGCTCTTAGAACCCCATCAAGGAGTGACACATGACTCTGGGCTTGCACTGGCTAGAGCAGATCATAAGGCCACATGCAGTTTTGTAGGGATGAGGAAGTAAGATTACACACATCTGGAGAACAGAGCTAATGACTAGGCAGGCATCCTTCTACATGCTGGACCAAAAGTGTGGGCATCATGGTGTGTTTGCAGGGGAGAAGGATAGTCTCATGGCTACTAGAGTGAAACAATCAAGGAACCTACCCAAGGTCACCCACTGGGCAAAAGGCAAAGCCAGGCCTGGGACCTAGGGAGTATGATGTCAAGGTGGCATGCTGTCCACTGTCCCCAACCTTTTCAGAGAGCATAGAGCATATGCTGGGGGAGGGGGGTGATGACTTGTTCACTTAGCCATTCTCCCCTTTGATACTGGTTATTTAAATGCCACCAGGTATGAAAATATGGCTGAGCCAACTCCCTGCCCTCAGGGAGCTGAGCATCCCTCTCTGACTCAAAGATCAAGGAATCTTTAAACCTTTGCTTGTAGAAAATGGGGAGTTTGGAAATGGAAGAGGCTCACAGGGTTCCTCAAGGATCAAGGAACTGGAAGTTGTCGTCCTGGTCCCCTGGGCTCTTCAGAAAGCCTGGTGGGCCTCTTAGGTGGCACCCGGATGCTCAGGGTGGAGCAGTAAATGAGAGGTGTGCTTGTTCTGGGGGAGAAGCATCTCTTGGCTCTTCCTGCTCCAGAGAGCTGGGGCCCCAGCCATGAGGTCAAGGACTCCAGGAGCCACACAGAGGAGCCTCTACATGTAGAAGAGCCTGAGCAGAGGCCACATCGTTCTAAGTCACCCATGGCCCTCATGGATGCCAGCTTGTGTCACCCCACATGGACACTAGGTCCATCAACTAGGTGACATGGAGATCAGCCAAGAACGTTTGCTCTCTGCTATCACAGCTTTGGCTGCCACATGCCTGTCACATAGCCCCAACCTCTCTGCGTTACCTGCAAAGGACAAGAATCTCACTAGCGCCATCAAGTATCTGTCCCCAAGCCCTTTCTTATTATTTACCTCAAGAAACTCATAGATCACCAACTACATGGGGCCAGCATATTGCTGGGCTGCTGTGTTCTGGGTGCATGAAGCCCTGGTGTGGCCTTGGGCTGCTGGGCAGGAAGGCAACGCTATATGAACAGATGGACAAGACTCGGCCTGTCAGTCAGAGATGCTGGGCCTGCCCTTGCAATGGCTTCCAGCAAGTACAACTATTTATAAAAGATGAAGTGTGCCAGCTTGGGACATCTGCTCCCTCTGCCGAGGTGGCCTGTGCTCACCCAAAGGCCCTGGCTTAAACTTCAGGAGCCTCATCAGCCTTATCTCTGCCCCATCTAATCCCCAAATGAACCATCTTGAGGGGGGGTGGTGAGGATGCTGTTTTCTCCTTCAGACCCAGGTTCTAGAGAAAGGGCTGTTTCCTCAGGCAGGTGACATGAAGCCTCGCTGACCCTCATACTGGCTTCATCCTTTCTCTTTCTGAGCTGCGATCCAGTCATTTGCACCCACATCTCCTCTGACCAGCACTACCCTGGGAGCAGGGACTAGGACCCATCAGCCTGGGTTCATGTAGCCAGAGGCATAGCACACAGGCCCGGAGCTGGCTGTGGAGCATTCTGGAACAGATGCAGAGACAGGGCTAGCATCCTGCCCGAGGGGGGTTTCTGAACTAGTCTGTTCTCACTTAACAAATGGCTGGGAAGGAAATTTGCTCTTCAAGGCAGTGAAAATATTCCCTGTCATCCAGGGTGAACATTTCACTGTTATGTGAGTGACTGAGCTCTGAGCCTGGGCTGAACTGGATGAAATAGAACGATATGTGTGAAGACCTGGGCTCTCCATTAGACTGCAAAGTGTCAGGAGCTGGGGCACTGAGGTCCTGGGTTAGCCTCCACTTCATCACCTGTGTCACTCTTTCTTGTGACAATGACACCCATGGGTCTCTCTCAGGGGCTGCTGAGAGGTCTGGGTGGATCAGCGATGAGGGAATTGTCCCGTGCTTTGAATTTTATGCAAATAGCAGCCAGGACTGGATGCTCCTGTGTAAAAGGAGAGGTCCATGAACAGATCTAGAAAGATGAAGTAGAGGCCAGGGGATGGCTCAGTGGGTAAAGGCACCCGCCTGGAATCCCAACAGCCTGAGTCCAGTCCCTGGGACCTGCATGGTGGAAGGAGAGAACTGACTGCTATAGGCTGTCCTCTGAGCGCCACATGTGGGCCATGGCATTCACACCTCCCTCAGTGTGAGAGGTGTCAAACTGAATCGGCTCTGTGCCTATTAGTGTGATTCTGCCCCCCCCCCCCACTTTCAGTGGCCTTCTCAGCACGGAGCACACTGCTCTTTAGTGTGTGTTTTCTTCTCTGTAAAATGGGAACTGAATAGCACTGCATTCTGAAGGAAGCCAGGTTTTTCTGGAGATGCCATGAGAGGTCAACTGAGGTCATAGGATACACTCGCAGCCACCTGTTGGAGAGGACCCAGGACAGCCCGGCCAAGCAAGGGTATTTGCCGGGTTATGTGTGTGCAGAGCGGAGGTCAATATCTGGCATCTCCCTGGATTACTCTCTACCTTATTGTTTTTTGAAGCAGAGTCTCCAGTGATCCTGGCACTCATCAGCTGGCTTTACAGCATGGAAATGTGATCTTATTTGAAAAAGGAGTCTTGCACACACTATCCAGGATGTCACAACAGAGTCCTGCAGGAGGGGTGGACCTTAAATCAACCACTGATGCCTCTAAAAGACACAAGAAATATAAGTCTGAAAGACACAATCTCTTAGGAAAATATCACTCAAAGGCTGACACCGCTGTAGTCATAAGTCAAAGATGCCTGGAGCCACCAGCAGCCGAGTTGGTAGCAAAGACCGTTGTCCCCTCTGGGGCCTAGAGGCTTCAGAGACAGTGTAGCCTGTTCACGTTGTGATTTTGTATTTCTGGCCTCCAGAAATGTGGTTCTGACCACCCCACTCCACTCTCCCAATAATACTTATAGAACACTGGAAACTGGCAGAACAAGTTGGGGCTGGTATCCACCTCCCAGATCTCCACAGGGTACTGGGGATGGTTGAGGAGGCCTAGAAGCCCCAGAGCCTGAGACAGCCTGCTGGAAGATTCAGGAGCTCTGGGGCCAGTGTGGCTATAGTCAGGAGAGGATGGGGCAGACACCTGTCAGTATCCCTAAATGCTACTGCAGGCTCTCACATATTTCCTCAGAGATGCTTCTGTATCTCAAGTCCCCTGAGGAGGTGAATTAGCTGTGTCTGTTTCCAGGGCACCGGCTAGCCCGCGACCTTGGGTGGATCTTAGGCAGGCAGGTTTATCTCTTTAGGAGCCATGTTTCCCACTGAGAGCAAGCCCAGAAGCAGGAGCTGAGTCTGAGGGAGGCTTCCCTCTTCTCCCTTAGCCTGCTAGGGTGGTTCCGGATTAGACTGAGTGGAATGTTCTTGGCAAGAACAAGATGGCCTCCTGGGCTCTCAGGAGAACTGGGCATGTAGACACACAGGAGAGAGCTTGGTTGAAAATAGACTTAATCCTATAGGGAGGGTGGGATGGACACAGGCCTCCCCAGTGTGGCGGGCAGTGGCATTGGAAAGGGCCCAGAAGGTCAGCTGGTGGAGTTCTGATCTGGTCACCTGGTTTTCTTTCTTATCGCTGGGCAGGGAGAAGGAACCGAATCTCTCATGGTAGGCGTGTGCCTGGACAGAGAGTCTGTGCTATTATCTCAATGGACCCAAGGTAGGGAGGGATGGGACATTTGAAGCTGGGCCTGAGAGGGGACATTGTGACAAGACAGGTAGGACATAACGTAGCACCATGTTTTAGAGAAGGAAGACTGAGCTGGAGGACAGTGGAGGGAGTTCCAGTTCTGCATGATGGCAGGCCAGGTGGGGGCGGGGATGTGTGGGGTGCAGCAGTGTGGGGGGGAGCAGTTCCTAGCACTTCCTGCTTCCTCAGCAGAGTCTTGATAAGTAGGGATCGCTAGGTCCATTTTAAAGCTGTGTTCATGTTCCAAGGGCAGTATCAGAGTTGGACAAGCTGCCTGACCACGAGGTCAAGCTGGGAGGAGCTCGGAGTTAGGCAGCGGTGTCTGGACTTGAGGAAAAGGGAAATAGAGAGCTACAGTCGGCACCTGAACAGGAGCATGGCACAGTGAAGGACATGACGACAGATGCCTGGGCCGTGGCGGGAAGACTTGTATTAATGCAGTAACATTACTCTGTGTGTGTATGTGTGCATGTGTGTGTATGTGTGCGTGTGCCTGTGTGCCTCTTGACAGCTTGGAACTCACAAACCTCTGCTCGATGAGATCAAAGATTTGTTCTGGTCATGCCTGGCCCTGCTTTTTTTTTTTTTTAAGATCTATTTTATTTTCGTGTGTGTGTGTGTGTGTGTGTGTGTGTGTGTGTGTGTGTGTAAGGAGCCACGAGCACAGAATCCAGAAGAGGGCACCAATCTTCCTGGCTTTGGAGTTATAGGTGGTTGTGAGCTGCCCTACATATGTGCTAGAAACTAAACTCTGGTCCTCTGCAATATATAGAACTGTGTGCTCGTAGCCACAAAGCCATCACTCCAGGCCAGAGCAGTAAAAAGCAATTCAATGTAACATCACTTTAGAGGTATGGGCAAATGGGGGAGGCTGTGTGAACTGAGCAGGCTGTCGGCTGTCCTCAGGACTGCTTGCCCAAGACAGCGAGGAACTGGAAGCTGTTACTCAGGTGTGGGTAATGAGAGGTGCACATCTGGTCAGTTCACTTTCCCATTGGCTGGGAGGGGGCAGTGTCTCATTTAGCCCAGGCTAGCCTTAACTGTCCTCCTAGAATTATAGGAATATGTCACCACACCTGGCTTGTGCGGTGCTGGGAATTCAACCCAGGGCATTCTGAATGTTAGGCAAGGACTCTATCAACTGAGCTGCATCCCCAGGCCCAACTCTCTCCTTTTTATTCAATTTAAGGACCCAGACTATGGGCTGCTGCTGCCTACATTGAGGGTGGATTTTCCCTCTTTAGTTAAGCCTTTCTGGAAAAGCCCTCCTAGACATGCTCAGAGGCTTGTTTCCATGGTGATTCTAAATCTGTCATGTTCACAATGAAGATTAACCACTGTGGGCACCAGCACCAGGCCAGGAAGGCTCTGGTGCACAGCTTGACTGCCACCCCGCTGTGCAATCCTGGGCAAAAACACTGTACCTCTCTGATCTCTGTTTCCTCGTCTTTAATGATATATAATAAACATCTCAAAGAACCCAGCTGGCTACAATACTATCCTCACCCCTGCTCAGGGTGATGACATCCAGGGGACAATATCTCAGCTCCTTCAGACCTCTTCTGGAGAAGGGTGTGGATCTCTGCCAAAAGTCTGGCAGCCAGCTGCACTTGCACCCTTTCCCGGGGCTGGTGCTGGTCTTTCTGCAAATGCCAGGTGTGTTTGGGGGCAGGGGGCACTCGCTAGTGGTGCTGTGGAGAGGCAGAGACCACTGCTAGGCACGAGTGGGAGATTGGAGATCTCAAGGCCCTGGCAGTGGGACTGAAGCTGCTGGGGGGGGGGGGCAGGCCGTGAGGCTCAGCTAGCTTTTCCATTCCCGTGCTGAAGGGGAAGGCAGTTTCTGCTTCAGATACGGGAGAGGCCAGGCTTCGTTACTTCCAAGGATTCTGTCCATGTTCTTGTGCTCCATTCAATTAAAACAATCTGAGATAATTAATTGAATTTGTTATTTGATTAATAAAGATAGAAATTCGGCTAAGTTGCTGTGAAGGAGGAAGCCATGTTCAGAGCTGAGAACAGATTATCCTGGAAGCCTCATTCTGTTTCCAATCTCCCTCTTTGGCCCGTTCCTCCTCTGTCCTCTTGTGTCCACTGTGTCATCTCTGAGTCCCTGGTCACTCTGGCTAGGACCAGGAGACAGAGCCTCAAAGTCAGGGGTGGGAACTAGAAGGCATGAGGAGGTGGTTAAGGAGCCGTGGTCTGTGGAGGTGGAAGGTGGGGCCTGGGAGGAGCCTCCACACACCTGCAGGGGCCTTCATGCCCGGAGGGCAGAGACTGGGGCAGGCCTGAAGAGTGTGCGTGCGCACAGGAAGGCTTAGGCCAAGTGTACGGCAGAGAGGAGCAGGAGGGGGAAGCCAAGAGCACCACCCAAGAGTGGGTCTGTCCGTCTAGACTGAGCATAGTGAAAGCTGCCCGCACTGGCTATGGGTCATACAAGGGAGGAAGGTCCAGGCTAGACCCCAAGGCGGGAGTCAGTGTGTATCAAGAGTTAAAACTTTGAGGGCCTCCTAACAGGGCACAAACCTAGCAACTCCACAAGACTCAGGTCTGTGAATTTGATTAAGGGACATAGAACTAAACACCCAGAAGTAGATTCAGAAGGCAAATGAAAAGCATAGGGAGAGGTTTGAAGCTCACATCACACATGAAGGTTGAATTCCTTTAATATGTAAAGAGCCCCTCTGAGTCAATAAAGGTAAAACTCCCACATAAGAAAGTTGTGGAAAGGTTGGAAGGGAACAGTGTATAGGAATGTAACCATGAATGGTATTTGTCTATTCATTAATGTATTTGCTTAGTTTTATGGGAGAGGATCTCACATAGCCCAGGATCACCTTGAATACATTATTCTCCTGCCTCCACCTCTGAGTGCCGGGATGATAGACATGTACCATCTCACCCAGGCTACAAATGGCTTTTAAACATACTCAAAGTTGTTCATTCTCTTTCTATAATGAGGGAATGCAAATTAAAAGTGGGCAGAGATTCCATTTTTATACTTAAGATTGAGCTGGGATGTGTGACACTGTCCCTGAGGAGATGTGAGCAAATGTCTGTTCACCCCACACAGACCCAGGGACAGACCAAAGTAAGGAGAACCCCAGAGTCCAGAGCGGTGAAGCAGTGAGTCTGTTGGGGTTACTTGTAGAAGCAGAGATCATGGGTAACTTACAGAGGCAGGTGCCTCACAGAAAGCCCAGCCCAGCATGGGTGATGATTTAATGAAAGCTGGAACCCTGGATCTTTCTGTACAACTTTCCTGCAGATCCACAGGCCAGAGAGTCTCCTCTCCTCAACAGTCCTTACACCTGGGGGGAAGGAGGAGCCTGTGAATCTAGTACGCTTCAGAGACTTCCGGAGGCTTGAGGTGTTTGCTTCTTGGATCTTAAAGAATGTTGCTTAAGGATTTACCGTGCCTATCTCAGGGATACAATGTTTCAATTCAGAGGAAATTGCTACATAGCAGTCCACCCTTTCCTCTAGCTCTTCCGATCTTTCCGCTTCCTATCTGTGCTAGTCTCTGAGCCTTGGTGGACGTGATGGAGACGTCTAAGTCTTGGGGCTACTCCGCCACAGAAACGGTTGTTTCCCGGAGTGTCACTAGTGGTTATGAATGTCTGCAGGTTACCATCATTTGTAAAGGAAGCATCCTTTTATGATCAGTTGGGGCTGACAAAAGTCTCTATGGCTGGTCATAAGTGCAAATGCTTAAAGAGCTATTTGACAAGCACATTATGTCTATTTAACAAGATAGCTGTTGCTTCCCTTCCCGGTCACAGGTATTTGTCCAGGTTCATGGAATCTGGAGTGAATTCCCTTCCATGGAATACGCTTCAAAGCCAATCAGAAAGTTGTTGGTCGTACCTAAAGCAGTCTGTGCCTGTACACACATCTTTATTGACATTAGGATGGCGGTGCATGCAGCATCTTCAACCAAGCAGGACTATTGGCGAAACCCTCCCCCAGCAACCTATGATATATATACCTTTCAACATTATGAAAGCCGGCCAACAGGGAGTGAGTTTCCAGTTTAGTCTCAGCCTGATTTCTCTGTGTCATGTGACCAGCTCATGTATCCTTTTCAGCCATATGGGGCTAATCTAGTTCTGGCACACAACCAACAGACATAGCAGTGCCCTTATCCTTTGGGAGGCTTTGGGGGATTTCCTGACCAACAGCTCATGGAGAGGTTACCCACAGTTGGCATTGTAATTTAACTTAACCATTTTATGGCTTTGGACAGTTGTCTTTCTCCAGATCATAGGATGTCCTCTGAAAAAAAAAATTTCATTGTTGATTTTACTTTTTTCCTCCTTAGAGTTTCTGTAACTCTGAGGCTGAAGTGTTGGCTCAGTGGTTAAGAGCACTTGTTCTTGCAAAGATTCTCAGCACTCACATGGGGTCTCACCACTTCCTTGGACACCAGGCACACATGTGGTGCCCAGACACACATGAAGACAAATACTAATACACATGAAATGATAAAATAAAATAAAATAAAATAAAATAAAATAAAATAAAATAAAGACGCACAGGTTTTCGCATTATGTAAGGAGACCCTATTACAGAGAGTGCGGGATCTTTGTCAATTCCAGGTAAGTTCAGTTGACCTTGAGGGGCTAAGGGTACTGAAAAAGAAACATTTGCAAGGCCCAGGATGGTGTGGAAGGGTCTCATCACTTTTATCAATTCTTTAGTCAAAAGATCAGGCTTACCAAATTCACAGGGCTCCTTAGTCCCCAAAATTATTTAAAAGTAAAGATTCCTGAGGGGAGACCCTCCCACCTGCTGAGTTCATTGCAGGGCCCTCCTGCTGGTGGGCAGGGACTAAAGGACACACTGAGACCTGAGCAGAGGGGTGAGTAGGTGAGGAGTTAGGACAAAGAAAGGCAGATATGAGGTATGTCCTCCTAAAACTAGGAAGGCAGAGACAGGAGGATTGCCTTGAACATTCTGGACTAGTCGTATGCAGGTTAGGGAGCCTGGGACAGGAAGTCCTGAACACATTCTACACTATGTGCTATGGTCTCCAGCTGTATCCTCTTGGATAGAGACAGACCAAGTGTTTTGTCATTAAAATCTAATTCAGAGGGCCATGTGTAAAGAGGGCTGGGATTAAAGGCACATGCCTTTAATCTTAGTACTGAGGAAGCAGAGGCAGGTGGATCTTGGTGAGTTTATAGCCAGCCTGGTCTATGTAGTGAGTTCCAGGCCAGCCAGGGTTAAAAAGTGTGAATCTGATTTTAAAGACAACCAACCAACAAACGAAAATCACACACAAAAGAGCTCTAAATTAAAGCACAACAAAATGACTTATCTATCTTGGAACTTCTCAGCACCTTTACTTGTTAGAGAAAATGGTGTTTCTTTTTATAGTTCTACTTTGAGACAGGCCCTGAACTCTAATCTAGGCGGTGAGGACAGTGAACTTCTGATTCTGCAGGCACCTCCTCAGTGCTGGGGGACACACTCATGTGATGTGGCATCAAGTTTCTGAATTGCTGGCGATGGAGCCCAGGGTCTTATGCATGCAACGCCTCATGCATGCTAGCTAGCACAGAACCGATCAAAACCATGGTTCTAAGAGCTGATGCTGTCTTCCCCAAATTCCAGCTCATGGCACCACATTTTCATGGAGAGCCTTGAAGGACTGGTGGACCTCAGAACATCCTTGGAGAAAAGCCAGTCTGTCAATAGTATCTTAGGCGATTCCTCACTCCTCTTCCTCCTCTTCCTCCTCTTCCTCCTCTTCCTCTTCCTCCCCTCAGCCTCTAAGTAAATCTGGCTCATGAGATGTCAACACGGCAGTAAGTCACAGGCAAGCGCTTGACCTGCTGTTCTGGATGCTGGGAAGCCTCTCTGCTGGGCAGTGTCACTAGAAACTCAAACTTTACCTGAGTTTCAAGGCTCCAGCCCAATACCTATGCACTCCGAGAGAGGCTCCTGGGCCTAGTCTTCCTGCAGCGGCCAGGGCCTCTCCTCACTGCCTCTGGTCGTTATTCTTAGGCCTGAGTGTGAGCCTTTCTTCAGGTAGGGGTTTCCAGCTTTCCTCCTCCATTGCTGTCCTTTTCCAGGGAACCTCTCCTGACCATCTTAGCCCTGTTTCCAAACTCCTGGGGGACTAAAAGACAGAAGGCAAGCAGCTCCAAGGGTTCTTCCATAGAGGTGTGGATTGTGAAGCCAGGCATCTATGAACCAGAGGCCATAACTTGGCCCCCAAAGGCGGCACTCACTGACCAAGAACTCTGGTGGGAGCCAACCCCTCAGGATAAATGGCTCTGGGCTCACAGTTTTCTCAAAGAATCCCTCTAACACTCGCACACTCCGCCCCCAGGACAGGCCATCTGAGCTCCTTGTTAGTTCCAATTTTCCCTTTTACTGTACATTACAAAAGTTGGGCATGGTAGCACCTGCCTATAACACTGAAGGTCATCCTCCACTACATAGCAGAGTTCAAGGCCAACCTGGACAAACTAATAAGTATTTAAGATCACCAGCCCTCAAGAGACAATTTGCATTTCCGGTCAGTTTATACAGGCCTTTCTTCATTTGTTGTTGAGACAACAAATACATAGACCTCGAACTCCTGACCCTTCTGCCTCTGCTTCCCAAGTGCTGGGATCACAGGGGAGCCCCTGCTGGGATCACAGGGGAGCCCCTGCTGACCCTTTGGAGTTGTTGAAGGAATTGAGTTCAATTACACTTACGGAGCAGTGCCTGGCCTGAGCTAGGGCTCCACGCTGTTTGCGTTTTGGTGATTGGCTTACCTTCCCTGGACCTCAGTTCTCTTAGCTACAAAATACTAAACAAAAGATGGCAACAGATGCTGTCCGCTGTGTGTACCTCTTGGGACTGTGATAATTAGATGAGATAGTGTGATAGGAGCTTGGTGATTTGGGAGCCGCTCTGAGCCTCAGCTGTTACTATCATTGCGTTATGAAGCGATTAGTCCGATTAGTCCGTCTGTACAGGAGGAGAGCAAGCAGCCCTTGCTCAGCTTGGGACATCGTCGAAGGCCCAAAGGGATGATTAGCTCCTGGTGGTTACTGCAGGCCAAGCTCTTTTATCTGCAACACAGGCGACTAGACGAGTATCTCCTTTTAGATTTTGGAATATTTGCATATACATAATGAATACCTATCTTAAGGCTCAAGTCTAAACCTGAAATCCATGGTTCCTGCCTATGTGCCTCATGAGCAGTCTGGCTATAATTATAGACAATTTTTAAAGGACTTGGGCACAAAATGGAGTTTCATGGTTTTTTTTTTTTTTTTTTTTTTTTTTTTTTTTTTTTTTTTTTTGTCTCTGTGACAAAGTACCTGACAAAGGCAACTTAAGGAGGGGTTCACAGTGGCTCACAGCTTGAGGCTGCTGTCCAGCACAGTAGGAGGGAAGGCGTGGCCGCAGGAGCACCGCAGGCAGCCAGTCACTTTGTGCCCCTGGGCAGGAAGCAGAGAAGGAGGCTGGTGCTCAGTTTGCCTTCCCCTTCCTCTTCAGTCCAGACCTCAGCTGCCCACACCCCACCTTGACTAACCGCTCTAGACTGTCCCTCAGAGTCACGTCCAGAGGCTTGTCTCCTCAGGGAATCTAGATCCCGTCATGTTCACAGTGAATATTAGCCATACCGCAGGCTGTGGAACTTTCCATGTCCTGTATGATGTTAGGGCTCAGAACGGTTTTGGATCTGAGGACAAGGGATGAGAGCCTAGGCCTACTGAGCGCTTACCACGCGCCAAGTGCCTTGCCCAAGACACGATTCTCTGTTAGCTGCCTGAGACACCCACCCTTCCTATCAGCCAGGCACGCCACCTGAGTCAAACCCATGCTACAAGTGAGTAAACTGAGGCTCAGAGAGCCTGGATTTCATTCCAAGGTCACAAGGCTCCCACAGGACACTCTGGGTTCCAAGCCCTCCTTTTCATTACCTTATCTTTGCCTCTGACCTGTCTGCATTTCCTCCTCTTCCTACCCACCCCTACCCAACCCAGCACCGAAGGGAGCCCTCTCTCCTTAGGTAGATGTCACTTCCCAGCTCAGCTCCCCTGCCGTGGCTGTGCTGTGTGGTGTTAACTGACAAGAAGATGGCTGGAGAAGGAAGCGAGCTCATTATCTGGCAGAAAACTTAGCACTTCCCGAGGCTCCGCAGCGTCCTCCGTCCTCCGATGTAGCTGGCTCGCCTCTAATTGCTGTCCCTGGCACTTTTCTTCCAGAATTGAAAACTGAGCCCATACACAGGTCAGGAAACCTTGAGCAGTCCCAGGACCCAGTGACCTGGGAAGTGATGGAGAGCACTTAGGCCTGGGCGGGGCCTGGGAGGGGCCTGGGCGGGGCCTGGGAGGGGCCTGCCTCCTCCGCCCTCAAACATCACCCACCAGTCCTTCTTAGTCATGATGGTCCTGACCACGAAGGTCTCCTCAGCCTGGCCATTCCAGGTGACAGGTGGGAAGCTGCCCTGATCCTGAAATGCCATCTTGGCCCCTGTGGATGCCCAGAATCCAATTAGAGCCCACATTAGAGCCAGACAGATGTGACTGGAGGCATGAAGAGGATGCCCTTCTAATTAGACACGCAGCCACCCACCCCTGTCCTTTCTAGATAGATGCAAAAGATCGGGAGGAGAAGTAATTAAACCTCGCACGTGGCTCTATCACCACCAGCTCCGCCCCCTCCCGGCTCCTGGGTCCGATTGATTCTTGCCAGCCTTTGAGAAGGAGACAGTTTGGAGGGAGGCAGGCAGACCTGATGGTCAACAACCCCAACCCCTGTTCCAATGGGCTGGGAGCTCCTTAGGAGCATGGACCAGGTCGGTTGCCCTTGTCCTTCCTCCCATGGGAAATAAGGGAACCAGGAGCTTGTGCCCTGTGCTGGGTGGCCTGCCAGGCCAACGTGGAACAAGTAGCTAAGGCAGTCTCAGCCGCTGCCTCTGGACCCAGCGTTACAACTTTATCTTTTATCCTTGCCTTTCCCAGGTCCCACGCTTGAGGCTGGAAACAGCTACTGAAAGTTATTTGGGCATTAGCACATCACATCACATAGCCAGGGAAAGGCCCTGCAATGGACTGAAAGTAGCATGGGGAGTAAAGCGTTGAGTTGATGCAGAGAGTTCACATACACACCAGCAGGCAGGTCTTCAGGACACCGAGGCTGGCCTTATACTCTTTCTCTAACCGAGGATGACCTTAGAATTCTTTTTAAAATATTTACTGATTTATTTTAGGTGTGTGCATGAGTTTTACTTATGCCATATGGATACATAAGCCTACAAAGGCACCAGAGCTCTGGAATTGGAGTTACAGGCAGCTCTGAGCCACCACGTAGGCACTGAGAACTGAGTTCAGGTCCTCTGGAAGAGCAGCCGGGGAGTTTAGCCATCTCTCCAGGCCAGACTTTGGACTTTTGATTCTCTTTCCTCTACCTCTTGAGTGATGGCATTGTAAGCATGCCCCACTACTCCTGATTCGTGCTAGAGACAGAACCCAAGGCTTGGTGCATGTTAGGTAGGCCCTCTACCCTGTAAGCCCCATCCTCAGCCCTGACAGATCACTTTTAGAAACAATGTCAGTGAAGGAATGGGTAGGCTGTGTCATGACACATACAGCTGAAATGACATGTGTGACTGTCAGCTTCTCTGGCTTGTCCATACCACAGCCTCATGGGGCCGCCACCCAACCCATGTGCACACAGATGTCTTCATGTGACAAATGTTACAACACTATCTGTAATTTTATTTTTTTGAGACAGGGTCTCTGGCTGTCCTGGAACTTACTATGTAGATCAGGCTAGCCTCACACTCACAGAGTTCTACCTGCCTCTGCCTTCCAAGATGTGATAGTTTGTATATGCTCGGACCAGGGAGTGGCACTTTTAGAAGGTGTGGCCCTGTTGGAGTAGGTATAGCCTTGTTGGAATAGGTGCATCACTGTGGGTGTGTACGTTAAGCCTCTCAACCTAGCTGCCTAGAATCTGGTATTCTGCTAATAGACTTCAGATGAAGATGTAGAACTCTCAACTCCTCCTGCACCATGCCTGCCTGGATGCTGACATGCTCCAGCCTTGATGACAATGGACTGAACCTTTGAACCTATAAGTCAGCCCCAATTAAATGTTGACCTTATAGGAGTTGCCTTGGCCATAGTGTCTGTTCACAGCAGGAAAACCCTGACTAAGACATAAGTGCTGGGATTAAAGACATATGCCACCATTTCTTAAACCATTGAATATATTTCACATCGTCCAGCAGCCCTGCCACAGATATCATCTAAGAGCAGAAAATGCACATATTCACACTAAGACTCGTTTCTGATCAGAGAAGCATAAAGTTTGCAGAAGTTAAAAATCTTCAAAAACATACATTTAACTTCTGGATGTGTGAACACATCATAGGGACTTCTATTCAACTATAAGAAGTGAATACATGCATGCATGCAGGAATGAATGAATGATGAGGGAGGGCGTGAAGGAATGAATGAGGCAAATGTTCTTTTTTCTAATGCTTGGATTCTGATTGTTAAGGAACCATCCCTTCCTCTCTCCCCATTGCTTCTTGCCTTCACTTCAGGTCATATTTCCTGGGGTCCTGGGCTTAGGACTTGAGTGGGTGTTGTGTGTGAAGAGGAGGCTTCTGTGGTGTCTGAGCACCGTCCCAAGTTCATACTTAACTCATACGTCTTTAGGATCACACAGCTAATTGGCCTCCGCTGTTGTTTCAGGGAGGATGAACAGAGACTCAGGTAAGTGATTACCTGCCTGTCTAGCCAGGAGCTGACATGGCCTGGCCTGTGGGGAGGGAAGAGGAGGCTGTGAACTCAGACAGATCTGAGTGCCAAGCCTCCGACCATTCCATAGCTGTGTGGCTTCCAGCAGGTTCCTTAGCCTTTAAACTGGGGGTAAAGGTGACCTTGGAAGTCACAAGGTCCTGGGGGGCAGAACCACTCTCATGGCAGGGGACTTTTCCTTTTGAGCTGATGGCAGCTGCTCTTCCTGTCATCTTCTCTTTCTCCCAGCAATGCCATGGCCTTAAAATCCTCCTGAAGCTCCATTCTTCTGCGGCTCCATCAGCCTCCTGAGAGCACCAGGGCCCAGGCAGTGCTGACCTGCTTCCCTCCAGCCCTACAGGTCCATGGCTGCCATTGGTGGTTTCTGCCCACTTCCTCTCCTTCCCGACCAATATAGTTCCACCTCTTGGGGGCCGATAGCAGGCAGGGCCACCTATCCGATGTGGAGACCTGTGGCATCAGCCCCTCACCCAGAGCCAGCTACAGAAGGCAGAGGGAAACCTTGGCAGGTAGTCCAGTGTGGTGAGAGCTGCCAGTCGGGCTGGAGCTGGAGTCGTGCAGGGAGACCCCAGGGGCCAAAGCAGATGGCTTCTTTCAGAATCTAATTATCCACCAGCCTAGAGCCAGAAGGCTCTGAGCACAGCAGTGACTATATTTCTCTTTTCCTGGGTGTATGTGGGCAGAGGGCTGTCCTGGGTGTATGTGGGCAGAGGGCTGTCCTGGGTGTATCTGGGTAGAGGGCTGTCCTGGGTGTATCTGAGCAGAGGGCTGTCCTGGGTGTATCTGGGCAGAGGGCTGTCCTGGGTGTATCTGAGCAGAGGGCTGTCCTGGCTGTAGCTGGGCAGAGGGCTGTCCTGGGTGTAGCTGGGCAGAGGGCTGTCCTGGGTGTATCTGGGCAGAGGTCTATCCTGGGTGTATCGGAGCAGAGGGCTGTCCTGGGTGTAGCTGGGCAGAGGGCTGTCCTGGGTGTAGCTGGGCAGAGGGATGTCCTGGGTGTAGCTGGGCAGAGGGCTGTCCTGGGTGTAGCTGGGCAGAGGGCTGTCCTGGGTATAGCTGGGCAAAGCCTGTCACTGGCACTGGACGCTCCAGCCTCACTGCTGTTTCCTGTTCTCTTCCTTCAATCTCCCAGGTGCTTGGGAGCCCTGGTTGTGATGGATTCATCCCAGGTATCTGGTACCCTACACATAATGTGGCACACAATAGGTGCTCAATAATTGGTTGCTAAAATGAATGAATGATGGATGTGTTTGCCACTGTTTGCCTTTTCTCTTCTCTCAAGATACTGCCAGTCCTATACTTGGCAAAATCGAGATGGATAGTTTATCCCGGAGCGCTTTCCCTGGCTTCCCACAAGCATCTCTGTCCTTATTTGGCAGCCTGTGGCCTCCTCCACCACAGGTTACCTGAGAAAATGATCAACTCATCTAATTTATACCAGACTAAAAATGACAGATAGCACTGTCTTTCTTCATATATGTGTTGTGGATGAGCCCTAATCCCACAGGATGAGGTTTAATGGCCAAAGCCAGGCCCCTTCATGGGCCTCATCTCTGGATACTCCACTTTCACTCTTGCTGGTCCTGTGGCTTTCCAGTTTTACCACCACATGACTCACGTGGCTTCTTAGAACTGCAGAGGTAATCCCCACACAGCAAGGTCCTCTAGCCTCTGCCCCAGTGATGGGGACTCCCTACCTCACCCACAGCCACCGGTTGCTGGACTGAGACTTACTGCCAAGAACCAATTTGCCCATGCCTGCTGTCTGGGGCTAGATTCACAGAGTAACACTCTCTAGAGAGAGATCTCTGGACGTGTGTGCAACTAACTGTCTGTCCTCCTCCAACCCCCTAGACAAGATGGACAACAGGGTCAGCCCAGACTCTCCAGAAGGCCTCTAGGGACTGGGTAAGTCACTGCCTGGGCAATACCACCAATGACTGGCAAATGAGTGCTCTCTCGGGGCCGGGCTCTGTCAGCAGGAGCTTTCTGGGACTGACTTGTACAGTCTTCACCCAGAGCCACAGTCTGGACTCTGCCACCGGCCCACTCATGAGGAATCCAGCCAGACGGATCTTCAGTAACATTTACAAGGTGACACACCCCAAAGCAGTGGAGGTCGGATCCAAACCCAGACCTGCCAGATGTCTGATTTTGCAACCTTTACAATATCATATTTGTGTGTCTTTGTGTATGTGTGAATGAGATAGATAGATAGATAGATAGATAGATAGATAGATAGATAGATAGAGAGTCTTGGCTTTAAAATTATTTCTTCTCTTCTTCCTTTCTTCCTTTTTCTGAAATAAATTCTCATGTAGTCCAGGCTAGCCTCAAAATTAATATGTTGCTGAGGATGACCTTGAACTCCTGATTTTCCAGGTGCTGGTATCACAGGCACGAGCCACCACAGCTTCTTATCCTTTCTCATCTTGACAGCTACAGGCGGCTATAATTTTGCCGAGGTGTGGTTCTTGGTGTCTTGAGGATCCCTCCCTCCTGTGGTGAGCTTTTCAAGGGTCTGCCACCTCTCATCAGAAGCTCCTTCATCTCACCTGCAATTAAAATCTCACCGTGCAGTTAGTTCTAAATGGTTTCATTGGCCCATATATGTTGAAGGTGTAAAAAGTGACAAGTGTGGACTTTCATGGGGGTGTCACCCCCCACCTGCAGGGAGGGATGGAGGAGGAGACACCTGCTAGCACCCGTTAATACCTGATATGCTCCCCCTTACAGCTACACCACAGCTGTCCACTCCTTATATGGAGGCTGTCGGAAAGGGATGGTGGTGATGGTGGTGCTGCTGCTGGAGGTGGCAGTGGTGGAACATTCAGGAAAGTCTCCTGTACCATGAGCCTTTGCATCCTCCACCAGGAAATCTTAGTATCTTTTCCTCCCAAGTGTCTCCTGCAAGAGTCAAAGCTGCTCTTGCTTCTAACTCACTGTGTGGCCAAAGATGCTCCTGAACTTCTGATGCTTCCACCTGAATCTCGTGAGGGCTGGGATGGCAGGCACGCCCCATCAGGCTTCCCTTAGGCAGTGCTGGGGTGGCATCTGGGGCTTCCTGCATGCTAAGGACAATCTCTGTCACTGACCCACACCCAGCCAGAAGTTGTTTTTTTTCTTTTAGCACACACACACACACACACACACACAGACACACATACACACAGACACAAACACATGTGTGCACACAGACACACACAGATACATACACACACATGTACAAACACTTTGCACAGGTTTGTGTATCTGAAGAGTCTAAAAGTAGGATCAAATGAGTATATATCTACTCACTTAATATTATGTGAGACAAAAGAGTGCACATGAGCCTTCACTTACAATGCTCAAAAATTCTCTGACTCCCAGCCGCTCATCCTGCCATTGCCATCCTGTGTCTGCGGCTGACAGGGGCTGCTGTACCTTGTTGCTATCCAGCACAGAGAGAAACTTCTCTATAGATGTCACTGAACCAGATAAAGATCTAGCACAAGCTCCTGGGTGTGTTTTCTGCTGACTGTGTTTCACTTCACACATACTAAAGTTAAAAAAAAAAGTAAGTTGAAGCATCCAATGTTGGGGACCTTGGTGTGTGATTCCATTTATGGGAAGCCCCAGAAAAGATGAACTTACTCTACTGCAGTGGAACTGTGGTCCAGGGCTGCAGATGGGAGGACAAAGGATGTCTGGAGCCATGATGGGACAAGCTAATAACTAGCAGGTGATCATCCTGAGATGGCCTGCTTCGGATTATTATATAATCTGCTACAGGGGCTGTATGGGATTCATTTTAAGAAAGATTCCTGCTATTAATATGCTTTTCCTGTTATTATTAAACATATATAACAATCACTAAGTAGTAGCACACCCCTTTGGAGCAGTTCTCTGCAGATCCACGAAGATGTATTGTCTTGTGGTAATGCTATGAAGACAAATAGGTGACTTCTTAAGTCTTAATGATGATCCTATAAGAATTCCTAAAATTATATTTGCGGTTATTAAGCTCTTTTATCGTGGGACTGCTATTAGGTCCTCGTCTGATAGTCAAAACTGCAATGAGAACTCTGCCAGTCTCCCACATGTCACCAGTTAATTGCTCTTAGATGGCAACCAGACTTTCTCCTACTCAGAGCACATTCCAATTAACCTAACAATTGGAATGTTTGGTAAATTGGAATTGTTTGGTAAAACAATTACCCAAAGGTCATAAAAAAGGAACTAAGGATTTGTTATAGGTACTAGGACAGAAGATAAAATATTGACTGGGTTTATCTATACAAAACTTCACCAATAACTTAGTTATAGTTTAAAACCTCAGTCAACCTGTGGAGCTGAGACAGGAGATGGATGTTTAGCCAGATAATTACTCCTAATGGATATGCATGCAAATATTCTGTTGTAAACTTCTATTTCAATTAATGATTTGATTTTTTGTGTGAACTTGTGATGAACTTTGTAACGTGCTCATGTATGCTGAAAGATGTATAAGTACTGAAGACAAAGGAGAGAGAAGAATTTTTTGCCTTTCCCCACTTGGAGGAGAAATTTTTCCCTTTCCCCACTTAGGATCTTTCTGCTTTTTTCCTCAGATAGCTTTTATCGGAAACTTTTTATAACTTAGTAAAAAATTCTGTAACCATTTCTCTAAGTGTCCCATTTTCTTGACTTCTGACCAGCAGACTGAAAGTTAGAGCCCAGCAGTTCCTGCAGAGATAGAACAAAGGTCACGTTGCTTAATCCTCCCCTGTTAGGCTACAGGTGTTAATCACCTAAGCCAGCAGTCTTTCACCCTCAGAAAGAGCAAGAAAGTTTTTAGAAGTTACCAGCATTTCGGTACAGTTAGAGAGCTAGAAAGCCCTGAGACCCTCAGACTTTAAAGCCATCACCAGAGTCCTCCTCTGTGCCTAGGCCACTACCCTCTCCTGGGTGGGGTGGAAGGCTCTGGCAATAGCTAAATGATCGCTAGCGTCTTAGGAGGCACGAAAGAATGAGGTGTATATATGTTTATAACTCTAACATCTATTAAGATGTCACCCTTAGAAATGATGTAATTGGTGCTGAGACTGGACACAGCTAAAAGTGTGAAAGAACAAAGACAAGCATCAATTGTGGCCCAGGGAACAGGGGCCAGGAAGCTCAGTGGTCACCAAAAGTCCACCTGAGTGATAGTTTTCCAGGTCATTGCTTCATGCTGTTGGAGACAAAAGGTTTGAAACTGTGTGGGATTATGATGGCGAGTGCAGGCCTCATTCAGAGATGCTGTGAGAAAAGGTGAGACCTTAAGAAAAGGAGAGGCACTCTTGAGCGTGGGATGGGCAGGAAGGCTTCCCAAGAGAAGAAGATCAGCAGGTAGCTTGGGGTTTTGATACAAAGACTGAAGCGATTTCTCTTGAGATTGGTTAATTCTCTGGGCACATTGCAGGCCCAACCAATGAGAAGCTCCCAGATCTACAAATGTCCCCAAAGCCGAGCTGGAGAGATAACCGCTTTGGTTACTCACTTCTATTGCCTTTTTGTCTATGCAGCAGTCTGGGGTGGTCTCTTCTGTGGATTAGGTGGAGTCTTCTTGTTAGACGCATCCTTACCCATAATGTAGTTCATTCGCTATGTTAGAAGCAGAGAGGCATGGAAGAGCAGCAGTCTCTGGCTTGTGCTCCCAGAGCATCATGGGAGCCACTCTGGTGGTACAGAATCTGCTTCGCCTAGCTTCTGCCTTTGTTCTTTTTTTTTTTCTTTATATTCTTTTTTTTCTTTTTTTTTATTCGATATAATTTATTTACATTTCAAATGATTTCCCCTTTTCTAGCCCCCCCACTCCCCGAAAGTCCCGTAAGCCCCCTTCTCTTCCCCTGTCCTCCCACCCAACCCTTCCCATTTCCCCGTTCTGGTTTTGCTGAATACTGTTTCACTGAGTCTTTCCAGAACCAGGGGCCAGTCCTCCTTTCTTCTTGTACCTCATTTGATGTGTGGATTATGTTTTGGGTATTCCAGTTTTCTAGGTTAATATCCACTTATTAGTGAGTGCATACCATGATTCACCTTTTGAGTCTGGGTTACCTCACTTAGTATGATATCCTCTAGCTCCATCCATTTGCCTAAGAATTTCATGAATTCATTGTTTCTAATGGCTGAATAGTACTCCATTGTGTATATATACCACATTTTTTGCATCCACTCTTCTGTTGAGGGATACCTGGGTTCTTTCCAGCATCTGGCAATTATAAAAAGGGCTGCTATGAACATAGTAGAACATGTATCCTTATTACATGGTGGGGAGTCTTCTGGGTATATGCCCAGGAGTGGTATAGCAGGATCTTCTGGAAGTGAGGTGCCCAGTTTTCGGAGGAACCGCCAGACTGATTTCCAGAGTGGTTGTACCAATTTGCAACCCCACCAGCAGTGGAGGAGTGTTCCTCTTTCTCCACACCCTCTCCAACACCTGCTGTCTCCTGAATTTTTAATCTTAGCCATTCTGACTGGTGTAAGATGAAATCTTAGGGTTGTTTTGATTTGCATTTCCCTAATGACTAATGAAGTTGAACATTTTTTAAGATGCTTCTCCGCCATCCGAAGTTCTTCAGGTGTGAATTCTTTGTTTAACTCTGTACCCCATTTTTTAATAGGGTTGTTTGGTTTTCTGGAGTCTAACTTCTTGAGTTCTTTATATATATTGGATATTAGCCCTCTATCTGATGTAGGATTGGTGAAGATCTTTTCCCAATTTGTTGGTTGCCGATTTGTCCTCTTGATGGTGTCCTTTGCCTTACAGAAACTTTGTAATTTTATGAGGTCCCATTTGTCAATTCTTGCTCTTAGAGCATACGCTATTGGTGTTCTGTTCAGAAACTTTCTCCCTGTACCGATGTCCTCAAGGGTCTTCCCCAGTTTCTTTTCTATTAGCTTCAGAGTGTCTGGCTTTATGTGGAGGTCCTTGATCCATTTGGATTTGAGCTTAGTACAAGGAGACAAGGATGGATCAATTCGCATTCTTCTGCATGCTGACCTCCAGTTGAACCAGCACCATTTGTTGAAAAGGCTATCTTTTTTCCATTGGATGTTTTCAGCCTCTTTGTCAAGGATCAAGTGGCCATAGGTGTGTGGGTTCATTTCTGGATCTTCAATCCTGTTCCATTGATCCTCCTGCCTGTCACTGTACCAATACCATGCAGTTTTTAACACTATTGCTCTGTAGTATTGCTTGAGGTCAGGGATACTGATTCCCCCAGATTTTCTTTTGTTGCTGAGAATAGTTTTAGCTATCCTGGGTTTTTTGTTGTTCCAGATGAATTTGATAATTGCTCTTTCTAACTCTGTGAAGAATTGAGTTGGGATTTTGATGGGTATTGCATTGAATCTGTATAGTGCTTTAGGCAAAATGGCCATTTTAACTATATTGATTCTACCAATCCATGAGCATGGGAGGTTTTCCCATTTTTTGAGGTCTTCTTCCATTTCCTTCTTCAGAGTCTTGAAGTTCTTGTCATACAGATCTTTCACATGTTTGGTAAGAGTCACCCCAAGATACTTTATACTGTTTGTGGCTATTGTGAAGGGGGTCATTTCCCTAATTTCTTTCTCAGCCTGCTTATCCTTTGAGTATAGGAAGGCCACTGATTTGCTTGAGTTGATTTTATAACCTGCCACTTTGCTGAAGTTGTTTATCAGCTGTAGGAGCTCTCTAGTGGAGTTCTTTGGGTCACTTAGGTAGACGATCATGTCGTCTGCAAATAATGATAGTTTGACTTCTTCCTTTCCAATTTGTATCCCTTTGACCTCCTTATGTTGTCGAATTGCCCGAGCTAGTACCTCAAGTACAATATTGAAAAGATAAGGAGAAAGGGGGCAGCCTTGTCTGGTCCCTGATTTCAGTGGGATTGCTTCAAGTTTCTCTCCATTTAGTTTGATGCTGGCTACCGGTTTGCTGTATATTGCTTTTACTATGTTTAGGTATGGGCCTTGAATTCCTGTTCTCTCCAAGACTTTAAGCATGAAGGGATGCTGAATTTTGTCAAATGCTTTTTCAGCATCCAATGAAATGACCATGTGGTTTTGTTCTTTGAGTTTGTTTATGTAGTGGATTGTATTGATGGATTTCCATATATTGAACCAACCCTGCATTCCCGGGATAAAGCCTACTTGATCATGGTGGATGATCGTTTTGATGTGTTCTTGGATTCGGTTGGCAAGAATTTTATTGAGTATTTTTGCATCGATGTTCATAAGGGAAATTGGTCTGACGTTCTCTTTCTTTGTTGGATCTTTGTGTGGCTTTGGTATCAGCGTAATTGTGGCTTCGTAGAAGGAATTGGGTAGTGTTCCTTCTGTTTCTATTTTGTGGAATAGTTTGAAGAGTATTGGTGTTAACTCTTCTTTGAAGGTCTGGTAGAATTCTGCACTGAAGCCAACTGGTCCTGTGCTTTTTTTGGTTGGAAGACTTTCTATGACTCCTTCTATTTCTTTAGGCATTATGGGACTGTTTAGATGGTCTAGTTGGTCCTGATTTAATTTTGGTATTTGGTATCTGTCAAGGAAATTGTCCATTTCCTCCAGATTCTCCAGTTGTGTTGAGTACAGGCTCTTGTAGTAGGATCTGATGATTTTTTGGATTTCCTCAGTTTCCGTTGTTATATCTCCCTTTTCATTTCTAAGTTTGTTAATTTGGATACTTTCTCTGTGCCCTTTGGTCAGTCTGGCTAAGGGTTTATCTATCTTGTTGATTTTCTCAAAGAACCAGCTCCTGGTTTTGTTGATTTTTTGTATGGTTCTCTTTGTTTCTACTTGATTGATTTCGGCCCTGAGTTTGATGATTTCCTGCCTTCTACTCCTCCTGGGCAAAATAGCTTCTTTTTGTTCTAGGGCTTTCAGGTGTGTCATTAAGCTGGTAATGTATGCTCTCTCCATTTTCTTTTTGGAGGCACTCAGGGCTATGAGTTTTCCTCTTAGCACTGCTTTCATTGTGTCCCATAGATTTGGGTATGTTGTGTTTTCATTTTCATTGTGTTCTAAAAAGTCTTTAATTTCTTTCTTTATTTCTTCCTTGACCAAGGTATCATTGAGTAGAGTATTGTTCAGTTTCCACGTGTATGTGGGTTTTCTGTTGTTTCTGTTGCTATTGAAGACCACTTTTACTCCATAGTGATCAGATAGGAGGCATGGGATTAGTTCTATCTTCTTATATTTGTTGAGGTCTGTCTTGTGACCAATTATATGGTCGATTTTGGAGAAGGTACCATGAGGTGCTGAGAAAAAGGTATATTCTTTTGTTTTAGGATAGAATGTTCTATATATATCTGTTAAATCTAATTGGTCCAAAGCTTCAATTAGTTTCATTGTGTCCCTGTTTAGTTTCTGTTTTCCTGATCGGTCCATTGAGGAAAGTGCAGTGTTGAAGTCACCCACAATTATTGTGTTAGGTGCAATGTGTGCTTTTAGTTTTAATAAAGTTTCTTTTACGAAAGAGGGTACCCTTGCATTTGGGGCATAGATGTTCAGGATTGACAGTTCTTCTTTTTGTATTTTTCCTTTGACCAGCAAGAAGTGTCCCTCAGGGTCTCTTTTGATGACTTTGGGTTGAAAGTCAATTTTATCTGATATTAAAATGGCTACTCCAGCTTGTTTCCTGAGACCATTTGCTTGTAAAATTGTCTTCCAGCCTTTTACTCTAAGGTAGTGTTTGTCTTTGACCCTGAGGTGTGTTTCCTGTAAGCAGCAAAATGTAGGGTCCTGTTTACGTATCCATTCAGTTAGTCTGTGTCTTTTTATTGGGGCATTAAGTCCATTGATGTTAAGAGATATTAAGGAATAGTGATTGTTACTTCCTATCATTTTTGACGTTATTTTTTAAATTTTAATGCTTAATTTCTTTGGGGTTTGATGAAAGGTTACTATCTTGCTTTTTCCAGGGTGAAGTTTCCCTCCTTGTATTGGTGTTGTCCTCCTATTATCCTTTTTAGGGCCGGGTTTGTGGATAGATATTGGGTAAACTTGGTTTTGTCATGAAATATCTTAGTTTCTCCATCTATGGTGATTGAGAGTTTTGCTGGATATAGTAGTTTTGGTTGGCATTTGTGTTCTCTTAGAGTCTGCATGAGATCTGCCCACGACCTTCTAGCCTTCATAGTCTCAGGTGAAAAGTCTGCTGTGATTCTGATAGGTCTTCCTTTATATGTTACTTGGCCTTTTTCTCTTACTGCCTTTAGTATTCTTTCTTTGTTTAGAACATTTGGTGTTTTGATTATTATGTGACGGGAAGTATTTCTGTTCTGGTCCAGTCTGTTTGGAGTTCTGTAGGCTTCTTGTATATTCATGGGCATCTCTCTCTTTAGGTTAGGGAAGTTTTCTTCCATAATTTTATTGAAGATATTTGCTGGCCCTTTAAGTTGTAAATCTTCACTCTCATCTATGCCTATAATCCTTAGGTTTGGTCTTCTCATTGTGTCCTGGATTTCCTGGATATTTTGGGTTACAAGCTTTTTGCATTTTGCATTTTCTTTAACTGTTGAGTCCATGGTTTCTATGGAATCTTCAGCATCTGAGATTCTTTCTTCTATCTCTTGTATTCTGTTGTTGATATTTGCATCTCTGTCCCCTGATTTCTTCCCAAGGCTTTCTATCTCCAAAGTTGTCTCCCTTTAAGTTTTCTTAGTTGTTTCTACTTCTGATTTTAGATCCTGGATGGTTTTGCTTAGCTCCTTCACTTGCATGTTTGTGTTTTCCTGTAATTCTTTAAGAGATTTTTGTGTTTCCTCTTTCATGACCTCAGCCTGTTGACCAAAGTTCTCCTGTATTTCTTTAAGAGATTTTTGTGTTTCGTCTTTCATGACCTCAGCCTGTTGACCAAAGTTCTCCTGTATTTCTTTAAGTGTTTTTTGCATATCCTCCTTGTTGGCTTTTGTATTCTCCTGGATTTCTTTCAATGATTTTTGTGTTTCCCTTGCAAGGGCTTCTAACTTTTGATCCATTTTCTCCTGAATTTCTTTAAGTATGTCCTTCATGTGTTCCTGTACCAGCATCATGACCAGTGATTTTAAATCCAAATCTTGTTTTACTGGTGTGATGGGGTATCCAGGACATGTTGGTAGAGGAGAATTGGGTTCAGATGTTGCCATATTGCCTTGATTTCTGTTAGTGACGTTCCTGCGTTTGCCTTTTGCCATCTAGTTCTCACTGGTGTTAGTCTTGTCAGTGCTGGACTCACCCGTGCAAGCTGCCCCTTGTGCACAGCTTACCTCCTGCACTGCTTGTAGACAGGGTGCTGCTGCCCAGGCTGTTCAGATCCCAAAGCAGGCACCTGAAGGCTCCCGCTGGGGCCCGGTGGATTCACTGGAGCACACTGACTTCTCCCAGCTGGTCGCCTGGAAGCCCAGCTAGCCACTTGCAGGACTTGGAGATGTGGTGCTGCCGCCCAGGCTGATCTGGATCCAGAAGCGGAGAGAGTAGAGCTGAGGGCTTCCGCCTGAGGCCTTGCCCCAGATTGTGTCTGTGGACCAGATGGATCCCGTGTGCACCCCCAGGGAGTGCCGATGGTGTATGCTGCTGTGACCTCCCCTGTGTTCCGCTCACTCCGCTGGGCAGCTGATCCGCCACCCGGGCTGCCGCCCACAAGGTTAGCCTGGCCGCCCAGTCCCTGAGTCCAGGCAAAAGCCTGGGAGGCCAAGGTCCGAGCAAAGTTCCCCTAGGGCTATGACTGTTAATTGGGTCCGCCAGGTGACTAGGATGGCGGGCGTGCGCGCCCGTGCTCCCTGAAAGCGCCGGGAGAGTCTGCTGTGCTAACAACCTCCTGGGCGGGTTGACTCACAGATGGCCCACCAAGCCGCCCAGTTCTTGGGGTCAGTCCTGTGCCTTTTGGGGCCTAGACCCCCGCTTTGTTAGCCTCAGGCTATGCCTGTTACAGGTCTGCCCGCCAGAACTCTCTGTCGTCCTGCAGGCAAAATGGCGGTGGCGCGCACGCAGGCCTGGGCAAAAAACCTCCTGGCTGGGTTGGCACCCCGATGGCCCTCCGACCAGCCCAGGGCCTGGGTGCAGGCCAACGCCCGTCGGGCTCAGACCACCGCGGTGTTGGCCTCGGATTATGTTTGTGTACCTCAGTCTGTCCGATCCCTGGAGTACGGAACCAAGATGGATGCACCTCTCCTGACTGGTGGGAGGCCGAGTTCTCAAGTGGCTTCCATGCAGGAAAGGCGCCGCACAACTGCAGCTGCTTGCCGCCCGGCTGGTCAGCGAAGGTCAGTGGTCGTGGGCGCAGGGCCTATCTGGTCCCTGTGTCGCCTTGGTTCCACTGCTGATGGCCCTTCAGCTGGAACAGCCACTGCTGCACTGCCGCCGCCGCCGCCGCCGCCGCCGCCGGAAGTCCTCTGCCTTTGTTCTTACCTCAGCAGCTTGGCAACCTCAAAGCTGCAAGCCCTCTTAGTCCTCTTCCTTGGTGTTCCTGATTATGACCACTTTAATTCCAACCTTCCTTTAAATCCAAACAACTGTGAGTAATGGACAGTTTTCTCCCTCGCCCCGCCCCCATTCCCTGCTACCTACAGTGAGCAAACTCTACCTCTTGTCAGAGAGAAGTGAAGATGTATGTTCACACAAACATGGAGGCATAGCATTGTGCATAATAGTGAGAACATGGCTATGACTCAAAGAATGAATAGCTAAATGAAGCACGATGTGTGCAGATGACAGAATATTGGTTGTCAGTCAAAAAAGAATGGAGGATTGGTGCATGCTAGAATGCAGACAAACCTCACGGACGTTTGGTGCTAAGTGAGAAAAGGCAGACACACAGGGTCATGCTGTCTTGGTTACTTTTCCACTGCTGTGATAAAACCCCATGACCAAGGCAAACTTGGGGAGGGTTATGTTACTGAGGGTTTATGGTTCCCGAGTCCATCACTATCATGGAGAGGAAATGTAGCAGCAGGCAGGCGTGGCGACCTGAGAGCTCAGGGCTCTCATATCTTGAACCCCACACAGGAGAGAGGGAGAGAGGGAGGGAAGGAGCAGGGTGGGGGGAGGGGAGAGAGAGAGAGAGAGAGAGAGAGAGAGAGAGAACTCTTTGAGGGCAAAAGTCTTTATGTCCTCAAAGCGCACACCCAGTGACACACTTCCCCCAGCAAGGCCACACCTCCCAAGCCTCCACAAATAGAGCTATCAACTAGGCATCCAAATGTTTGAGATGATGAGGGGCACCTGTCATTCAAACCACCACACGTGTCCCATAAACATGACATGTTCATAAGAGGTAACCCTATAGAAGCACAACACAGAGGAGTGGTTGGCAGGTTCTAGAAGGGTGTCTGACTGTGGGGATGGTTGTTAATTAGTGGGTACATGTGTGCTAGGCCCTATTAAATTGTACAGTTCACATGAGGAATCATGTATATCAATTATATCCCAAGAAAGCTGGGAGAGCAGTGCATCTTGCTGTGTATTAGCACACATGTCACCTGCTTCTCTGCCTTTTGGCAAAGATCATGTGCAGGCTGCGTCTCAATGAAGTTAAATGAGGAGTCTAATATGTATATAGAGCTTAGCCTATATGTATAAAATATAATGGAAGTGCTGAAGAGGTGGCTTAGCAGTTAAGAGCATGTACCCTCATGTAAAGGACCTGAGCTCAATTCCCAGAACTCACAGTATATGGCTAACAACCACTCGTACCTCCAGGAAGATCTAAGATCTAATGCCCTCTTCTGGCCTCTGCAAATACCTACACTCAAGTGCTTGTACACACACACACACACACATTAGTAGGGTGTAGTGACATACATCTTTAACCCCAGGAGTTGAAAGGAAGAGGAGGACAGATCTCTGGAGACAAGCAGGGCAGGATGGGTGTGTGGGGGGGTGTCTAGGACGGGGCAGTCTGGAGGGACAGCTTACCCCAAGCAGTTTCCTGAGTAGCTTGGGTACAGCTGTGGTTGCTCACACTCTCTGGGTGTCAGGGCATAGCTTGGCTTTCTAACCTTGATCTCTTCAGTTGCCTTTGGGAACCATCTCTGAAGGTGGGGCAGAGGGTGGGCCAACTCTAGGAAGCCCACTCAGGGCGGCTTCCTTCAGCTCTGGGAAGGCTAGGCCTGGAAGATCCCTCCCCACAGCCTGCCACGGAAAGCTATTTTGTGGGGTCCCTCCCCTCAGAGTGCCCCCTCTCCACTCCCCAGGTTTCTGATTTTGGCTGCTGTTTCACTCTGTCTAGGCAGAGCAGGTTGGGATGGCAGAGATTGAGGTGGAGATGAGGTCACATGACCCTTCTTTAATGACAGGACCACACAGCAGGGGCACAGAGGCCATGCTGAGATCTGTCCCTGCATCTAATTCATCTTCCAGGGGCTTGAGTTTAATGACACATTTATCTGCAGAAAAGAGGGGAGAGGCTTGAGGCAGAGAGCTACAGGGTCAGAAAGGTAAGGGAGAGACAGGGGGAGGGGGCTGGCGGGGAGGGGAGCCACAGCAAGAGAGGCTTTCTGAGAACATTCCTAAACTGTGATAAACAAAAGAGACTTAAGGAAGAGAGACAAAAAGATTGGGTGTGCTCCCAGTAGAGGCATCCACTTGTCTGACTTTAATCTTGGCTTTACCTTTCACTGAGTGTCAGACCTCAAATAAACTACAGCTTTAACTCCAAGATGTAAAGAATAAAAATAAACAAATCATAGATTTTCTAAATTGAGAATTAAAAATTAAGGTCTGTGGCTTGGAGCTGTGCTTGTCTAGCAGGCTTCAATCTTGAGTGTGATCCCCATTGTGGTATTAAAAAAACATAGGTGTGATGATGCATGCCTATGGTGCTAGATTTCAGGAGCAGGAGGCAGGAGGATCAGAAGTTCAAGGCTAGCCTCAGTTACAGAGCACATTCATGGCTAGCCTGAGTTATGTGAGATCTGACCTCAATAAATAAATAAATACATACATACATACATACATACATACATACATACATATTTTAAAATTAAGAGCTGTTGTCCTGGCTAGTTTTATGTCAACTTGACAGAAGCTAGCATCATCTGAAAGGAAGGACCCTAAACTAAGAAAACACCTCTGTAAGACCTTAATTAGTGATTGATGAGGCCCTGCCCGTTGTGGGTGGGGCCATTCCGGGGCTGCTGGTCCAGGTTGTATAAGAAAGCAGGCTGAACAAACCAAGGGGAAGCAAGCCTGTAAGAGGCACCCCTCTGCACCCTCTGCATCAGCTCCAGCCCCCAGATTCTTCCCTGTTTGAGTTTCTGTCCTGGCTTCCTCTAGTGATGGACTACAATGTGGAAATAGAGGCCAAATAAATACTTTCCTCCCCAATTTGAGTTTTGGTCATGGTGTTTCATCACAACAATAGAAACCCTAACTAAAACAGATGTAATCCTTGAAATACAGTATTCCCTTCCTATTCTCTCTCTCTAGTTAGACCTCCTGCTATCTTGGGGAGCAGGTGCTGGCATGGAGATGGGCCAACAGCTCAGACACTCTGTACACATCGGCCAAGGGTGGATTGTGGACAAGCCCTCTGAGGAGTCTGAGGAGGAGCTGGCGGCAACCTGTGTGTGAAACTGGATAAGTTGGTCCTGGCATCTGAGAGGCCTCCTAAATCACACTTGATGTAGCCCCAGCCTCTGCTCCTCCCTAGATGTGCTCCTAAGAACCTGGGTCCCGCCTTGCGACTCCCTGATCTGCTGGACTGGTTACCATGGAAACTGGTGATTTTGCACAGGACAAAGCAGGGAGACTCAGCAATGGACAGAAACTCAAAACATATTATGTGGCTTTAAAAAGAGCGTGGGAGACTGTGGGGGGCAATAAAGGCTGCACTGCCACTTGTTTAGGGGAAAAATAATAACAAAACCTCCACAAAGCCCCAGGTGGAAAAGAAGTTTGAGCATATTCACGGTTTTCTTTTCCTGTTAATGGCTTTTCTTGCCCCCATGGAGACAGACATGACAGGGAGCAGGTGGAGGGCTGAGCTGTCAAGGCTGCAGGCCTGGATCTTCCACATATGTCCTGTCACCCCAGCACACGCCTGTCAGGATCCTGAGACCTACTGTTCCCATAATTCCATCTCTGCATCAGCTTTGCAATGGCAGGCCTGGGGGAGCTAGGGAGAAGCAGGCAACAGAGTTCTTTTTTCTAGGAAACTTTGATCTTGGGTTGATGGCAGCTTCTTAGGCTAATTGCATTTGCTATTTTAAAATTTTAAAATAAGGGTGTGCTGGTAAGAAGGCTCAACTGACATAGGTGTTTGATAACAGGTCTAGTGACCCGACTCCTGGGACTTCGTATAGTAGAAGCTAGTTCCAGGAGGTTGTCCTTTCACCACCACATAGGCTCTATGGTGTGCATACATGTGTGTGTGTACATACACACACTCTTATTTGAGGGTGTGCAGGCGTGTACACACACACACACACACACACACACACACATGAATAATGCAATAAAGATTTTTTTAACATTTTAAGGTCATTAGGGACTTAAGCATCTACTCAAGGAGGAAGCAAGAAGATTCAGGAATTCTGCCATCCTTTCAAACTCTGGACAGCAGCAGTATCAGCTGTGAAAACCAGGGGACGGAAGAGGTGAACTGACATGGGATCATCTGAGCAGACGCTCTCGGGGGCTCCCGCAGAGAACACGGGAGGATAGCCAGCTGAGGCCATCAGTGTGCTGCCCCGGGCAGAGAGTGGAGCAAGCGGGTGGGCACTGAGACAGCTGTGACCGCAGGACAGAGCACAGGAACCTGGGTGGTGAGCCGCCCAGCCTTCATGGCGGTTTTGCAATCACCTGGGAGACACTCCCCTGGGAAGACCCATCCTGTGAGCTGGGGTCTTAGACCTGGTACAAGGAGGAGACTGAGCTGAGTACCAGCGTCCATTTTCTCTGCTTCCTGACAGCGGGCATTTGTGACCAGCAGCCTCATCTCGTGCTGCCTCTACTTCCCCATCATGACAGACTGTGCTCTAAAATCATGAACCAAGATAAGCCCTTCTTGCCTTCTCCTCCCTCCCTCTCTTCCTCTTTTTTAAAATTTAATTTTAGTTTCTTAACTGTGTATTGATTCTTTGTGAATTTCACATCATGCACCCCAATCCCACTCATCTCCCCATCCCTCCATATCTGCCCTTGGCCCTTGCATCCTCTTTCCCAAACGAGAAAAAGAAAAAAAGAAAGGAAGAAAGGAAGGAAAAGAAAAACAAATAAACCAAACCAAAAAAAAAAAAAAAAACCAAAAAACAACAAAAAAAAAAAACCAAAAACCAAAAACCATTTTGCTGTCAAAGCTGAAGTGTGTCATGGTGTGTCCCCAGTACACCCTTTTGTCCAAACATCTTAACTTGAAAATGTTCATTACAGCTTCTGCTACACTATCAGTGGAGGATCTCCATGTCGACTCCTCTCAGCTATTCTTTTGTTGCCTGTAGCTTTGGATCTGCAGGACCGGCCTCTTCATGTGTTCCAGCAGTGCATAGATGGGGTAGATGTTGGGGTGGGCCGACTCAGAGCCCTAGATCCGGGCTGGGACACCCTTCCAGCTCTCCTGGGCCCATACTACCAGAGCCAGCTCTCCTACCCTCATATCCTCGGGCCAGTTCTCCTGGGGCCACGACACCAGGACCAGCTCTCCCAAGTGCTGCAGCTGGCAAGGAGGAAGGCCTGCCATACCCTGCCCTGCGTCCAGTCCTCCCACTTTGCTGGGCAAGGGGTGGAGCTAGGTCTCCTGTGCTTGGTGGGCTTGCTGCACCCACACAACCAGGGGCAGCAGTAGCAGCTATCCAGGCAAGGTGGGGCTGCTCTCCAGAGTGCTGGAGCCTTTCCTCCCTCCCTCCCTCCCTCCCTCCCTCCCTCCCTCCCTCCCTTCCTCCCTCCCTCCTTCCCTTCCTCCCTCCCTCCCTCCCTCTCTCCCTCACTCCCTCTGTTCCTCCTCTTTCTCTCTTCCTCCATCCCCTCTTCCTTTAAGTTGCTCTTGTCAGATACTTTGTCACATCACCGAGATAAGTTACTAATACAGACAGATAACAGGCAGGGAGGTGACAGATGGTTAATAGACAGGTGCAGCTTTAAGTAGAAACATGATCTAAATATTTGAATGTTACTATAATAATGTATGAGGTGGGGTTGAGAGTGTAGCTCAGTGGTAGAAACTCTCCTGGTTTGGTGGTTTGGGTCTGAGCACGGAGGGTGGGGTGACAACATGAGACTAAATACTTTGTAACTATCAAACCCCAGTAGGCTGAGTGATTTCCTGAGGTCGTAGAGGGCTGGGATAATGTTCCCCCACTAGAGCAGATAGATCTTAAAAGGCATGAGCATCGATGGAGCCTTACTGCTGGAGTAAAACAGACTTACATTTATGGTTGGAATTCACTACATGTGGCTTAAAAATCCGAAGTCAGAGGATCAAAGTGCTCTCAGGGACTTCACTGCAGGCCTAAGCATTGGTGCTCAACATCCAGCATGACCACGGCCCAGGAGAAAAATCAGCCCACTGAATTGGACCATCAACTGATAGATGCTATAACACTCACCAATGGTGATATGAAAACAGCAATGGTTCACCAAAGCAGAGGAAAGCACAAACTAACAGAGAAAGAAGTAAAAAATACAGAAGTGGCACAAAGGAAACTTTCAAGGTTAAAACATACTGTGAGCTGGAAACTGCATGGTTAGAATTAAGAGCAAAATGGAGACCTCTATGAAAAAGACCAGAGGGCTTGAAGGTGAAGCAATATGAGCATCCAAGATAGAGGGCAGATTCCATCAAGGTGTGTGTGTGTGTGTGTGAGAGAGAGAGAGAGAGAGAGAGAGAGAGAGAGACAGACAGACAGACAGACAGACAGACAGAGAGAGGAGGGGAGAACATGTGGAAACAGAAAGATGACCAATCCAAACACATTATATCACATATAAATTAGCTAAATACTACATTTAAACAGAAAGATGGTCATTTCAGCTAAAATTGAAATAAGGTTCAGTGATATGCTATCCATAAGAAACCCATTTTGATAATAAAGACTCACATTAACTGTACAAATAAAATGGAGACATCCCAGAAGAAGCCTGGAATGGATCCATGTGTGTTACGTGGACTTCAGAATAAAGATTATTACTGGTCAGTTTACAAAGCGGATCCAACAGCCCTGTGCCTGTGTGAAGTGAGTGGGCCTGGAGAGGCAAGAGGCAGACACCAGTAGAACTGAAAAGGGGGACAATGAGACCTGTGTGTGCCGCTGGCTGCAGGGTGCAGAGCTCATTTCCCAGCAGCTGAAAGGCCACGTCAATAGCAAACAATTAAAGTAAGTGAGTGGCAAGCACTTGACTTGCTGACCTCGAGACACTTTACGTGACACCAGCAGAGCACGGGCTTCTTTCAGGATGGCTATGCACTTGGCTGCGAAACAGGACTCATTACAATGAAGAGGATTTAGGTCATGTGAAGTGTCCTTCTGACCATAACTAAAGCAAATTTAAATCAGCGATCAATAGCAGGAAGTCAGAAGAAAGTCCCTCAAGGACTGGGAAGCTGTCTTAGGCTGTAGAGTGCTTGCTAGGTAAGCACGAGGACCTGAGTTTAGATCTCCAGACCCTCATAAAGAGTCAGGCATGACAGTGCATGTCGGTAATCTGGGCGCTGGGAGGTGGAGTTAGGGTACCTGGGGCTGGCCACTGCAATAGAGTCCGTATGCTTCAGGTTCAGGGAAGTACTCTGTCCAAAAATTAAGGAATAGAGCTGTAGAGGAAGACATGTGACATTGGCCTCTTGCCTCCACACATACATGTACACAAACACACACACACATAGACACACACACATACAATCCCTCAAATGTTTAGAAAATTGAAAGGCACACATCTGAATACTTCATGGATCAAAGAAGAAACCACAGCTTAAACATAGTTAAAGGTGAATGAAAATTATATTAACATTTGTAGAATTCCACCAAGGCGGTGCTTGGAGTAAGATTTATATCAATAAAATGCTTCTATCACAAAATAAGAAATCCTTAAATCGAAAGATCTGAGCTTCTAGGGCTGAGGTAGGGTTCAGCAGTAGAGTGTATCTTTACTGTATGGGAGGGCCCAGGGTAGGAAAGATCTGAGAGTCCACCTGAGGAAACGTTACAAAGAGAAAAACAAAATCCATGAATGCAGTATAAAGATTAGACCTGGGAAATGGGTCATTTAGTCGAGCACTTGCCTAGGAGGCATGAAGCCCTGATGGACCCCAGCACCACATAACCTGCATGTCCCAGAACTTAAGAAGTAGAGGCAGCAGGATCTGGAGTTCAAGGTCATGGTAACACTATAAAGAGTTTCCAGGCTTTGTGGTTCCTTTCTCAAAGGGAATATGTGTGTGTGTATGTGTGTGTGTGTGTGTGTGTGTGTGTGTGTATACATATATATATGTGTATATATATATATACATATATGAGAAATATATATATTTGAGAAATATATATTTGAGAAAGGGACCACAAATATATATATATATTCATATGTAAAGACTAGCAACCAATATCTGTTCTTTGGGAAAAAATTTAAGTGATTAAAATGGGAAGATGAATAAAACAGTTTTCTAGCCCAGGAGAAGAATTACATTTACCAATATCAGAAATGAAAATAGGAGCATTATTACAGGCCACACATACATTTAAAGGATAATAAAAGAATATTTGAGTATTTGAATGGTATTTCACCAGTGATGAAATGCCTTAAAAGACATAAACTAGGTACCAACCTCAGCCAAGAGGGTCTTGACTGCAACAGCTTTGTGTATGCTAAAGAATGAAATCTGCAGTTAAGAATGGTGCCCACAGGCACCTGTGCTTAGTTGACTCACAAGTTCTAACAAACACTTAAAGGGGAACGAATATTAACACTGCACACATCGTTAGGAGACAAATGTGAGGAACTCCCCATTCATCGTATAAAGGTAACTTCACCTCGATACTCAAACTAGATGAAGACATTACAAAAAGTGAAATCTGTACACTGATGTATGCCCTGAACTTAAGATGTAGAAACAGCACTATCAAATGAAGCCAGTGACATTTGGTAAAGCTAATACAACATCATGGTCAAGTGTGGTCTATCCCAGAAACAACCTGAGAATCCTTCGGCAGTCAAAGGGGTAGACAATTCCTGCTGTGTCTAGACTCTGGATTTGGATGAGTCAGCACTAAACAGGTTGGAGTTGCAGATATGAACAGCAATTTAGATGAGTCTCCAGGGTAGCATCTTGCCAAGCTAACACACACACACACACACACACACACACACACACACACACACACACACATTCACACACACTCATTCATGCACACAGAGCTGGGGTGTGGCTCATTGGTAGGGTACTTGCCTAATGTGCTCATGACCCTGGGTTTAATCCCCAGCACCACAAACAATTAAAATAAAGCATACACACAAGTGTATATACTTACATGCACATCTGCATGCACACATACACATATACACATATGAGTAAATGTAATTTTTAAGTTTTTTTTTTTTGTAATGGAGAGATGTTGTGTCTGCTCACGACCTCTCAAGAAACCCTACTTCCAAGAGCCCTATGATGGTGGATTAAAGGAGTGTTTGTTTAGTCACAGGGCAGAGGGCATCAAGGATATCCCAGAGGTCAACAAGGATGGAGGGTAGCAGTGGGCTCTGTCTATCTAGAACATAGGAGAGTGAGATGCGGGTTCAGGGGTGCTGAGAGATAAATGGGTGTCAGGTGTCAGGGAGGAAGGGTCTGGACACTGCTTTGCTGGTCCGGCTGAGGCCCATTTGTGTAAACTAGAAGGCTATTCTACCAGGATGAGAGGTTAGAATAGAGGCTTCTTCTGGAAAAGTGTTAGGATGTACAGCCTGAGAGGAAGTGTGTCCTGACCATAGTCCCCTGCCAAATGTCCCCATCAAGTCACCACTTTGAGGCAATGCCTGCCCAGGGTGCTGCCACCTAGGCTGCCCTGAACCCTGGGTGCCACCACCTAGACTGCCTGTGTTAGCGTCCTTGCCTCAGTGGTTCTTTGTACAGACCCAGCTCTGTCTGTCTCCGGGTGGGTGGGTGGGTTGAGCCCTCACATTGGCACTGTAGCTGTTCCGGGCACAGACATCTTTGATGGGTCGCACAGGGTAGGTTCAAATGTTTCTACAAACGCACAGCACCCTATGAACTCCATTGGCTCCTCTGCCTGTGTGTGCTCCCTCTGTGCCTTTTCTACAGAGTGCTCCCCTGTATGTGCTCCTCTTAGAGTGCTTCCCTGCATGTACTCTCACAGGGTGCTATCCTAAATGAACTCCTCACAGGGTTCTTTCCTGAGTGTGATACTCACGGGGTGCTCCCTTGCATGTGTTTCTCACGATGTGCTCCCCTCAAGTGCTCCTGCATATATGCATATATGCAGCTTCCATATATCCCTCTGCATACACAGCCATAGCAATCTCCCTAACTCCAGGTACCCTGCCATCCTTCCTTGGGCCTAACAGAGTGTTCTTCTTATTGTATCCATGCTCTGGCCGTGTAGTCCCTGTGGACACACATAACCTGTCATTTCCCACAACATCTACCATGGTGGATATTGTCTTTGGAAAAACTACTGTGTAAAATCAATTAGTTCCCATTTTAATCTGGAACTTTTAATTCTTTTGAAAATAGCAGCCAGTGCCTGGTCTAGCTTATCGTCATTAACAAATGTCCCTGGAGTCTCTTGCTCCCCACTATTTCAGACCTGCTACAGATGTTTAGTCCCTTTGATGGTTAATATTTCATATACCCATACTGAATAAATAAATGTAAAAAATTTATAAAGAACCATGGAAAATAGACTTAGGGTGGGAGGGACAAGATTGTGGTTGAAGGTGGGCAGGTGACCTCATTCAAGGATCAGTATGAAGATCCCTGAATGAACTGAGGAAATCGACCAAGCGGTGTCCAAGAGAACAGTGATCTGGGCAGAGGGAACAGCAGTTGGAAGGACCCTGGGGTCACAACCCATGATTTTGCACACACACACACACACACACACACACACACACTCCATACTTTTTCCCCATCCGTCCTCCACACAGCAGCCATAGTGTTCTGAGATGGAAACTTGGATCATAATTCCTAATCTATCATTTCTTCCCCACAGTAATTACAGCAGGAATCATCAGCGCCTTTCATAGACTGGACCCATGCAGATCATTGCTCCGTTGGTGAGGCACTTGGCCACGTGTCTTCCCTCGGTAAAGGAGGAGTTCACGGACATGATACCTTAGATACAGCACTAGAAGAACTTGTACTGTCACCTTCACTTTTTATGTTATCTACCATCTTCCGTGAGGCAGGCATCCCCTGTGATGAGAAATACAAGCAGAAGATCCAAGATCAGTTATTGGGGTGACCCACACCATCCCCAGCTGATGACCTTCAGTAGAGGAAAAAGTAACTAAGCAACCCTGAGGCCACTGAGCCTAAGGATTCGCCACAGGGCATTACTGCAGCAATAACTGCCTAATAAACATGCAGTTACACAGAAGCTTAGGATGCAAGCTCTACTCTGTAGCCTGTAGAACTCTACCTGCCTGTCCACTTTGATCTCATGTGGGCCATTCTGCATTCTTTACACAGCATCTCAGCACCTGTTTCACTCTCAAATACACCACGGAACACAAGTCCCACAAACCTCTGGACATGAGCACAAATTCTCTCTGCCTAGAAATTACTTTTTATTTTCTGATTTCTTCAAAGTCGGTTCTTGTTTTAAAAGTCTATTACCACCTTCCAGAAAAGCAAGAAAGCAGTCAATTTGGTAAAGCACTCACTATATTTTTGATTGAAATTACTACTTGCTGAAATTATTTTTTAATGCCATTGGCTGGTTTAACTCTGGAATTATCCAATCAATGTTAACTCAATGAAAAGGCTAACACCGATGAACTTCAGGAACCTGGGCTGGGTGTTCAAGAGAAGCACAGACCAGGAAACTGGAAAAAAGGCATCACTACAGGTCTTACAGCCTTACAGAATGCTGAGCATATAAGCCAGACAAGCCTATGTCAATAAATGTAAAACTTAAGAAACAGATAATTCCCTGAGCAATACAACTTTACAAAGTAGACTTAAGACAGATAATCTGAGTAATATTTATAATTAAAACCAGAACACACAACTTAAACTCTTTTCACAAGAGAAGCTGTAGTAGATTCAGGTGGCTTTACTGACAAATTCTTCCCATTTAAGGAAGCTTCTATCATTAATCTTATATTGTATCATTAATCACACACACATACACACACACACATACACATATGGAGAAAGAGAGAGAGAGAGAGAGAGAGAGAGACAGAGAGAGACAGAGACAGAGAGAGATTGAGAGGGAGATCTAAGCATTTCTCAGAGAACATGAGTTTAGTTCCCAGCCCCCATGCCAAGTGTCTTACAAGTACTTGTAGCTACAGCTGTGGGGGATCTGACACGCTCTTCTGGCATCCACAGGCACGCCCCCATCACCCACATGGCACACAAACATATAAAGACAACACATTGAAAGCAGATGATCATGGTTTTCTCCTTTTTTATTAAAGCCATAAATGGTAATGCTTACATAGTAAACCAATCTTGCATTACTAAAATAAATTCAAACTCAGAGAAGGGGTCATTCTGAGTGGCCCATGCATTCCTTATTTCCAATCTGGTCCTTGTCCCTGTCACTAGGTTGCTCTACTCTGCCCACACGGTCTGACACTCTGCAAACAGCCTAGCAAGAGCCTGGCTTTGTTCCACAGCACTTGCTGCTGCTCTTCTAACAGATAGCCCTTCTCCCACACCCCTGCGTGCTGGCCCCTTCACTTCCATTCGTCTGAAGCCACCTGCACAAAGATTGTCCAGACCACTCCTGACCATGTCTAGTGCCCTCCCCTGCCTCTGTTTGACACAGTCTAACACATGAGATGGTCTGTTATCTGGACTGTTTCAAGTATCTGTATTCAAAGCAGAAGCTTTACAAGACAGGGATTTGGGCTGATTTTACACCTCTCTCCAGTGTTTAGTGTAGGTTTAGATTTTTTTTTAAAGAAAGATTTATTTATTTATTTATTTATTTATTTATTTATTTATTTATTATATGTAAGTACACTTTAGCTGTTTTCAGACACACAAGAAAACGGCATCAGATCTCATTATGGATGGTTGTGAGCCACCATATAGTTGAACTCAGGACCTCTGGAAGAGCAGTCAGTGCTCTTAACCACTGAGCCATCTCTCCAGCCTCTTAGATTTTTTAAAAATCCATTTTAATAAGGGTTCTTAAGCACTTTAACCTCTCTTCAAGCCCATAACCCACCAGAGGTAGTGGAAAGGACAAAGGAGGATGTGGACCTATTTAGAAATAGTTCTTTGAGGTGAATTGAATCTGAGTTGTCAGGATATCAGCAGCTCAGTTCACACAAATCAGCTCCAGTAGCTCAATCCACTCACAAATACCATTCATGAATCAGCAACTGCAGTTAGATCCAAAAGAAACAGCAAGGTTCTGCCAATTGGCCCATGTCTTTGAAGAAGTGGCAAAAATCCATCAGAATATCATAAAAGTTCTTTGGTCTGTTTCTCTTTACAAAATCAGCAAAGAAGGCAAGGCAAACCAATGCTACATCTACTACTGTAGATCTACCAATGCTGCACCATCTACTGTCTGTTGAGTTATATTTATATCCTTTCCAAACACCACGTGTTCTCTCAAGTGTCTGCTCTAGCAAAACATCGCATGCCCTTTCCAGAAAAACACCACATGTCTGCTCTTAGCAAAACATCCTCCCACATGTCTGCCTCAGCAAGACATCCTCTCTCATAAGACTGTTTCCAGAAAGCATCACATGACAGAACTGAGTCTCCAAAGAAACCAGAAATTTCTACTTCAGTCTAGAACAGCACCTGTCACACAGCAGGCACATACTGGCAGAGTGAATGAGTGCTTCATGTTGTTTACAGCACAAACCCATTCAGAAAACATATACTGAGAACCAGGAGTTCTGGAAATGCACGAAGAATTCCAAGTTGACCCTATGGGTCACATGTGGTTGACTTTTGCCATCTGAGGCAATGGAATCTATAAACTTAGAGCAAATGGTGAGTTAGAAATACCAAGCCATTGCTCCCAGTGAGAATTCAGGGTAATGTCCATTGAGTTCTGTGTGTTTATTGGTCATCGCGTGATTTTGATTGCAGCTTTTAAAAAAATTTTTAAATTACACATGGTCCCAAAATTTAAGTGTTTATGTGCTACGCGTATGTAGAGGCCTGTGGAAATCAGAAGAGAATGTTAGATCTCCGTGGAGCTGAAGTTACTGGTGGCTGTGAATTCCCAGAATTACACACTGCTCTCAATGCTCTCTTAACCACTGAGCCAACTCTCCATCCCCCTGAAAGACATGTACTGTGTGTGCACAGGCTACATACATGTTTATATGCATACTGCTGATATACACACTTCTGACAAACACATCTGCAATTTCTAAACTGACATAAGGCCAACAGTTATAACACATTCTCTCCACAGAGGACATCACACCCTTCTGATATTTAAAGACACCAGACACACTTCATCACTGCACTTGGGGATCATTGTTCAACAGAAAAATCACCAAAGAAATGCACAAAGATAACTGGATTGTGGCACCAAGACCAGAAGGTAATCATCTGGGATACTAGAATGAGAACTGAAGACAGAGGGTGCTAGGCCTCAGTTGAGAACACTTCTGTGATGTGACTACTGGAGTGACTCAAGCTCTGCTGTATGTGGATGCCCTGAGATTGACTGGGGGGTTAGACATGAGTTTCAGGGCACAGGCACCACTGATGGGATCATATGCACTTTACCAGGCACAAAGGGGCTCAGACCAGCAGAGAAGTCAGGAGACCGAAGAGATGGACAGAGAGGATGCTCTGCATTACCCCAGGAGCCAAGGTCAGGATCAATCATCATGCCTTCAAACTCCAGCGAAGACCTGGCTGAGCAGAGCAGACCTGGCTCCCCACGTTGCCAGGGAGATGACTTCCCCTCCCCCACCGGTTGCCCCCTCTGACAAACACATTTGCAATCTGCTAACCACGGCTGGTTTGAGTGACTCTGGTTGTCAGGTCTGATTTTGTTCTCTGAAAGTCGATTCTGATTTTTAATTCCTCCTCCGCTGGTGCAGTGGAGCTGACAGCTCCCCGCAGCACTCACCGGAGCCAGGGGAAATCTCGGGAAAGAGAGGCCATCTTCACTAGTGAAGGCCCTGATGTGAGCTTCCCTGACAGCTTCGGCTAATTGTCTTGTCTCTGCTCGCAACACTAACAGTATTTACATGGAAGCAGCTACGGTTTTACAGCTCCAAGACACCTGAAATCCTCACCCTCCAATAACGATGCGCAGTGGTTGCCAAGGCGACAGCAGGGAATGGGAGGGGGGATCTCAGCAGGACCCTCTGCAGTGGGAGCTCTTTCCCTACTTGTCTGCATCAGCAACCAGGCAAAAAGGTAACAAGGAAGGCAGGGGCTTTTCTTCTTCTTCTTCTTCTTCTTCTTCTTCTTCTTCTTCTTCTTCTTCTTCTTCTTCTTCTTCTTCTTCTTCTTCTCCTTCTCCTTCTCCTTCTCCTTCTCCTTCTCCTTCTCCTTCTCCTTCTCCTTCTCCTTCTCCTTCTCCTTCTCCTTCTCCTTCTCCTTCTCCTTCTCCTTCTCCTTCTCCTTCTCCTTCTCCTTCTCCTTCTCCTTCTCCTTCTCCTTCTCCTTCTCCTTCTCCTTCTCCTTCTCCTTCTCCTTCTCCTTCTCCTTCTCCTTCTCCTTCTCCTTCTCCTTCTCCTTCTCCTTCTCCTTCTGCTTCTCCTTCTCCTTCTCCTTCTCCTTCTCCTTCTCCTTCTCCTCCTCCTCCTCCTCCTCCTCCTCCTCCTCCTCCTCCTCCTCCTCCTCCTCCTCCTTCTCCTTCTCCTTCTCCTTCTCCTTCTCCTTCTCCTTCTCCTTCTCCTTCTGCTTCTCCTTCTCCTTCTCCTTCTCCTTCTCCTTCTCCTTCTCCTTCTCCTCCTTCTCCTTCTCCTTCTCCTTCTCCTTCTCCTCCTTCTCCTTCTCCTTCTCCTTCTCCTTCTCCTTCTCCTTCTCCTTCTCCTTCTCCTTCTCCTTCTCTTCCTCCTCCTCCTCCTCCTCCTCCTCCTCCTCCTCCTCCTCCTCCTCCTCCTCCTCCTCCTTCTTCTTCAACAAGTCTCATTGTATAGCTCGCTATAGCTAGTTTGGAAGTCTCTATATAGATCAGGCTGGCCTAAAACTTCCAGTTATTTACCTGCCTCCGCCTACTGAGTGCTGGCCAACTTGAGTTTTGAGAGGTGACTAGTTTAGCAAGAAAGGACCAGCGGTGAGACCGAGGACATGTTTTCACCTTCCCAGGCCTTGATTACAGATCAAGGGCCACTATAGCAAACTTTTTACTTGACCGTGGGGATCAAACTCAGGTCCTCAAACTTGTAAGGCAATCACTTTACACATGAGCCATGTCCCCAGTCCCGGGCTCCCTTTTTCTCCGTAGGGACATAGTAGCCTGCAGAATGGCCAGCTGCCTGCAGTGCTCAGACATGTACATGGCTTCTCACTTCTTGACTTTTTCTTTTTGATATCCAATGCAGCCTGCCGCCGGTCAACATTCTTTTATTGAGCATCTGCTATGCCTTCAGCCTTATGCTAACCCTGGGGACAGGACACAGAGGCGAGCTGGGACTCCTGACTCTACTGGTTACATAAAGTTGAGATGAAACTAGCCCTCTTCATGTGTTGGTCCAACTTGATAGAGACAAGAAGCAGATAGGAGAAATTTGGGGAGCAGGGGCCGCAGGGTGATGATATTATTGGAGACCTAACCCAGCGCAGGTGCACTGGGAAAGCTTCCAAGTAGAAGTGGAAGCAGGAAGCAGGAACTGGCTGTCTGGACAGGCGAGGTTAGAGGGAAGACTTGAGTAAAGGTTCCACGGCAGGAGGGATTACTTCATGATACCCTCAACGCTGTATTGTCGATAAGAAACTAAAGAGTGTGATTTGCTCAGGGTCACAGGTAAGGAGGGCATTGGCTCCTGGGACCACACCCCACCCCACCCCACCCCGGCCTGTCTTGGTCTTTCTTGTTCTTTGGTTACTATCAGGCTCACTAGCTTCAAACTCCTTGATTCTGTTCTTGATCACAGGTGACTTACTGGATGTCACCCAGAAGCACTGACTCTGGGTGGGTCCCCGAAGAATGTGCCTGAAGGTCTAGGGAAGGGAAGGAAACTCAGCACAAGGAAACAGGCTTCCTTGGCCACTCACAGTCCCCAGGCTGGGGTGGACATGCCAACAGGATCAGCTGTGTGTGTCGGCCCCTCCTAAGAGGGAGCCTAGACTTCTTGCCACAGTTAGCGATGGTGAGATGGGATGTGTATATGGGCTGAGGGGTGTCTGTGAAAACTTCTGGTGCCTTCCTTGGTGGTGAAGTGGCATCCCCTGGCGGGAGGCCTTGCCAGAGGCCCTGATGGATTTGGGGACTCCATTCTGAAGGGGCTTCCACCAAAAGTCAGCTGAATGAGTCACAGCAGCTTCCTCGCTCAATTTGCAGGCACCAAAAAGTCTCCTCTCCCCAGGGCTCATCCCAGTTTCGGTAAAGGTCTTGGGGGATATTGGGTACACGCTTGAGCCTTGTAAAGTTCCTTAGCTTCCTGACTTCCCTCTTTTCTTGCAGGAGGAAATACTTCCATTGAGAAGAAATGGCCACCGAGGAGGCCGTGTCCTCTTGTTTCTATTGCTCTGGAGAACCTCAGCGCACCCCACACCCAGTTCACGACCGGGAAGCTCTGGGCCTCCAGGTCTTCAAGCTCTCTGTCCCAGAGGCCTAAATCCACATAGCCCCTCTCCTGCCTCCACCCAATTCTGACAAACACCCTGGGGGAGAAAGACCTTGGTGAAGGAGAGCCACGGGAGTTTTGGGTTCAAGTGCTGACAATCCTCTAACCCCAAGGTTTAACTTCTACATGTGCAATTGCTCTCAGGGTCTGCAGACCCTGTGGCCCGCCCCAGTGTTCCGTAGGATGAAATGAAATCCCAAACTCCTCCCCCTTTCAGGATACTTGCATACATGCACACATACACACAAACACATGTGTGAGCATGCACACTTGTGTGTGTGTGTGTGTGTGTGTGTGAGAGAGAGAGAGAGAGAGAGAGAGAGAGAGAGAGAGATCAGTCTCACAACACTCTCATGAAGTTTTGCTGATTGGCTGAAGGAACATACAAGAAACCTGGGAGCCATTACAGGAGATGTTGTCAAAAGCTGGCCCAAAGATGTCCACTTGGAGGAGCTAGAAATGAAACGACTGGGGATTCAGGGGCAGGGGAGGGAGAACACTCTGGAACCCAGGGTCATCCAGTGGGGTGCCATGCTAAATGCGAGCAGCTGCGAAGCACAGCCAGCCCTGGACACGGCGCTCTCTCTAAATGAGTCTTTAATAATTCAGTTACACAAATTGAGCGTAATTAAATTGTCCCTGTTGAAAATGCGCTGCGTACATATGAATGATGAAACCGGGATCCAGAGGCACCGCAGAGGAGACGGAAGGTAATTTTCCACTTGTGCTCAGCAAGCTGGGATCTTCACAATGCGATTGTGCAGAGCACCCACCTGGGATTATTAAAGGGCCAGCTCTCTGTGTGAAGCTTCTCCTGGCTGCTGCCCTCTCTCTCCCTTTGGCTGCAGCCCACGGTCTCCTCTGGAGCAGAGAAGTAGGGGACCGGACCCCAGACTCACCATTCTGGTGGCCTCCTGGTGTCAGCGCATTCTGATCTCTTCCTTGGAGGCCTCCTCCCTGGCTGTCCCCTGCCTGGGGCCAGGCCAGTGCTTACACATGGCTGACTCGTGCTCATGGTCTCAGAATCTTTTGGATAAGCTCCCATGTCCCCTTGCTCTGTCTCATGTCCTTCCCTTCCCCCATCACCCCCACCTCTGATCGCAGACGTCACCTGCCCTTTGTTTTAGTCTCTAACTTTCATCCAGTACCCCAAACATAAAGTCCCAGAGCTCAAAGCTTCTTCTGTCTGCCTCACTCCCCAACAGCCCCAACTCTGCATCAAGAAGGGAAACAAAGGCAGAGCTGGTGAGTGCAGTGAGGAGCAGGACCTGGGCCAAATCACCTGCAGGTCCAAAGGTCAAGAGGCATCCCTGTGCCCCTCCCTCTCTCAGGTGACTATTTCCTTGTTTGCATCTGGTCCCCAGGCATCTAAGCACAGAAACTGCTACTCAGTCCACTATGTTTGTATAGATAAGGTGGCCCAGAGAGGATAAGAAACCTACCCAAGGTCACCCAGCAAGTAATTCCCCAGTAAAGATGCAAGAATGACTGCTCTCATGTCAGTTCCTGCTCCCCCAAAGCCCCAACAGACTGAAGTGAATCCTGTTGGTGTTCTGAGTGTTCTTCCTTTCAGCTGTTCAAGGCACCTATGGCCTCCTCCCTGGGTTCTCTGGCTCCTGCCTGCCCCCGTCAGAGGCCATTGTGGCCGAATCTGATCTCATTCTGTCATTCAGTCCCCAGTGCTGAGCAGAAAGAACGTTCTGGGCCAGTTCCCAGCAGCCTGAGCCTGCTTGTGTCACTGCGACACCTCCTGGGGTCACTTCATCTCTCCCTGCTCGCCCTCTGGTGCTTGCCCAAACACTGCTCAGTACTCTTCTAGTCAGCTCACAAGGTCACCCCCGCCTCTTCCAGGCAGCCTTCCTTGAGCTCGGGCTTCTGTCCCAGGTCCCAACCAAGGTTAAGCATGTCTGTTCTTCCTTAGCCTTGTGGCAGATGAACTCACACCAGCAACGGACCTTCAGGTAGCCAGGGGGAAAAACCAAGACAAACCAGACTCTGGGCCTATAAGTGGTTATGGCAGAACCCAGTCTGGGTCACGAGCTCCCAGGGCCACCCATGTCACGTACGGAGGCCATCCAGGTTTCTAGATCTTGGTCACTCAGGTCTTCAACCCCACTGGCCTCCAGGCCTTCTCTCCTGTGAGTCCCCTCTGTAGGTTCACAGAGCCCCCCATTCCTCTGACTCAGAACTCAATCCTCTCATGCGGAGAAAGTGGCAACCTGCCCCTACACACAGACACACAGACACACAGACACACAAACACACAGACACACAGACACACGCAGGCTCGCAGGCACACGCCCAGATACTTCTTAGGGGGAAGTTTCCCTGATCCCCAAGGCTGAATGACAAGCCCCCTCTAGACTTTCCAGGGTGAGGGAAGTGGCCTTTACTCTGTCCTTCCCGGCCCGGTGCTTTGATCTGCCGCTCTTGATCTCTGAGCTCCTGATTCCCTCTGACTGCTATCCCTGGGTATTGCCAGGCTGCTGGAGGTGTGTGTGTGTGTGTGCGTGTGTGTGTGTTAGGGTGTTAGGTGTGTGGGCTGTGTGTGGTCTGTGTACCCACTCTAAGCACTTTCTTCTATCACACTGGCTATGCCTTTGACCTCAACTAAGGTCCCTGCTCCTGGCCCACCCTGACTCTGGCATACCAGGCTCACTCAAAACCAGGCAGCCACGTCTGGCCCTACCCCAGGGCCCTTGCACTGGCTCTTCCCTCTACCAGCTCACCTTTCTCACTCTTTCAGATGGCAGATCACACATCACTCACATGAGCGGCGAACACTCCACTGCGCTTTCATGGCTGCATCCCAGATTGTAGAGCATAAAGACCTTGCTGTCTGGTTTGCAGTGGCCCAGCTCTGGGCACAAGACCTGACATCTAGTAGATCCTCAGTAACTCTCTGAGTAAATGCAGGCACAAGGAGGAAAAGAGTAAAGGGAAAGGAGACAGAGGGGAGGGTGCAGGAAGGTGGGAAGGAAGAGCCTGCCCAGGGCTGGAAGGTTTCATCACTACCAGGCAGCACTTCAAAACAGACAGGGCATCTTTGCCAGCCCAGGATGTGTATGTGGAGGGGAAATGCATGTTTGGACGGGGTATCTCTTTATCCTCTGGGTATCATCTGGGCAGACCCATCACGAGCCAGTGCTATCTAGCTGAGAGTCCTGTTCCCAGCCCTGCGAGTTCAGCGATAGACACCCTCACGGGTGTCAGGTACCACAGAAGAGGATGATGATGGGATAGGTATCTGACCAGAGGCCACATGGAGGACCAGAAAGAAGAGAGGGACACCAGAGAACAGGGAACTACAGCCTTTGGGAGGATGAGCAGACCACCAGGATTCAGCTTCTGGTTACCAAGTTCACACAGGAAGAGCTTCCAGCTACCAGAATAAAACGTGTCTCTGTCCTGGATCATAAATCGGTCAGGGTAAGAGATCAGCAAGTCCTATGATTACTCATAGGGGAAGGTGTGTGGAGAATTCAACATATGATTAGGTAGCTCCACTCTTGGCGAAGCCATTCTGCCTTGGAGTAGGACGGTTCACCTGCGGGCTCTCCAGCTGGCTATGGGGGAACAGAGGGGATACACTCTGCTTCTAGATTTTAAACCCTTTCCTGGGGCTAGGGACAGAAGACGGAGCGATGCCTGCTGCCTTCACCTGTTCCATTGGGCAGCTCTCCGGTCAGGCCCTGTTCAAACTGGGCCTGAGACTCAAAACTGTAGAGACAGGAAGCCCCGGTGACATTTCCATACCACTGGGGACAGCCATGCCTTTGCTGCTTTGATGCTCCAAGTCACCATGGTGCCACCCAGGTAGCGCTTGGAGCAGGTAGGCTGAGGTGGGTTGGAAAGTGAGCCTTAGAAGTGGGGACGGTGATCCTCACAGGCTGAGGGAAGTTCCCCAGAGCCAGCAGTCAACTGTGCCAAGGCTAAAACCATACCCTTTGTTTTCAGTGCTGCCCGAAAGCAACCAGACAGGTAGTGTGAAAGCTGATTTCTCCCTGTCCCAGGACATTGACTGGAACTGTCAGAATCAGGCATTTTACTCCTCCCCCCAAGACACACACACACACTTGTTGGGCCACATAACTGGTTTGAACACGTATAGAGTCCACCTAAGGGTTCAACCAAAGTCAGAGAGCTTGGGGTGGCAATTGGACTTAAGATGATGGCATTTGAGCGCCTGAATGTGGTGAACACTGACAGGTTTAGTCATATAACTCAAAACCTTGTAAGACATTGACGTTTCTGTTGCTTGTAGCTGTTACAGTGTGGACTAACAGAACTGCCCTCACCTGGAAGCCATAGTCTGAGGTTCTTCAAATGACTCAAAGGTCTGAAGGGCCCATCATGGCTCCTCAGTGGTATCACAGCCCCAATGTTCTTATAAAACACCCTAGAGGAGCAGTTTAGGGGAAGAAGGATTTGCTTTGGTCATGGTTTGAGGGTGGGGTTCATCATGGCAGGGAAATGTAGTGAGAGTGGCTGTTGCTATGGGGACCAGAGCCCAAGGCAGCTGTGCCACAGCCAAGCAGCAGGGATAAAGTCGGTGCTCAGCTGGTTTCCTGCCTTGACCCTTTTTATTCAGCCTGGGATCCTGGCCCAGGGGACTGGTCCCACCCCTATCCCAGATGGCTCTTAGCTGGCTCTCTCTGGAAACACCCATCCAAACAGTCCAGTAGTCTGTCTCTGATGTGATTCTAAATCAAGTTGCTGATAAAGTTTAACTATCAAAGTTATTATGGGAGTGATGATCAATCTCCCAGACCTCCCCCACACCACACCCCTCTCCCCCCACCCTGCTTCCATGTTGACAGTGAGTTGGGCCTAAAGAGAGATGTTATTAAAGAACTTGGTACTGATGCCTGCCACATGGCCAACACACCCAGAATGTGGGGCGTTATTCACAGAGAAAACAAGGTGAAAATTAAGGGCTTGGGCAACCTTTCTGTGTTGGGCTTTTATATTAACTGGTATTTTATGTGAGTTCTTGGGCCACTCTGTCTAATCGATTTAGAAGAAATCCAGGAACTGGCCACTGCCCAGAATCTAGGCATGCCACTTGGGGTGACTGACAGAGATATCTGTGGTCATTTGTTTTTCAAAGGGAAAACATAAGTTAGAAAAGCAGTTGAGAGAATTGCTAGACTAAGCCATTCAGCCCCCGTCCCGACCTCAGGAGACTCAGGGGACTAATTTTCTTTTCTTTTTTTCTTTTTAAAGACTTTTTGTTGGTTCTTTGTGAATTTCACACCACGCACCCCAATCCCACTCATCACCCGTCCCTTCATATCTGCCTACTGCTCTGACAACCTCTGCATCAAAATAAAATGAAATAAAATAAAATAAAATAAAGTAAAATAAAATAATAAAATAGAAAACAAATGAAAACATCTTGCCATGGAAGCTGTAGTGTGTCACAATGTCCCACACTACACCTCTCTGTCCACACATCTTTACTTGTAAATGTTCATTGCAATGAGTCCTTGGTCTTGTTTGAGGCCTCGGGCTTCTACTACACCATCAATACTAGATCCTCACCGGGACTCCTCTCGGATATCCTGTTGTTTCCTTGTGTCATGGAGATCCTGCAGCTTTGGGTCTGCAGGACTGGTCCTTTCACGAGCTCCAGCGGTTCATCGATGAAATAGATGTTGGACCAGGTCAACTCAAAGCCCTTGATCTGGGTCTGAGTGGCAGCTGCGTTGGTCATCCCGCCAGCTCTTTTGCACCCACACCGCCAGATGAACTCTCCACCATTGCCCCACCCCACCCTTCTAGCTCACCCAGTGCGGGGTGGGGCCAGACCTGCACAGCCCTTGGACATCAACACGGTCCCAAGCAGAAGCCCAGACCAGGGACATCCACGTAGCCTTTGGTGGTGTGTGAGTCACGGACACAGACCCATACAGCTGCTGCACAGCCACAGAGCCAGACCTGGCCCTCAGCTGCAGCACGGGCTGGGACTTCACCATGGCCTCAGGTGGCAGGCTCCTCAGGAGAGGCTGTTCCTCTCCACCCTCGCATCCCTAGTTCCATCTCTCTTCATAGTGCGCAAGCCATTCTCCACCACACACTTGCACATCGCAGTGGCCCCCTCTTTGAGTGGGTCGTGTGGTGGGGAGGCCTCTGTCTGTCTCGCCCACAGAGGGTATCCGTGGTCATTTTGAAGAAACAGAGAGCGTGGCTCTTTAGAGATGAACATCCTTGTGTTGTTTCTCTGGGAGAAGCAGATTATATTGAGGTTGTTTTGACTAACAAGCGCAGGTTACAAGCCCAGGTGAGGTGACAAACTAGTTCATTGTTGGAGAAGATCTTTGCAAAGCCGCTTTTACACAGCCACCCCCTTCCTGGCATCTGCTCTCTCTCCAAACATCGGAACTCCATCAATCTCCTTCGCAAAGCCAGATCACAAGCAAAGCTCCCAAGAAAATAGGCTGTTTTTTCCCCCGATGCCAAATGGTTTTCAAAGGTGTCCAAATAGGGGATGGAGAGATGATTCAGCTGGTAAATGCTTGCTGCACAAACATGAACTTAATTAGGATCCTCAGCACACACTCCCAAGACCGTGTGTACCCTGTGACCTCAAGACTGGTGAGCAGAGACGGGTGTAGCCTGAGGTTCACCCACCAGTCAGCCTAGCAGAAATAGCAATGCTTTGGGTTCAGTGAGAGACTCTGTTTCAGACAATAGCCTAGAGGAAGACCCCCCAGCCTTGACCTCTGACCTTTACATATGTATGCATGGGCTTGCACAGCTCCACATACACATTACATACATTCAAATTAGCAAACAAACAGCACAGACAGCAATAAAAGAAGGCAGCTGACTTTGACCCCTGGCCACACAGGTGCACACAGACATGAAGGACAGACAGATCCTTCCCGCATTCGGGGCCTGAGATCTGGGCTCATTTGTTACAAGGCTATCCTTACCCTGACTGTTGCACTCAGCAACCCAGCCTTCAGCCTCTCTATCTCTCCTCTCACTGAGGCTCAGGCCTCACATCTTGCTTTTGGGTGCCACCTCGCCACCTCCTTCTACAACTTTGTTGCCCAAGGTAGTGTGTAATGAGATTTTGGGGTTTGGGTTATTTTTTTTAAAACATAGTAATATTATGGGATTATTGTTTGTTTGTTTGTTTGTTTGAATCACAGGTATGGGATATGGGGTTGCTTCAGATTGTCCACAGCAACAGATTGTGATTTGCCTCATGCTCTGGCAAGGGCATGATTTTGCCAGATGTAGAGAGTTTTTGCAAGTGTATAGCTTTTGGAATTCTGGGGACTCTTCAGAAGCCCCGAGAGAGGGGTGGAGGCTGCTGGTTGTTCCTCCTGCTGCTGGTTGCTCCTCCTGCTGCTGGTTGCTCCTCCTGCTGCTGGTTGCTCCTCCTGCTGCTGGTTGGTTGCTCCTCCTGCTGCTGGTTGCTGGTTGCCTCTCGTTGACTTCTGGTTGTTGACTGGAGATATTCTGATGATGAAGATCAAATTTACCCCAAGGAACTTGACACCCTTACTTGGCAGGAAATAGTCTAACGATATTGATGCTCCCTTTCCCCTCTGGCCCTTCCTTCTCTACCTAACATTGGGTGGGTTGGAAGGGGTAAGGGTGGAGAAGGGTGGAGAAGGAACCCATAAAGCAGCCACAAGTCTGGTTACAGTGGTGGTCGAAGCTTCTCCTGGTCCTGTAGGCTTCCTTGGGAAGTAAGGAGCAGAGGGAAGCACAGACATGGTGGTACAGACCCACAGTCTTAGAACTTGGGAGGCTGAGGCAGGGACATGGAATGTTCAGCCCCTGGTTGGGCTACATAGTGAGTTTGAGGCTAACCTGAGCTATATAGCTAGACCCTCTCTAAACAAACAGTAAGACAAGTGTGGTAAAGCTACAGGCATTAGTCTAGTGTAGCCTGTAATTTTACCCGCTGTGTGACTTGGGTGAAGCACTTTCCCGCTCAGGTTGCTTCATCTATAAAATAGACAAGGTCTGTTTTTACTGCTCACAGGAGCCGTTTTCAGGACCCCAGATGGCAAGGCTCAAGAGGCCAGTTTTTTCAGGCAAGCATGCAGCACTGGGGCAGCCCTGAGGTCTAGCTGGGTACCTCATCAAGGGCAGCCCACAACAGAGGGGCCTGTAGAGTGCAGGCCTGTGTATCTTGGGCGGACACACAGAGGAACCAGTGGTAGACCTGGGATTTAGGATGCTGCCTAGGATCACCTTATCTTGCCACATACCCAGCCTCATAGCAGCAGGTGTCTCCTTCAGGAGTCTCATTGGGTTTTGTTTATAAACTGGGCAAAGCTGCCAGGAAACACCCCGACCACTATCCCACCCCAGGGGCAGATACACACTGTAATCCAGTGTGTGAGTTTTCTGTCCAACCAGGAGCCAAAGTCATCCAGGAACTTTACCAAAGGGCCTCCCCGTTCTGGGCATTCCTGCCCCTGGAAAAGGCCACATACACATGAAAGGGTCACCCATGAACATGACAGTAACAGAGCCTTCACTTGGGTGCCCATATTGCTAGCCACCACAGAGGGGCTGGCCCAGATTAAGACAGACAGCAGGGTCATCCAGTAACAGCCAGCACCAAATTCTCATGTTCTGGGGCTAACTGTGGAACCCTGGCCTCCTCAGCTCTAGCTGTTTGTCCTCCCTGGCAGACATTTTCTGAATGAGTAAAACCCATAATCCACCTGCAGTTAATCCGATCCAAGTCTCCCTCAGGCTAGTCCCCCTTTAAAGGGGCGTCATCGGGAGGCACTTTAATTCTTTCTCCCGGTGTGTGTGTGTGGTTGGTCATAAGCATCCATACTCTGGTAAATTCTATTAGAGTCTAGAATATTAAATTCACCTGTGAATCCTGTCTAGAAGTGTCAGGGGCACCTCTGAGTATAGTGACAGTGTACAAGGACACAATAACCACCTACTTATTTTGTTCCTCTTTACAAAAAGCTACCCTTCCCCCTGAGGGCAAATATTTTTCTACAGGGGTCTAACTTAGAGCCGGTGACAATTATTTTAGGTTTCAGAGCTTCCGAGGACCCAGGTAGCCAGATATTATGTGACAGACCCTGCTTATCAAACAGAATGGAGCCCTCGGCAGCTCCTAGCCTTGTGAGGTGCGGCAGGAAGGGCCCCCGACCTCTGTCTGGGCAGGCTGAGAAGGATTCCTGAGCTCACTCAGCAGACCAAGTTCTGGGATAGAGCTATTCCCTCTGCTTTTTGTACAAGAGGCCTCAGATCATAAACACATTGATTTCCTATCAGGCAGACAAGCTGGGCCGTGGCAGGAACAAGCTGCTAGGCAGGAAGGGGAGGCCTGGCTTGGCCCTGGGCTTTGCCGACTCATGGTAGAGGAGGCTAAGGCCAGACCTGGCAAGCCTTGAAGCCCACAGACAGAAGCCACGGCCTCTGTGTCTGTCCCGCAGCCCTGGTGGGTGCCTGAAGCTGCTTTTGCTTTACAGGGAGCAACCAGCACAAGGAAACATGGCCCTGCCCTAACTGAGGATCCAGCCGGCTGTGGGCATCTTGAGGTCAGTGCTTAGTGTCCCACTCCTCCATCCCAAAAGGGCCTCCAGTTGCTGTCTTAGACCCACCATCACCGTGGGCTCAGGGGCACCAGGACTGGCTGATTAACTGCTGGAAACAACAGGACCTGCTGGACAGAGCCCCTCAGGCGATTATGCAGTTTGGCCAGGCTGGCCCTACTGTGTGGAGCTGTCACACTCACGGCCTCCTCAAGCAATGGCGATGCTAACTTCTTGGGACCAGAGGCAAAATAGGGGCTGAGACAGTGACCCAGCAGCCCACACCCTGGCCACACAGCCTAAATACCTCTGCTTCTCTCTGACCCAAATTAGGCCTGAAGCTCATGTCCTTAATCCTGTGTCCTTGTGTCAGTACCTGAGGATGGATGGAGGAGTCCCTGGCCCCCATTATCTGCTTCTCTTACCAGTGCAGCCATACTGAAGAAATGCCCCTGAATTCACCATTACCAGCTTTAATTAGCTTGCTGGGGATGGGTGGCTCAGCCTGGTCTCTGAGGTCCATGAGCTAGGCTTTTGCCCTGAAAACTCCAATAGCCCCCTGGGACTCCAGGCCACCTTTGTAGGTAACATTGACATCCTAAACTCTCGCTTCACGGCACTCGACTGGCTTAAACCAGGTCTTGCATTGAGCTTTGTGAAACACCGTCTGTGGCCAGTCCTTCCCCTGAGCTACCCACCTAAGTCTCAAGCTTTATCCTAGGTGACAGGGCTGTTGGGAACACTACAGGGTAAGCGGCTTACCTAAGGTTACTGACCTTGTCTGTGCTGGACTCCAACTTGGATCTGACGCCACCAGTGTAAAACCTTCTGGAATTGAGATTACCCCTTAACTTCAGATCTGTGGGCAATGCCAACCTTGAGCCCAGCTAAATGCCCATGCAGGGCTGTCAGAGCTGGGCTGAAGAGTAACCTGCTTCTGGGAAGGTATTTGCCACATCTGGTGCTGGGTGGTCCTTTCCAATGCCTGGCTGTAGTAGCAAAGCCCTGAGCACTCATGCTCCAAAATGGGTGGGTGCTACCCACTCCTGTTGCACAGATGGACAAGCAGAAGCAGCCAGAGGCAAATCTGGCCCAGGGCTCTCTACAGTAATCCCTCCAATGCCAGGCTCAGCATCCTCCACTTTAACAGACCAGCAGGTCTTTGGTGCTCTTTTCAGATGAATGCAATCCTAGCTTTTCCATTTATTTGTTTGTTTTTGTTTCGTTTCTATTGGGTCTTCTGAAGTGGTTTGGACCATTGACCATCACGGCGGGGAAAGCCCACTGAGGCCAAGCGAAGGAAGAACTGGAGGTCTGGTGGCTTCAGAGGGTGGGTAGCTTGTCTGTTATCACAGTGTATAAAGGGGGAGGGGCATGGCCAAGCAGATTCTGTGTCCAATGCTCGAGTAACCTGACAAAGCCACACAGGGGTAAAGATACTGGAGACACCTAGAGCAAGCTGGTGCGGAGGGCTGGTATAGTGGGGTGCTGCCTACTCAGAGGTGTGCCTGTGGGAGGGGGCGGGACCTGGGGTCCAGCAAGCCCCAGATGGTTTGCAAAGAAAGAAGAAGAAGGGTATGGAGGAGAAGAGATTGGGAGGGAGAAGAAGGGGAGGGAAGCAAAGGGAAAGGAAGAGAGAAGAAAGGAGAGAGAACAGAGTAAGGGGGGGGGGGGGGACACAGATCAGTAGCTCTGCTTTCACGCAGCAGACATCTGGGTAAAGACAGACATGGTTTGCAATCCCCTTCCAAAGGGCAGACTAGTAGGGGTGCATTCCCCTGGCTGTGTGATCCCCACCACTGCTCCTCCCACCTTTCTGTTCTTTCTTCCATCTCTCCTCTGATCCTCTCTGGCCCGCTTTCTTTCCCTGTCCTCAGTCCCCCATCTCTCTCTTGCTTTTTGTGTGTCTGATTCCAGGCTCCCTCCCTCCGCCCCCCCCCCCAGGGGGCTGGCTCTCTGACCTCCTCTCTCTGGCCCCTGTCTGGCTTATTATCCTTCCTCTCAGACAGTCTTTGCCCCTTGTCATCTCTGTCACTCTGTCCTGCCTCCTTTCCATCCTGTCAGGACCCACACCCCTGTGTCCCCTCTCCCCAGCTCCTACTCTGAAAAAGAGCTCCCCAAGGCCAGTCAGCGGGTTGCAAAAATACCCAGAACCTCATAACCTGAAGGGCAGGATTGATGAGAAAATAAATTCCTGATTAGTGTTTTAATTTTGAGGATCTTCAGAGGGGGCTGAGCAGCAAGGGACGCTGCTGGAGAAAACTTGCATTATTAAAGCTACAAATCCTCCCTTGCCAAGAGGCTGGAGGGGAACAGACGGTTCTTCTTTGGGAATGGGGATGTTGAGGCACAGGAGGGACAGGCAGGAGAGCAGATGGTCCCCACCCCCTCTCCAAGAGGAGGCTTCTGGGAAGGGCGGGCTCCCTTGGTCCTGTTTTCTTGCTTCTGGCTTCTCTTAGGTTTGGGGGCATTGTCTTCTGGGATGGAGATAGAAGAAGCCAGATTAGTCCCACTCTCTCCACACTGGCAGATGCCCAGGGGAGTCTGAGAGTCTGAGAGTTTATCAGCATGGGCAATGGGTGAAATAGAAGAGCCCAGGTGTCAAACTCCCAGGGCTGGGTTCAGTTTTGTTTTTGCTCTGTGCCTCAACTTCCCCATGTCCTACGTGGCAAGAAGCATCTTCTGCTCCAGGGATATGTGAGGATGACATGAGCTAGCACAGGTGTCAAATACATCCGTATGCTTGTCCATCCCCCCACATAATTCCCCCCTCCGTACGCCCCAGGGCTGGCAGAGACAAGGTCATTTGGCCGAGCCTAGGTTTTCAAATGGGCACTTGTATAGCATCTGAGCTGAGATCCTCAAACGTACACAGCAAGTGTCCTTATCCACTGGAGTCTCCCAGCCTCTGATTCAAACATTTTGAGGAGCCTCCACATTGGCCCTACACCCATAATAGCTTTGATCTTCTATACAGAGGGCCTGAGACCTGAGCCCCTGCCCAGAGATCACAAGGCCCCACAGGAGTAAAGGGAAACTGAGTCTAGATCTGGCCTGGGTCCTCAGCAGGCTCCCTACACTGTACAGACTACTCCTCTGTTGGAAGGCCTTTCTGGGAAAGGCAGCCAGGTGCCAGGCTGGAAAACGTGGGTCCAGCTCAGGGGCAGGTATGGCGTCCCTTGGGGTGAAGGCTACTGAACAGTGTCCCCAGGCAGAGGCCATTGCATCCAGAGTTCTGAATAGGCCTGGCCTCTCATGGCAAGGAACTGGGCTCACTTGATTCTTGTACAGACCTGGGAAACCCTGTCCTGAGATCTATTTTCAGAAAGAGCTGGAGTCAGCCTCAAGCCTGCAAGCTCACGGGCTCAGGCTCTCCTGTGCCCTCATGGAGTGCTTTCCTCTTAGTTAATTTTAATTGTTAGAAAATGTGTTTAAACCTGGCCTTTTTTTTTCTGGTAGCTCCAGGGCAGGGGCCCAGGGAGGGGGACATATGTCCTGGGATGGGTTAAGGGGTCTTGTTGACTCAGCCTGACTTTCCTGCTTCCCTTGGGAAGTTGTCTTTAGCCTGGCTCCATCCTGGGTGTCAGCAGACACCTGGCTGGAGTCGTCTCTCAGCTAATCTTGCTAGTGTAGAGAGCTGGGTGCACAGGGTGGATGGGAAGCCTATTGCTTGTGTCCTAAGGTGTGCATGAGTGCCTTGAGCCACCTGACCTTGGGAAATGACTATGGGAGATGGTGTTCCCTTTCTGTGCCCGTTTCCTGCTCTGCAAAGTACAGATACCTATAAATATACCCTCCCCCGCCCCAACTGCTGTAAGTTCAAGGCCAGCCTGGACTGTATAATGAGATCCTGGCTCAAATAACCAACATATAGTAAGACATTTCTCATGAAAAGCCATCCAGGCTGACCTCTGCACCCAGGGGATACCTCGTCACACCTACTACAATGGCTGTCGGCTGTCTGTCTGTCCTGTTGTTTAGGGTCTTTAACATGATTGTGGCCACCACTTGGTGCCTCTCTGGCCTCAGCCTAGTCATCAGTAACCTTTGTCTCAACCCCTCACACCAGCAAAGCCACCAATCTCAGCAGTGCCCACACCCTGGGAACTCTGCCGGGAGCTCCAGCAGCCCTCCTGCTTCCCCAGGTCAGCACTGTCACCCCACCTGTAGAAGAGGAAACTGGGGCTCGGCTCCTGTTGGAAGAAGTAGGGATTCCTTCCCTGCAAAGTGGATATAATCACTACCCACCCCTCCTCCTAAGGTCCCTATGGTAAATCGCAGCTCACCCAGGGAACCAGCGAGTTTATTGGGCTTAGAGAGTGTGGATGAAGACTTCTGGCAAGAGCAGGGGGACCCCTAAATCAGCCATGCTGGCAAGCCTTCGTCCTCCCTGTGTGGATGATGGCTCCCCCAGTTCCGTAATGGAGTCCTCCTCCCTTATTCTTTCTCAGCCATTATTTTGGCTCATGCTGAAGTCCCCTGCTGTGATGGCTTGTACATGCTCAGCACAGGGAGTGGCACTATTAGAAAGTGTGGTTCTGTTGGAGCAGGTGAGTCACTGTGGGTGTGGTCTTTAAGACCTTCATCCTAGTTGCCTGGAAGTTAGATTTCTCCTAGCAGCCTCCAGATGAAGATATAGAACTCTCAGCTCCTCCTGGACCATGCCTGCCTGGATGCTGCCGCTTTCTACTATGATGATAATGGACTGAACCTCTGAACCTTTTAAGTCAACCCCAATTAAATGTAGTCTTTATAAGAGATGCCTTGGTCATGGTGTCTGCTCACAGCAGGAAGACCCTGACTAAGACACCTGCCATGAGTAGCTAGAGAAAATTGCGTCGTAATGGCTGGATACTCAGGTGAGGGTCAGTGACCTTCCCTGCCCCTCATCCTGGGAGGAAATACCAAGTTCACAGCTCCATCGGGCTCAGAAGTAGGTATGTAGTTTGGCTGTGAGGAGAGCCCCTTACAGCAGTTCCCAGTGAAGGGTCCCAGTCTGAGGTCATTCACTGCATGGAAAGTGTGCAGGGACTATGTGTACCTGTGAAGGGGTGTCATTCACACACATGGAAGCAGGCTGGGAACGAGGTTGGAGTAGGTGACAAGGGACTCTGGAAGCAGAGCAGGGAGGAGACAGAAGAAATGGCAGGGGGAAGGATGGAGCCTGGAGCAGAAACCCAGATGCCAGAAAATCCAACCTGCTATTTATTCTGTTGATGTCTGTGGCTGGAGATCCTAGCCGTTCTGGTAAGAGGTCCCGAGCCCACAAATTAATGATCTAGTTTAGTCTCCAGATGTGTCGATGAGAAGGAAAACTGGCCTAGCAGTGTCTGGACTGTAGCTCTCTGTGTGTCCTCCGGGAGGTAGCTAAACCTCTCTGTGCCATAGTTTCCTCACCTATAATGTAGAGGAACCCTGCAGGGCCAGATTGAGTATCTGATGGAGGTCTTTGCATGCAGCCGACGTGACCTGATTTGAGCTCCTGTGTGCTGTCTGCAGTCCAGCTCCCGTCCACACAGTCATTTCCTGGACTGAAGAAAGTAGGTGAGACAGACAGATCTCAGCAGCGCTTCCTGCTCCAGTGGATGACCTCAGCAGAGACAGCCCTTCCGGAAAAGAGTCACAGGAATGTGGACAGGGAATCACTTAGGGGTTTCAGAGGGCTTCTGCAGGGGTGTGGTCCCAGCAAACAGAGGAAAACAACTGGAAGTACAGGGACTGTGCCAGGGAGGACTGAGCCTCAGGGAAGAGCCCTCACCTCTGAGCTGGGAAGGAAGCTGAGGCAGGAAGCAGAAAGGCCTGGCTACTGCTGTGCCTGCCTTTGCTGCAGCCAGTGTCCTGGGATGACCGTGCCTGAGGACAGGCTGCAGCCTCTCCGGCTGTCTCTGACCTCTTTAGGAACAGTTCATAGAATTCCCAGGGAAACTCAGTTCTGAGCATGCGCCGGCACACACCCAGATTTTCCTGTGTTTGGAACTTGAGAGGTAATTTTCCAATGACAAAGGGGTGAGCTCTGAACTGACACTGCACCTCTACCCTCGGAGGCTGGTGGCCTCCCACATCTTCTTGGACCTAGCTGAGCCTCAGTCTCTGCTTCTTTAAAATGGGTTCAGGCAGCTTGTATTCCCCAGGGTGATGAGATGGGTAGAGGGCTCTCAGAGGCCAGGGCTTGAGGAATGTGAGCCTCACTGCCTCCTCCTTGCATCTTCCTCATCAAAAGGAAACCAAGTGAGAGAGGGAAAGGAGCGGGGAGGAAGGGAAGGAATCAGGGAGGGAGGGAGGGAGGAATCAGGGAGGGGGAAGAGAAAGAGGGAGGAGTCGGGAGAGGGGAAGAGGGAGGAGAGATTACTCAAGGATGTGGTGCTTGTCAAGAGGAGGCATCGGAAGAGACCTGGAGCTGCTGGTCCCAGGTCTGGGAGCACAGGCTCCTTCCTCTCCTTACCTGGCATGTCCCAGAAGCTATGGAAGAGAAAGGGGGAGGGGACCTAGAGCTGTCCTGCCAGAGGATCCGTGCTCAGTCCCCTTTTCTGCTTTGTAAATTCTTTGGTAATTTCATACATGAATCAATGCCTTTAGATCACATTCGGTCCCCACTCTCCACTCCAATTCCCCAGGGCTCCTCCGCTTTCCCTACTTCATCTTCCTTCTGCCTCTTCCTCTCCTTTCCCCCTTCTCTCCTCCTTCCATCCACTGTTCCTCCTTTTCTAAACCAGTGAGACCAGCAAGTGCTTCCTGTAGGCGCACGGGGCGTGGGGCCATCTGCCGAGCATGGGCAACCGGCCAGTGACCAAGTCACTCCTTCCTCCAGAACCCTTTAACCTACAATAGCTCCCTGTTAGGGGCAGGACCTCCTGAGCCCTCCCAGTTAGGGGCGGGACCTCCTGAGCCCTCCCAGTTAGGGGCGGGACCTCCTGAGCCCCTCCCAGTTAGGGGCGGGACCTCCTGAGCCCCTTCCTATCCATGCTTGATCCCGTGTGGATCTTGTGCCAATCAGCACAGCTACTGTAAGTCCAGCACCTCTGTCATGTCTGGAAGGTATTCCAGCTGTCCCCCACAGCCCTCTTGCTCTTACCATCTCTCTGTTCGCTAGTCCGCCATGTTCCTTGAGCCTCCGGAGCGGGGTCGGAAGGAGTCGCTTTTCTACTTTTAACATTTGTTGCTTTTCTCTCTTCTGAAGCCTACTCTTCCTCTCCCTCTACCCCTCCCTCCCTTTCCCTTCCCCCTTCTCCCTGTCTCTCTTCTCTCTCCCCCCTCCCTCTCATACCCCCCCACACCCCTACCCACACAATCACATATGCCTCTGAATGGTGTCTGACTTAGAGTGGAATCCTCAAGTACAAATGAACTAATTTCAGCTCTCCTAATGGCACCAAGAATCCTCCATCTTTCCTTACAACTCAGACACAGTAGTAGCTCATTGGAGAGTCTCTGGGGCAAAGCAGAGTCTAGACTAATCACTCCCTATTCATTGTAACCAAATGTGGGAGGTGGGGCACACAGAGAGGTTAAGAAATGTATGTAAGGTCACACAGGACTGGAGGGTAGGCTGCCTGGCTTCCCATGGTGTGATCTCAACCCCATTCTCCACACACCTGTGAAAACACTGAAAGAAAGGCTGAGGCCGCCTTCCTTGAGCCTCTAAACTGACAATAAGTCCCAAATACTCCCCACAGGACTAGCAATTATTATCTAATCTCTAGGGAGCCAACTAAACTCAAGGAAATGAAAACAGCCCCGTTGGAGCATCCTGGCCACTGCTGGGACTGAGGGTTCAGGGGTGAACCCCAGGTGCAGCTCTGACTAACAGAGTAGGATTATGGGACCAGGGATATGTTTGCTGGCGTCTCAAGCTATTTTCCTCATTTATTTTAGTTAATAAGTAAGCTGCATGTGTGGTATAGGTGTGTTCACATGCGTGTGCAGGTGCACATCTGTGTGCTTACACTTGAAGGCTGGAGGAGGACATCAGGTGTCCAGGACATCCATGGTCTTCCTCCCGTGAGAAACCTTGGTCCGCCATTGTAGTTTTTAAAGCCAGGGTGTTGGCCCTCATGTCCTGCTGCTACCTTCCCCACCACTTCTGGCCTCACCCCATTACACGCCCTGCACAGTGAAGGTCTCGGCACTTGAGCTTTGTGGGAATGTGCTATGCACATTCAGATGCTCAGAGCAGCTATCATGGACACAGCCAGGATGGCTTCAGGAGGACCCATAGCCAAGGAGGGGGCAGGGCTGGGAAATGTGATTCTGCCAGACTCTCCGGAGCTTGTTTCTGGACCCCTGCCCTGATGGCTGGGACACACACTCACTCACTCACACACACACACACACACACACACAGACGCACACACATTGCTATTTTGTTTTACAAAGCACAGTAATGCTTTGACCATGGCACTCTCTAACATTGACCTTCAGTGAGTGGGGATCTCAGGCTTGTTCTAAGACCCAGGGTGACCCAGACAAGCCCAGCTTGGTCACAGTTCCAATTCTTATGGGGCCTCAATGCTCACTGGCTGAGGGTTGGGTGCCTGGCCAAGTAAGTACAGACAGGAGCCAGAAAAGTCTAGCCTCAGCTCTGCCTCCGTCTGGCTCTGGCCTTTAGGGAGAGGAGAGAGCTAAGAACTCCATCCCTGAGACGCAGTGAATGCCACAGATGTGCTGGGCCCTTCCCGCGTTTGCACAAGCTTTTAGGATCTGAAGCATTTCCCTAACAGGCTTCATGCGGGAACACCAGCAGGCTGCCTGTCTAAAACAATGTCTAGGCTCCTTCCCTGACTCCAGCCGGGAGCCTGTGTATCTGTCAGCTATTGCTGCTGGTGATGCTGCAAGACAAACTGTCCCCTACAGTGGCCATTCACAGCCACAGACATGCAGCCACAGCTTGCTGCAGGTGACTGACCATGGTGCCACAGGCCCTGAGCTCGTGCGCATGCTCACCAGTGTGCCTATCTTGGAGGCTGCGGCTCACACTCTTGGGTTCAGCAGACAGGACATTGAAGGACAGTCGAAGGACACCATGCTGCTAGTTGAAGGACAGAAGCTGCTCAGGGAAACCTTATGTTCTCATCACAAGGTCCGGGATCAGCTCTGTCTACACTAGCAGACCCCTTCCCAGGCTCTGTCCTTCTGCTCAATGCCAAGCCCATCCCCAGGAATGCAGAAGCCGCATTCTTTCGCGTCCATGCAAGAAAGGTGAGTGGCTGAGAGCCACAAGGCAGTGGAACACGGCAGGAAGACCCTGGCTTCAATTTACAAATAGAAGTGACCCATTTGCGTCGCTCCTGACTCAGGTCTCCACTGCCCGTCCTCAGCTCTAATGCTGTGGTGATTGAAGGAGTCTCCGGCGGTAACAGGAGCTGTTATAGGTAATCAGAGCATGGGAGAAGATTTCTTGACCTTGGATAAGCCCAAGACCCCTTGGCACCTGCTTCTGTAAGGCCCCTCCCGTGCAGGCGGGCAGCCCCAGGCCCTTCCTCTTCACCCTCTTCTGGATGGCTGGAGCTGTGGAGCACAGGCAGACAGGGCCACACTGCCTCGCCCAGCCGCTTCCTTCGCAGCTAACATATCTCCCCACAGGAAGAGAAGCAGAGGGGATGCCTGCCTTGGGAACATGGCTGTCGCATACCCAAGTGGCAGCTTACTATGAGCAGCCAGCTGATTAGAACATGGAGACAAAGAGGCATGCATGTGACTGTGGGCGGGGAGGGGCAGGAGACAGAGCTGGGCTGGGCCAGTATGGTCTGTGAGGTCAAAGTAACTGCCATTTTCTGGCCTCAGACTCCCTCCCCGCCTGCGGCCTGAGTGAGGGGCTCTGGAAGGTCTTTCTTTTAAGCGGAGCCTCTTTGGTCCAAAGATTAAATTCTTAGGGCCGGTGTGACTCAGTGAAGTCTGTGTACAAGAACCCTGGCTTTGATACAATGCACTTCATAAAGACAGGGGTAGTGATAAACACCTATAATCACAGCATTCAGGAGAATCAGAAGTTCAAGGACATCCTAGGCTATCGTGAATTTAAGGCTAGCCTGGGGTACATTAAACTGTCTCAAACATAAAGAAATGAGAGTGAAAATCGGAAGCTCTCAGCCCTTTCCTTCTTTCTGTTCCCTTCTCTGATCTGTCCTCAAGGCGCCAGCAGCTACTCTGAGCCTCTCCTTTCTATCCATGGATGTGCTCTCAGATCCCAGGCTGCTGGGCTGGAGGTGGGTTCCAGGCAGGGCAGGCAGGGCGGGCAGGACGGCCCTTACTCCAGGTATCACCATCCATGGGCCTGCTCCCAGATACAGGCTCCAGAGGCTTCCCGCTAAGGCCCAGAGAAGGGAGAGGCTTTTCAAGAAAAAAGATCACCCAGTTAGTTTCCAGACAGAGGCTGTCCTCCCACCCCACATTCAGTTCCGTGTGCCCTCTGGTGCTCCCCACCCAGGTCACTCAGGTGTCTGCGGGGTGCTGATGGAGTTCACCCCCAGACAGAGGAGCCCTCTCTCTGGATGCTGGCAGCTTACTTTTTGACAAAGGTCCGCACTAGAAGAGCATTTACAGGAAGGGCTATGAGGAAGGTGGACCCCATCCCCCCCTCTCCTCATTGGTTTCTCATCTCCGGTTGTTCCCACCCTTTGATAAACCTCCCCTCCAGGTTGGTCCGCCCAGTTCAGAGATCTGTGTTATAACCTGGTTCCTGCATCCAAATTGCCTCCCCCCTCAGCCCCAGACCAGTGGACAGGTGGTTAAAACAATTGGAGACACATACCCCAGCTTGGAAAGATCAAGAGAAAGGAGCAGTTCCCAGAAACCTCAGAAATCTAAGATACATAGAAAGGAAGACCTGGAGGAGCTGCGCCTCTAGCAGAGAGTCCCAGCCCACTAGAGCCCACCCAGAGGCCAGTGGAAGGCCTCACAGTCCCAGGCCAGAGCAGGGTGATCAGCATGCACTGGTGTGTACAGAGACCACGGATGCAGTCGCACATGTGGAAGCTGTTCAGATTGCCAGGACACTGAGGCAAAAAAAAAGGGCTTAGTATACTCGGCTAGAGACTGTGAGACTTGGAGGCGGGGTAGCCTGGGCTCTGAAAACAGGGCTTCCCTCCCCTCTAAAGGGAGGATGAATGATGCAAAGGGAAGAAGGAAGGAAGGAAGGAAAGAAGGAAGGAAAAAAGGAAGGAAGGAAGGAAGGAAGGAAAGAAGGAAGGAAGGAAGGAAGAAAGAAAGGTGTTGGGGTTTTGTCTAAGCTCCACCCCACACCTAACTGGCAATAGCCAGGTATGCCCTGCCCCAGAGATCTGGCCCACTATAAGAGGGGCTACTTGCTCCTCCTCTCCCTCTTTGCTCTCCACTTTCCCACACTCTCACCTCTCTGCCCCTGGGGCTCTTCCCCCCTCCGCGTGGTCATGGCCGGCCTCCACTCCACTCTCTCTATTCTCTCTCTCTCTCTCTCTCTCTCTCTCTCTCTCTCTCTCTCTCTCTCTCTCTCTCTCTCCCACTAACTCCCATCCTCTACTCTGAATAAACTCTGTTCTATACTATGTCTGTGTGTGTGTGGTCCCTCAGGGGCAGAGGTGCCCAGGCAAGGGCCCACCTGGACACCTTCCCCCACGCCGCCTAGCCACACTCACCTAACCCCCTATACTCCCCCCTTTTAAGCCCTTTCAAAAGGAAGGAAGGAAGAAAGGAAGGAAGGAAAGAAGGAAGGAAAGAAGGAAGGAAGGAAGGAAGGAAGGAAGGAAGGAAGGAAGGAAGGAAGGAAGGAAGGAAGGAAGGAAGGAAAAAAGGAAGGCAGGCTAGGCCTGGAGGTGGAAGCACTATGACACTTGATGTCCTTGGGGAAGTCACTTGTGTGTTTCTAACTCCCACAGGCAGCCCCAGCCTCTACCTTCTGGATCCCTGGCAGGTGCAGGCCCTCCCAGTGGGACGCTGGGAGCCCAAGGCCTGCAGGGAGCCCAGACAGCTGCTGACACCAACCCTCAGGGTGGAGGTAGAACATCTCAAACATCTCCCAAAGGACCAGGGAAGCTGTCTTTTCCACCTGTCAGGGTGGAGGGTTTAATCACAGGTTTAAATTCTTCTCTGAATTTAACTAGCTAAGCACATTATCAACCCCCTCCCCATAGCGGCTCCTGGTGACTTGGCTGGGCAGTCAGCTCTCTCAGTGGAAGCTTGGGATTGGACGGAGAACCCTGAAGGGACCCACAGCTTCTGCCCCCACCTGCCCGCCCTCCCCCCACCTCCCCACTTCCCCCCCCCCCCCCCAGCTCAGGGCCCAGTCTTGTCTCTAAAGGAGCCTTGCAGAAAGGAGCTGGGGAGTTCAACACTCTGCCACCGGTGCTCCCTCAGCCTCCTTTGTCATGGCCTGTATATCTAGTGGTAAAGTAACTCCTCCATCATGGAGCAAAGCTCACCCTTGCCTGCCTGTGTTTGAGAGGCGCCATTGTCCAGGGCCATAAATCAACCTCTTTAATTATCATCCGTGACACATTTTGGCAGGAAAGAGGACTTTGTTCCACTGAGGATGGAGTGAGGGGTCAACTGCAAATATGCTTAAAACTGTGCCCCGCCCTGAGGGTCAGAGGTCACTCAGAGCAACGAGCAACGTTCTGTGAGTGACAGAGGCTGGAAGGAGTTACTGCCACACACAGGACTCTGGCATGGATGGCACTAGAGCATTAAAGGAAGAGGGAAACCAGCCTGAAGGACAAGTGGGTGCTTTCTCCCGAGTCCCTCTCCTCCTCTCCCTTCCTCCCTGTCTCCTTCCTTCCTTCATTGCTAACTCTCACACTTCTTCCGCCCCCTCTCCTTCCCTCCCAGTCACCTCCACCCCACTTCCTTCCTCTGATAAAGAACCCCGCCCTAAATGTTTTCATATGGCTGCCTTCCTCTTGATATTCAGAAGCTTCTACAATGCCATAGCCTAGCGCTGTCCCCTGAAGCTTCCAGTCTGCCTGACATTCCAGTCTGGCATTTTGGCGGGGGCAGATCTGACCACAGACTGCTGAAGCTTTGTTTGGTCCTGGCTGAGAATCAGGAGGGAGGGAGGGAGGGAGGTTATGAGTGGATGTCTATTGTTGACATGGGCACAGCCATGTCAGGGACATTAATGTCTTAGTCCCATGGGAGTGACCAAGCCTTCTCTGAGTAAGGCTCAGAGGGATGACAGAGCCTCCCTTGGGTCCAAGTACAAATGTTGACTGTGTGCAGAAAATGTAGATTTCTCCCCCTGTTTATGGCCTGAAGACTGCTCCTCCTGATTTAGTGAACCCCGACTCCTTGTTCAGCTGAATATAATAACCCTGCTTCCCTGTTTAGCTGTATATAATCACCCCAACTCCTTGCTTATCTGTATGCAGCAACCCTGCCTCCCTGTTCAGCTGTAGATAATAAACGCCCTGAGGAGGCTTCTCCAGCACAGAGCCCCGCCCTCCCAATCCCAGCCTTCTATCCATGCGTCTGTGTTTCTGTCCTCTCTTCATTCCTCCCCACACCCATTAGGTCCGCCCCAGAAGCCCTGCTGAATGCAGGGGTTGAGCCTCAGAGAATGCCTCCTCTGGCCTTGCCTGTTCTTAGAGACACCAAGCAATCTGTGCCAGGATCTTTTTCAGTCACAAACATGCCACTTGTCTTTGTCACATCAGACCAGTGGCTGCATGGTGAGGGCCAGCAGCCTGCCTAAGTCACCTGACACTGTCCAACACCTGAATCTGTTTGTATGGCCCTTCCAGAGCTCCCTACAGAAGCCACATCAGAGGCTCATGCCCATCCTTCTTCCCTCTCTTCCTCCTCATCCACCAGGCTCCTTCCTCAGGTGGCTCTGGGCAGTGTGACCCTGGGCAGTATTGGCCCTGGGTGATGTGGCCTGTGCCCTCCCGTTGGATGCTGATAGCAACAGTCCTTCCAAATGGAAACTGTCTTGGGAGTTTGCCACCTTCCTCAGATCTGACTCCAGCAAGGCTTTTAAAGCCGGCGGCAGGGCGAAGAAGAAGACCCTGCACGGTGCAGTGATGGTAATGGTGAGGGGCAGGAAGAGCGTGGCGCTCATACCCATGTGTCTGTAAGGGCTGGCATGGAGCTCCGACAGCCGCACAGGGGTCCTGAGCCTTCCAAGCAAGGACAGAGTCCCACAGAGGCCGGGCAGCCAGAGTGGGGACAAACTTCTGGTGACTGCTGGGTCCCCATGACTGGGGGACAGACGTCATTTCCCACTCTGTCCCAGCCTTAACCATGGCAGCCCTCAGTGGCTCCTGATCTTTGCCGACTCACTCCTGTCCCTCTTCCGGCTTCTCCACTCTCCAGGCCCTACCACACGAGGGTGTTGGACGGTGAGTAAACGGGATTGTGTAGCAGATGGAGCCATTGGTGTGAGTGTCACTCGGCAGCTCAAGTCCCTTGGGAATCTGACCAAGCATGTATTTCCAGTAAGAAAATGCAATGGGGTGGGGAAGAGGGATGGGGCCATGTGAAGGGGTGACGGGTCCCCAGAGACCTGAGAGAGTCGTCCATCCCCATTTCCTGAAGGACTAAACTGGACCTCAGGAACAAAGAGGAGGGACACTTTGTACTGATCTAGAAGGAGGGTTGAGCACAGAGAGACTTGGCGCCCAGGGAGGAACTGCATGGCTGAGCAACTTTCTTTAGAAGTCAATTTGGAGAGGAAGGGAACTTAGTGGACTTCCTGTGGCCCGGGCAGGCATGAAGGACACAGGGTGTTAGGAGAGGTCCTTTGAGGTAAGACACATTAACTGAGATATTTGCTGAGTTCATTCACTTACTCACTCATTTATTCATTCACTCATTGATTCATTCATCTACTACTTCATTTACCCATCCTTCATCCATTCATTTATTCACTCATGTACTCATTCATACATTCGTTCATCCACCCCTCATTTATCCGCTCACTCATCCACCCATCCATCCATCCATTCATTCATTATTTCACTCATTTATTCATTTACTCATTCACACATTCACTTATTCAGTCACTCCTCGTTTATCCACTCATTCATCTATTCATTCATTCATTCACTCACTCACTCACTCACCCATTCATTCCTTCAGTCATTATGTTTTGTATGTCTGTCACATTCTGCAGCATCTTGCTTCTCTGTCCCTGAGGAGTTTAGAATCAGTCAGCAGAGATGTCCTATAAACGTACAAGGAAATAATGTACTGTCATTTAATGACAATATCAGGGAGTGGGAGCAGGGAGATAAGGAAACAGGTCAGGCAAACAAAACAGGCTCTGTGCCAGAGGTAGGCACGACAGGACACCCAGGGGAGGCTTTTCTGTGTGGTGACATGAGTACCTGAGTGGGCTGTGGGGTAACTGGAGGCACACTGGCAGAGAAAATTGCAGATGCAAAGGCCTGTGGTAGGAGCCTGTGCGCCTTGGGGCAGAACAGCAGGGAAGCTGTGGCCACAGTCTGAAAGCAGAAGGAGGGGGAAGGGAGGGAGAGGGGAGGGAAGGAGGAGGGGAGGGGGGAGGTGCATGTGGGGGTCACCTGGAACAGAGGGACGCTCAGGACACAAGATGATCTACATGGAGAGATCTGGAGATGGTGAGGACGCAGAAGGGGGCGTGGCTGAAGAGTCAAATTGATGCGTGAATATAATCTGTTGTCAACTTTATGGAAAAGCTATGCCAAGTGCCACGTGTGACGTGGCAATAGAGCTGGTTCTTGCACACTTGTAATGATTACCATGCCTGCTCACACTTGCAGTTCTCTGTCTCTCTGTCTCTCTTTGTCTCTCTCTATGTGTCTCTCTGGATCTCTGTCTCTCTCTCTCTCTTTCTGTGTGTGTGTGTGTTTATGTGTATATGTGCTCATGAAAATAAGGAGATCAATCTCAAGTTGGCCAACCTTCAAGAACCAGGAGACTTTTATTTTATTTTATTTTATTTTATTTTAAAGACAGGGTCTCTCACTGACCTGAATCTGGCCCAGCAGGCTAGGCTGGCTGGCCAGTGAGCCCCGGGGATCTGCCTGTCTCTGTCTTTCCAGCACTGAGATCACAAGTGCAAGACACCACTTTTTTTTTTTTTTTTTTTTTTTACACATGGTGTTTGGATATGGAACTCAGTCTTGCTAAGAGAGAACTTGACAGACTGTAAACCCCACAACACCAGTTTCCTTGGGTACATCCCACACAGCAGAACAGCATTCTTTCTCCATGTCACAGATAAACAAATCAAGATCTAGAGCTGCCCATTTATTCATTCACAGTCACAAAGCAGGTGGAGTGTAAGGGGCCGGAGTCCGTAGATGGGCAACTGGGGCAAAGGGCTCACCTACCACCATAGTCCAAGGCATAGAGGTGACAGGTGCTCTTAGAATGGAGGTCCGAAGAGAAGGTGTTCATGATAGCCGAGAGCACTAGGAAGAACTGTGCGGACCAGGCCGGGCACTGCCGATGGCTGGTGCTGGAGAGCAGGTGCTACAAGGGGAATCAGTAGCCCAAGTGCACAGACATGGGGACAAGCCTGCAGGAGCATCAGGGGCAGGAGTGGATGCAGGCCAGGGCTGTTCTGAGGTGGCCTTGACCATAGAATAAACTCAAAGCTTCAGCTCAGTGCTGGAGCCACTGAGGGGGTCTGGGCAGAGGAGAGACTGGGGAGGGGGAGCAGGCAAGGACTGACTGGCAGGAGCTGGTAGAGCATGAGGCTAAGGTGGATAGGTGTGTGTTCCCTAGGGGAGGTGAGCTCTGGTCCCACAGTGACAGCTTGGTGGGAGGCACTGGCTGCGTATACCTCTGTCAGGTCGCCTTACTCTGCACCAGCCTTCCCTGGCCTTCGCCCCCTCTTCCTTCCCTCTCTTTATTTCATACAAACATTTAAAAATACTTATTTATTTAATGTATATGAGTGTTTTGCTTGGCTGTGTGTGTGTGTGTGTGTGTGTGTGTGTGTGTGTGTGTGTGCATATACCTGAGTGTTATGGCACACAGGTGGAGGTCAGGGGACAATCTGTGGGAGTTCATCTCTTCTCACACCATGTGGGTTCTGGGAATTGGAATCGGGTTGTCAGGCTTGGCTGCACGCGCCTGCCTCTGATCCACCTTGCTGGCTCTTTCTGTTTCCTTTGCTTGACAGGGTCTCACTCTGCAGGCTGGTCAGAAACTCAAGGTCCCCTCGCCTCAGTGGGTTTGCAGGCTGCACCACTGGCCTGGTCCTGCTGTCTCTCAGAATCTCCTCTCAAGCACATTTCTCTTGCTTTCTTGAGGCTGGGATCTGGGGAGTAGAAGAGAACAACACAGTGTGGATGAGTCACTTAATTGTCTGTCCCTCCGTTTCCTATTCTGAGGACGGGAAAATTAACACATTCTCTGTTAACACTTGTTCTGAGTGGATGCAAGGAGCTCAGGTCTCACACTTAGCAAGCTTCTGTCAAGATCATTTCAAAGCAGATGAGGAAGACAGGGCAGGAGGCTGGCGCTGGTGAGGAGGGAGCAGAGAATGGAGAGATGGCAGAACAGAGTGCAGTCAGGCTAAGAGCCTGGAAAGAGCCGAAGGGAAGCAAGTCATTTGCTGAGAAGTGGAGGAGCTGGGTTTGTGGAGAGAGTCTAGTTTTTATGTGTAGGTGCCAGACAGCACGTGCAGAGCTGAGAGACACAAACATGGCTGCTCCGGGCTTGGAAGCTGCCTGGAGGGCGGGGGAGGTTGCTGCTGTGGGAAATAAAGAAGGAGAGATGGAGTGAATCAATGGAGGTGAAGGTGGGGGGGAGGGGAGGGAGGATGGGCCTGCGAGGTGAGTGGTCTAAAGAATCAGAGAAAGAAGAAAGGGAGGGGAATACAGCCTATCAGTTGTGTTTCGGTGGAAATTTCTGAGCCTGAAATCACAGCAGGCCTGTATCTTTTGTTGTTGTTGTTTGGGTTTTGTTTGTTTGTTGTTTTTGTTTTGTTTTGTGTTTTTGAAACAGGGTTTCTCTGTGTAGCCCTGGCTGTCCTGGAACTCTCTGTAGGCCAGGCTGGCTTGGAACTCAGAGATCCTCCTGCCCCTGCCTTCTGAGAGTATCCCCTGCTACAGGCTTGTTTCTAGAGTCTGGGTTACTTGAAGCAGAGCCTGAGGCAGGGATTCAGTACATATGATTGGCTGAGAAGGGGGAGAGAAGGAAGGAAACAAGGAAGGAAGGAAGGAAGGAAAAGAAAGAAAAAGAAAGAAAGAGGGAGGGGAGAAAGAGGGAATGAAGGAGGAAGAAAGAAAGAGAGAAAGGAAATGAAGGAAGGAAGGAAGAGGGAGGGAAAGAAGGAAGGAAGAAAGAAGGAGGAAGGAAGGAAAGAAAGAAAGAAAGGAAGAAAGAAAGAAAGAAAGAAAGAAAGAAAGAAAGAAAGAAAGAAAGAAAGAAAGAAAGAAAGGGAGGAAAGGAGGGAGGGAAAGAAGGAAGGAAGAAAACAAAGAAAGAAAAACAGAAGGAAGGAAGGGAGGAAGAAAGGAAGGAAGAAAGGAAGGAAGGAAGAAGGAACGGAGGGAGAGAGGAAGGAAGTCCTGGGACCTGCCAAGCATCCCTAGAAGGGACTCTGGCACTCTGTAACCTGAGCCCTCCTCTCCCTCAGAGTTAATTTTTTCTCACAGCCAGCCACTTACCCTTCACCTGAAGGGTGGCTTCCCTTCCAGGTGACTGTGAGGCTCTGGGGAGACTGGTGTCCTTGACAGGCCCTTGCCTCTGAGCACCCATGCTTGCTCTTCCCCCAGGCTAGAGTGCTTTTCCTCTAGTCATCTTTAGGAAAGCCCCCTTATACCACAGGTCCATGCTCAACCACCCTTTCTCGGACAGGCCTCACCCACCAAAAGGCCATGGAGAGAGTACTTGCTGACAAGCCTGAGGACCCGAGTTCCGATCCCAGCACCTGCAAAGGAAAAGCTGGGCCTGGCGGTGAGCATCTGTAACCCCAGTTCTGGGGAGGTGGGGACAATGGCCAGACAGTCTGGCCAAATGGAGAACCTTGTATTCAGTGAGAGACCCTGTCTCAAAACAAAAGGTGGAGAGCGGTTGAAGAGCAACGCTTGTTGTTGACCTCTGACCTCCACTTGATCATGCACACACTCATACACATGCACACATGCTCACACACATACACCCTTATGTGCACACTTGAATGCAGACACATGCACATGAAATGTAGTACACACACACACACACATGCTCATGCACACATGCATGTACATACCCATGTTCACACACATAAAACGAGACCATGCCTTCCTATCTCCTCTAGCTCCTGCCTCACTCCCTTTTTGTTCCACTACTGCCTGGTGTGTGTGTGTGTGTGTGTGTGTGTGTGCATGTGTGGGGTTCTTTTGTATCTGTGGGCTGTAATCTCGGTGTGTGTAGCAGCTTTGTAGTTTGCTGTCCCAAATGGCAAGCTCATAACACTGTCCAACAACATCAGTGGCTCTGTTCCTGGAGCCTTGTGCCCTGTGCCCTCTATTTCTGAGCCTTTGCTTCGCTATTCCCACAGGACAGACTAAATTTCCACCATACCTTCTGTTGTACACGTGCATGTGACAAAGGTCGCAGTAGATCTGCAATGGGGGTCACAGCCAAAGGACCACAAGGGAGTTGAGTGACTACCTACGACAGATGGAAGCCAGAATAGAAAGATGAAAAGCCACACAGCTGGGACCTGGGGCGCTTGCATGCCACATCCTGGCATGGTTCACTGTGTCTCTTTGTAGTTCCCTGTGATGATTTAAAACTATGTCTACAGATTTTTTTGGACACCTTTTCCTTCCTAGGGCCTAGTCCCTTCTCCCAGACTCTGGTAGGAGGTGGTGACTTGCTTCTGATGAGTGGAATGCTGTGGAAGTATCCCCACATCCTTCTCAGGACTATCACAAGACCATTAACCTCTTCCTTGCTTTGCTCCTTGGGTCACACACATGTGTGCATGCAAACATGCATATACACATGAACACATGCATGTACACACTCATAAAATGAGACTGCATTCATATCTGCTCTAGTTCCTGCCTCATTTTCTCCTTTGTCCCACTTGTGTGTGGGGGTGGGGAGGGGATTGATACCACATGCTGTGGAAATCTAAGCATCCCTAAAAGAGGCCAGTGTGAGAGAAGCTGAGGCCTGAGGCCAATAGCCTCTTCAGTCCTGCTGGGTTTCCTAAGAAATGTGAAGGACGAGGGGAACAACGTTGATTGTTTTTCTTTATTAAAGAGAAGGAAGGGAATGGGGAAGAGGCTTCATGATGCAACCGTCAAGAACACTGACTGGACAGAACACATTGGTGTCTAGTGTGCACCTCAGCTCACCCAAACCATCCCCACCCCTACTTCCTCATGGGGTGACTGGACTTGCAGAGGGGTGGAGGAGTCAGGGCAGTTCACAGCCACTGACCATCCCCCACCTGGGGAGGCTGTGGGTGAAGAATGAAGACTGAGTGGTATTTCACTGCAAGCCATCCTCCTCCTTCCAGCAAGCTTGGTGATTTTTTATCAGAGACATGAATAAAGACACAAAAGATGTGTCCAGCCAAACCTCAGAAGCACACGATGTTTTGACACAGATGATTTATGATCCAAAACTCTCTTCCCAGGTCGAATTGCTAGGCCAAGATCAACGCTCAGAAATGTAATGGTTATCAATATAAAGTCAGATCAGAAAAATCAATCGCTCCAGGAACAAGTCCAGGGCAGATCAGTGCCTTGGCAGGACTCCACTGGAGATGATCTGGTCATTTGCATTTGACCGCTGAGGTCAGTGTAAGCATAACTTGCTGAGGCCTGGAGAAGGGTGGTCTCCATGCAGTCTTAGCCCTGGCCAGAGGCATCTGGACTGCATATGTATGATGATCTTCTGTGGGCATCTTGAGGAAGGAGTGAGGGGACGAGGGGATGGGGTTGGGGAGAGACAAAGCAGATTAGCCATGGCTGAGCTGAGCCAGCAGAACCAGTTCCAGGCAGGAGACTGACTGGTTCATGGCACCCAAGCCACCTTCTGCCTCTGCAGACAAGACTGCTGACTTCCGTGGGAGCGTTCCCATAGTGACAGACTCCTTGGTCAGGCAAGGGGAAGGTGATCAGAAGAGAGGGACTCCCTTTATGTTAGCCCCCTTATGTTGCTGGTGTGTGCATACATGTGGAGAGCTTTGATTGCCACTTGTAGGAAATTGGTGAGAATATTTGACATTGGACAAGGAGAAGGAAATAAGCTCAAGAAAAATACAGCCGAGGAATGTTTTCCTCGTATCTTGATCATCTTGATAATCAAGATGATAATCAAGAAACAGGGATCTATGTACATGTTTTGTTTGTTCCTTGACTACTTTGTTTATGCCTTAAAACTGGCCATATTCTTTGCATGTGCCTAGAATGATATAAAAACAGACTGTGAAAATTAAACCCACTTCAGCACTCACTGGGGTCATACTATAATGTTGTCTAATTCTCTTTTCCCTTTAATCCTCACACCTTCCCTCGAGTCCCTGTTGACTGACTGTGCTGGCTTGGTCAGGTGGCACCTGCAATGTTGGCACTCCAGTATGAGAGGTTCAGTGAAGAACACCAAGGCAGGGAGGAAGTGCAAGTAAAGAAAAATAAAGAAAAATTGGGCCAGCAGTGAGCAAATCCTGTAAAAATGTGACAGGGTAATGGTAGAATACTTTTTATGCATATGCTTAGAGATATGCTAAAGTCAAGAGGAAGTCAGGAGACATCCTGCTTCCTCTCTGGTTCCCACTGGGGGAATGCCTAATCCTGGTTCTGGGTCCCTTAGGTAAGATATCTGGGTTCCTTTGGTGGGACATCTAGTTCTCTTCCCTCTCTGTCTGTTGTCTGTCCTTGGTGAGACAACCTGCCCACATCTATCTGTTTATGTCTGTGGTTTCATTTTGTTGCTTGATTGTTTCTCTGTGTTTCATATTCAAAAGAAACAATGGTAAAAACTCTATCTGCTGGAGCATTTGGGCTTAGCAGGTGTCAAAGTGCTCCTCCCATGAAATTACAGCTCAAAAAAATAGAAAATGGTGTCTGTGTAGTCTATATATGTAAATGATGTGTATAGCCACTTCATGTTTGTTTCTGACTGGTTGTAAATATATCAATATGTTCTTCATGTCTCAGCTATAGATTATTGGTTTATACATTATTGAGTATGGTTAAAAATATGTACCATTAATAACAGAAAATTGGCTTAAAACTGGTAACTCAGGGTTGGAATCATTCTGGGCCACAACACTTGGCTTGAGCCAACCCAGGGAAACATGTCTCTAAAGATACCTCTAAATTGTGATAATATTTTATGTAAGTCCTATCCTAGAAACCAAATTTATAAAAGATAGGATTTAAAACAATGTCTTTTTAATGAAGTATTAAAAGCTGCACCATCATGCATTCATATACAAGAACTGGCCGCCAAACTTTGTAAAATGAAAATAGCTCACTTGCTATTGATTTTAGAGAGACAGGATTGTTTGATTTTAGAGAGACATTGTTAAAAACTGGTTTTGCTTTCCAAAATTATGGCTATGCTCTATGACTTCACTCTCAAGAATACTTTAATTTGATATTGTAAAAGAAACTTTTAAAAATTATAGCTGAATATATATAAAGCTAATGGAACACTGGCAGTTTACAATTCAATCACAAGCTTAAGATTTTAATTTCCCCTTTGTTGTCTTCTGAATATAAACTTAAAGATGCCTCTTATCCTGCTAAAAACATCTCTGTTACAGGGAATGATGGAACAAATCCATGGAGCTCTAAAAACTTAGTTACACAAAGCAAAATGGGGGGGGGATTGTGTATTCCTTCACCAAAAAATTTTATTTTGAATTTTTTGACCTTAGATGCCAAGGGACTCTCTGCTGTTAAGTATCTATGGCACCCTACAACTCAGTATAGTTATGCTTAGGTGAAATAGAAGGATCCACTTACTCGCGTATGACATGGTCCCGATTGGGTATTAATATGGGGAAGAGGGCATGCTTGGGTTTTTTTGTTTGTTTGTTTGTTTTTGTTTTTGTTTGTTTTTTTTTTTTTTTTGCAGGATTTTGAAGGAGTTGTGGTGACTGTCAGAGCAATTGATGAGACATGCTGATGCTGGGACAAAGATCGATGCTGACCGTGAGCTTGCTGAGTGCCCTGACAATGGTGACAGGGAAGTTGTACTGGGGATACGTTCCCGATCCACCACTGATACAAGCAGCAGTGTTGTCCAGACTAAAGATTCTAGTGGCTAGTAATAATACTCAACTTCTTGGATATCCTTGGACAAGGGAGTCAACTTATAATAAGACCACAACTTTCAATGCTTTTGGTGATGGGATTCCTGTTTATTTTGTGAAGAATAGTATGAATGATGGGTGTATTTCTGTGTTCACTCAAATTTGAAAGAAAAACATTTCACAAAGATATTATGAGGGATCTGTCACTGTTAGATGGAAAGAATGTTATAATCAACCCCCAATATAGTTTAAATTTCCAATAATATGTGAATGATTGATTGGACAAGGAATCAAACATTGGACAAAAGGAGCTATCCATATGTCTTTGGCAATCAGATTCAGGTCATTTTCAATGGCATATCTAGAAGTTAGCTGCAGCTCTCCATGAAGTTACAGTAGAAACACACAAAACTGGGTCAGGATCTGGATTTCAAACAAGTGTTAGTGCATGTGTTAAGGCTCCTAATCATTTATTAGTTTTTCATGTTAAAAACTAATAAAATAATAAAAAGTTTCAGTTTACTTCTGTGTCCTTTACAGTATTTAATGTAAGTTGTATTGATTGTACACTTTCTAATTGCATTAGTGTGTTGAAATCTGGCATGTCAGTTATGGTGGTCTATCAACCAGCTTTTGTTTTACTGCCTGTGAGTAGACCTTGGTATTCTGAAAGAAGCTTACAAATATTGGAAGAAGTGAGTCAGACTTTAAGCGGAAGCAAGAGGGTTGTGGGACATTAATAGCAAGTGCCACTGCTTCTGCAGTTGCTTTGATGCAAGAAGTTAGGACAGCCACTTTTGTTAATCGTTGAGCAAAAACATGTTACTAATGCTCTGAGAAGTCAAGGGGATTTAGATAGGTGTTTGGAACATTGAATTGATATTCTCTATAATACTATTCAGATTATTGGAGAGGAGGTTCAGAATTCAAGAGTAATCAGCCATCTTGAGTGTCATACTAAATACCATTGGATTTGTGTCACTTCTAAAATATACAATGACAGTCACTATAATTGGGAGAAAGTTCATAGACATGTGCAGGGTATTTGGCATAATTCTAACACCTTTCTGGATATTTTAACTTTGCATACTGAGATTATGAATTTAAAGAATGCTCCTCCACTGCGTTTTGATGCTACAGATATTGCTGATAAAATTAATCATGGCTTAATGTCAGTAATTCCGTCTTGGTCAAGCTTCAAGAACAGCGTATATAACTTGATCATATTGGCCCTTTTTGTCCTGGGAATACTTTTATTCCTGCCCATTTTGATAAAACTTGCCTTTAATGACATCAACAGGTTAGCGCCCAAAATACATAGCTTGAAACTTAAAATGGATCCCCAGACAAAGCCATTCATTTAACAGGCTGGTAGTTAATGACAGGTAAGATTCTGCAGAGAACCTTACCAACCTAAGACATAAATTCATTGCCTTGGACAATACATTTTCAATGACAGGTAAGGAAGGCATTCTTGTCAGAATAACCTAAGACAGATGCAGTCCTGTTTATGAAATAAAAAAGGGAGAAATATGGAGAGCTCTTGGTGCTGCTTCTAGGAAATTGACAAGAATATTTGACTCTTGACAAGGATAAGGAAATAAGCTCCAGAAAAATACAGCTGAGGAATGTGTTCCTTTGTATCTTGATCATTTTGATAAGTCCCTAGAAACAAGGACCTTGGAACTTTTGTTTATGCCTTAGAACTCACCATATTTTTGCATGTGCCTAGAATGATATAAAATCAGACTGGAAAAATTAAATCAACTTCAGCACTCACTGGGATCATACTATAATGTTGTCTAATTGTCTTTTTCTTCTCTTTAATCCTCACTCCCTCCCACAAGACTGTTGACTGGATGAGCTGGCTTCGTCTCTCTGTCTCTCTGTCTCTATGTGTCTTTGTCTCTGTCTCTCTGTCTCTCTGTCTCTCTGTCTTTCTGTCTGTTTCTCTCTGTCTCTGTCTCTGTCTCTGTCTCTGTCTCTCTCTCTCTCTCACTCACACACACACACACACACACACACAGTTTGCCCACGCAGGTTCAACATCAGCCTTTATATATTCAGGCTATAGCTCTGGAAGCAGATTTAAGGTAGTGTCTGGCATGTGGAGCTTGGTAGGGTACAATTGGTATCTTGGCCACAAGGGACAGAGAGCTAGATGAGGTGGCCTAAATTCCACTTGATATGTATGAGGCCCTTGATGGCTTCCCAGGCAAACTCTGAGGCCTCTCAGAAAGGCCCAGAAAGTGGTCAAGGATGTGAGCCTTTGTGGCCCTGTCACAGGAGGAAGAGGGAAGACCTTGAAGAAGGTGAATTTCTCTTGATAGTGATAGTCCCCAAAAGACTCAACTGAGAACTGCCAACAGACACTGCTCCTACATCTGAGAAATGGGTGTCTTGTTTCTGGAGCAGGCATTAGAGTGACACCCTGTACCCCTTCCTTCCCACAGAGACAAATTTATGTAGATGGAAGCTGGCTGGAGCTCTCCTTAACTGCCGTGTCCATCTATTCCTGGGAGAAGCACATCCTAGGTGATGGGTAGTGAGAGGTAAGGCATGAGGGAAAGTCACTTCCCAACCCAGGATGGCAGGATAGTCTGCAGACCTAGGCAGGGGTCCTGAGCAGGAAACATGAATGGCCTGAATGGCCAGGAAGAACACCAGGCACCTTTCTGCTCAGTTGCCCTCTCCTCACCCTGCATAGATGAGCAGCCTGCAGTATGCTCTCCCAGCCTGGCTCTTCTTTCCCTCTGCCATTTAGATGAGCACATGGCAGATCCACAGCTCTCTGCCCTTGTCCTTCAGCAGCTGGCACGTTGGTTCACAGACACCACCTGACTGAATGGTCCACAGCATGAGTCCAACTTCATCTTTGCTCACAAGTTACCTTCTCCCCTTCCAGGGCACAGCCATGGGGGTCATGGAGTCTGTGGCTAATGACTCTGGGCCCCTTCCACCTGCAGTCACCTGGAGGTACACAGCTGGTGAGGGGTGCCTGAGAGACCCACAAATACCTCAAGGTCCATGCCAGTGTCCTGCCCTCCACCACTGCCCGCCACCCTGCCTCACCTCTGGGTACCCCAGCCAGCCCTGCTTCTTTTTCCCTGCTCACGTGCTCTGCTAACCAGTCATTACCTCTCATTCTCTTTTTCTAAAATACCCAGAGGGCTTTCCCAAAGACCTTACCTGTAGCACAGAATGGCACAGTCTCAACCCTTGAACCTTCTCTAACTCGATGGGTGCCTCAGCTCCCGCATTATATAGATGAGAATAAAATCTACTATATGCACTTCATTCCATTAGCATGTGATTATTGGAGACTGCAGGCAACACTTTTGAAATGGTGCTGGCACAAAGAGCCAGGAGCATACTCATGGCCAGGACTTGCCTAGAGTATGTGGGGCTGAGTTCTGCCTCTCACCCTGCAAAAGATGAAAAACTAATAGCCAACAGCACTAGCATGGATAAACTTCATCTTGTCCATTGTTATTAGTTGGGTGGCTTAGGGACATTGTGTATGACTGGGCAGTTTGTGCACTGTACAAAGGCGCCTGGGAGGGAAACGAGTGGGAACTGCATCTGTCCTGCAGGGTACCCTGAGAGCTGTGCCTGCCCAAGGAAGGTGTGTTTTCCAACTAGAGGCCAGAGTGGGCATCTTTGCCTAATTGGCACAGAAGGGCTCTAGGGTGCAGCCCTGTGTGCCCCAGCTGTTATGTGAGGGGCACAGGGTAGGAGTCCAAGCCAAATTTCTCATCTGGGGAACACAGAAGCTGGATTCTTCTATCCAAGTTCCCTCTTGGGTGCCGTGGTCATTTACAGTGTTCCAGAAATCCCATTTAAAATGAAGTGTCCTCGGGAACAATAATGTCCTAAAAATAATCAGCCCTTATCATCATTTCCATGATCATTGCCACTATTATTTTAGACCTTGAGTGGATTAGCAGCCATCAGGCAGAAGGCAGAGTGAACCCCAAGGACAGTGGGGGGAGGGAGACAGAAGCAGAGGAGGGTAAGTAGGGCATGGGAAGGTCCACAGCTCTCAGGATTCTGCCCAGGTCTGGGGACAATCTTCCTCTACTCATGTCAGGGTGGGGAGTAAGGGACGTGTTGCTGGGGGAAGGAATCTCGAGGTAGGGAGGGAGGGAGAAAAAAAGGGAGAGAGGGAGAGAGAGGGAGAGCAAGAAGAAGAGGGGGAAGAAGGAGAGGTGGAGAGAGGGAGAGAGGGGGAGAGGGAGATGGAAAGAGGGGGAAGAAGGAGGGGAAGGGAGAGGGATAAGGACAGGGAGAGGGAAAGTGGGAGAAAAGGGGGAGGGGGAAGGGGAGGGGAAGGGAAAAGAAAGGGAGAGAGGGCAGAGGGAGAGAGGGGGAGAAAGAGGGGGAGGGGAGGGAGGGGGAAAGAGGGAGGGAAAGGGAGAGGACGAGGGGGAGGGAGAGGGAGAAGGAAAGAGAGATTATCAGCCAGCCACAGGGACATAGCAAGAGTGTCTGAGTAGAGGTGGTGCATCTGAGTGTCCCCTCCAGGTGCACACCAACATTGCACATTTGTACAAATGATTTATTAAGAAACTGCTTCCAGGTAATGGGGTGGAACTGGGAAATCAGGCAAGCATTGGACCTTATAGGCATGGCTCCTCTACAGCTGAGTGTCCATTTCAGGGATTGTCTCCACTCAAGACAAGGTACTAGATGCTCCAACATGAACTACTAGTTATTGGGCAGTACAGTTCAGAGGGAGGATGGAAGATATAACTTCCAGGCATCTCCACCTTTTTTCTGTGGGTGCATGCAGGCCTGGAAGCCCATTGCAGTCCTCAGAAAGTTTTCTCAGGGGCTCTCCGCTGAAGCCTCCTGCTGCTGCACATGGAGCCAAGGCACCATGGCGGACAAGGGTACCTGTAATGTCACCCCATGGGGCAGGGATGGGTCTCTTGATGATCTGGCTGCACTCTTGCATTTGGAATCTTTGTTCAGTTAGTTGGCATGTGGACAGGCTGGCTTCCGTGAGACGGTGATACTAGTACCCAGCTATGTTGGTCATTTCTAGGGCAACTTCCAGGCTGAGTAGTAGGGCCCTCAAGGCTCTGCTGTTGCCTCAGCATTCTTTAAATGTCTATTTAATTATTTGTTTGTTTGTTTATTCATTTTAAATGTTATTGATTGGTGTTAGATCACTACTAGATCAAGCAGTTAAAAGGAAAACCCCCAATCCATCAGGAAAGCCGGTGTTATGAGATAGATACGCAATAGAGTTTCACACTCCCAACCCAGATGGCCCCAACCTTGAGACATAGAGCCAGAGACCCAGGTCTCTGCCAACGTTCAAGTCTGTCTGTCAGTGCATGGGGGCCCTAAGAACTGGACTTCCTGGGACTCTGAGGCTAGAGTAAATGCTTTTGTAAGGACTGTCCAAAAAACTGGAGCAAAAGAGATACACTGTTGGTTCCAAGCCAGGGCTGTTTTAAGGAATTGGCTTAGGCTAAGGCTGGCAAGTTGGCAGCCTGCAGAGTTGGCTGGTGCACAGGAAAGCCAAGAAGGGCTGACATGAGAGGCCAAGTGCAAGGGCTTCAGCTGCAGGGTTCCCTCTTGTCCAAACAAGGCCAGCCTTTGGTTCTTTCAGGCTGTCAATCAATTGGATGAGTCTCACCAACAGGACTGTAGGTATTCAACTTGCATTCCTGAATGGTAGGTCACCATTAAGGTGAGCTCTCCCAAAACCTCCCTCAAAGGGACCCCTCAGATCTCACCAGATATTTCTGCACCATACCTGGGCCAAGTGGACTCATGAAATAATTTACCATGATAGGCAAGCATGCTTGGCTGAAAACTGAGGGAGACGAGAGCCAAGGCTGGGGAGGCCAAGTGGCTTCCTGAAAGTCACCAAGAGAATTGGTAATGGCGAGGACTGGGGGACAGAGGCTGGACTGGCAGTGAGGAAACCCTGGGAGGGTTTGATTCATTCACATCCCATCTGAACTATTCTAAAACTGGAGCTAAGGAGAGAAATGTCCACTCTGGGTCTGTATCCACAGAGCCCCACAAGGTGGAGACAGGACCGCCACAGGAGCATGGATGCTTTATTCTGGAAGGCGCATCTCTAACTTTAATTGTTGCTGCACTGTTCCAAAGTGGCCACCACATGCACAGTTTTGTACGTGAGGAAACTGAGACAAAGAATAGAAAGAAGGAAGCCGGCTGAAGCTTCACAGTGAGCAGGTTGGGGGAAAGCCCCTGACCTGCGTCTTCTGGACTGCCTCACCTCAGCACTTGCTTCCACAAAGCACATCCAGCCCCCAAGGAGTGTGAACAGCCCTGTCGGTACGAACCATACCCTTACATGACACTGTCTGCCTTCAGACCTTCCATGACTCTGTCAGGTTTTCTCAGCAACCCCTGCACCAAAGAACCTTTGTGCTATCTTCTGACACGGGAGCCAAGACGAGGGAGATTAACACCCTTAGGTCTGGTCAGTGTCTTGCCTGTATGTCCTGGACCTGAAAAGATTTCTAAAGACCCCAAGGACTTGGGGACCATCCTCGGGGACGTGCCAGTTCTTCTCCACTCTGCCCACCTTCAGCCTCTCTGCAAGTGAGATGAACTGCTGGCATCCATAGGAAAAAAATGGAGAAGGACCAGAAGGAGGGAGGAAGCGGCGGGGTTGGGGGGGATCCTCTTTCCTTCACTGGCAGCTGCCTCCTGCATATGTCAGATGCCTGTGTGATTTTAGAAAGAGATTTTAGTCAGATCATCACTTCTTCTTAAGGTGGGGTCATTACTCTCAATTCTATAGAGGCTCATTTTTTGTTGTTGTTGTCGGTCGTTCGCATATAAGAGCATTTCGATTAAAAAGCACTGGAAACTATTTCTTTGGCAAATAGTCTTGTAATCTTCTACCCCCTGAAAAAACAAAGAGACAAGTTTTCTTTAAAAATAAAAAACAACAATATTACAATTTTGAGGACAAAACAATTCTTAAGCAGAGATGGGTGGACTCTAGGAAAAGGGATACTTGTGTCTCTAGGAACTGCACATCTCTCACCTTCTGCTAGAAGTCCTTGAACAGTGGAACTAATTGAAACCATCTACAGCAGCAGGAACAGCTTTTCTCTTTCCTGGAGTGAAGGGACCTCTGCCAGCCTCACCTGATACAGGAGAACTTTCTCTACAGTAGAAGGGGAGTGACTTGGGAGGGTACAGAGCTCCCACTGGCTAGGTCATCAAAATTGCTCAGGGGAGCTGCTAAAATGTGGATTCCTAAGCTCTCCCCCAACCCAGAAAAAAAAATCTCTAAGGAAAGGGGCCAAATATCAAGCTTTTTACCATCTGTCCTGGCAGTGGTGGGATCTTGGAGCTGAAGGTAGGTGAAGGGTGGGAGGAGTCGGGATGTTGAATTCTGTTCTGAGAGCTCAGAGAGTCAAAGGCATAGGGAAAAAAAAACTCCAATTGAGCCATAAATGAGGAAAAATGTGGCCGTCAGCATGAAAGGAGAAATGAGTCAACCAGGAGACGGGGCAATGGGTGAGGAGAGCCAGGATGCCAGGCAAATGTAAAAACACAAACAAACAGGAAAGCAGGCAGCAGTGCACACAGCAAAGAGAAAGATGAGGTGTGTGCAAAAGGACAAGGGGGATCATGTAACGAATGGCAGAGGACTTATGTTCCAGAGAAGATAAACTCATAAACACGTATGTACCTAACAACATTGCAACTAAATACAAAGGGCAAAGAGTGTTAGTGTGGAAGGAGAGTTGCAAACAAACAAAGTCGAGGCCAGAGAGATGAGTCTTGGTAAAGGCGTTTGCTGCCAAGCCTGACAGCTGAGCTTGATCCCAGGACTCACAGGGATGAAGAGAGTGGACTCCTGTAATTGTCCTCTGACTTCCATATGTCAGCTTGTCCACACACATACAAACATTGTAAAAGCTTCAATACAAACTTTTCAGAATTAGACATACCTAGAGGACTGCAAAGAAACAAAGACTGCAGTCCACTGTGATGGTGGCTGCTGGTCACATGTCACTCATCATCAAGCCCTTGTCGCACATAAAGCTGATTTGAGATATGCTTTAAAAGGAGGCAGTTGTGATGGTTGGCCTTGGTTGTCAACTTGACAGTATCTGGAAACAAGACAGACACATCTCTGGGCAAACCTGTAAAGGAGTTTCTTGATTAGGTTAATCGAAACAAGGCATCCCACCTTCTGGAGGTGGCCCAGACCCAGAAGGCTCACGGGAAGCATTTGCACTTTGGCCTGTTTGCCTCGGGATCTTGACGACAAGGTCATCCTTTTCGTCTTTGCAGCGACCACTTTTATTAACATCAGAACCCAGCTTCCTCAGCCCTTGTGGTAGATTGCCTTTAGATACTGTAGCAAATCACCTGAGATTATTAACGCATGAAAGTAAAAGGTTTGCTTAGAATCACAATTGTAGAAGCTTCTGTATAAGATCTACTGGCTTCGTAGTTTTGAGCCTTTGGACACATATCACAATATAAGAATATGTCAGCACAAAATTACTCAGCAAAAGAGGCAAGGTCAACCATCCCTTTCCAGGCCATACTGGACAATGACCTAAATATCTCCCACTGGGACCCAGCCACTTCCCAATAGTGCCATCCTAGGGACTAAGCCTTTGGGGGACATTCAGGATCCAAGCCCGGTATTGAGTAGACATCTACACAGTTGATGTGTCTTGTTTTTCCTGGGGAACATTCTAGATTTTACTGTGTAAGTCTCACTCCTGGGAAACCTCTTACCCTCAGCAGACCAGGATGGCTGGTACCTCTACCCGTGGTGGTCCTTGAATCTGCCTCTTGAGATCTGATCCTGCTGGGAGCATCATCAGGGCTATGCACATGTCTCAGGGTACCACTCTGTCACCCGGAATAACCAGAGAGGAGGTCCCTGATCAGAATCCCTGCTCACCAGGAGATGCTACTATCTTTTGGGTTGGTCACAATGAGCATGACTCTTTTGTGGGTACAGAAACCTGTCTAGGGGGAGCATCAAGAGGTGCTAGACTGGTGTCTTCATGGTCCTTTAACCAATGGTGTCCCTCCTTCACCTTAATAATCCAATGCTGGCTGTCAGAAGTGGTTGGTGAAAGCAGATAGAAAAACCAGAGTCCCACATTCTCCCTGAGGACTCTCCCACCATTGCATCTGGAATTATAACGAGGGCTTTATTGTTGTGCCCACTTTATTCCTGATGCTTCCCAGTATGGTCTGTCTGTTGAGTGACTCCAGCTGGGACAAGCCGGTGTTTGGGAGCCTGGTGATGATGGTTGAAAGAGAACTAAGAGGCTCCTCCCAGTCCTGGGGAACCAGAATTTTCTGCTTGGGCTTACTGGGTGTGGGATACAGCTCCAGAGCACTCTTCTGGATTCTTTTTGCTGTTGACTGTGGCAATGGCACGCAGCACTGGAAAAAGAGAGGCTGTGTGAGAGAAGTTGATTCTGAGAGGGCTGGAGGGTCAGGAGGCCGTCCACAAACTCTCTGCCAGAGCAGGGCCACCTAAGAGGAGAGAAGTGTTTTTCAGTGGAGTTTTCTACTCCATCCTGGCCACTGGCTCCTGGCTGATGCATTCCTGCCTGCACTCTTGGTGGTAGTGTTCTTTTCTTGAATGGGAGCCATTATGTAGTTCTGGGGCTGGATGACTATGTCCAGAGTTCAGCTTGGCTACCTGCTAACAAAGGAACCCCTTGGAGCCTCAGGAGTCTCCTGCTGAAGTGTGCTCCTATCCTCAACTCTGTTTGTTTGTGTGAAGCATGAAAACACAGCCAACACACAACAGAGCTGCATAGATCATAACAACAGAGCCTTATCATACATAACACATAGCGGGCAGCTGTGCTGTCTCTGAGGCTTAGGTAGGGGTGGGGGTCTTAGAGATGGACGGCCCTTCTAAGCTGCCCTAGGTCACCAGTGGAAAGATTGTATTGGATCACAGTGTAAGCATGAGCCACAGAGACAGCAAAGAGAAACTAGCACTAGGCATTTGGTGTTTTCTGGCAGTGAGGCCCCAATTTATCTTGGCAGCTGCTTCCACCACCAGGGATGGAAGGAGGCAAGTTGGTGGCATGACAGAGAAGCAAATGTATCAGCCAAGGGAGCGAGGCCATTGATTCCAGCTTCCGGAGGAGACCCCAGCTGTCCCTGGGATGGAGGCCCACTGGAGCACTGGATGCTGGTTTAGCATTTGGATGCCCAGGACATGAAAGATGATTTCAGAATCACAGGGCAGGGAAGCAACTTTTAGGTCAAACTTTTTCCCACCAGCAATTGTCCCTACTCTGTGTGTGTGTGGTGTGTGTGTGTGTGTGTGTGTGTGTGTGTGTGACGTCTATGTGACAAACCTTCCTAAAACTTGGTGACTTACTAGAGTTGGTTGCTTGTTAGTGTCTGATGTGAATGTGGGTCCCAGGGTGGGGTATTTCCCTATGGCTGTTTACAGCTCGCCCTTTGACCAGAGCCAGGGTTCATGTCTATGCCAGGGATTGTGGGGGCTTCGGTGACCCTAGAAATCAATGCCACTCTTGGAAGTAAAAGCTGGTCAACCATAACACCAAGAGCACAGGTAAAGAGAGAGAGTGGTGGGTCCTGAGGAGCCCGATGGCAAACAGCCCACCTCAGGAGCATAGAACTTTCTAAGGATATTATTTTAATAGCATACTACTTTCCAGCCCTAACAGCTGCCACCTTTGGAGTAGTTGATCCTCCATATTTCAGCTTTCCTCTCTGAACACAAAGACCCCTTTCCCCCCACCCCCCGCCCCCGGGGTCTTTGCTGAGGGATGGGGTCCTTCTTGACAGTGTCCCATGTGAACACGCACAGAAAGTCTGTAGTGTGGCAGCCCTGGGTGGCACCTATCTTCAGCATTCCCAGTTATGTGAGCTTGGGACATCTCTTAGACCCTCTCTATTCGCTGTGAAAGAGAAGTCTGTGGCCTGCGCAGGCAGTTGTCCTTTGAGATGAAATGAGATAGAGGAGATTAAGGGTCTGCCTAGAACCTCCTGGCCCAGGAAGGCCAGGACTGAGTCTTGGTTCTGGTCCCCACCACCCTTGGCTGTTCTCTTTTGCCTGTTTGGTGAACAACAACTTATTCTCTATTGGTCAACCTGTTATGGTCTTCCCTAGGTTTCTTCAGCCCACATTCAGAAGAAAACTGGGCCCCTTCACCTGCCCCTGCTCTAGAGGGCTTTGTTCACTCAGTTACCTCAGTGCTCAGCACATGGTGTGGGGCCTGCATGTGCTTGGTGAATGTCTGTGAATTTACAAACACATGCTGGGCTTTCCCAGAACTCAGGAGCCCTTCATTCTTTCAGTACCTCCATTTTTAACCCCTGGAGGGGACTGGCTTCTGCCCCTGTGCTATGGCGTACAATAGTACACAGCAGCTTCCCTGAGTCAAGTGTCCCAAGGCTGTCTTGGTTCCACTGTGTCCTGGATACATGAGAATCCTTCAGGCTGATGGAGAGGAAAGGTGTGCCTCCATCAGAGCCATCTGTTCCTACAAATATAAAATGAAACAGCAGGCGGGAAGCCTGACTTGACCCCCTGGGCCCAGAGGAGCGCTCCCTGTCGCTGAGCCTTCTGGGTGCAGGGTGGGCTTGAGTTCATACCCTCCCCTCCTCTTGCTGGCTCTGGGAGTCTAGATCAGTCACATGATCTCAGAACTCCCTCTCATTTCTTCAGTGCTGTCTACAGCATTGCTGTTTTAAATCAGATACCATAGATAGCCCATAGCAGACACGAGATGCCTGGTCCTTCCCCAGTCTCAGATCCATGACCTTGGCTCTGGCAGAAGAATGGCTCCATAATGTAAGCAGTGCGGATGGTGAAGCTGTTCCTGGGTCCTTCGGGATTTTCCAGGAGCTTGGCAAGAGATTGGGCGCAAGTGCAAAGTGGTCAATGAGCGTGGCTCTTGACGCTACCAAGCTTCCTGCGACCATCTAACACACGCTGTGCCTGCATGAACAACAAACACCTAGACAGGAGTTCACCCTTTTCTATAGCCACGCTGGGCAGCCAATACAATGATTTTATATGCATGTACGTGTGTGTGTGTGTGTGTGTGTGTGTGTGTGTGTTTGGCTGCACCTTGCACACCTCTCCTCTAAATGCATTACAGCCTTAGACATCAAGCCACTATTACTATTCCAAGGGAGGAAACCAAGACATATTAAAGCAAGGATTTGCCAAATAGTTTAGTGCACTGGTTAGTTTTGACAGTCAACTTGGAACAATTGAGAATCACCTGGGAAAACTGCTTTATTGAAGAATTATCTAAATTAGGTTGGCCTATAGGGATGCCTTTGGGGAACTGTTTTGATGATTAGTTGATATAGGAAGACCCAGCCCGTAATGGGAAGTACCATTCCCTAGGCTAGGGATTTGGAACAGTGTAAGACAGGAGAAAGTGACATGAAAGGTTGTATTTATCTCTTTCTATCTTGACTTTCCTAAAGTGATGAATTAGAAGCTGAGCTGTATCCCAAATAATGTCTCTTTAGAAAGATTCCCTCTCTCAAGATTTATTTATTTATATGAGTACACTGCAGCTGTCTTCAGACACACTAGAAGACATATTCTATTACAAATGGTTGTGAGCTGCCTTGTGGTTGCTGGGAATTGAACTCAAGACCTCTGGAAGAACAGTCAGTGCTCTTAACCACTGAGCCATCTCTCCAGGCCCCAGAAAGAATCTCTTGTGTCTGTTAGGAAACTTCACTTGTCAAATAAAGCTGATTGACCTGTAGCTGAGGCAAGAAATAAAAGATGAAAGTTCAGGCAGGAAGCAATGATTCTTGGACAGAGCCTGCTAAGTGTGGGAAGATTTGCCCAAGGAATATAGAGGAGAACAAATCACGGCAGCTGAGCAGAGATAGCCAGCCACATGGCAGAATTTAGAATACAATCACAGGATAAGTCATATATGCGCTATCCAGAAAACAGTCCAAGCTTATGGCCAAGGAGTTCATAAACATAACTTTAGAGTTGTTATTCTGGGAGTTTGAGGATGGGAGGGACCCCCCATCCCCTGCCGCACACACATACACACTTTTACAGATGGCATCCACTGTTGGCTACATAACCAAGATTAGGACACTAGATTCTGGCTTTAGTCAAAAGTTCCAGATACTGGAAAACCAGGCACAGAAGCCACAGTTTATGTGGGGAAGTGACAGTTCCCTAGCAATTGTACACTGCCCAGAGCTGGGACTAGATGATACAAGATAAGACCTGCAGTTGAGGTAAAAGCCTACAGCTGTGCAGGGGCCTGACGGACAGAAAGGCTTGGTATGAGCTAGCAAACAGTGGCCCAGCTCAGGGTGGCGTGGGCCCAAGATGACCTGCAATCTGAGGTCCGAGTCAGAGGGCTGGAGTCAGAGGGCTGGACTCAGAGGGCTGGACTAAGAGGGCTGGACTCAGAGGGCTGGACTCAGAGGGCTGGAGTCAGAGGGCTGGAGTCAGAGGGCTGGACTAAGCTGAAAGGGCAGAGAAGCTGGTAAACAGCTCGCAACATGGCCGAAATGCCCTTTCTCTGTGAACAGAGCAGCTGAGGCAGAGCTAGGAGGCAATGCAATATATTAGCTAAATTATATATATTCTATGTTAAAATGTAGGAAGATGCAATGCCACAGGGTATCTGGATTACATATAATTTTGCTATATTTATCAACATAAAAAGAATTATTTTTTCAATAACAATTACAGTTTTGTAAATCCTCTTAGGAGAGATCAGAATAATACAGAGTTGAAAAAAGAAAAGACTGAGAAATTAGATGCTAGATTAGAGGCCATAGAACAGAGGTTAGAAGATTCTTTAAATCAGAGTAAGGAACTTTCAGAGGAGTCCAATCTGAAACCTACAATAACATCAGAAAGGATAATTCATAATGAGAGAAATCCACAAAAGCTTAAGAAAATTACATAATGGCAACAAATAATATACTGAGTTAGGAATCAAAATTCCATTTAATGATGCTACTTTAGAGCAATGTCATATGATAGATTACATGTTTCATTTCATAGGGTGTGGAGAATTAAGATGTTTACATGTATTGATATATCATATTATTGTTACATGTTCTGAATTGCAATGGGCTTTTGCCTTGAATTCCAAAAAGAATGGTTCAGAGATAGAACACTTCGCAGAGACTCTGGCTGTCTTAGAGACCTTTGCAGATTGAAACTGATGATGCTCAGGCATACGTATCCATTGCCATACAACAATATTTTTTTAGACATTGTGGCATAAAACCTGTTGAAAATATGGCTTATAGTTGTACAGGTCAGACAGTTACAAAGAGGTCTAACAGGACTTTGGAGGAGACGCTCATAGAATGAAAAGGAGAAATGCGACCTCCCACGGATAGTTTAAGTAATGCTTTCTTGACTTAAACTTTTTTTTTAAGCTATCAATGCAACAGATAACATAACTGCTAAAATACACTGGGTCTTAGAAAGGACTGCTGAATTAAATCGTCCTGTTTATTTTAAAGATGATTAACCTCAGAATGGAAGACAGGGAATGTGTAACACTGGGGAAGGGGTTTTATGTTTTGACATGAGAAGAAACACAATGGATTCCATCCAAATTAATAAAAATCAGATATGTCAAGGGGAGACCCCATAAAGATCTTGGTTACAGACACAAATAAAGAAATCAACAAGGCCAGGCGGTGGTGGCACACATCTTTAATCCCAGCACTTGGGAGGCAGAGGCAGGCAGATTTTTGAGTTCGAGGCTGGCCTGGTCTACAGAGTGAGTTCCAGGACAGCCAGGGCTACGCAGAGAAACCCTGTCTCAGAAAAACAAAACAAAACAAAACAAAAAAAGAAATCATCAAGGTCAACAAGGCAGGTAATTTATACACTGATTCCTTTACATGGGAGCAGCTCTGAGACTGGCTGGGACTTAAAATGTCTGTGCATAGCCAATAAATCTTGTTGGCTACAGACATCTCATGACTTATTAATACATGCCATCCTTTCATATGGCATGGATTTATATTGCAGTTTTTTTATACAGTCCAAAGTGGCTCGAGAAAGATTTCTTTCATTTGCTCAAACAAAGAACAAAGAATAATCTTTAACTGATATATACACCTTGCATATTTTATAATATGTATTACAGAAATGTGTATTACTTGTGAGGGTTTATATGTTTACAGAACAAAAGGACCAGATACCAATGGAAGAGAGGCAGCCTTGAGAAGATTCACCCTCCAGGATGCTGTCATGCTGAAACATAGTTATTCCAGCCTCCTGCTCGATCCACTCTCAGACTGCCTCAGCTGCTGTTTCATCAAAACTTCAAAGCAGCCAGCTCACTTCACCCAGTGTTTAGGACTGTTCCCATCAGGTCTTCCTTTAAGCCTGCATTTTTTTTTTTTTACACGGTAGACTGGACAATAAATGTTACAGCTAGATTTCTTAAGACTTGACTATTTTTCCAATTTCCTTTGGGTCCCCCAAAAGAAAAAGTATATTCAAAATCAGCATGAAGCAGTTTTAAGAAAATGACTCCCCATTCCCAAAAAGGAGGGGTGGATGGTCTCTGGTCCTTCAGTGGGTTATATGGATGCTTGTTGTTGCTTGCTTAGCAGAACTGATTGCAAGTTGTTAAATAGTCTTAATCAGGGAGAAAACTAGATATAAGGGGTTAGACTCGGGGATTTCTCTCTTTTTCTTTTCTCTACCCTTCTTTTTTTTCTTATATAGGAGGGGGAGAGTTGGAAAGTAATAAGGGGACTATAGGAATAATAGGAATAAGGGTACTTTACTGAATTTACTCTTAAACCAAAGAACATTCTATAAGCCAGTAATATTAGATTGGTATGGATCTTTGTATATTGATGTAAAATTGAGGTTATAACTGTGAGACAGTTATAGTCTCACAGGTTACATTGGTATAGATCTCTATGTATTTATACAAAGTTTCTTTTGTTACAACATACTATATATTATGTTTCAATTCTCTTATAAAGTATTGGACCATTTAAAAATACAATATTTAGCTTTGGTTCTTCTGGAGCTCCTATTACAAATTGTTTAGGATAATTAAATAATACAAGTTAATAATTAGTCAATGGAGTCCATGTTCATGTTAGGTTCTGTAATAAACTAATCTAGTTTATTACAGAAATATGTTTCTTAAGTCGGGCGGATAGTAAATGGCTAAAAGCAAACACCACTTCCCAATTCAGACATACTTTCCATAGACAGACATCTTCAAAACCCCAGAGATCTACAGAATATGCCATTTAAAGATGTTTTATTAATTCAAGGCTTTAAAAAAAAAAGATCACATGTCAGCTCCTGGCAGCACCCCTATTCAACTTCAAAGAAGATGTGGAGGATCAAAGAATCTCCTTATGGAGTTTGCTCCAAATATGGCAAGCTGCCACTGGGGTGCGGGGTTGGGGGTGGGAGGGAGCCTTTAGTGCTGCAACTGCAGACAGAATGCTGTCCAAAGAGGACAAACAGGGTGCAGAGAAGTCGATTACCGAGCTTTGCAAGAACAAGGTAGACAAGTCCTTCATAATTCTGCTTCTCAAAAAGTCTGTCAGATATACTGGGCCAGAATGCTGAAGATGGATGCTCCAATGTTATAGAAACAATTTTGGGGGATGGTCTAGGAAGCCAGATTTCTCTGTCATTTCTAGAGTTTTGGAAGCTGCTTGCCTGCACTTCCTGCACACTCGGGTAATATTTATTCCTTCTTGGATATTTAATGCGACTGAAGACTAGACAGTTATAGTCTCACATTAAACTTAAGTTGCTTAGGATTTAAGAAAATGTTTTTAGACCTAAGAGGAATTTTTAGGTTAGTAATGCAAGTTATAATAGAGAATGACTTAGGTACAGAACTTTAAACTCACCAAGATAGAATAGGTAATAGAATACTTTCTGCAAAATTGTCAAATAGATATGGACTAGACTTTGTGAATAAAAATCTTACCTGATAGTTTTCATAATTGTTATTATTATATATAGTTTATAATTGTGAGAGGAAGAAAACTTTTACTAGACTAAAAGGAAGAAATGTAGAGGGAGTCTCTTATATTTGGTTTGAAGCTTCACCTGTCAAATAAAGCTGATCAGCCTGTAACTGAGGCGGGAAATAGAAGGTGGGTGTTCTGGTAGGAAGTAAGGATTCTGGGACAGAGCCAGGTTTGGGAAGGTTTGTCCAAGGAACATGGAAGCAAACAGAAGTGTGGGAACTGAACAGAAGCAACCAGTCAATTAAATGGTGGAATTTAAAATAGAAAAATTGGGTGATTAATATATGAGCTAGCTGGGGAACAGCCACATCTTATGGCCAAGGTATTTGTAAATATAATTTGAATCTCAGAGTTACTCTGGGAGCTTGGAGATGGGAGGAAACCCCCACTCTATAGTCTCTCTCCCTTATGTTGCTTTTGTCGGGGCAGTTGTCATAGCAACAGAAACAAAGCAAGAATATGCATAAAGCAGGTGATAGGATTGGAGATGGAATACAGTTGAAATACCCTTGACCACCAGGGGTGGTTATTTCAAGGCAAGCATGGACACAGGTGTATGACATCTGAATGCTGGGTGTCAGTTGCTCTTCAAGACCATGCCATGGTCCCAAGCCAACATGACAGGGGTGTTACTCTGTTCTTGCACCTCTTCCTGTACTTTGATCGGTGGGGTCCTACTTGACACTGGGAGCCCTTCCTGTTTGTCCCCTGCTCTTCTGTCCCCAAAGGCAGACAGGCAGAATTATCCAGCAGTTTCTCTTGGCCAGATTCAGGCAGAGAAGGGTAAAGTCTCATCTGTGTGTTCACTGACAGTAACTGAAATGGAACTGTGTGTTACCAATACAAACAACAAAAAAATTCTATGGAGCCTCAAAATATCATTTATGCCTAACATTACTTTAAAATTATGGTTCTTATCTACCTCAATCAATTTTATTATTTAATGCCTTAATAAGGAAGCACATATAGCACATTGCTATATTATAAATTTGTGCTTTTAATATTTTGATACCATCTTAATGTAATTAGTATACTTTATAATCCTCTATATTTTTATTGCATGCATTAAGAAACATTATTTCCAGAAGGGATCTGAAAGTTCCTTCAGACTGACAAAGGGTCTTGACTGAAGGAATGTTTACAAGTGATCCTTTGGGGCAAGGATCTATGATCATATATTGTAATTTCTAATTGACAGAAGATAGATTTAGAAACTGAGAAGTCAAACAAACTGCCCCAGGTCACACAACATGAAGCCAAAATGTAAAAAGCCACATTGTTGCTAAGGAGCCACATTGTTGCTAAGGAGCCACATTGTTGCTAAGGAGCCACACTGTTGCTAAGAAGCCACCTTGTTGTTAAGGAGCCACCTTGTTGTTAAGGAGCCACATTGTTGCTAAGGAGCCACACTGTTGATAAAGAGCCACATTGTCAGAAATTGTCATTAAGTCTCCATATTTTACAGGAATAAGCTTCTGTTTTCTATGCCTAATATATCCTAAAAACCATGTTTTTCAACTTTTGCTGAACTTGTGACCATAATGTATACCCACTCCTTTGCCTTGCTTAAGTCCTGAACCTCTGATATACGGTTGCCCCTTTGCCTTACACAAATGTGTCTTCCGAGACACCTTGGTGCTGCCCCTTCCACCTGGTGCATTCTTGTACTTATCTAGCGCACAGGTAGCCTTGAGCTGAGTCTCCCACTCTTCTCTGCAGGTGCCACCATCACACTTGTCTACCCCACAGGCAGTCCTGAGCCTGAGTCTCCCACTCCTCTGTCCAGGTGCTAACAGCCAATTATCGTGGTAGGTGTTGTCCATCAATTCTAACCCTTTTGCATAAAAGGGGACCTCAAGAGCCAGTGGCCGGCTGCTCTCTGAAATCCTGACATTGGGAGAAGATGCCAGCTGGTCAATTCTGAATAAAGCTTGCTTTAATTAGTCATGGGAATGGTTCCCCCCCCCACACACACACACACACTCATGTTTAACATTTGGAGGCCTCAGGGAGATAAAAAGCCATTCCACTCAAATTATGAAGCTGGACTTTTGTTTCCAGGACCCCAGTAAGCCACCCCAGGGTGTGTGCACTTTGGGATCTTGGAGAAATGCTTTGGCTCTGCCAACTTCTGAAGTGAATGGCTTGAAAGGAAAACACCAAGCTTTTTAATGTTATTATTATGTTATGTTATTTTTTATGTTATTATGTTATGTTATATTATTTATTATTTTTCCGGAAACCTTATTTTGGTAAGCCGTAGAAACCTTTGGTTTCTGACTTCTGTGTCATTTGTCTGCCTGGTTTCCGGTTCTGGTTCTGGGGATCCCAACCTAGAAATGGGGAGGGTGTAACAAGGCCTATGTACAAAAGGTCTAACAACAGTAAAGGAAAGATTTAAACCCAAGAAGCTAGATGAGAGCTGGCCCTCTTGACCAGCACACTGGGCTGGGCCTTCCTGGTCCCCTGTAGGCTGCCAGCCCTTTCCTCCATCTGATACTTTCCTTGTAGAATGTGACTGATGCTTTAACTCTGCCTCCCTGAGTGCTATGAGGGCTGAGGCTGGCTTTATCTCTGAACTCATGCGAACCCTGAAAGGGTTCAAATAAAAGTTCTGAGTGCACACGTCTATAACACATAAATGCTGCATACATGGGAGTTCAAAGACCCTTTATTTTCTGATGCAATTTCACTGCTTTAAAGAGAGTAGAAAGGCCTGGAGCCAAAGAGTCCACTCATGCTCTCTAACGCCATCAGCCTGGGGCCTTGTGTCTTTATGACACCTTTTATGTCCCTTTGACTTAAGTTGTACGTGTAAATTTGTCAGGTTGGAAACAGGACTCAGCTCTTGTGTTGTGGAGACAGAAATGGAAGCACTGTGGTGGCAGCGAGGCTTTGGAAGCCACCTCCATCACTTACTGACTGCTCTGAGCCCAACGTCCTCATCAAATTGGGACCACAAGTGTGTCTGTGTGACCAATGCAAGGACTCAGATAATGTGGATAGTTAAAGTGTGCTCCTGGTGCAGAACAAGGCCGTGGTATTGTGGGCGCAATCTGGGAGCAGTGTAAGGATAGCGAGGTGGTGGTACCTCAAGGATGATGTGATTGAGATCAGTGGGTTCTGGGTCCATCTTGGCTGCACGCCTGGGCCAGGACACTGCCTTCTGGAACCTTTGGTTCTTGAGTGACAAAACAAGAGACAGGGCAGGGTCTGCCAGCCTGGTCCAGGACACCTTCACTGAAAGTCTAAAAGTCTGTGTTCTGTCCTCTGTGTGTCCACCCTGGACATCATGTTTCCCCTCCCCCACAAGCCTCACCACCAATAGAGAGATAGCCACACATGGTGAAGAAACTCAAGCCAGCACCAGGTTGGCAGTTTCTGGGTCAAAACTTCCAGTGTCTGACTTCAGAGTCTACTCTTCTGACACATTTTAGGACAGTAAAACTTGGGGAAAAACGGTTTCCACATGACAATTATCAGAACAAAGCTTTAGCCATAGCTATACAGAAACTCCCTAGTAAATTGCAAAGCACCTGTGTCCTTTACAATGCGTTTTACTGACTGATTAACAGAGCTCGGGGCAAGGGCCTAAAGAGGATTTGCAATAAACATGAGGATAGATTCTATTGCTGGAGGATGCACAGTACATGGGACCTCTTTCATAAGGATGGTTCTATCCACCGAGAGGCAAAGCGCAGGATAAGGAAGGGCCTACACAGTGTCCAGGATGTTGAGGGACTAAGGAAAGTTGGCTCCATAGAACAGCAAGAAGATCACCGGCTTGTCAGACCACATTCACTCCAGCCTTCCGGGTGACCAGCTGTCAATCATTTCCTTCCCTTGAAGAAAATAGGCTGGAATGTTTGACAGGGCTTTGGTTGACCTGAGCCTCCTACATCTGCGCACAGTGGATCTTGAAAGCACCATGGCTGCTTCTGTCAGGCATTTTATAGTCTTTGGACAGTCTTGCTCTCAAGCAGAGTTTGATGCACACTTAAGATCCTTCCTTTCCCTACTTACTCCTACCAAGCAGGTCAGAATCTCCCTTACCGCACACACCCATGTCCTCCACCTCCCCTCTACTGTGCCCCACAATTCTCTTCTTTCTCCACTTTGATTCTTACAGGATCCTTGTATCTGATTGATTGCCCAGGGTCTCTTCTATTAGTGGGGTCATTTACAATGGAACCACATATTGCAGGTTCAGACAGCTGTTTACACACACACACATACACACACACACACACACACAGAGAGAGAGAGAGAGAGAGAGAGAGAGAGAGTCATATGCAGATACCTATACATTAATACACACATTTCCACTCTCACACACATATACACATATATGTGTATAATAATACTCTCACACATGTACCCTCATACACACACTTTCACCCATGCACACACGTGCACATGCACCCTCCCTTGGGGAGCAGTAGACCTGTGGCAGAGGTGGTGTGATTATGAGTGACCATAGCAATAGCAGTGAAAACCTATTGAGCAGCTCTTCTTCCTCCAAATGACTCCAAATAGAAAGTTGTCTTATTACCAAAAGGGGGGATTTTAAAAGAGGCTAACACAGAATTTAACGACTGCGGAGCAATAACATTCCTTGTATCAAATTAAAATGCTAAAGCTGCCACAGGAAACAAGTGCTTTAGGAATCGCCAAGATTTCATGTTATTACGAGTGGATGGCTTGACTGTCCTACCTATTCTGTGTCCTGCATTCAAATTGGAATGCGGCTCCATCAGAGTGGGAATCTAGGTGCACTGAGAGCATATCCCAGCTGGGGAAACCGGAGAGACTGGGAGGCTTCCTTAAGACAAAGGAGGAAGACAGCCCATGTTCCCTGCAAGCTGCAGAAGAGAGGTGGGTGTGTGCCCTGGGTTTCACTGGCTCAACCCACAGCTGTGTGGCTTCAGGACAGTTGCTCTGTTTCTCTGAGCCGCAATCTCTCCATGCCCGTTAGTCTGTGTAGAGGATAGTTACAAAGAGATGTTAAAATGACACAGGCCAAAGATTTGGAAGCTCTTCATAGGCTGCTGTGTGCTGGGGACTGACAGTTCCTTTGGCTAGTTTCCTCCCTATTCCCACCCGTCCCTGATAAGGAAGCCTGGTGAATAATCCATATTCTTTAATATCAATAATTTATTATGCTCTTCCTGAGGGCACCCTCTCATTCACTATCCAAGGCAATGTTATTCATCCCATTTTACAGTCTAGGAAATGCGGCTTGAGTTGCACAAGGTCAAAGCACCAGGGCCAGGAGATGGCAGGGATGTAAACCCAGACCCTTCTGATGTGCAAGTGTTTCCTCTGATGCTTCCAGAACAAACCAGATCTGTAGCTTCAGACTGCATAACTCTCCTTAAGGCAAGGGGCTCACTCCCAGACCTTCCTCAGCCTAGCATGATGCTCTCCTGGCCTTGTATCTAGAAACCCTCGTGTGGAATGGATGCTTTCTTAAGGTGAGTTCTGGAAATGTCTGTTTAGAAGCCCTAACATTCATAGACAAGCAAGCCTAACCACAAAATAAGAGAATGGGCAAAACGGATCATATCTAGCTGTGTGTGTATGCATGTATGCATGCCTGTGTGTGTGTGTGTGTGTGTGTGTGTGTGTGTGCTCATTTCTATCAATCTTAGCTTGCTAATCCCAGGGTTTTTTTTTTAAATGTTAAACTTCTGGTGAGGAGGTAGTTATTCCTGCAGCCCATAGTGTGGTTTGAAATATCTGCTCATAGGGAAAGCTAAGCAAAGAAATAGAGATCAATAAAATGTGCAAGACAGAAGAAAAAGGGACGTCCATGAAAGTCCTCTGAAACACTGTCAAAGGCTTACCAGGTCAGGGAGGGCTGGCCCAACACTGCCAATTAGAGCAAATGAGAAACAGCCTCAGTCTCAGAATTGACGATGAAGAGCGCCATTTAACCTGTCTCCTAGCAGAAAGCACGGTCCTTAACGCTTCATGTAATTTAATATTTTAAATTATGACCGTAAGTGTCCAAGCATCCTGTTGAACAATAGAACACGGCAATAAAATTCTCCGTGGGGCTTCAGCTGGCATGGTCACCGGAATAACGGCTATGGAGCCAGAGCTGAGCTGGTCAGCAAAGCAGGCTTCACCTCATTCCCATGACTCAGCCCTAGGTTCCAAAAGCCGTCCTCTTGTGGCAGGAATCATTGATCTGTGCTCCGTGGCCATTGGAAGATGAGATGCACTGGTGTGAATTGTGAGGAGCCCGCAGCAGAGTTTGCAGCATCCTGGTTATTCCAGGATAAAGTTAAAGTATGGTTCTCAAGGGTCAGTCAATATGGTACCTGCCTTGCAACCATGATGCCCAGAATCCCATCTCTACAACCACATAAACAAACAAACAGGGTGTGGTGATGTGGGCTTGACACGGGAACAGATGAATCCCTGGGGCTTGCCAGCCAGCCTACATGGCAAGCTCCAGGCCAGCAAGAAACCCTGCCTCAAAACGCAAGGAGGATGGCATCTGAGGAACAACAGCCAAAGTTGTCCTCAGAACTACATGTGCACACACTACATCCACACACACACACACACACACACACACACCCTACATCCATTTAGCCGTATGTAGTGGTTAATCTTGGTTGTCAGCTTGATGCCATCTGGAATTAACTCAAAGCTGAAAGCCCCTGGACACACCTGTGAGGGATTTGCTTGATTGCCTCATTTGAGGTTGGAAGACCCACACTACACTTTGTGTCTGAAACTTATTTAAATGACATGGGAGAAGGAAGTGTTGGTTTTTCTACGCAGGTCCGTCTGCCTACTCCGCAGCACAGGTCATCTGTCTGCCTGCTGTGCGGGCGCGGGGATGCGGTGGAGACGTGGGCCGCAATGAGATACACCAGGCCAAACAGTTCTACATGGGACTTTATTTAAGATGGGGAAAGGGGTAGCGGGTGAGAAGGAAGGAAGGAAAGAAAGGGGGGGGGGAGAAACGCTACCCAGTTATATACGGGTGATGACGTAAATTACAGGTAAAGGTGGGCCATTGAATTCTGGGCAACAGGCCTATAGTTCTAATTGTTGCCTATATGACGTCACAAGCCTCGCAGGTCTCGGTACCAACAGGAAGTGTTTGCCTTTTGCCTACTGCTTGCCTTCCTTGCCTCTGGGAAGTTTGTCTGTCCCACTGCTGAGGTAGTAATTTCCTTCACGGATATTAGAGCCTGCTTCTTCAGGATTCCAGCATATACAGAAGACCAAGGGAGACGTCTAGTCTTGTGAACTGAACATCTATCAGATTCTTGGCCTTTCCATCAGGAGACAGCCATTGTTGGACTTGCTGGACCACACAGAGACTGTAATACACTCTAATAAATCCTTTGATGGCTACAGATTGGTTCTACCATCCCTCTAGAGGACATTAGGACATGGTGGCCCTCACTCCACAGGCACTTTGAAAACACTTTGTGCCAGAAGACCTGGTGACAGTCTTTGAAAAGCTCTCCCCTTGATTTTTCTTAGCACCCAGGGTTGAGACCAGTGCTTTAAATCATGGCCCTCACAAGGCACATATTTGGAACACAGCTTATAATGAAAGGCACAGTCCCTGTCTAGCTGATGGGAGGAGGGGACATACAGATGAAGATGCAGATCCAGGAAGGCAGACAGAATCGGCAGGTAGTAAGCATCCCCAACAAGACACTGGCATAAAGCCGGGAGGAGGACCTGAGACTGAGCTACACACTACCTAATGGGGAACATTGTCTTATTGTCTGGGAAGGGACGCAGGGAAAAAAACGACTACAATGAACCCATTATTGAGGGGAAGGTCTTTTATTGTGGATAAGGGGCTGGGGTGTGTGTGTGTGCAGAGACATCTGGAAGAGTCTAGAGCAGAGAAAAAGAAAGCAGACATGGCCAACAGACTGGACACGGCCATGGCTATCTTTGAGGGAAGAGAAGACAGCGAGAGAACACGCCAGGGAGAGAGAACAGAACAGAGAGGGAGACTATCAAGAGCAGCTGGATCATAAGGAGGAGGAGGAGCTGGGGGAGGAGGAGCCCAGGAAGCTAGCGGACTTTGAAATGCACTTCTGAGCAGGACTGAGGGAGCCGGAGGCCAGCATGCACTTTGATATGCTGATAGGCGCCACAGGTAGCCATATGTCCCTTCTGTCAGAGGTAAGGGAAATGATTCCTTTTGGCAGATGGGAACCAGCTTCACAAGTTCCTGAGGAACTCTGGCTTTTATGAAATAAACAGAAATCCTCCTATAGCCAGCTTGAGCCCACTTCTGGACATATGGCCTGCCCTTTGGAGTTCGGGGGATTGGAATTTCCTTTGGACTCAATACTGATGATTCGTTTTTTCAAAGGTGCCCCCAAGCTAACTAAGGCCCAGCTTCAAATGACCAGCCATCTGACCCCTGCCAATGCTTGCTCATTTAGATAATCCTCATCCCCAAACTCTGCGAAGCTTCACCTGCAAAAGCCAGAAGTCAGCAACAGAAAATTAGTGACAGCCAAGGTTTTCTGCAAGATCACTCATCTGAGAGCTCTAAGAACGAGCAGAATTAAGTGGTAGAGAGGAGCTCACACAGCGACTTGTTGCGAACAAGGCAAATACACGAAAAGAGAAAGATCAGATAGATGTGACACGGAAGACTGCACCCTTGGTGGCTCGGTGCTTCTGGAAGAGGGTCCTGCATTAATTAGTGCTATAGACTCCTCTGTATCTAGTCAGCCTCCATGTGTGACACCTGACATTGCAGGGTTGTAAAATAAACCGCCTCATTGGTGCCCGTTTGGACCCCCAGGGCTCTTCTCATAAACCGAAGGTGCTCTGATTACAAACTGAGGACACTGCTTTCTCACACATGCAGCAGGTGAGACCTAGGCGTATATGTCTATAAGATGCCGCTTGTCACGGGAGCATGTGGAGTCGTGCAGACAGGTGAGTGGCTCGCCTGTCACCACACACTGGCTGCACCATGTTCCTTAATACCCCATCTCTCCACACCTGCCAGATGTGTGCATCTGCCAGTGTTCCCTCCACGCTGTGCTGGCTCGGGGCTTTGTCTGGCTGAGTGTCCCTGGGTCTGCCCTGCTGTCCTCTGCTGGTTTGTGTTAGCGGCCTCATGCCAGCTGGGGCTCTAGAACTGTGACTGCTTTTCTCCATTCGTGTTATTTCTCTAGAATTTATGTTTGTTTGCTTGCTTGCTTGTCTTTCTCTCCCCACCTGCCCACCTGCCCACCTGCCCCCCACCCCCCCACCCAGGGTCTCCTCTGTAGCCTTGGTTGCCATGGAACTCACTATGTAGATCAGGCTAGCTTCCCGGACTCAAAGATCTGCTTGCCTCTGCCTCCTAAGTGCTGGGATTAAAAGTAGGATTTAGACTTTTACCTTCTAACAGGACCTCTTTGTCCAGCAGCACCTGCATCACCTTTGGTGCAGTCTGGGCCTCTTCCTCAATGGCCACCCCCCTGCCTGAGTCTTGCCTCCATGGATGAGACTTGGGGATGACCTATGGCTTTTTGTCACCAGGACATCCCAGAGAAAGGGCATTAGAAAACCCATGGGGTGGGTCTTGCTGTCACTGACACCTTACAGGAGAGGAAACCAAGGCAAGAATTGGTCAAGCCACTTGCCTCACACCAAATAGTCAGTAAAAGAGCTGGAACCTGAACCCGGAAGGGGGCACCAGGGTTCAGATTTTTATCCACCATCTTCCTTTGTTTTCTGCTGCTATAACAAAAAACCAAGAGCAGGTAATTTATAATGAAGAGAAGTTTGTTTGGCTTGAGTTCTGGAGGCAAAGAACTCTGAAAACCTGCCACTAGCATCTACTTGACACCTGATGAGGACCTTCTTGTTGAAGCACAGCCCAGCAGAGGGCAACACAGGGGCAGGCAGAGCAAGCACAGCTCTCCTTATAAGGCCACCAGTGTCACCGGAGGACCCAACTATACCACTCCTGGGCATATACCCAGAGGATTCCCTGGCATGCAATAAGGACACATGCTCCACTATGTTCATAGCAGCCTTATTTATAATAGCCAGAAGCTGGAAAGAACCCAGATGTCCCTCAATGGAGGAATGGATACAGAAAATGTGGTATATTTACACAATGGAATACTATTCATCGATTAAAAACAATGAATTCATGAAATTTGTAGGCAAATGGTTGGAACTGGAAAAATATCATCCTAAGTGAGTTAACCCAATCACAAAAGAATACACATAGAATGCTGTCACTTATAAGTGGATATTAGCCCAGAAGCTCTGAATACCCAAGGCACAATTAGCATATCAAATGACTCCCATGAAGAAGTAAGGAGAGGGCCCTGATCCTGGAAAGGCCTGATCCAGCATGGTAGGGGAGTACCAGGACAGAGAAAAAGGAGGGAGGTGATTGGAGTATGGGTGTAGAGAAGGCTTATGGGACATATAGGGAGAGGGGAACTGGGAAAGGGGAATGTGTTTTGGAATGTAAACAAAGAATTTAGAATAAAAAAAAAACATTTCATAAAAAAAAAAAAAGGTCACCAGTGTCATCATGGGGGCTCTACCCTCGTGACCTTAGCCATTTCCCAATCCTTTCTGATCTTGTGATGAGGTGGGTTAACATGATTCTTCTTTCTTTTCCATGATGTGTGTAGGTGCACAATTATGCACAGGCCTGTGTGCACATGGAGGTCAGAGGTCAACCTTGGGTGTTGCGCCTCAGGAACTGTCCAGTTTGCTTTTTACACACCCACCTGGACCTCACGCACTGGCTAGGGTGATAGGCTAGTGAACCCCTGAGCCACCTGTCTTTGCCTCCAGAGTACTAAAATTGCAGGTGTGTACCACCACACCCAGCTTATTCTGTGGGTTCTGGGGATCGAACTCAGGTCCTCATGCATGCACGGCAAGTCCTTTACTGACTGACCATCTCTCCAGCTCAGCTCTGCTTTGTAATAGATGAGTAAATGTAAGCTCAGGGAGGCCTCTGGCTAGCTCTGGGCTGTGATGACAAACCATTACCATCAATGGTCACCTTCTAAATTGTGTTCTTCAAGGCTTTAGGGGTTCGGGGGAGAGGTTTCATGGAAGAGGCAGGACGTCTCAGGAGCTCTCTGCTTCTGTTCGCCTCCCCCACACTGACTAGAAAGCAGAACTCCATGCAGAAGGCTGTCTAGACTGTTAGAAGTGTGAGTGAGGCAGCAAATAGTCACACATGGGGGATTTTTGCTTTTATTACACATCAGGGGTGCAATTTGTTCCTGTTAGGTATGCATTGGGATGCCTCATAAGATTTCACTTGAGGAAAGGGATGAACACCTTAAAACGGTTGAAAAGGAGAGCGACAAACAAAGCAGGTTTGAACTTTGTCAGACTGAGCCCTGCCACAGGTGGGGCTGTGCTGCCCTGTCACAGGTGAGGCTGCCCTGTCACAGGTGAGGCTGCCCTGTCTCAGGTGGGGCTGTCCTGTCTCAGGTGGGGCTGCCCTGTCACAGGTGGGGCTGTCCTGTCACAGGTGGGGCTGTCCTGTCTCAGGTGGGGCTGTCCTGTCTCAGGTGAGGCTGCCCTGTCTCAGGTGAGGCTGCCCTGTCTCAGGTGAGGCTGTCCTGTCTCAGGTGAGGCTGCCCTGTCTCAGGTGAGGCTGCCCTGTCTCAGGTGAGGCTGCCCTGTCTCAGGTGAGGCTGCCCTGTCTCAGGTGGGGCTGTCCTGTCACAGGTGGGGTTGTCCTGTCTCAGGTGAGGCTGTCCTGTCCCAGATGGCTTTGTGCTGGCCTGGGCACAATGAAAGCTGCAAGGAGCTTAAGAGCAAGACTGAAGCGTAGCTGGGCAGGAGACAATGCCTCTCTCTTTAATTTGAATTTAGGAGCTTTGGCTGTTAGCAAATAAGTGACAGGATCTGGGGGCAAGGGTGACTCAACCTAGTCTATAAAGAGATTGCAGACCTCAATTTGATTTCCAGAATCCATCTTGTTGTTTAAAGACAAATAAGCAAACAGAAACAGAAGCAGATATGGGAACACCTCCTCCCCCTGCAATCCCTGCACTGGGAAGTGGAGAAAGGCAGATCCCTGCGCTGTCATGGCCAGCTAGCCTAGCTTCCTTGGGGACTTCCAGGCCAGGGAGACCCTGTCTCAATGAGCCAAGGAGGATGGCACCTGAGAAATGGCATCTGAAGTTGACTCTAGCTTCCCCATGCATGCACACATTGTTCACATGCACCCACACTCAGTGTCCTGGCTGGGTTTGTGTGTCAACCTGACACAAGATGGAGTTATCACAAAGAAAGGAGCCTCTCTTGAGGAAACACCTCCTTGAGATCCAGCTGTGGGGCATTTTCTCAATTAGTGATCAAGGGGAGAGGGCCCACTGTGGGTGGTACCACCTTTGGGCTGGTAGTTTTGGGTTCTATAAGAGAACAATCTGAGCAAGCCAGGGGAAGCAAGCCAGTAAGAAACATCCCTCCATGGCCTCTGCATCAGCTCCTGCTTCCTGACCTGCTTGAGTTCCAGTCCTGACTTCCTTTGGTAATGAACAGCAATGTGGAAGTGTAAGCTCAATAAACTCTTTCCTACCCAACTTGCTTCTTGGTATTGATGTTTTATACAGGAATAGAAACCCTGACTAAGTCACTTGTGAACAGGCACACACACACAAACTCGAAACAATCTCTTGCACATTGACAAGATTCAAGTTGCCACCTGCCAGAAGAAAGACCTGTTGAGTTTGTGCTCCCCCCCCCCCCATAGGTCGCTAGGGTCAACAGGTCAACCTCTATCCAAGTGAGAGTATGAGGCAGAAGATGGGCACAACGTACACCTCACATCAGAGGCGGGGCCCACAGACATTGTCTGATGAAGTGCTCCCCTCATGCGATAGAACATGCGGGCCCCGGGAACATACTGAGGTAGCCATGCACACTGCTCAGCAGACGCTTTGGGAGAGTCGTCGTCTTCTTCACATCTGCAGGACTAAAGCAGCAGTTTCCTGTTGGCATCCAGACATGGTGTCCTTGAGGGAACACGCTGTCCCGGATGTTCGTGGGCAGTCCTGCTACCTCTGTGCCTTCCTTGCCGAGCGACAGTGTGAAGGCGCTAATGAGTTTGGCTGACGAACAGCAGTGGACCGAGGCTCAAGGCCTACAGCCATGGATACCCTTGAGGCACCAACACGCCACAGGTGATGTCAGCAGCTGCCCCTCGACTCACTGAGCACTTGGCATGTGCTGGGCACCCTGCCCATATTACTGAGTCACGGGTACAGTCCAGTGTAAGAGGAACACTGCAGAGTTCCATTCAACAGGTGGGAACACTAAAGTCTAGAGATGGTTTCCAGACAGCGAGCAGCAGAGTGGAGTCTTGAACCCACGTCATCCGCCTAAGACTTTAACTTTGAACAAGCTCCACTTTTCATACCCGGTGTATACGGGGTAATGGAAGCCACCCGTCAAGCCTGTATGCCTGACTCCCACCTTAGTTTCTTTATGCCATATATTCTGGGGACAAGGGGTGGGTGGAATATCACCCCCAAATAAGCAACAACTTTTTTTTGTAGGTAGTAAAGCCTCTTCCTTTTATGCATTAAAGGAGGCATGTTGTATATACAAAGAGTCGTGTCCTGTCTGTGATAGTAAACATTTATGAGGATAGCCATGTATAGTGGTATACACCTGAGATCTCAGCCCTTGAGAGGCTGAGGCAGGAGGATCACTGGGAGCTTGAGACCAGCCTGCACTGTAGACTAAGATCCTGTCCCAACAAACAATCCCTCACCCCCTAAAATATTTATGGGGGATACAGAAACAAGTGTCTAACACACGTGGTGTGTGGGACACACAAGCCAGTGTGAACTGTCCCTTTGGGAAGGTGTGCTGTCAGCTTCACTGTGCCTGGCCCCAGCTCCACCTGGCTTGTGCTCCTAGCAGGTGCCACACTGACCCCAGCACTGGCACACACATCCCTGGAGTCTCCTTGTTGCACCATCCCCCAAAGTGGCCTGATGGGGCTCGTTATAGGTTAAACAGGTATGAGTTTCGCTCAGCCCAAATGAGACTTGAACACTTTGGGGCTCTGTGGTCGATTCTCCCAACACGGCATAAAAAGTAATTGTCAATTAACGAGCCTGTCAGTGGAGGAGGGAGAAAGATCAATAGTGTGGACCAATCCTGAGTGTAGTGATGCAGGCTAGGATTCCAGCAGCTGAAGCCTTCCAAACAAGTACACGGGAGTAATTGGCTTCTCCCTAGTGGCCTGTCCTGCAGACGCCACAACTCTCCAATTAACATGTTCCATTGACAGGTGCACAATTATTTGGGTGCACTGTACCCCTGCCAGTGTTTGTTCAATCAGAACTTGCAAGCCCACAGAAATAGAATTTGCACAGAATAGCAAATACAGGTGGCTCTTGGAGGCCAAGCAGCGAAGGGGCTAGAGGGAACCTTACAGTTGGACTTCTCTTTCAGTTGCGATGCCTGCCCAGCATCTCTGCTTGGCTGGAACTATCCCAAGCTCAGCTGGGAAATGGAGGGGATGCTACAGGCTTGGCTGTCATCTGCTTGTGCAGTTGATCTGGGAAGAGAGGACCCTTTTCTCCCTGTCCCACTTGAACCTGACACTGAGCCTCTGCTAATGGGAATGCCACCTCTTCTTCCTGGATCTGCCAGTCAGTCTCCAAATCCTCAGGGACCCTTTCCATGCTGGGACCCAGCTCTGCCTGCTTCACCTGTGATGTCCTGCCTTGCTCCCTCCTTCACGGACACACCCATAGTTCCTCCCATTGAGAATGAGTCTTTATAGATAAGCGTCAGTCATCTCAATGCATCACAAGGATATAGGGTGCTTAGATAATGGTGCTAGGCCCAAAGTGCAACAGAGACTGCAGAAAAGGGTGGTGGGAAAATAGAAATAGGTTTATAAGGTGTCTTACATTGGGTTTTATCGCTGTGAAGAGACACCATGACCTAGGACAGTCTTATAAAGGAAAGCATTTTGTTAGGGCTGGCTCATAGTTTCAGAGTCTATCATCATGGTGGGAAGCGTGTCAGCATGCGGGCAGATACAACGCTGGAGAGGGAGCTGAGAGCTCTACATCTTGATCCCAAGACAGCCAGGAGAAGGCTCTGATTCCACACTGGGCAGAGCCTGAGCACAGGAAACCTGAAAGCCTGCCTATCCCGAGGTGCGCTTCCTCCAACAAAGCCACACCTACTCTAATAAGGCCACACCCCTAATAGTGCCACTCCCTATGGCCAGGCATGGAAATACATGAATCTGTGGAGGCCAAATCTATTTAAACTACCACACAAGAGTGGAGGGTCAAGGATGGGAGAATGTAAGTGGTTGGGAAGGCGGTGGTAGGCTGAGTAAGGGAGAGGGCGGTCAGAGCAGGAGGGCAGCCTTGCTGACACAGACTGCTGCAGTTGAGTGACAGAAAGGCAGGACAACACCTGAAAGGCAATTTAGTGTTGTTGTGGTGTGGGCTCTGGGTTAGGTGTTGGGCAGAATCCTAGCAGGGACAGTTACAGGCTATGAATTCTAGGAAAAGCAGTGATTCTCTCTGCACCTTTGGTTTCTTTCTTCTCTAAATAATAACAGAATTTTCCTTATACTTTACTTGTTAGGACTAAATTGCACCTGTGAAATACCTTAAGCAGTGACTATGGTGGAGGGCTAAAAAAGCACCAGCTGCTAAGTTCTGTGTTATTGCCACCATTCAAAAAGGTGGGGTGGGTGGATATGCATAAAATGTGCGGTAGATGGGCAGATAAATAAACATTTGGTGGGGGAGGGGAGGCAGGTGAGTTAATGCATACATAGGTAAATGAACAGATGGATAAATGGAGGGATGGATGGATGGATGGATAGGTAGGTGGATGGCTGGGTGGGTGGATGGATGGGCAGGTGCATGGATGGATAGATGGATGATGGATGGATGGATGGATGGATAGGTAGGTAGATGGCTGGGTGGGTGGATGGCTGGGTAGGTGGATGGCTGGATGGTTGGATGTGTGGATAGATATACAAATGAATAGATGAGCATGTGGACAGTAAGTTAAATGGACAAATGGATAGATGACTTCATGGGGGCTGGGTAGGGTGGGGGGTCAATGCATGCATAGGTGACTAGGTGGATAGATGAGTGGGTGGCAGAGGACTAAACATTGTAAGAAGGCATGGGTAGAGGAGAAAATGCTTTGTTCCAAGTCTTTTGTGAGAAGCTATTTATGAATCACCTCTCCCACCCACTTTGAAGGCATCAGAGATGCCCAGCCTGCTCATCCCCCTTGCCAAGATGTAGAAGTGTCATCTTTCCGAGTGTGAATCCCTTTTCGATCTGTGTCTGGTGTGGTACTTGACAGTCCACAGTCAAGGATCCTGCGAGGGTCCTTCTAGACCCAACAAGCTGGTCACCCTGTCCTGCCATCATCACAGAGCAGTGTCTCACAGCTGAGACTCAGCTTTTCCCTGAGCAGCAGAACTGGATGGGAGTCTGAACTTGAGCTTCCTATGTTCCACATGAAGGAGAGGCCTCCGCTCTCCTCAGTGACTCCTGGTCATCTCTAGGGTGGGTCATTGCCCCTCCACCAAACATGGAGACACTCTTCGGGGCACAATTTGAACCTGGGTCTACACTACAACATCCGGTTTCCCTCTCTGCTCTCAGCTTCCTTAGGGTACATACAGACTGTTCTTGGGGATAAAGGTGGATCTCTGTAGTGACTCTGGACAAGAGAATGTCTTCTAGAGCTCAAAGTGCATTCCTTATTGATTTTATGTTAGAGCATCTCAGCAAGTCACACAGTCTGCTTATCAATTTAAAGGGGCCCCAGCCAGGCCCCAGCACCAGCAATCCTCGTCCAGCCACCTGTGAAGAACATTGCTAAAGATGCTCCTATGTCAGCCATCATGCTTTGCTCAGAGTGATCCTATCACGAGCCATAAATTCTTCTCTGCCCAGTCCCTCAGGTTGGCTTCCAAATTAATGTCAGTTAAGACTCACTCTGAAGGCTACTTGAATCTCAAATGGGATTTCCGAGGATCAAAGTCCTGTAAGAATCACAGATGTGCACTGAAATGTGGCATTCCAGTGCCAGCCAGGCACGGCTCAGTTTGGCCTCGAGACCTACTGAGTACAAGTCGAGTTGATAGGGTCTTTAAGGTGTTCATGGGGATCCATTTAAAGCCTTCTGCCACCCTTATATTTAATGGCATATTTGGGGGCTGGCTCAGTAGGTGAGAGTATTTGTTATATAGCATGAGAACCTAGGCTCAAAACCCAACACGCATGTAAAATATGAGGCCACATGCATTCCCATAACCTAGCACTGTGGGAAGTTGAGACTGGAGGATCACTGGCACTGGCTGGCCCCTGTTCTAACTCCACATTTATTGAGAGAACCTGTCTTAAGGAAATAAGGCAGAGGTCATAGAGTGAGGTAGCTGGCCTGCTCCTCTGGACTCTACATGCATTTGTTTACACATGCACACACAAGTGCACATGTGAACATAGGAGCATGTTTGCATATAATCTGCAACCACACTCCATATACCTAAAATCTTGTCTAGACTCCTTACAACATCTAATCCACTATGAATGCTACGTTAATAATCATTGAACTGTGCTCTTGAAGGAATCCTGTCAGGAAAAAAAATTTACATGTGTTCACTACAGACACAATTTCCTTTCAGAGATTTTCAATCTGTGCTTGGTTGACTCTTCAGAAACAGAGCCAAGGACATAACTGTCTGGCTGCCATGGCTAATGCTTGCAACTTTAGAAAGTGTCATCTCATGTTTGGAGCATTGGCTTACCAGGCCTTAGGTACAGCCTCAATACCAGCAAATAAAATTACACAGTCATCCCACTCATGAACTTAAGCAGAAAAAAGTCCTAAATATAACATTCACTCATAGAATTTACCAAAACATTCTTATAAAATACATCATGGTGGAGGAACGTTCAGCACAGGAATGCAGGGTTAGTTCAGTGTCAGAAAAGCACTCACATAAATCATCTTACTAACAAGGGAATGGGGAAGAAATGTCCATTTCCTCTGATTACATCCAAGTTGCCAAAATTATATGCATAGCATTCAGCATTCTGCATGACTGGCATAACCAGAAACTCTTGGCACAGTGGGAAAATACATGCATTTTCATAATCTGATAAAGTTTCCCAAAATTTTAAATTCTGTACCCAATGATGAAGCTTTAGACAAAGTCCAGGACAAGACAAAGCCCCCTTTTGGCACAGCCGATGCTGATTGGCTCAGCACTGAACCTGAGGTCCCAACCAATGTATAAAGGGAGAGAAAAAGAAGTAAATGTGTAAAGGTTGGGAAGAAACACAGTTGTACCCATTTGCATCTCTGTGTAGAATCTACAGCCTTGTAGAAGGCAGAGTTCTCGACCATCGCCCAGAACAAGGTCAATATATAAACATCGATTGCTCTCTCCTTCACCAGCAATAACCAATTTAGAACTGTAGTAAAAACTCTCCTTTCCAGGCAGCAAGACAAGCTGAACAGCGCTAGGAATAAACCTCACAAGAAATGGGCTTGATTTTTATGGAGAAGCTGATACAGGTTTACAAGAGGAAATAAAAAGAAGAATTGGCCAGATTGGGGCACTGTGGGAAATGATGGGGGCATGACAGCAGGGGAGAGGCTTCCCAGGGATCCTGCAGTTAGCCTTTCCACCGCTTGCAGGCACAGTCAGCAGCTGAAGCAAGGCGCAAGTTCTGAGCACTTCGATAGGATTCCTCCACGGTGACAGGCTGTACTTTCATGCCCACTTATCACAAGCTCCTCTAATCATGTGCTATTTTGCCACCATGCCTTCTCCCTCTTCACAATACAGTATGGATATTTTCCATGTCATTAAGTGGTGTTTGATAAAAGAAATCATGAAGAATGGTTCTCCAAGGCAGATAAGCCTGGGCATTCTCCTGCTTTAAAGATGGGGGGGGGCACAAAGGGATGGAGAGGAAGACAATATCCAATCTGTGCCTATTGCACACCATTTAATTCTTCCAGCCACTCTGAGATGCAGACATTTCTGTCTACCTCCTGCATTATCATCTCCCCTCTTGAAACGGATAGAGTGCTGGGCCACTCAGGCTAAGGATTGAAACTTGTCTTTAAGCCTCATAGAGCTGAGGAGAGAGGTTCCCCATGCCCGTCTTCCCTGGCTCTCATCGGAGTCCCTGGCACAGTGCTGCATGAGCAGACTGTATGAGCTGTGCAGTGTTTGGGAGCTGAATGCCTTTCTTGACGCTATTATGTAGAACTTGTCACTTAGCACGGAACATTACCAAGATGGCATGACAGCTGTACTCCCTCAAAGGCTGGAAGGAGGGTCTTCCCTTATCTTTTCTAATTCTGGTGACTGACTATACATGCCATTACACAGAAACCCTGGGTCCCTGGGCTCCTGTGTCTCAAATCTTCCTCTCCTTTTTCTTGTAAGTCTCTAGCCCTTGAATTTTGGAAGTCTTACTTCCAGGATGGATTTGTTAAATTCCATAACTTAATCACATCTCTTAAGACTCTATTTCCAAATATGATCAGAGAAAAGAGATGTTAATACCATAGACAGATAGTCAATACCATGGTTCTGAGGAGAGTTTGAGGCCTCAGCACCACAGTTAGACAGCATGGTGGGAGTCTGATGAGAGCTCAAGCCCACAGGGCAGTGTGGTGTTGGGAGGTGGTCCCTTCTCATAGGTCTCAGAGGAAGGTAGTCAGACAGTGTCTGATTTCCCATCAGGCAGCGGGAGGTGGGTTGTTGTATTGCCAGAAAGAACTGTGTGACACCAAGAACACAGGGGAAATAAGGAGGAGAATATCCAGTTTATGTGTACCCATTGTACAGGTGGGGAGATATGTTGCCATCAGTGGCTCTCTGATGCCCTGGCTCTGGCAACTTGAGGTCTATAAGCTTCCTTGGAGAAGTGAGAATGTCATTCTCCTGGAATCTGAGCTCCTAGGGAGCTCCTGGATTCAGAGATTGAGGAAAGATGGAATAGGGGAGCTTGGCCATTGAGGTTCTAAATGTGCTCAAGGACAGGCGGATTGAGGGTAATATTTGCTCAGAACAGAAGATGAGGGCAGAATATGCTCTGCAGGCATCCCCTAGAACCATGAGTATTAAAGTACTGGAGCTGGCTTTAGGGGAACTGCAGGGAACCAAGCACTGGGAGTTGGATAAAGAAGGAGTCCAAATAATGCAGGACCCAGATCAGAGAGGGTCTCACAAGTCAGATCTCTGTGGCCTGGAGCAATATGAAAACCACTAAGATGATTTTGAACAAACAGGTTGAAAAATGCAAACAATAGCTCTCATTCAAGGTCCAGAGAGGCAGCAGTACAATAGTCTTACAGAAGATACAACTTGGACTAGGTGCTGGCCTCAGTGGAGATGAAGATAGCTGGTGGGAGCCAAAACTTCCAGGTGTCTGTAGGTATCCAAAAAAAAAAAAAAAAAAAAAAACAACAACAAAAAACAAACAAAAAAAAGAAAGAAAAAGAAAAAAGAAAAAAGAAAGAAAAAAAGAATGGCAGAATGGCTTCCAGGTAATTGGTAGTATCTTGGTCTGTACAACTAGAAGGACAAAGTTGTAGACTGAAAACTCTGAGTGAATCTGAATGATGGGGAAAGGCCAGGAATTGAATTTGAAACCTGTTGAGTTTCAGATACCTGTTAAGAAGAGGTGATAGTTAGATGGGTCAACACTGAGTTTAGAGTAAGGCCTGAGCTGCCCATATAAACTTCAGAATTGTCAGCACATATAATATTTCACAATGTGAGAATGGGCAGAGTCACAGTGGGAGTGAATTCAGATAAAGAATAAGTTCAAGGGTTGACGTTTACAAAGAATACCTCAACTATTATGAAGAGGGCCCTAAAAGAGAAAAGCTGAAGAATTTGGCCAACAAGGTGTGAGGAAAGCTAGGAAATGTGACACATTGGGGACCTACTGGAGAGAGACTTCAAAGGAAGATGAGAAACTTCTTCAGGCCAAACTTGCAGCTGGACCAAATTATGTGAGCACCAAGGAATGATTCTTGGTGTCCTTGAGGTCACTGGTTGTATAGTGATTTCCTCCCATTAAAACATTCTATCCTAAAAGGAAGCATGTAAAGACTCAGAAAATGTTTGTTAAGACTCAGGAAGTAAACAAATCTCAGGAAGTCCCTGAATCCAACCAGAAGCACAAGACTCTGCTCTCCAAGGTTAATTAAGCAATAAGGACTGCTAAAGAGATTTGGATCAACTGAGCTGGTTAGAAGAAACTCAATTGTGGAATTGCCTGTAAGTCATCTGGGGAGCCCTAGGGTTCCAGATTTTGTGAGGTGTCACTAGGACAAGGTTTCAACGATGAAGCTGCTTTTTATTTGTCCATGTTCCTGGAAGTAACCCCATTAAACTCAGGTTCACTAAGTCATACTAGGGTGGTATTTTGCTTTGATCTGTTTCTTATCTAGGGCAAATACACATTAGTGTTGTGTCTTTACCAGAAAAGTATCCTTAGCAAGAGCAGGTTCTGTGGAGTGATGGATGAAAACTAGTTGGATGGAACCAAGAGATAAAAGAACTGGAAGACAGCCTCAGAGACCGCCCTGGGACTCCCTGATGGATGACATGCTTGCAGGTGTTGGTTTGGAAAGGGACTGAAAAGGTAGGGGAAGTTTTAGAGGAGAGAGTGGGGTCCAGAGAGTCCTATCACTTTCTAGAAAGAAGAAATGACGTGGTATATTGGGAGTGATGCAGTATAAAGCGAAGTTGCAGATATAAGCTTCAGCCATTCTCCTGCCTCCACACCCCTGTAGCACTGAGGTTACAGGTGCCAGTGACCACAATTGGGTTTTTACATAAGTTCTAGGAATTGGAATTCAGGTCCCCATGCTTGGAAAACAAGCGCTGTTATATGCTCCCCAGTCCCTAATTAATTTTATTTTCCAAAGAAACTAAGGTGAGGACCTTGACCTGAGAGTGGAGGAGGAAGAGCTGGAGGCTGAGGTGAGAAGAGATGGGTGTAAGAGATGCCCAGATAACACACAGAAAAAGTAAACAGTCTAGCAAATTTGGACTGGATTTGAAGAGCTCGAGATTTTATCTCAGGAAAGACAAGGAGTCTCTTTCTTTCCCTCTTGGTTGTCCTTAGCTGTCCCACATCCCTAGCACGGATATTGGCATTTAACACATTCTCTATGACTGAATGAATGCATTAGCATGGGGCACACAACAGGAAGAGACTGTCCCTAATGCCTGAGGGTGCTTCCCTGTGGACCACTATAATCTCCCCCTGGAGGACAGAGACCCCAGCTGTGGTCACCTTAGAGACAGCCATACTTCCTGAAAGTTAATTAACTTAAAGGTGTTTTCCTTTCTGTTCTCAGCTGTGGAAAGCCGGACTTCTTTCTTGCTGTCCTCAATTAACTGCTTCTCCTGAGAGCTCCCACCCTCCTTGAGAAGGCCTTACTATGTAACTGGCTGGGATCTAGGCCAGGAGCATGGTTGGGCCTGCATCTCCTGCCCTCTAAGGACCAAGGGTTGCTTTGGACACTGGGTGTGCTTAGGGATAGTAGGAAGAGGCATAACAGCCTTCCCCAACGACCCCTCCTGACCAGAGGTCCTAATAGAGAGGGGCTCACAGCCCAAGCAGGGGTGGGGGGGGGTGGGGGGATGGGGGGGTGGGGGGACGGGGGGATTCTGTCCACTCCCACAGGAACTCCTGCCAAAGCCCCTCCCCTAGGCTCCTCTCCAAGCCAGCAGGTCCCTCAGGGGTTTCTGCATTAGCCCTTGTGCCTTACTTCCTGTTCTGCTCTGTCAGGGAGACTGACCCCCACCCCCCATAAGAGGCCTGGGAGTGGAGCCCCAGCAAAGTAGTTTTTGAAAGTCCCCTGACTGTAGAACAGCCAAGGCTGACATTCCCCTGGCTCTCCAAAAGAACAAATGCATCTTTCCTTACTCTCCCAAGATTAGGAAACAGAGCTGAGTAGCCATCATTACTGAGCAACTGTCCTCAGAGCTGAGGGGCTTCTCCAGTCTCTACAGCAGCTCTGAGGTGGCCATCCCAGGCCCACCCCACAGGCCGGTAAGCAAACTCAAAGTGACATTGTCCTGGCACTTGGAGGAAAATGGACAGGGTGAGGATTTGAAGGCACCTGAAACCTCATGGACCTTGCCCCAGAGGGACAGGTTCACCTCTCTTGGACAAGTTGACAAACACAATAGTGTCTGCTGTCACTTAGCAGGAAGGGGAAGAGGGATTTTTTGTGTGTTTTGTTTTGTTTTGTTTTGTTTTTAACCAAAGGATGGCTTCAGGAGAAGTCAGATCCTTACTCTTGTCTGTTCCATCTAGAAGGTTCTGGAAGACTTTTGTGCCCCAGTGAAGGCAATTCAGGAGGCACACCCAGACCTTCCAGGGTGTAGTAATGAGATTAGAGTTCAGAAGAGGCAGAGATCAGTCAGGAGTTAACTGCACCAATGCAGTCAAAGCAGGAAGCAGGGTGATACAGGAGACAGGCAAATGCAAGGAAGGCACCCATGCGCCAGGTCCCCTGCTGGAAAGCCCCCCAGCTACCTGAGGCTGCAGTGCTGGATGCTGCTGGGCCAGCTCCTCTCCCGGCAGCAGAGACATTTCATTATCATTCAAATCTTCCTTGGGTTTCATCAGAGGCTGTGAGCATCTTCAAAGAGGGAAATGCTCAGTCCTCAGGTGAGGGGAAAACAGGCCAGAACTTTCTCTTCTAATATAAACGAGGCGAGGAGACGCAGCTGAACCTGGCAGAGCCTGCAGGAGCACTCTAATAGACTAGATGAGAAGAGAATTATAGAAGGAGACAGGTCCAGGGTGGGGGGCCGGGGCAAGCAGAGATAGAGGCTTCCCCCACCAGCCCCAGGTGGCTAAGGGGGGGGGGGTGTTCTTCTCCTTCAGCCGAAGCATCCTTAGGGGCTAGGGTGGAGGGGGTGGGTAGCTCGGATCACCCTCTGGCTCCAGTGGCTGGGCCTGGAGCTTACGGAGCTAAGACCCCTCCCTGCCTGCCTCCAGCCTCCTTCCTTCCCGGGCATCCTCCCACAGCTACCAGTGATTCCATTAATTATGGAAGCTCAGGACTGGGAAGGAATCCACAGCATTTCCTGCATGGGAGCTCTTGGTGGGGGAGGGCGCAGTGACCTAGAAATCAGAGTGGGGTGGGGGGTGGATGGAGCTGGGGGGAGGGGAAGGAGCAACTCCTGCAGGTTCACCGTCCTCCCAGGGCCTGGGGAGGGTTGGGGGCTGTCCTGTGTGCGCACAGGGCTTAACTGTTATCTTAGTAGTCAGAGGTCTTGAGGTTCACTCACTTGGCTTATAACGCAGTGTTTTGCTTTCATAAAATCAGATTATTTTTCTTTTGCCTTTAATAAAAACCAGCGCTGGTTTCTGACTCAGAACAGCCGTCTCCAGCCTCAGAGGCCTGGGTCTGGAGTGGTGCTGGCTGGGACTGCTCTCCAATAGGAAATCAATGGAAGACCAGGAGACAAAGCGGGGAGAAGGAAGGGGGAGGGGAAAGGGAGGGGAAAACAGAAAAAGCCAGGGTTTCCTGGCTGCTCAGCCCCAAGAGGGAGGGAGGCAGGGGCTCTGACTCCACAGCACCGTGGGCTCTCCCAAACCCATGCAAGCTCATGCCAGCCTGCTGTGCCCCTACTCCCCCCCCCCGACCCCCGAAATTGTAAGCAGATGCCTGTCACCCTGAGCAAGAAGCTGTCACCTCCATCAGGAGGGTGAGATGGCTCTGAGCTGCAGAGGCAGGGCTGGAGGTAGGCTGAGGTAACTCTGGAGGGAGATCCTCCTGCTCCCCACCTCATTTTATCTCACTGCTCTCGAGTTCTTTGTCTCCACACCCCCCCTCCCCAATCCTTCTTTCTCTTTGGCTCTCTTAAGAAAAATGGCTGTGCTTGTTAAGCAGAGATCAAACATCCCCACCAACTGAACACATCAGAAGGGCCCATCGCTTTCACATCTGGCTCTTTTTCCCAGTGACACAGGCTTCCCATGGTGGGGGCCGGTGTGGGTGAGAAAAATCAATGCAAGCCCTGTCATCATCTGGCCTGGCAACAGGACCGGAGGGGTGACTGGGGCAAGGGAAGGAACATGCAGGTGCTCTGATGGAGGTCAGGCAGGAGGCAGGCCCTCTGCTACAAGCCAGGTGTCCAGAGGTGGGGGTGGGGACGAGGCCTGCCTGGCTTTCACTGGAGCCGAGCTGCTCTCCTGTGGTCAGGAAGGGCCTGAAGCCTCTGCAGCCTGAAGGATGAGCACCACCGCGGTCCCAGCTAGACTCAAACCATTTCACTTGGTTCTGCAACAGTCCCTAGAGGGTGTCATGTCAGCCTTGCGACTTAGGAGGACCACACAGTCATGCCGACCAACGGCTGGCTACACCTTGCAGAAGGAGCCTGGCTGCCCTAAAATGCTCTCTCGGATGCCTTGGCTTGTACATCTGAGTTAAGATGCCATTAGACTGTGAGGGCGTAGCCTGGTCATGGCCAGAGATGAGGATTCTGTAGGAAGGAGAGCAACTCACCCTTCCCAGCTGCTCTTTATCTTGCTACCTGCGCAGGCAACCCCTTGTCCTCTGGCCGTTTTGAGAGATGGAAACTGCTGCTCTGAGGGACAGGAGAAGATAGAAAAGAGTCAGAGAGAGATACACAGAGAGATTCAGAGTCAAAGAGAGACACAGGTGGGAGACAGAGTGCTGGTGAGCCTCTGCCCCCCCATCCCTATCGCTGCATCCAGACACTCCCCTCTCCACTCACACCTCTGCACGGTGACTAGCAAGTGCAGAGGAGAGCACACTGACATCTTCTGAGCCTCCCAAGGTGCTCAAGTCAGGGCTCTCCACTCCCTAGCAGAACAACCCATCCCTATCCTCAGGGGAACAGAGACAACTGCCAAGGACCTTGTATTGTAGCTCAGAGATTTCAGAGCAGCCTGGGTCCCTCTCACACAGCCGCCCTCCCCCCCAACATACTCTCTCTGTCTCTGTCTCTCAGTCTCTTTGTCTCTCTCTGTTTCTCCATCCTTCCTTCCCTCTCTCCTCCCTCTTCCTCATGTCCCACTTCCAGGGTGACAGGGCTCACCACCCACCCACTCACCGACTCAGCTCCAAAGATCACTGGGAGCAACCAAGGTTGAGTCAGAGCCCTGCTGGGCACTGCCATGGAAGGAGGTAACAGAGGGCTGTGCCAGCCCATGCTGCTGCCCGAGCCACCCCCACAGTCCCCAGAGGTGGTTGGTGACGTTAGCGGAGGTGTTTAGGTCCCTCCTCTTGGAAGCATCAGGATCAGGCAGCTTGCCTTGAGTGGGGGAGATGGGGGATGGGGTGCCTGAGCACAGGGGGACCCAGGAGTTCGGGTCTTAGCAACAAAGCCCTTCCACCAGGCTTCCACCAGGCTGCAGGCAGGGGCCAGCAGGGTGCCCATCAGCTACCCTGTGACGCCTGCCCCTACCACTTCTCTAATTCCCACTGCCCAGCTGGCTCTGACAACTTTAGGATTTGGAGACCTGGGTCTGGCATGGACCTGCTTTCTTTCTGTCCGTATGGAGAGTCTCACCACCTCCCAGTCCAGAGGTGGGCAGCGACCTGCTCCAAGTGGGGCAGCCGCATCCGGACTCAGCTTCGCTGCTCCTCTGAGGATGATAGATAGTATGTCTCTAAGAGACTTTTTTCAGAGCGGGCACACAGAGCTAGCCAGGGTGACAAATGGACTCTCTGGCTCCTGAGCTCCAGAGATGCCTCTCAGCTGTCTATCACGCTCAGGGAGTCAGGTCGGGCCCCTCTGGGGTTAGGGCTGGGAGAGGAGAGGGACTATCTGACCAGCCACAGTGGTTGCCATGGGAACCACAGGGAGGCTGGGCTGAGAAAGTTCTTGCTCCACGTGACTGGTTATTGTGCTGAGCCAGGCCCGAGGAGAAGGGAGAAGGGGCTGAAGCAATCTTTTGCCCTAAGAAAAGTGAGACCCTGGAAAACAGATGAGAAAAGACATTTCTCAAACTCCAAATCCTGGCTGTTTTGCAAGTTCGAGGGCAGGGAAGGTCTCACCCTATCAGAGCATGCTCACACTTGAGTGGGCACACACACGCACACACACACACACACACACACACACACACATGCACACACATACACACACACACACACACATACACACACACTCAGAGGCACACTCACACCAATATTCTGTGTGTGTGTTTGTGTGTGTGCGTGTGTGTATGTGTGTGTGTAACCTTGGGTATCATTTCCTTTTTTAAGGCCTTTTTATTTTTTGACAGGTCTGTTAGGCTGGATGGCCAGAGCAAGCCCTGGGGATCTGTTTCTACCTTCCCAGACACTTGGATTATCAGAGTGGTGTACCATGGCCAGCACTTTTTTAAAAGCACTTTTATTTTTAGTTATGTACGTGTGTGTGTGTGTGTGTGTGTGTGTATGAACCATGTGTGTGCAGGTGCCATGGAGCTCAGAAGAGGGCAAATGCCTGGCACATGGTTGTGAACTGCCTGGCATAGGTGCTGGGGGCGGGGAATATCTTAAACCGCTGAGTCACCTCTCCAGCCCTAGCATTTTTTTTTTAAATGTGGGTCCTGGGATTGGACACAGTCCGCCCACTTACGAGATGACCACTGTACTTGCTAACTGAGCCTCCTTCCCAGCTCTTTAGGATACTTTGGGAATCCGTGTGGCTTTCCAAGGGGGCAGAGAGAATGAAGAAGTTGCCATGTCTCTCTACCCACAGGCTTTTCCTCTGCCTCCTGTTTTCTTTGAAGCTGGAAGGGAACCTGTTGTCTTGGGGCTAGAGTAATAATCCAGAGGCCAAGGCAACATTCTGTCCTTTGGGGAAGCAGCAGCTTGACTCTGCAGACCTTGGATCTCTTCTTGACTTTCCTGGCACAGGGAAAGATCGGGAGCTGATAGAAACTGGTGGTGGGAAGAGCAAGAAGGGTCGGGGATGAGGAAGTGGGATCATCCCTGGAGGTGAGAGGAGGTGACAGGAGGTGACAGCAGGCAAGGATGGAGGGGGGAGGGGAAGAGACTGGCCTTTCCCATTGAGGACAGTGGTGGGCAGTGGTGCCCTTACCAGCAGTAAGGACAGCTGACCTTCCAGGGTGAGGATGGTTCCTGTTCTCCTAAGCACACAAGACCAACATGAGTGAAGCCCGAGTAGAGTGTTCCTTGTCTTCCATGCTTCCATTCCCAGTGGGGACAGATATAAATAAACCTAGAAAGCTGATCGCGGAGACCACAGTGGACGAGTTCCTCCTGTATGGCTTACTCTGGTGGCTTTGTTATGAAGAAAGATTCCAGATGCAGATACAATAAGGCTAGATCCTACCTGTGCTGTATATTAAACTGTGCAGCCTCAGCCAAGTCAGAGCCTCTGAGCCTCAGTTTCCCCATCTGACCATGGGGATCCTGAGGTGTAGGGAATTCAGCTTCTGACATCACCTCTGAAAGTGCTGGATAAATATTAACTGTTGTTCATTTGAATACAAGTGAGATTTTATCCTCTTTGTTATAAAAGTTCAAGTTAACTTTAGATAGCAGCATTTTTTTTAAACACACTTTTATTACTTTCAAGAGCACACAGTGACACCTATTGGGTGACTCCAGTATTGGCAGGAACGTGGGGATGCCTGTGACAGTCACAGGATGACAAAAATTTATTCAAAATTTATCTTTCTGTATCTTCAAAGGTGCTTCTCACGTTACTGGAAAGTGTGTCTGTCTACACAGCTCTCATGAGGCATTGGGACTTTTATTTGCTGATGGGGCTCTTAGCTGAACTCTAGTGCTCAACCCTGGGCCTGATTATTACCAACCTGGCATAAATGACAAGAGAGATCTGAGAGAAGGCCCAGACCCACAGGCATGGTCAGAGAAAAGGGAGACGGAGATTTGGGACCCCCAGGACTGTCCCTTTAGTACATGAAAGCAGAGAATTAGCCACAGAATGGTTTACAGCCTGAATGATGGTCTCCTGGGGTTCTTGAGTCACCCACCCAAGCCCTGGGGTACCTGCTCCTCCACAAAGTCTCCTAGAAGACACAACAGAAGATTCCTCCATATCCACTGAATTCCATGCATGCCTTCCCCCAGAAAAGTCCAGTTACCAGTGTGGACATGGCTGCCCAGACAGAGCACACTTTCCAGCCTGAGATTTTTAACAACGGGGTCTGAGCTGGTATGCCTCAGGCAAGCCAGCGCCTTTAAGACTGCAGGTCTGCTTCTACTTTGCTTTATTCTCCCCTCTGCCTCCCTATAGCCATGGCTGAGACCCAGACTTACCTACAGAGACACTGCTAACTCCCTAGGGGACGATGAATGACCCCCAGCCTCCAGATGACTGTGCTAGTCCTGTGGAGAGGGTGGCCATTGCAGAGACACAAAAGCAGATCTGAGTTAAAGCCATGGCAAAGGGATAATGATGGGTGGAGAACCTCCTTAAGGTGGTTTGTCAGAGCGGCCTTCTTGGGGGCGGAAATGCCGTTTAATTTTGGAACTTCACGGAAAAAAGGAATTAGGATTGGGGGCAAGGATCTGAGTGTGGATGGTGCCCTAGGCAGAAAGCACAGCAGGAGATGGGATAAAAGCTTGCTGGTCGGTTAAAGTGTAACAAGAGGCATAGCATGATGGGAGGGGGACAGGGCAGGAATGGAGATTTGAGATTCCTTTCCTGAATGGACCTTGTCTGGTGTTCCATTACATGAAAGGCAGCTACTGCAGTGGTCAGAGCCGTGGTGACACCTCTGACCCAGGAAGTGCTATCAGGGAAGGGGGACCAGCAGGTGTCCAGGAGTCTGTTGTAGAACTCAAAGGGATGCCCTGGATTTGGGGAGGCAGAGGACTGTGAAAGGTGACCCCTGGAGGTTCCTGTGACAGGAAGGAGAGACAAGAACCTTGCCTCAAAATGAGCCGGAGCTGGAGCAGATGGTGCATCAGGGGAGCTGAGCGGGTGACAGCTGCAGGGGCTGCCAGGTAACATCATCTGCCCCTTCAGACAAGCTCCGCGGTAGCGGGCCACGGAGGATGAGGTCTTATAGAAGACAGCCTCTGAAAACTAGAATAACCTGTGTGTCCACTGAGGGAGGGCAGGCTAAATAAAGCAAGAGCTCTTTTATAACAGACACATGGGTAGCCATGATGTTCTGCAAATTAGTAAGCTCCCACCTCCAACCCACAGCACAAAGCAAAGAACACACGGGGCAGAACGGCAGGCACAGTCTGCCACCATTGCATATGACTTGAAGGAAACACACAGATTTAAACACACAAACGTAGAGCATAAATATTTTTTTCCTCCAGCGTAAACACGCTGTGTCTGGAAGAACACACAGAGGATAGCAGGAAGCGGAACTGGGACAGAGGGTGACCTCTGGATCCTTTTGGTGAGGTTTTGTTTTGTTTTGTTTTGTTTTGTTTTTTAGATGTGTCAACTGCAAAGGAGCGTTAGCTGTTCAATAACAAGAAATTCTCATTAATAGCAACTCCAACTGAGAGATGAAGGAGCGGCTTGCTGTCTAGACCGCGTACCAAGAGCAGCCGTGGGGGAGGGGTAGAAGCTGTGCTGAGAAGCCCCTTCCTGTTTCCCCTCTAGTAGCCCTCCTCACACCTGTCCCGGTGCTGATGGCTCCAGATCTTTGCCCTCCTACCATAAACCCTGAAGTAAAGTAAACTGAGACCAGTTGCATAGTTTTCATTGCTGCTATTATCTATTTCATATTGCATATGAAAATAAAACATTAGGTTTTATTTTCACACACACACACACACACACACACACACACACACACGCATGCACGCACACACATGCACACACCAGTTCCACAGTACCTGATGGCTTCAGTCAGCCCACACCAAGGTCAGAATCCCAAGCCCACATAGTGTATGCTGAACACAGTTTATCTAGCACACAACAACTCCTTCATAGTGCCTTTGGGTGACCCCAGCGGAGGCAGAGCCAGAAGAGAACTTTAAATACACCATGTGAAAGACCCCAGTGGGCTGTCCTTGGGGGCTCGGTGTGCAGACCCAAGCTCTCTGAGGAAGGAGCTGGGAGACAGGCACAGAGGCTGCCTCCTGAGAGCGTCAATCTCCTGGAGAGAGAACACCCCAAAGAGAGAGGAGGCACAAGTGTCCCATTGCAAGAGGCGTGCCAGAAAGAGACATCCCAGATGAGGGCTGTGGTCAAGAGCAGATGCCGAGAGCTCAGGGGAGGCTCGGAAAGAGGAAGGGAACCAGCATGGCTGCTTCACGCTTCTGGCCTCTGCGGCTGCTGAGACTGAGGTTTAAGGAGAAGGCCAAGGTTCCAGGGTATCCTAGTGGAGGGAGCTAGACGTGAGCCAGGCCAAGCCTGTGCATCTCACATACAGCATATCCTACGGGGACCCAGGCAATCATTTCATGCGCACGCATGCCTGGCAGGACATTGGCATTTTATAAGAGGAAGGTAACACTGGGAAGGTCAGTTGCCCTCTGGGTCACACAGCTGATGAGTGCCAAAAGTTCAATTCCAACCTGGGCAAGGCAGCCTCTGGAGCCTGTTCTCTCACTGTGCTCTCCCAGAGAGCTGGGTTCCATGCTGAGTGCGCTGTCAGCTGTGTTCAGAGGCTCAAAACCAACCCAGCCAGAGTAGACAAATTAAACTTGGGGGCAGAGAAGGAAGGTGTAGAAGGGTGTGTGTGTGTGTGTGTGTGTGTGTGTGTGTCTGCAAGAGTCCATTGCCACAGGGCTTACTGACTGTTGACACCCCCTCACAGAAGCTGGGCATGGGGACTGGTTGTTGGACTTGAGACCCCATCCATTATTCCTGCCATTGATACATAGTTCTATCCTACTCACATGGGTCTCCTGGTCTCAGGAGCTGCTGGAGCATACCAACCATGACAGGGTAACAGAAGAGACTCCACCTATGTGGCTCTGGCAGAGCTATGCTGGGTGATGACTCCAGTGTGGCTGCTCTGAGGTTCCTGTGATCCTGTAAGGAGCCCCTCAACCCTTCTCTGTAGTTAGGCTAAATAAGCTCATTGCCTCACAGGGTGAACTTGGGTGGAAGGGTACTTCAGTTTACTGTCTGGACCTTATATGGAAGGCGCAGATGCTGTTTACATCTCCCTGGGGAAGGAATTCTGGAAACACAGTGTCTCTTGTTGACTTGGAAATTCACCAAGTAAGATAGGCTCGCTGGTCAGCGAGCTCCGGGGATCCACCAGCCTCTCTTTCACATCTTGCCATCTCTGGGATTACAGATCACCGGTATATGCCACCACACTAAGCGTTGTCACATGGGTGATGAGGACTGTTTGTGAGGAGAGTGCCTTGCTGACCAAGCCATCTCCTAAGGCCCAGAAAGTTCATGATGTAACTAGTTTCTAGGCTTGTCAGGACAATTCCGAAGTCACTGCTGTAGGTCTCTGCCGGACACATTTCTGAGGGCCCTGAGTGAGGGTCCTGCACCCTCCAGATAGTTGTGGGAACACGAGTATTTTTATCTTCATTGTTGATCTCGGGAGGATGAGGTGGGAAGATACTGGAAAGCGCTAAGAGGTACCTAGCATTTCTCACAGGAGGGCAAACAATATTGACAGCAAGAGATAACATCTCCAGCCCTGTGCCTTCTCACATGTAATCACCATGATGTGGATACCTGAGCCCTTCCAGACCCCCAGCTGCCTGCATGTGCCTGCTGGGTTGGGGTCGAAGTGGGCGGGCTAGGCTATGGAATTGGCTAATGGCACACTTCTGTGGGTGACAGTGAGTTGACCAGAGAACATTATGCTGGCTTTATACCTAGCTCTCTCTGCTTCCTGTTTTTGGTGGTACCCTGGGCCTGGAGCATGACCACACAGCTACCTGTTTATCTTCACACGAGCTTTAGAATACCTGTTATTATCCTCATTCTGTAAACGGAGAGATGGAAGCTCTGTGCATAATGACTCGCTTGTTAAGAATATCCAGGTGGTAATGCCTGAGCTGGGCTCTAAGGCCACAGCGCCAACCACAAAGGCATTCTGCCTCATGGCATGCCTGCCTTTAAGGAATAAAGACTCGGCTGCTACCCTACACAGGCTTAAGTTAGTGCTGAAATCCCAGCCTTGTCGTGGAGTTCCTAGTACAGCAGCTGGCTCATGGTACGTGGTAAAGGCACCAACTGCATGAAAGAACCACCCTTCCAGAAGGCAGTTCTGAGCCTTATTGAGCTTCAAGGCCTGTCAAAACCTCCATATCCCATATGAACCAGCTATAACAGGTTGCATGATTTTATTTTATCTCTGAATTTGGCCCTTCAAGATTCAGCCTACAAATAGATGTAAATGAGATGCAAATCAAATTGTCCCTGCATTAAACAGGAAACCAAATATGTCTGGTAACCATTCTCCCCTCTCTTTCCCCACCGCAGATCAAGGAGACCGGCACACTCTGAAGACGGTCCAAAGCTCACAACCATCTTCATAATGTTCACCACCAAGTTGGCTAGATGATAAGGCCATGTCCTTCCTGGGACTTTTGCTCTCTGTTCTCTTTAAAGAGTTAAGTCTCCCAGGCCTTCATCTTCAGGTCAGAAGCTAAGATGAAATTGGCTGTCTATAGTGGTCCTGCCGGGAGCACCTGCAGGACCACACAATCATAATCAGGATATTGTAATCCAATGAGAAATATGGATTGGGTCTTTGGCTTCTGGTCCTAGCACAGGGTTCCTGAGACTGCCATCATTTCCTATGCAACCTCAGTGCCGGGAGCATCTTTTGTTCTGATGATAGGTCTCCACTTCCAGCTCTGGACACAGGGCTCTCGAGTTCCCTGGGTGACAGAAGAGCCTCTTGCTCTAGGGAGTGACTCTTGGTGAATTTCTATATAGTTTTAGTATGAGCTGGTTACTAGTAGGACAGAGCCATGTTTGAAAGCTTGGGACTTTTCTAGAAAAGGGAGTGGCTAGAAATGGAATTAGTGGTCCATCTTGCCAGTGTAGTGCAACTTCTACAATAAAAACATCCCTGGGTGGTAGTTAGGACTGAGCAAGACATAGATGTGCCAAGAAGCTCTGTGCGCGAGGGCTCAGGCCCTTCTCCTTCACTGTGCCCTGTGTTCCTTCCATCAGCTCCTTCATCTATAGCTTTTGAAACATGTCTGTACTATAGCAGTAAGCACAGGTGAAGTGAGTGCCCATTCCCCGTGAGCCACTCTAGCAAATTAAGTGAACACTCAAAGAGAATCACATGATGACTTTAAGTAAAGTCGGTAGCTCAGAAGCACAGGGCCTAGCCAGGGGCTTGCCACTGGAACCTGGATCTGGGGAAGACAGCCTTGCAAGACTGAGCCCTTAACTTTAAAAGCCAGCACTATCTCTAGAGAGATGTTCCAGAAGTGGGCTGAGTTGAAGACACTCACTTGACAATTGTGGCTGGAATGGGAATTGCCCCCCTCCCCAAATTTAGAATTGAATGCTAAATTCTTGGTCCCATTGGGTAATGCTATTTTGGGAGGTTGTGAAAATGTTAGGAGGTGAGGTCTACCTGGAGGAAGTGGGTCACTGAGAGCATGCCTCTGGAGGGTGTAGACCCTTTCCTCCCTCTTTTCTGCCTGTCCTCCATAAGGTGAGATGTCTCCCCAACATGTTCCCACTGCTGTGATGCTCTGCCCAAATGCATGGAGCCAAACAACCAGGGACTGAGGCCCTGAAACTGTGAGCCAAGATGAATCTTCTTGTATGTTGTTTCTGTCCAGCATTTGCTTACAAAGGAGCAAAAGCTATAAAAATTGGCATCCCCAGAAGTCCTGGCTCTTGGTATGCTCATGTACTCTACAATGAGATCTTCCAATGAACAGCATAAGCCATTGGTTTTCTTGTCTCTTGCAATAGTCATTATGGAAGTGAACACAGGGGCATATGATGAGTGGCTGGATACTTGAGGGTACTTTGGGCAACTGAACCAGGGTGTGAAAGAAAACCCCCATTACAGCCCAAGGTGGCGTTGGGCCCTGGGTGTAGTGATTAGTATTAATTGTCAATGTGACAAGACCTAAAATCACCCAGGAGTTGGGTCTCTCTCTGGGCATGCCTGTGGCAGAGTATCTTGACTCTGTGGATTGGTGTGGGAAGGTCCATTTCCCCTGGGTGGGGACACTGGACTGTATAGATGGAGAAAGGGAGCTGAGGAGCAGCTTGTATTCATCTCTCCTTCCTGGGTGTGTATGGGCTATGATCAACTTTCAAACATCTGCTGCCTTGATTTCCTTGGCATGATTTCCAGCCTCGATTGAATTTACTACATATCCAAGGACGGCCTTGAACATCTGATCCACCTACCTTTACCTCCCAATAGACAGGGTCATAGCTGTGTGCCATCATTCCTATCAGTGTTAGGGACAGAAGCCAAGGCTCTGCGTGCCAGGCAAGCATTCTCCCAACCGAGCCACATCTGCAGCCTGTATATGACACACCCTTGATTGCTGGCACAGTGTGTTCTAATATACTTAATGAAAGTTTGAGGTTTCTGGCCCACAGGCCTCCTGTTTACACAACCTATAATATAAATTAAACGAGCCTATAATATAATATAAAGGAAGAGTTCTCAGACTTCCCTGGAGCCATGGATGCTTTGAAATGCAATAAAAGTATCCACAAAGTGTGAGAAGATATTCGCAATTCATAGAACTGTGGACAATTGATTTCTAGAACATACTTTTGAGAAACAACAACAACAAAATGGTATGAATCAACAAATTTTAAAAACCACTCAACAACTTGGCAGACTAGCAACCAGTTGACTTGTCCAGCTACAGACGCCACCCTCTGGGCCAAGAAACAGACAGAGCACTCAGTCTCACTGGTCAATGAACACATGCAAGGCGACACCATTGCTGATCCTTGGCACAACCACAATGGCCAAAAGGAAGACCCCTAAGCAGAGCGACACTGTTGGGAGGAAGGGACACTCTGCAGCTCTCGTGCTGTGCTGGGGCTGTGCACATAGGTGACAACATTCTGCGGGGAAATGGTTTGGTTATTAGTAGTACCTTTGTAAGCCTTAAGGATGGATAGCAAGCTGGATTTGGGTTCTTAGGGCTTCATTGTTTCTGTTTATCTGGTAAAACTGTGTTTGTGATCTAAGATTAGCCCTGTGACCTGAGAGTCCCACACTCTGTTATTTTCCTTAGAGAACTCTTGTTCAGACAGCAAAGCCAGAAAACAGTGTGAATCGACAGAGGCCAGGTGCTATAATTATATATATATATAGTTATATATATAGTTATATATAGCTATAGAACCTTATGATGGAAGGCTGGAGAGCCAAGAAATGGAACAAGTCACAGGCTCTGCTGGTACCCCTGAAGGAGCTGTGTTTGCAGTGCCAAGCCATGGGGGGGGGGGGGGTTCCGAAGCAGATGAGCCTGAGCAGTGTTGTTTTGGAAGCGATGGATACGTGGGAGGATTGTAAAGAAATCAACACAAGGGCTCGAAGGGATGGCTTGGCTGCTAAGGGCTCTCCCAGAGGACCAGAGTTAAGTTTCCAGCACCCATGCTGGGTAGCTCACCACAGCCTGTACTTCAGCTCTAGAGACTCCTATGCCTCCCTTCTGGCCTCCATGGGCACCCACATGCCCATGACCTCAGTCCCCAGCTGGTAGCCACCCACTGTATTTTTGAGACACTGGCCTTGAAATGACTGACAAGCTAACTGGTCTAGGCAGAAAGTCTTAGGGATCTCCCATCTCCACTTCCTAGCACTGCCACCCCACCGCACCCAGCTTTCACTGTAGGTTCTGGGGATGGAGCTCAGGTCTTCGTGCATACAAGGTAAATACTCGGCCAGTGAGCCCTCCCTCCACCCCGCTTCATTACTCTTTCCCCAATCCACAGACTTTAGGCATGCTGCTTTGTATGCATTCCCAACAAAGGAAATACAAAACAATCTAATCTCAGGCTAGAGAGATGGCTCAGAGGTTAAGATTACTCACCTTCGATTCCCAACACTTATATGATAGCTAACTATTTGTTGTTTTGTTTTGTTTAAAACTCCAGTCTCCAGTCCCAGGGGATCTGAATTCCTCTTCTTGCCTCTTTTTGGGTACTGCATACATGTTCCAGAAAAACACCTATACACAGATTTTTTTTTAAGGTAAATAAAACCAAATTAAACCATTTTTTTTCTTCCTTTGACTATTAGAAACAAAAATATGTCGAAATCTGAAGACTGCTTCTAGAACAATTAAAAATGTCCTAGACAACGTTATGTGGGAGGCTCACAGACTTCAAACATCCTCTCTGGGTCCACAGCATACATGTTGTTAATTAGCACACATATCACAGGGCGTGGCATGTCCTCAAAGCCATGGAGACTCCCTTAGCCCCACACTGCCAAGCAAGCCCTAGGGAAGGACAAACTTTCCACATCGGCATAGACACCAATAACACCCTCACCTCCACCCCCATTCCTTGGTATTCTCACCTCCCCAGAATCCTCTCCTGCCCCAGCTGTGGCCACAATCTCTCATGGCCTAGACCTCTGCTATCAAACACAGTGCATTGCCTGGTGGGAAGAGGGAAGTCGGGGATATTAGAAGGTAGCTAATTTGCTTGCGTTTCAGATAGTAATCTTGCTGTGAAACCTTGGGAGGATAATGATCTGGTTTGGGTATTTTAGAGCTTAATTATTTAAATTGAGTATAAAACCAACTTCCTGCAGGTGGAGCCTAGAAACGCGGCAGGTGCCCCACCCCCTGCCCCCAGGAGGTTATGCTGAGAGGAAGCAGGCACAGATTGCCATGTGGCTCTGGAGAGCCATGTCGCCTCCTTTGAGTCTTGTGGCCCATCTGGCCAATTAGTTGTCCTTCCAGATATCCAAGTGAACTGCACTCCTGACTTCCATGGTGGTGGGGGTGGGGTGGGGGTGGGGTGGGGGTGGGGTCATCCCTTCTGGGGTTCCTTCCCACGCAGACTCAGTGGAAGCCCCTGGGACACTTATGTCCACAGCCCTGGTCTCGGAGTGGACCTTTAGAGCTGCCCTTCTCCAAGTCTGGCTGCTCTGACTTACAGATAGGATGCCCCCATGAGTCGGTCAGTGGAAGGCATTGTAAACTGAGAATGTTTCAAGTGCACCTGATACGCAGAAATTCCCCTTGTGATGGTTCCAAGGTTCACCTGAAACAAGCCCGTAATTCATAATTTCACATCAGCTCTGCTTCTGGAAGATTCCATCTGCAGAAAAGGAAACTGTAGCACAAATAATCAGACTGGGGCGCAACTCAGCTGGGGCTGCACATCTGGTCCAGATGGAGTTGGGTCTAGAACCATTGTCTGCTGAGTCCCTGCATGAATCTGTGTTTGGTTTATTTGTTTGTTTGTTTGTTTTTAAATAAAAATGCTAGGATCAGCAATGGTGGACTGTTCCATCCGGAAGGGCTTCTAGACCGATCAGGCCTAGGTGTCCTCGAGGGAGCACTTCTTACCACCTGTCTGCTCCTCAAGCAGGAACTCAGAGGCAGTCAGGGACTGCCTTCCTCTCTCCTCTCAGCCACGAGGCTTTAAAAGCCACGTCCTCGGAATGTCCACATCAGACCTTCCCTCAGCCCTCTGCCCTGTGGTCAGACCTTGTGGCTTTTCCCCCATCACAGCCACACAAAGCCTCCTGTGGCCTCCCACCTCCCTCAGCCCACTGGGACACCCACCTTGCTCTCATAATTCCATTGCCTGTAATCTGTGTCCACCTCCACACTCAGGCCTTGAGCCCTCCCCAGCTCACCTCTGCCGGCCTCCCAGGGCCTTGTCTTGCGTCTGTGGTTTTTTGTGGAGCATAGCAGCTGCCATGTTCCTTCACACCTATGTCTTTGCATGGACATGCCTGTCCCTGGACTGCTGTTCTGAGTTAACACCCTGTGATTCCTTCCAACACCAAGCTCAAATATAGAAGGTCTCCATAGCTCCCTTCCAGCCGCTTCCCTACCCCCACACAGAAAGGCCACCCTCCTGTGGTTGTCCCTCCATAATCTTTTCTTTCACCTTGGCATGACATTTTTTTTCCGGGTGTCTCAAATCCCATAGAGAATGAGAATAGCAAATGGAAAAAAAATCTCCATTGCTGTTCTTACCTAATGTCATAATGGCATGTGCTCTTCCCTTGTGCCATCCTGTGAGCAAATGTAAGCTGTGGTATATATGGCCTGGCATGATCCCCAGAAAGGCTCAATATATCTTCCCCCAAACCAATGAGCCCCACCCACAGGCATGAAGAATCTGCTTCAGATCTGCTGTGTAGCTTTGGTCAAGCCGCTAAGCCTCTCTGTGCTCAGACTTCTTAAGTCTGGGCCTTGAGATCTACCACTTTGCTCATAAATGCTCAACTGTCTCTTTTCCCCTTCCTCGGAGCGGAGGCTCCCTCCCCAGATCTCTGTCACTTTCTGTTTTATGTTCACTCTGAGGCTATTAACAGCTCCCCTCCCGTTCAGATTTGCCCATGTCCTTCTGCAACTGACCGACCAACTGAAGCCCCAGTGCATGCTCTTGGGAGCTCACAGGCATGCATGATGGGCCGTGGGAACTCACTGTGAGGCAACCTGGCCAAGGACTCCGGAGCCCAGCTGGAGTGTGGGCAGTAGCCCACCCCCTCATAGAAACATCTGGTTTTCCTTTTGGTCCCCCTCTCCCTCAGCCTCTCGACACATGCTCCTGCCTCCCCAGGGTGGAAGCCATCAGAAGAGGGCTCGACCAAACATGGAGGACAGCCCCTCAGGGAAGACCTGGTCTCCCTGGCTGCCTCATTTCTTCAAGTTTTCCCACACGTCCACACATTCCAGCGAGCCAGGAAGCCATCCACTCTCAACAAAGACACTCAGGATTTATGATGGAGATAGAAAGGGTTTTTAGCTTTTTTTTCTTTTTTTTTTCACTTTTCTTTTTTTGCAAAACATCTGATTTAAATAGAGAAACACAGCCACAGGAGCTGTGGGTTATAAAAATGCAATCCTAGGGGGAAAATCCTATTAATGGCCTCTTATAGCTGCTACAGACAGGCTCCTGGGGTCACTTCCTTGGAACTGGACAGAGAGAGACCCAGGCTCAGTGACAGCCTAGTTAAGTGACCCCCAAAGTCTGCTTCTACCTCCCAATAAGACAATTATTTTTTTAAGATTTATTTTATATATGCGAGTACAGTGTCACTGTGCCTGTCTTCAGACACACCAGAAGAGGGCATCGGATCTCATTACAGATGGCTGTGAGCCACCATGTGGTTGCTGAGAATTGAACTCAGGACCTCTGGAAGAGCAGCCAGTGCTCTTAACAGCTGAGCCATCTCTCCAGCCTCCACAAAAGACAATATTTACCCACTCTGAGCTTCAATGCCTTCAGGACCTATTGGACTCCTAAGCCAGTCCCAAGGTGAGCAGCCTCTTCCAGGCTAATGGGGAAAGAGCACCCCCACCCCCAGGGGCTGACAGCACCCTGTGAGCAGCCACTACTTCTGACTGACACAAAAGTGTCCCCACATACCTTGACTTCCAAGAATCCCCTTTGGCAGTGGAGCCTCACTAACAAGGGCAAGTACCAAGCGTTGATGTCCCTCCTCCTTAAACAAAGGGAGCTGGATGGGCTGTTTGTCTCCGGCTGGAGGCAAGCAGCCTGGTGCGGCTGTGGTTTTCTCTCCCTACCAAGTAGAGGCTCAAGGGGCAAGAAGAGTCTGCTTCCTATCACACACCCCACACCTAAGAGTCCCTGCCACCTGGAATTCCCCCAGAAATATCTGATGGCAAAATTTTGCACATCCTTCAACTAATGGTGGCCTCAGAGACACCATGCGGGGGAGCCTGTCCTGGCTCCTGCTTCCCTGGAACCCATTCAGGCCCTTCTCTGCTCTCGTGACAGGAGGTATCTGCTGCGATACTCTGCTCCTGACCATAAGGACAGTAGTCATGTCTGGGATCCCCAGCTCCCTCACGCTGCCAAGAAAAGCAAATTCATCCTGGGAGTCAGGGTCCAGGGTAGAGGAGCTTCCTGGCTTTCCCTGCCATGCCAGGGTGGGCTCTCAGGCGCCTGGGAGCTGTGGCCTCCAGCCAGGGAGGGTCAGTGCTCAGGCTCAGGGCCTGGTTGCTGGAGCTCACATCTGCATGGACCTCTGTAAGCTCTGCTGGCCTCAGGAAGCAGAAAAGCAAACAGACCATTTCCAAACACCAAATATTTTGTCCTTGCTGGATGGAAGGGTGGGCTGGATAAACAGCACATATTCCTGGCTGGGAGGCTGAAGGCTGGAGGCTGGGAGCCTGGATCTGAGGTGATGATCTGAGACGTTTGCACTGGGTGGTGAGTTTTAGCATCCTGCTGCATCCCTGGAGAGCCAGCAGGAGCCACCTAAAGCTGGTGACAGGGAAGAATAGGGGGTGGGGTGTCCAGTAGCACTCCAGCCCCACTGTCTGGCTTCCCCTCTTGATACCAGGCCCATCCCACCTTACCATTGCCAAAGTTTGCAAGGGAACAAACAACGCTGGCTTCCTCTCCTGCCTACCAGCCTGGGCCTCCTGCATGAGGGAAACTCAAGGCACCATCTCCATTCAGACCATTTTTCTGCAGACTTAGGGCTTGAGCGTGTGTGTGTGTGTGGGGGGGGGTGGTCCTCACAATGCTCTCACCTCGCCCCAGTGTCTCCTCAGCTCCCCAGGCTCTTTCCTGTCGGTGGGACTAGGTTAAGGGCAGAGGAGAGGACTCGGAGGGTACGGGTGGAACCCTTAGTGGTAGTTACCGCAGGAGCACCCATCCAGACCAAGCTGCCCTGAGTGACTCAGATGTACCCCCACTTCTACCCCAGCAGTGTCGGCCTAACCGTGTATATATTCTAGCATCGGCAGAGTCCACAGGCACTGTGGACTGACTCTGTGACGTTGTGGGCCTCGGAGCGGCCACACAACAGCCCATGTCAGATCCACAGTAGGACACAGAGCCTTGCCTCTATTTGTAGCATTCTGAGTGTGCTACCTCAGCTTGAAAGCTGGAGCCATGATGGTAATTCCACTGTCTCGGGGCAGTTATAAGGACCAAGGAGATGACAGACACGTAAGTGAGGGTCAACGCCCAAAGCAAACAGCAGTGTGGAACCTGAGACTTTAATCCCATCTGTGAGTTTGAATGCTCTTCCCAGAACATTTTTCCCTCTTCCCTCCTCCCTGACCACCACTGTCCCCACCCTTCACACAAACATTGTGGGAGGAAAAGGGAAGGGTCTGGAAATTGGCTTGCTTCCCTCAAGGTTCCTATGACGGCACAGAGAGACACCTCAGAAGTAAAAATTGGGTCCTAAGCAGACTGCAGTCAGCACAAGGTAAAGCTCCTCACAGAACCGTCTCTGCAAGGGAGCAGGCCACACATGTCCCTGGCTGAGCTCCTCTGTACCCTGGGCCCCTTGGGAACATCTCCATCACCCTCAGACTGGGAGACCAGGGACTGAGGCCAGCAAGCCATTTGTAGTTACTCAGAGCACAGAGCAAGAAGGAAACAATCCAGTCTTTGTAGTAATCATGTTTTCCATGACTGCCTGAGGGAACCAAGACACACACCATGAATGAATGTGCTCTTACAGGTCAGGCACCTGCGAGGGGACAGCAAAGGGACAGCAAGGGGGCAGAACCATCCATTATTATAGGATCTATTATTAGCCTGCCTGCTATGGAGGGGACCAGCCAGATGAAAGCTGTTTACAGGGCAACTCTTTTCCACAGTCTTCTTTAATAATGTTACACTATGGTTTTGGTTTTGGTGTGTGTGTGTGTGTGTGTGTGTGTGTGTGTGTGTGTGTGTGTGCTTAACACACATTTGTCAACACATGGGGAGGCAAAAAAGTCAGTGTTCATTTTTCTTCAACTGATAGCCAGCCTGTTTACTCAGACAGGGTCTCTCATTGGCCTGGAGCTGGCCAGGTAGGTTGGCTACATGGCCAGTAGATCCACCCGTGTTTGCCAGGATTCCTGCAACCTCACCGGGATGAGTGTGTCAGTCAGCTACTGCTGTGTAACAAACCGTGGGTGCTAAGGATCCAAAGTCAGGTCCACAGGCAGTCACAGAAAGCAGTTCACCAGCCAAGCCATCTCCCAGCCCGGTTCACTTTGGACTTTATGTTTTGGATCATCTTAAAGCTACCGTATCCTCCCAGCCCCTTTTGCAAACTATAAATGGCTTCTGAGGAGGTAATGGTTCAGAGTTCCTTGAGGTCACCTGCAGAGGAGAAGTGGGGAGTAACAGAATGAATAGATTCATAAAAGCGGGAACTCACCTGCTCACATCTGGCCAGCTGTGGAAGACGGGAACGTTCTAAACGAGTGTGTCAGCAGCCTGAGATCGGATGATCTCACTCCTGCAGATCAGAGTGCCTCTCTGGGCCTCAGAGACATCATCTGTAAAATAGGGCTGTGAGGGTCAACCTTACCCCCTTCTCAGAATCCTTGTAAGTCTCTTAGGTGGGAGCGTGGATATGGGCATGTTGGGGGAGCTCAGTCAGATATCTTGGGGGCAGGAACTTGTTGCTGTAGAGCTGAAAGTCTTGATTTTCTCCCCAAATCCCAGCATACAGGAAGTCTGCACCAGTCACAGCCAATAGCCTCTGTTTCAGCCGTGTCCCTGCCATGGGTCTAGCCTGCTGCCATGTGAGCTGAAGGCCATCAACAGAGGCTTTGGGGCAGGGTCTGAGTATCAGCTACCTCCAATCAATCGCTGCAAAGTGTGTCACAGGGGCCATTTCTCCTGTGTGCTTTATAGTTACTGTCATTTCTAACTCACTATAGTCATGTGGCACAACAGCTACATTTTGCAGATGGGAACACTGAGGCACAGTTAGTAAGTGACTAACTGAAAGTTAGGTGGGCGGTATGGGGGTCCCAAGGTTTTATTCTCTACCAGTAGGCCAGTTGCTCTGCTTGGCCAGCAGCCCTGGTAGCCCACTAGGAAAGAATATCAGATGTTTTGTTTTCTCTTTGTTGAGAACACACCATTCAGGGAGACTGTAAGGTGAACATAAACACTGCATGAGTCAGCTACTGCTGTGTAACAAACAATTCTCCGTCAGATTCCAACACCCTCCAGGTGGTTCCTTATGGTGTGTGTGGAGTGTGTGCGTGCGCATGTGCATGTGTGTGTGGGGGGGGGGTGTCTCACTCATCCGATCTTGGCTGTAGACTGGTCAAGGATGCCCTTTACTCTTCTCCATAGGCTCTGAAGTTCTGGCAAGGTAGCCTGGGCGTCTTTCATGACAAAAGTAGAGGAACAAGGAGGACAGGAAAATCCCCACGTGCTTTCTCAAGCTCTAGTCACATCTGATTGGTTGCTGTCCCAGTGGCCAATCGGGACCAGACCAGAGTCAGAGTGAGAAGGGCAGAGACACAGAGAGCTGTGAAGACCCAGACATATCACTGCATCAGGGAGCCCACCCCTGTCCCACACAGCTGTCCATGCCTATAGGACACCCTCCAGGAGAACGTGCTTCGCGGAGGGTACCTCTCAGGACAGAGGCCTTTCTGTGTCACAGGGAGGCAGTGTATCAACACATCCTTTGAATGAGCCTGACATGTCTGGTTTGGAGAAGCTCAAGCCAGAGCTGGCCAAAACTAGAGTGGAGAGTTGGCTCAGCTGGGTGTGGCTGCTCAGTGCTGGAACCTGGCTGCTGTAGTGTCTGGCTTTCCTGTGCCTTTGACCCTCAGTGCTGTCTTCCAATGCTCCTTCCAGCCTGAACCTGCTCCAGCCCATGGAGAACAGTAAACAGCAAACATAAGACCAGTGTTTATGGGAGACCGGACAGTGCCAGGTGCTGAGGTCATAGGACAGGCTGACCCTCCTTCTAGCCTGTGTGCTCAGCTTTGGGGACCAGACCCCTTTGTGAGAACCTTCCTTTTAGCAAATGCTGAGCCCTTTCCAAAGCTCTTTCCACCCTCTCCGTTGTTTCTATTCCCTGGGAGGTGGATACGATGAGGACCATTTTCATCCTTAAATATTTACGGACCCAATACTAAGATGGGCCAGTCAACACACCTGCTCCAGCTCACACAGAAAATCTGTCACAGTCTTGTCTAAAATCCCCATCTTCTGGAATCCACAAAGGCCCCTTGCAGAACACCCACACCACTTAACTCATTGCATTTGGCAGGTGATATGTTCTGTCCATTCCCCAGAGCTTTGAGAAGATACTGTCTTCCCCACCCTCCTCAGACCCACCCGCTCTTCTGTGCCCCGCTGGCCGCTGCCTCTCTGTCCTCTCCCTGCCTGGCTCTTGCTCTGCTGATGAGGGAAGCTTGCCACTGAACTGTTAAAGTTCCTAGAATCTCTTATAAATATTTCATGAAAATATCTGCCGTGGTAATACCAGCCTGTTGATGTCAACACTACCACACCTGTACACTTGCACTGGCCTAAGCTGGCTGGCTCTAATTGGTGCCTGGAAATTCAAACAAAGCTGGCTTGGCAGTAAAACATACAATTAAGTTCTTCAGAGAAGACAGAATTATTTTAGCTTTGCTGTGTCCCAGAGATCAGAGGGAGTGGGCAGAGCAGAGAGAGGGGAGAGGTGTACGACCTACCCATATGTGGGGCATCCTGAGCTTTATACCCTGCCTGGGTCAGTAGGAGTTATAGAGCCCCACCTCCACCCCCAGAGGCTCAGCTGCTGGGAACAGGGGAGTCTCATAGTAGGACTCAGGCTTGAGAAATGGGGCCCTTAATGCTTTCTGCACCATGAGCCCTGCAACATTCTGGTAGAAGACGTGGATTCTTTTTCATACCTGTTCAAAATACACGAGAGGAGCATGCTTAGTGCAGACCCTCGTCATCAGTCAAGGTGCTGAGAATAGACTGAGCACTTAGTCCTAAACAGAACAGCTGTATTGACTCCCACTCCAAGGCTCGGAGAACACTGCTGAAGAAGAAGAAGCAGAAGAGTCCATTGGTGGGCTGGAGAGATGGTTCAGTGATTAAGAGCCCTGACTGTTCTTCTGAAGGTCCTGAGTTCAAATCCCAGCAACCACACGGTGGCTCACAACCATCCATAATGAGATCTGACGCCCTCATCTGAAGTGTCTGAAGATAATTTAATAAATAAAATCTTTAAAAAAAAAAAAGAGCCCATTGGTGGGGAAGAATACTGTGACTTGCTGTCCTCTGAATAGGACATGGCTAAACTCACAGCTGTTATGGTTACTGCACACGTTCCGGAATGGTTAGGGAGGGGCTCAAGAGGCCCCGCCCCTGAGGAGCTATTGGCCGTTGGTGGCCACTGGGGGGAGGAATAACAATTTTTCTTTGGACGTGCAGCTAGTAGGTTGCCCATGCTCCGGTGAGCCTACAGCCATGCCCACACCGCCGGCTCTAATTGGACATGGTAGGATGTTAAATAATGTAAACAGAGGACCTGAAGCTGGAAAGTGGGCATGGGGGGAGGGACTGAAAGCTTGGAAGTTGGAGAGAGAGGAGGAGGGTGAATATGATCATAATATGTGAATAAATAATAATTTATAATAATGATTTCATGAATGAAATTCTTAAAGAAAAAATTATAAAATGTTTTAAAAATAAAAGAAAACACACAGAGTGTGTGTGGTTAAAGCTGTTCACAATGGTTCGTGCCTATGATCCCAGCACTCCTAATACTGAGGTAGGAAGGAGGATTGTGTGAGTCTGGAGCCAGTCTGAGGCCAACCTGGGCTTATAATGAGGCTGCATATCAAGCCAGCAGCAGGGAAGAGGAAACTGGAGAGATGCTCAGGGCTACTCCTAAAGCGTTTGCTGTGTAAATGTGAGGACTAAAGCCCCAATTCCCAGAACCTCTGTAAACAGATGCAATTCCAGGGCCCACAGTGAGATGGGGGAAGAGGACAGGAGACCCTCCGGTGGGCTGGAGTGCTCAGCAACAAACAAGAAACCCTGTTCAAGCAAAGTGGAAGGTGATGATGAATGCCCAAGGGCATCCTCTGATATCCACATGTACAACACACACACACACACACACACACACACACACACACACAGAAACCCAACATGGGCTGTATGGCAACTGGCACATCTCCAGTGCAAGCAGAAGTGGTTCCCACAGGCTTAAAGATGGCCTTTCACCTCACAGGGTGTGCAGAGGTCCTACCTCCCTCCTTTATGTCTGTTAGGAACACAGGGCTCAGAGGGCTCAGCGGGTGAGTGTGGCAGTGAGGATGGTGAGGGAGCCCAGGGCAATCTTCAAAAGCAACAGAAGTTAATCTGGAGCCTGCCTTGGCCCTGGTGCCTCAGGAAAGGTTTCCATGGCTACCCCTCTCTAACTTCCCAGCTTCCCAGATCAACCTGTCCTGGATGGGTCTGAGCCATCTGCAGGCCAGCCAAAGCGCTAACATCCTCTGCCCAGTGTCCCCTGTGGAAGATCAAAGCTGTCAGGCCTCCTTTACCCGGGAGAGGCTTCTCTGTCTAGGCCTTCGGGGTGGGCATCATTTGGCCCTGTGCGAAGCCCATTAGTGCTGAAGTGAACAGATAGGAGCTAGGCTGTGGGGGTGGGAGGGGCTGGGGTGAAAGGGAACCTCAGGGGAGCACTGCAAGGGGTCAGGTTGGGTTACTGCAGGAGGAGGGGCTGATGGCAGGGTAAAGGAGGCTGACTGTCACAGACCCTGGCCCTGCTCCTTGGAGGCCCTCAGGTAGGAGGAGAGGAGGGGCCAGCACCGTGGAGGCCTAGGCCTGCAGCCTCTGTCCCCTAGTGTGCTGACATCTTCTCATAGCTTGACTATGAAGTGAAATCCAGAGCCTTCTCTTTTTTAAATTTTTTTTCCCAGACAGGGTTTCTCTGTGTAGCCTTGGCTGTCCTGGAACTCACTCTGTAGACCAGGCTGGCCTCAAACTCAGAAATCCGCCTACCTCTGCCTCCCAAGGATCAAAGGCCTGCGCCACCACCACCCGGCTCTTTTTATTTTATTTTATTTGTCTGCTTATTTACTTATTTTTATTTCTCAAGACAGGATCTTATGTATCCCAGGCTGGTCTTGAACTTGTTACATAGCTGGGAAGAGCTTTAACTTCTGACCTTCCTGCTGCCACGTCCCGAGTGCTGGGATTTCAGATACGCAGCAGTGTGCCTGCTTTATTTATGACTAAGGGTTGAACCCAGGGCTTCACGCAGGTCAGGGAAGCAAGCTAGCAACTGCGTTACATGCCAGGCCTTGAAGGACTTGGTGCCAAGACTGCATTTGATCAAAGTCTCGCAGGAGATGAAGGAGGGAGCAGACAAGCAGCAACAATGTGGCTGTCTTGGTGAGGGTCACTTGCTACAATGAAACACCATAACTAAAGCACCAGGGAACGGACTGCCCTACTCAGAGTAAGCTACATCACCACAGTTCACCATTAAAAAGGCCAGGACAGGAACTCAAAGAGAGCAGGAGCCTGGAGGCGGAGCTGACGCAGAGGCCTTGGAGAAGTGCTGTTTCCTGGCTTGCTCCCCACCACCTGTTCAGTCTGCTTTCTGACAGAACCCAGGACTGCCAGCCCAGGGCTGGTACCACTCAGGGATGAGCCCTCCCTCATCAATCCTTAATTAACAAAGTACTTTACAAGCCTGCCTACATCCTGATCTTATGGAAGCATTTTTCTCAACTGAGGTTCCCTCCTCTCTAATGACTCTAGCTTGTGTCAAGTTGACATAAAACCAGCCAGTACAGTGGCACATTGCATAAATTATAGGGGCTCAATAAACACTTGCTGAGAGAATAGGTCTGAACAGGACCTACCTGGTAGATGTTAACAAAAGTATCATTTGTCAGCACTCCACACACGCCAGGGGCCCTGTTGGCATATTACAAACTTTACTCCAGTTTATTTCTCTTTCTTCTCCGTGGGTGTGGATGAGACCTTCTACGCTCAGGGACTACAGGCTTCCATGCCGCCCCCTCCCCGAGAACAGCTGTGTTCTGCTTGTTCTGAAATTGCTGACTCTTCTGCAAGGGAGCAAGTCAAGGGGGACCGGTGCAGGGTGGGCCAGACAGTGGGGGGGGGCGGGGGTGTGTGTGGCTTTGAGGTTAGGGGTAATCAAGGGATTGGGCGTCTAGCACTAAAAGGAAACCCTGAGGTAGCGGTTTCCCACAGCTTGTCCATGACACACAGCATGCTGACCACTGTCTGCTGAGCAGGGGCATCTTGGAGGTGAACGCCCCAAAAGATCAGGGGTGGTCAGTTTAAAACAGTGTCTGCACACCCTGTTTGCCCAGGAAATCCTGCTAGGCTGCAAAAGTAAACTGGGTGTGTCTACAATTAGAAACAGATTTACTTTAAAAGGTTATAATTTCCTACTGATTTGCTGCTTGGTAAATACTGAGTTTACTGCTATAATGATTTTTTTTTTCTTAACTGCAGCTCAAGAAAAACAAGCCCAGGTCTGGTCATGAACAGGGTGCCAGGAAGATGCTGAGTGTAGCTGGGTTTTTTTGTTTTTTCTTCTTCTTCCAAATGTCAGCAGGGGTCCCTGAGATTTCCTGGTCATCTAAGTCTGTTTGCTGAGATCCAGGTTCACTGACAGACTCTGTCTCAAAAATTCAAGCTCCTGGAGAATGACTCGTAAAGCTGACCTCTGACCCCTACAGATGTGTACAGGTTCCCACACTCATACAATATATAGAACAGACACAAGGAGAGAGACAGACAGACAGAGACAGAAACAGAGAGACAGTGAGACAGAGACAGACAATGAGATAGACCAGAGAAACCATGTGACTGCTGATAGAGACAGAGAGGGACTGAGGCAAGTTAGGGGCCACCAAGGGGACAGAGGTGTCACCAGAGAAAGCCAGGTGTGTCTCTCAGGAATCTCTACTGCCACCTTCTCACCGGACTCCCTGTTTAGACTGGGAGGGGATGGGCTACTGTTGTGTTAAGCCCCAGTTCACAGCAGTCCTAGGGCACAGCCCTCGATCCCTCTCTTAGAGTGCTCCCTGCTGCAGCTGGCCCCGATGCAGGTGCTCAGCAAACCTTTGCTTGTGAGTAAGTGTTGGATGGCTAGGATCCTTGCAGTAGAGGACCCACGCCTGTCTGGTGGCCACACCCCCACCGCATTGCCAATGAGGACCAGGCCACTGTCCTTGCTCGCCTCCTTTGGCCTCCATCCCAGACCTCCACAGCAGATTCCTGGTGACCCTCTTCACCTCCACCTTCATCCCTCGCCACATGCTCAAGCTCTGCTGACTCCTTCATTCAGAAGAGGCCGATGGATTCACCGTGGCCCTGGCCTACCACCATCCTCCCTGCTGCTCCTCCTCTCCCTTCTCCCTGCTCCTCCACATTGTACTGTGTGAGGCACCCCTGGGTGACTGACACAGATGACACGAGTCATGCTTAGAGAGCAGAGCTGAGGGGAGAGGGGGACGTCCCAGCCTCATCTCAGGGAACTCAGAAGATGGTTTCACAACTCCCAACATCCCTTCAGGGTCCAGGAGGAGGCCCCTGTGAGGAAGAGAGAAGCAGATACTCCCGATCTGACCCTCTCAGATCAGAGGTGAGGACCCATGATTACGGAAAGAGCCTGTTGCCGGTTGTACACCTGTGGGAACACGCTCTCCCAGAGCCCTGAGATTTGGCCAGTGCCTCCTCAGCTCATTTGCTGAAGATAGCTCTTCAACATTAGGGGCTGGGCTTGGGGGATCTGATGGGAGAGAAGGAGGGAGGAATGTTCCAGTTTCCCTCCAGAGGAGACGAGGACTTCGGTCTGAAGGTGTCCCTGCTGCATGGCTCTGTGCTGGTTATCGCAAGGGCTGGAATAGGGGTTGTCCCCCCAGGCTCACGTGTTGTGTACATTGATGCTGGGTGATGATGCTATTTTTCGGGTGTAGGAACTTCATGAAGTGAGGCCTAGCTAAAGGGAATAGTTCCTGGGTTCTGCCCTTAGGACATGACCTGCACTGGTCTCTTCCTGTTACTGTTTCCAGGAAGTGAGGACTTCCACTCCACCGCACTTTCCCACCACCAGGGGGCTCCATCCGAATTCACAGGGCCAGATAACCATGGGATGAACTTTTCCAGCATTAGGAAGCAGCAGGGATCTTTCCCTCCTTACACTGTTTCTATCGGGTGTTTGGTCACAGCTGTTATAAGTGAATACATGCTGTGACATTTGGAACAGCGACTCAGCACAGTCCTGAGACAGAATACTATGGGCAGACAGAAGCCTGAAGGCCAGTTGCCTCTAAAACCATGGGCAGAGGTGAGATGTGAACCCAACTCTGCCTTGATCAGCGTCTCTGGGTCCTTACAGGAAAAACAGTTGAGTTCAGGTAGGCTATGGCAGGATACACACACACACACACACACACACACACACATATATCTCCCAGTTGGATCCCTACCACTGTGCTATGAAAATAATTCAAGTAGGACTTGGAGATTGACCCCAAAATGACTACAGCAATTGCCTTGCAAACATGAAGATCTGAGTTTGAATCCCAAGAACCTACACAAAAGCCTGACAGACATTTGTAATCACAGGGATCCTACAGTGCGATGGGGGTGGAGACAGGAGAATCACCCACAGGCGCAAAGAAGAGTTCCTGTGTCTGCAAAGGTGGAAGGAGAGGCCTAACAACTGAGCCTGTCCTCTGACCTCCACACATAGAGCATAACATAAATATCTCCCCACACAAACACATACACACACATGCACACACACATACACACACATGCACACACACATACATACATACACACATATACATACACACATACATACACATACACACACATACACACACATGCACACACACATACACACATGTGTACACCACACATATACACACATATACATACACACATACACACGCACACATACACACACACACACACATGCATGCACACACACATACGCACATACACACACACACACACACAAACACACACACACACACACACACACACACACTCAAGAAAAAGCAGAGAAGTGGGGTTACCATGACTAGGGTTCCTGTTTCCGGAATGGCCAGGCTACCGTGAGAGACCTCAGCTCCCTGCCCTTCAGCGGAAGTAATAAGGTTGGAATGTCCGTACAGAGGAAAGGATTCCTTTGCCAGACCCTGCAGACGCCCGAGCAAGTCCACTGCGGGGCCCTCACCCCGAGGGGCACATTGCCTCATGGTAGGGCTGGGGAGAGTTAACTCAGAGAAGGCATAGCAGGGAATGAAAACTATCACCAGCCCCTCAAGGGATCTCCACTCCTCCTCATCTAAGAGCTCCGAGGGGGAGGTGGGCCCCCCAACACCCCACATCCTGTTTAAAACACAAGGGGCTGCCTCTAAGGGGGCAGGGCCTCTGTCCCAAGAGGCGGTCAGCTGAGGCTGGTGAAGGGCGACTCAGCATGCTGTCCATTACACCAGGTGCTCCTCCTCCCCTCCCCCACCTTACGATGCTCTGAGACAGTGCTACTATCTTTCTAGATTTTCTATAGTGATACATTACTTGCTTCCTGAAACTACAGATGCACTGATTTTTTCCAAAATGGGAACTTCTGATAGTAAAGTCAGGAAATCTGATTTCAAAATTATTCTGGTGTGCGTGATAGATAGGTTTGCGAGCTCCTGGACAGCATTCTCTGCCCTCAATCTCACATAGAGCTCATTAGCGACGTGTTCCCAAGTCCCACTGTCAATCCCTCGGCCTTTAGACCCTCATTTCTCAATCCATTAGTTTGTCAGCCCTCAGCCACAGCCACAGCCACAGCCCTTCAGCCCTTTAACCACAGCCCCTCAAGCTCCTCAGCCCCCCAGCCCTCCAGCCCCCAGCTTCCAGCCCCCAAGCTTTCCAGCCCTCCAGTCCCAGCCCCCAGCCCCCAGCCCCCAGCCCCCCAGCTGGCCTCATGCTCTCCGGCATCCTCCTGCTTCAGCCTCTAATACTGGGATTGCAGGTATGAACCAACTTGTTTTGTTCCTGAGGATGTGAATTGACACTCAGACCAGCCGGCTTTGCAGAAGCAGGTTGCTCCTGACAATAGGTAGGCGTCATTTAGCCCACTGATGGCTGCCACAGAACAACGGACAGGCCTTGCTGAGCAGGTGGGAGATCTGCAGTTGGCAGCCTTTGGGCTTGAGCTGCACCCCAGCTGTGCCCTGGGTCTGCAGCTGCCAGCCCACTCTACAGATGATGTGAGTCACCTTAAAATAAACCCTTTTCTATACATACAGAATGCCCTGGCTCCATCTCCCTGGAGAACCCACCTGCACAGGGAGACAGACAGCCATTAACAGAGGCAGTGCAAAAGGCAAGCGGTGGCCCACAGGAACCCACCAGGCACAAAGGGAATTGGAGGCCACAGGCAGTCATTCGGACAAGGCCCCTTCCCTCTGCTCTAAAGGCGGCTTCAGAAACACCAGGCACCCCGAGTACCACAGAACATTCCTGGGAGATGCAGAATGATCGGCAAGCTTTGGGCTGGAACAGCTGACTGCAAGGGTGTGCTCCACCTTGTGGGACCCAGGGCACAGGGACACCTGGGGGAAGCTAAAGAGAACAGAGGCCCTCAGGCCACAGCCCCCAAGTCTTTGTGAATCAGACAGGGAACATTTAAGATAAATTGTTCAAGCCATCCTGGCTCAAACAAACCCCTGTCTTCTATCCAAGCTGAAAAAGTGAGTTCTAGGCCAGAGTATTCACAAAGAGAGCTGGGGAGGGAGAGGAGGAGGGGGAAAAGGAAGAAGGGGGAGAGGGGGAAGAGGAGGGGGAGGGAGAAGGGGAGGAGGAGGGAAAAGGGAGAGGGAGGGAGAAGAAGGAGGAGAGGAGGGAGGGAAGAGAAAGGAGGAGGGAGACAGAAAAGAGGATTTAGAGAGAAACCAAGGAAAGGAGGAGAGAGGGAAGGAGGAATCCTCGTGAGCATGACCTCACCAGCTTTTTGAGCGTCTCCTGGCAGCCAGGCCCTGAATGAAGGGCCCCCAAGTATCGTAGGCGTGTCTGCTGAGGAAGGGAGCATCACTACCATCCCCACCTTCCACACAAGATTCAAGAGGACTAGTGAACAACTTCCTTACAGAGGTAGAAAGTGGGGCCCGCGGCCCATACTCAGAGCCTCTTTGCCTGTTTTAACCAGTGTGGCCCTCAGGACTGCTTGAACTACCAGTCCAAGCAAGCACACCTTGAAGGAGGCCTCGTGCTGCACAACTCTCTTCTGTCTTTGATCCTCCTGCCTCTAAAGAAATAGCACAGCCATGTCTCAGGTCAAAAAAAATTGGTGACCAATGTCCTTCCTATATGGGATGTGTGTGTGTGTGTGTGAGAGAGAGAGAGAGAGAGAGAGAAAGAGAGAGAGAGAGAGAGAGAGAGAGAGAGAGAGAGAGAGAGAGAGAAGGAGGGAGGGAGAGGGAGAGGGAGAGAGAGAGAGAGAGAGAGAGAAGGAGGGAGGGAGAGGGAGAGGGAGAGGGAGAGGGAGAGGGAGAGGGAGAGGGAGAGGGAGAGGGAGAGAGATGGTGGTTTGGGGTCCCAAAACCAGCTCTGCCTTGAACCCAGAGTGACCTGGCACAAGTCACTTTCATGCTAAAGGTGAAAGAGCTAAGCTCTCAGAGACTACGCTTGTACTCATGTGTGTGTGTGTGTGTGTGCATATGTGTGTGCGTATCTCTACACTCACATACAAGCATACATGTACACATCTATACACGCCTGTGTGTGCAGGTGTGCAGGTGAGGCAGTCTGGACACAACAGGTGACGGTCTCTACATCTTCCGATTCTTGTGTGAGACCGGGTCTCTCATTTGTCCTGGAACTTTACCACATAGGCCCAACTAGCTGGCGAGAGAGCTTCCAAGGATCCTGTTGTCTACGCCTCTCACATCAAGGCTGGGCTTACAGGCATGTGCCATGGTACATGCACATGAATGTCTTTACATGAATTCTGGGGACACAAGCTCAGCTCCTTACCCTCGTGAGGCAAATGCTTTGTCAGCTGAGCCATCTTCCCAGCCCTTCTAAGAGGTTCTTATCTGTAATAACGTTTTTGTTTGTTTGTTTTGTTTTGTTTTAATACTGGGTCTTATTCTGTAGCCCTGACTGGCCTGGAACGCATGAGAACCCTTCCTCTCTCAGCCTCCCAGCTTCTGCGATTCCAGCCCTGCCTGAGCCACCAGTCCCAGTTTGTCTGAGACTTCATTTTAGAACTCTGAGCACCAGAGTGGAACACTCACCTACGCAGGAGAACACGTGCCTGCCCCGCTTAGTCGACTTCAATGACCACGTCCGTTCTCTGAGTGGGCCCCGGGTCACCAGGGAGTCAGTCCCTTTAGGACACATCACTGATTTGTATACTTTGAGCCACGCTGGGGAAGAGGAGAGAGCCCAGCATGTCCACCAAGGACTCCCTTTCTCCTCCTAGCAGCCAGTGACAGGGGGTTACTGCTGATACCACTTTACAAAGGAGGAAACGGAGACCCAGAGCGGTCAGGCCTTAGCAGAGAATCACCTCTGAGCCCGAGGATTTTAAGCATCAAATCTATGCTACATGTAAACTGATGGGAAAACAGCAGACTCCATTTTACTTATTTATTTGTTTGTTTGTTTGTTTTTTGTCTTTTAAAGCATCTTGCCTTTTCAAAGGCCACACTTCTAGAACTCTCTGCTCAGGGACAAAGTGGGGAACTAAGATGTGGTTTGCATATTACAACTCCAACCCCCAGCTGTCTTCAAAGAAAGCATCTAGGCCCAGAAGGCTCAGAGCTGAATAGCTAATGACCATGACATGGCTGACAGGATGCTTCCACATGGAGGTTGGTCCTTCCTAAAAGGACCAACCTCCATGTGGCTGAAGAACAGGGGTTCTTTCAGGCCTCCCACAGGAAGCAGGGCGCTTGCTGCATTCAGGATGGGCTCAGGGAGGTGTAGGCTTTGGGCTCAGACAGGCCTGGGCTCTTGCTCTGTCTCGGCTGCCTGACTGGCCCTGTGTCCCAGGCTTCCTCACTGACCTGAGCTTGACATCTGAGTGTGCTGACACTACTGGAGGAGTCAGTGTGGCCAGACTTACTGGGCACAGTGCTGTCCTGCGGCTGTGGGAGAAGAACTCTCTGAGCTGGAAGGCCAAGGCTCTGGGCTCTCTGCTGGAGACACTTCCTGTGGCCACATTTCCATATATATGATCCTGGATGGAGGAGAGGACAGGTTCAACCAGCAGAGAGCATGCTAACACTCCGAGACTGGGGGGAGAGCGGGAGCCCAGTAAGCCTTTAGCCAAATGTTAGCATTTTTCTCCCTCACCATCCCACTTCCCAGCCCAATCATTCTCCCCCACCCGCCCCCCCTGGATTCTTAATTGATGGCTCAAAAACCAAACCCCAGCAGGAGTGTGCTGAGCTGGGCTGGTGAAATACCAAGTGAGTCCCCGCTGGTGGAGAGCCCAGTGGTGTGGGTACACTTGCCTCTGTTGTTCCAGCCTTGGGGGCTCAGCCTGCAGGCAGCAAGGGAAAACAAACTGCCGAGAACTGAGGGTACAGGAACCCCTCCCCCCAAACCTCATCCAGAAGGAAAAAGCTTTGGGAAAGCAGGAGCTGAAAAGGACCAACCTGGCTTTACAGCAAGTCATCTGGTTCTGCTGAACTGTGAGTTAGTTCGCTGGGAAAGACTAACATTCTCTCTCTCTCTCTCTCTCTCTCTCTCTCAGCTCTCTCTCTCTCTCTCTCTCTCTCTCATGCACGCGCGCGCTTGCTTGCTTGCACACACACACACACACACACAATTCCCCACATCCCACCCTCTGCAGCTCAGCTGTTGGAGCCACAGCGCCACCTTCAGTCATGCTTCTGCTCTGCAGTTTCTCTTCCAAACACCACTTCTGGGCTGCAGATCCTAGGCTGGTGCTGGGCGCTCCAGGTAAACAGGCCACATCTGCCAATGCTGTGCTGCTGTGTGCACAAACAAAGGACAGCAACGGTGCTGCTAATCAGATATGGGAGCTTCCCACCAAGCAGGGCAGGAAATCAGCAGAACTGAAAGCCAACTTTTTACTCCAAACATGGGGAAACTGAGGCTCAGAGACCTGACCACAGTTAAAGGAAGCTGGAGGCAGAGCTTGGATCCCCTGAAGTAGCCACATTTCTCAGCTTGCATGACTGATCACAATAGCTCACTGTGCCAGAGGCACCAACTATTAGCCTGTCGTGCACACATGGTGTTATGGCTGCACACAGCTGTAAAGAGATGACGGCAGCATCAGATGAGCATCAGAGCTTGACGACCCCGGAAGGAGAGGTCTCTGCCCTCACTGTGAGTGGGAAAAGGTTCTGTATGCAGGGCTCATCTACCTTCCTACATACTCTCACTCTTTCCATATGGAAAACTCCTACTCACCCTTCACAACCCACTCACACATCTCTGACCCCTTCCTACCAGTGTGCCTTTGAGACATTCATTACTGGATGTGCTATGATGATTCGACTAGACAGGGAGCTTTAGCCTGGAATCAGATCTTCTTCTTCTTCTTCTTCTTCTTCTTCTTCTTCTTCTTCTTCTTCTTCTTCTTCTTCTTCTTCTTCTTCTTCTTCTTCTTCTTCCTCTTCCTCCTCCTCCTCCTCCTCCTCCTCTTCCTCTTCCTCTTCCTCCTCTTCCACCTCCTCTTCTTCCTCCTCCTCCTCCTCCTTCATATCTCAGAAACCCAAGTCAGAGCCAGGCACAAAGATGGTGCTTGAAAAACAGTGAGTAGATCCTTGGGTGGATAGTAAATGACTCATGGATGGACTGATAGAGTTAGATATGTGGATCGATGGGTACATAGTAAGTATGTGAGTGATGCATGTATTTATACATAGACAGATGAATAGATGAGTATATGGGTGACGGATGGATGGGTGGGTTGATGGGTGGGTGGATGGGTGGATAGATAGATGGGTGATGGATGGATGGGTGGATGGGTGGGTAGATGGGTGGGTGGATGGGTGGATGATGAGTGAGAAGATAGAAGATGGATGGGTGGATGGGTGAGTGGATGGGTGGGTGGGTGGGTGGATGAGTGGATGATGAGTGAGAAGATAGAAGATGGATGGGTGGATGGGTGGGTGGGTGGATGGGTGGATGGGTGGATGGATGGGTGAATGGGTGGGCGGGTGGATGGATGGGTGGGTGGGTGGATGGGTGGATGGATGGGTGGATGGGTGGGTGGGTGGATGGATGGGTGGGTGGGTAGATGGGTGGATGGGTGGATGGATGGGTGGGTGGGTGGATGGGTGGGTGGATGGGTGGGTGGGTGGGTGGATGGGTGGATGGATGGGTGGATGGGTGGGTGGGTGGGTAGATGGGTGGATGGGTGGATGGATGGGTGGATGGGTGGGTGGATGGATGGGTGGGTGGGTAGGTGGATGGATGGGTGGATGGGTGGGTGGGTGGGTGGGTGGGTGGGTGGATGGGTGGATGGATGGGTGGGTGGGTAGGTAGATGGGTGGGTGGGTGGGTGGATGGGGTGGATGGGTGGATGGGTGGGTAGATGGATGGGTGGGTAGATGGATGGGTGGGTGGGTAGGTGGATGGATTGGGTGGATGGGTGGATGGGTGGATGGATGTGTGGATGGGTGGGTAGATAGGTGGGTGGGTGGGTGGATGGGGTAGATGGGTGGAGGGGTGGGTGGATGGATGGGTGGGTGGGTGGATGGGTGGGTGGGTGGATGATGAGTGAGCAGATAGAAGATGGATGGGTGGATAGATGGGTGGATGAGTGACAGATGGATGCATGAGCAATGGATGATGGATGGCTGGATAAATGGCCAGCAGACAGGTAAGTGCGGGATAGGTAGAGATTCACTCTTTCTGTTCTAGGTCAGAAGTTACAGCTATTTCTAAGGAAACACATCTACAAATGTCTGTTTCTGAGCCAGAATTGAAAAACATGGCCAAGGGTGTTTGTCCCGAGGAGAGCTGTATGAATGCCCAGTCCTCCTCACTTCCTCATTGACTGTCCCCTCAGAGAGCCTGTTGCAGAGCAGACAGGAGTTCTCAGGGTGTCATTTCCTGGGTTCCTGCACAGAACATCTGAAAAGACCACAGGCCTGGGGCTTTCTGGGCTCTTATCACATAGCTCTGACCCCAAACCCCTGGGCTGAGGCTGGGGAATCTTTAACTCAGCACCAGTCAAATGAGTGAGACTTTGACAGCCGTCCACTGAGGAGCAGCAGGCAGGGTGATGCTACACACTGACTCTGATGACTGGCCATCCAGAGAGGCTGAGGAACTGGCTCGGCCCCAATGTTACTGCATGGCAACAAGTGCCTGTGGAGTCCTCCAGCAGCTGCAGCTCCGTGGGAGGCACAGGCTGTTGACTGTACACATCCAGTCCATGTGGAAAGAGGGCCTGGCTCTCCTCCACACCTAGAGGAGAGGGCGCTCTGTGACCCTCACCTGTGGGGCTCAGACTGCAAGGCTAACTCCCTGTCTATCCAGGCCAGCCACTGAAGAGTCAGCAACTGCTTTCTGTGTCTGTTTCAACCTGACACAGGTGCCATTCCCAACGTGGGATTGTTTAGCAATGTTAGCAACGTCAGACCTGGAGCCCAGTTCCCACTGTGTGCACAGTGGAAAGAGCTCAAGGTGATAAAGCCCCCCCCCCACACTCCTGGGAGGCAGTGAAAAGCTCAGGAGGAGGTGTAGGTTGTATGTCTGTCACCTCCCCACTGTCTCTCTGTGTGTGTGTGTGTGTGTGTGTGTGTGTGTGTGTGTGTGTGTGTGTGTGCATTTTCCTGTGACTCCTACTATGTGCGAGTGTCATAGGACAAGCTTGAATGTTGTTTCTCAAGGGATGCCCACTTTGTTTCAGTGTGTTATCATTTGCGTGTATGTATGAGCACACACGTGTGTGTGCATGTGGAAGTAAGAAGACAAGCGTGGAGTCGGATCTCTCTCTCCCTTGCATGGGTCTTGGAGGCCGAGCTCAGGGTACAAGGCTTGCAGGGCAAGCCCTTTACCCACTGCTTAGGTTGCCTGACTGCCTCCTCCATCCCAAACTCCCTGCATGAGTAGCCAAAAGCCGAGTCCCTCCGGTTCATCAGACCCAAGTCACAAGGCACGTCTCCCCAAAACCTTCCAGGCCCCTCCCCTCTCATCAGAGTTCTCCTCTGTGTTTCCACCGTGTATTGTGTGGACAGTGTTCAGCCTCATTTCCAACTACCGCACAGTTTTTGACGACTGTCACACCTTCAAATCTCAGTCCCTAACTGCTGCCTCCATGGCTACTGCCCCCAGCACTCCCCATCACACTGTGCCTTCTCCTCCCTCGGAGGACTCTCGGGATCTGCTTCGATGAACCACTTGGGTCCTGAACTTCTCGTATTCCAGCTCATCATCCTTGTCATCCTCAGGATGACATAGTGTGTGGGTCTGATGTAAGGAGCCCCGACTCTAAGCTAGAAGGCCCAATTTTGAGATTCAGTTTAATACTAACTAACCTGAGGCTTCTTCCAACCCCGGAGGCCCTCTGGACCTCAGGCTCTGTGTATGGAACAGGCAGATGAACAAGGGAGGCGGTGACTATGTTACATGGCTCTGTCACACCCATAATAGGTATTGAAGGTACCTTCTAGGCAGCTAGCTGTCTGTATCAAGGGTGTGTGACTCACTGGGCCCTCCATGGGGCTGAGAGATTCTCAGGGAGATAGAGGCACACACAGTTGTTCAGGGGATCTGACTATACCCAGTGGGGAGACAGAGCTCAGGACCTCAGATACAGGGAACTGAAGTGACACCCAATGGGAAGGACAGGGGGTAGGCAGTCACTCCTCTGGTGCTGATATAGGAGGGGTGGCCCCCAGGACAGGTGTGTGTGAGACTTCTGGAGCTGAGGTGCAGGGTGTTCACTGTAAGCCTTGTGAACCCTAAAGACTGTCACAAGCCTGTGTCCCCCAAGAACTTACATTCTACAGTACGGTCAAGTGACTTGTCCACACTCTTACAATTCTACCACAAGGATAACCAGAGAAACGAGAACTTGCCTGAGTGCTACCAGGTGGCAGTCACCACCCATCAGTTTTCTCTAAGCACCTAGTAGGTCCTGGGCATGGATTGGAATATAGTGGCCTCCAGGATACCTCTGTGCAGCCACCAGCTGAGCGATGCCCTCAGGAGGTGGTGCACCTCCCAGGCTGACTTTGAGAGCTGGGACCTAGGTGACACATCAGGCTGCTCATGGCTGGCCCTGGTCCCCCTCCAGCCTTTCATCCAATGTGGCCGGATGCTATTCTTTGGCCACAAAGCAGTTAATTACCAGACTAGAGCTCCTTCTTCACGGAAGCCGATGGAGGGCCCGGGAGATAAGAGTTATGCCTTTTTCAATTCCTTTCTTCTCTCATCAGCATAGATTCATATTTCAGTTTCCCGAATTGGAAACAAAAAGGAAACTCACTCAGCCCACTGCTGCATGAAAGAGATAAATGAGCTTACACAAAGAACCCGTCCTACAAACTCAATCTCCCTTCTCTTCTTTCATGTCTGTGATTATAAACACAGCCAAGGGCAGTTGAAATATATCCCTTGGCCTGTCTGTCCGCCTTGTTCAACTCAAAGAGGAGACCAATGGGATAATAGCAAACTGTGGGGTGCCAGGGAAAGAAGAACAGGCTCCCCACAGCCCCCGTGCTGCCAGCCTGGAGGGAGGATCAGACGGAAAGACCTCGCACCATTCTCTCTCACAAAATGCTTTCCAGAGACCACAGGGAGAAGCTGGGCGCCCTGCCACTGCAAATGCTTTCATTTTCTAGATGTCAATGTGCAAACTATTTGCTCAAAAGAAGAGGCCTTCACTCCAGTGGGCTGGGCAGTAGGCGTGGGCCAGGCCCCCTGCTGGTTTCAGTAGTGCCTGGACAGAGGTCACCAGTGAGCTGGACCCCAGAGCAAGGCTGCTGACACCAGCCCAAGGACCAGATCCCAGGCTCTGGGACAAGAAAGGGCTGTTCTTACTCTTAGGGTGGGGGGGGGGGGTGGTTACTCGTGGAGTGGCACTGGACTGCCCTCTCCAGGGGCAAAAGGGTGGCTTTTTGGTGAGAATTACTGCCCTTCAGTTCCTTTTCTTGTGTGTTTGGAGATTACTAGAGTCACTGCCAAGAGTGCCCTCTGAGGAGCAGGCACTCTGGAAATGAACCCACAGGACCAGCATGTCTGATAAGGGATCAAAAGTCTTAACAGTAATGGTTGGTTGGGGGCAGAATGACTAAGAAATGGATGAGACTCAAGCCAGGAGATGGCTCAGTCATCAAAGGGCTTGCTACACAAGCACGAGGAGCTCTGAGACTTGCTGGCCAGATTGTCTAGCTGTATTCGTGAGCTTCAGACTTATGCAAGAGCCTGTCTCAAACAATAAGATGGAGGAAAATTAAGACTCTGATGTTGGCATCTAGTCTATACACACACCCACACACACATGCATACCTCTGTGTGCATGCACCCATAGTCAACACATGCATCAACACATGCATATGCACACATGGTCCACATATATAAGAACACACATGCATACAAAGAAATGTACAGTGCCTCCCATACCTAAATGGAAGGTTACAGGAACAAGACACTTCTTGCTGGAGGTCTCACAGGAGCATGGAGCCTAGATACCCTGAGTCAGAGACACGCAATGCTACCATGTCTGGATGCCCCTCTTTGGTATTTACCTACCTTAAACTCTTTTGATAGGGTGTGGTTATGAGGAGGGGGGAATCTAATATTTAAAGAACAGTGAAGAAAAGAGAGAAAGAAGGGAAGAGAGGTATCCCAATACAATGGCAAACACAAGAGTCAGGTCAGCCGGATAATAAAATGTCATCGCACAAGATGTAGGCCGACAGTCTCTACTAGACTTTGAGATCCGATTATCCCTTTCTATTAGCAGCAGGCTCCCCCTTGACTAAATCATCCATTCGCCATAAACACACCCTAATTCATAAACGGATCATAAAGCAAATCATTTTGATATCGAGCAGCTCTAGAGCCTTCCCTCCTCGGGGCCAGTACCTCAGCATTCTTTCCCAAGGGAAGGTTAATGGGAGCCCTGGGCACTGTTGCCAGATCAAGGCCCAAGGCCTGTGTGCCCAGAGCATGCTGGGACTGAAGCCTAGCCAGTGTTTTACATCCAGAGCCCTCATGGCCGTCCTCTCCCTCCTCCCCAAAGACTTCCAAGGGTGGTATCTCAGGTGCAGGTCAGTCCCCAGAATTCTGTCCTCAGAATTGTTAGGGTCAGAGTCTGGGCTTTACCCAGGCTTGGTCACTTGTTCTCAGGAGGCCAATTGAACAGGAAAGCGACAGTGAATAACAGAAAAGGGGGAAATTATTAAATGCGAGCTCACTGGGCAGAGGAACGCAGAGCTCTGGTGCTCCTCCAAGTCCATCTCTGGGGCCCTTACACGAGGTTCAGGTTTAAACAGGGGCAGGAGGTAAGTGGGCTCAAGCAGTCCTGCTCCAGGAGTGGTCCTGCCTTCCCTGTCCTCTGGGCGCCTGACCTCCATGCCCCAGGCTCCTCAGGGGAGGAACTCACCCTGCACAGGCCCTACCCGAGAGCCACCTCCTTGTCCTCACTCCTTCCGACTCCTCCCCACTGGCTTTCCAGATTTTTTTCTTTTGCTGAGGTTGCAACTGGAATTCAAGCTTGTAGCCTGTTTGTTCAGCTGAGTTTTGGGAGGTAAACCTGTCCTTGCTTTCCTCCCAGGACCAGAGCTCTGATTTCCCCTTCTTTCCATTCATACATATATTATATATTACATAATATGTTATATATTATTGTATTTTATATTACATAAACATATATATTTTCCCAAGAAATATATAATATATTCATATATATAATACATTTTTAAAGAAACAGAGTTCTCTTAAATATAGGTTTTACCTCTGTAGCAAACATGCAATCAAACTGCATGTGTTTCTTTACAACTTGCTACTTGGATTGGATTTCTTTTCATGGCAAATAAGAGATGCTAACATTCTTTCTAACACTGTCCCATGCTGGCCATGATACGGAATGAGAAGCTGCTCTTCCACGCCACCATGCATCCAGTCTCTTAAAGGGACACCTTACCCACAGGCTGCTCTCAGGTGGACCCTGTGAGGTAGTCAATGGTCCTTTGGACAAGACAAAGACAGGTTTGTCAGTATAGGTTCTATTGCTGCAAAGTCTAGACCCCCTTCAAATTTTGAGAAATTATTTGTATGTATTCATGTAAGGAATCTCTCTCTCTCTCTCTCTCTCTGTGTGTGTGTGTGTGTGTATATGTGTGTGTGTTACCTGCACATGCTTACACAGGCATATGTCTGTGTGTATGTAGATATAGACCAGAACACTATGTTAGGTGTCTTTCCAGATCACTCTGCCTTATCGCCTTGAAGCTCACCCTTCTGGGTCAATGCACTGTCAGAATCCACCTGTCTTGGCCCTGCAGTGGGGGCTTCAGGCCTGCCCAGCTCTCCATGTATGTGGTGGGGATTTGAACTCAAGTCCTTATGCTTACAGGGCAAGCGCTCCTACCTGCTAAACCTTCTCCCCAGGCTGAGAATGAAAGGGGAAAAAAAACATAAAGCAGAGCTAAAGCCATAAGACACCCTAAGCAGGCGTGGAAAAATACAACGCACAGTTCTCAGCACAAACCCAGCGTCTGCCAGGGAGACTTACAAAAACAATCCCCGAGAACAGGAAAAGTTGTTGTTTACCAAAGAAGGATTTTTACAGCGCCGTTGCTGCATTTTATTAGCAAGAGAAGAGGCTGGAAGAGGAGCCGGGCTGGAATCTGCTCATTTAAACTGGGTGCTAAAACACTGCGGGTCTGTACGCCTCAACGCGGGAAGTAAATTCTTCCAGGCAATCTGCTTTGCTGGAGTTCTTTTATGGAAGACACATTCAAGCAGTTTTAGAAATCAAAATGAAATCTCACAAAATGCATTAAGAGTCCATATCCCTTAGAACTAGTTATTGCATGGTGGGGACTCCTCAAGTCCCACCAGCAGCGGCAGGGAGACGGAGGGGGGGGGGGTGTCGTGAAGGCTGAGTGCTGTCTTACTTACGATCTTAAAAAATAGAAAAGGAGGTAACGGCTCTACAGCAGGGAGATGAGACGAGATGGCGCACAGCTAATAAAAAAGGTGTTCACTGAGCTGTGAACAGCACGCAGAGGTGCTTATATTACGGTATTAAGTTTTAAAGAGAGAGAGAGAGAATTCTGTGTCAAGACTCCATGAAAACACAAAGGAAGCACAAGGAGGCCAGGGCCCAGCGTGCTAACAGAAGAGTCTCTGGGTGGTGTAAACTCGTGGGGTTATTTTTCTTCTTCTCTTTTGCTTTTCTGTAATTTAAGATTTTTTTCCCCTAAAACAAGCCTGCATTGATTTTATAGTAGTTTAAATTAAACCAAGTCCAAGGAGAGATTGATTCTTTTCTTTTCAGATGGAGCATGGTAGGGATGAGAGAGGTGGATGGGTATGGATGAGGGATTCTGGGAAAATGGGGTTCTTAGTCCCATAGGAACTCAAGGACAATTTTATTAGAGTTTAAAGGAAAAGCCTCCCAGGGCAGGCGAGCTGTAAATCTGTGTGGAGGGTGGAGGAGAGAAGTGTGGGTGGAGAGCAGTACCGTGTGAGCTGTCACCACGGTCAGACATGGTCCCCCCACAGCCACCAGGCGGGGGAGGGGGGCCTTGACAGAGCAGGCTGGCGGAGGATGGGGGAAATCTGACCTGTAAGGAAAGTGTGCTTAAAGAGAAGAGAGAAAAAGAGAAGACATCACACTTTTCTAGTCCAGATTACCCCTACTTGACTGCCTTGTAAGCTCCTGTAGAGCCATGGATTCTGGGAAGGAAACATTCAGTACCTCATGAAAGGGTCAGTTATTCCTTCTACCTCTTTAACATAACCTAGGGTGAGTCCATCTTCCTAGGGGTGGTCCCTTGGTCTGTTGATTAACTTGGCCCAATTGCAATGTTAGGCCTCTAACCAGGCCAGAGTTTCTATTCTCTGGACCAGAAGTTCTTTCCACTCTTACGAGGGTTTTCTGTGTTGCTAGGCAGAGATGGAGCCCGTCCCCTCCCTTCTCGGTATCTTTAGTGTGTGCACCATTTTACACAGTGCCTACAGAATAGTAAGTGTGACAGGAGCTTCATTGGCTCAAAGAGAAGACATTGTCCAAACATTCGACATTCACCGTGTGCTTACTGTACTCCAGGCAGCAGGCAAAATAATCAACTTCGTCTCCTAGTTTATTAAAAAAGGGGGGAAAGGCTCCATTTGTCCCTGTCATACACTACGAGTGGGACATCGATTGCCCCAATTTTTCTTCTATTGTTCTTAGCAAGACAAATTGAAAGGAAAATGAAGGGGCTGCTCTCTGCCCCGATGTCAGGGAAAAACACGTGGGAACCACCCTCGCCCCCTCGCCCACTGGTGTCTTCCATCCCTCCAGTGATAACTCCGTCTGATCAATCCCCACCTCCTGAGGAACGTCACCCTCTTCCAGGAGCTAGGGGTGAAGCCAGGATTCAGACAGGGTTCTCTCATTGGTGGAGTTTGTATTCCAGTGCAGGAAGCAGGCCCCAAACAAACACCAGACAAACAACAACAAAAACAGACCATTCAGGTCTTTGTTATAGAAGAAAGAAAAATAAAAGCAACCAAAGGAAGGACGGGCTCTGTTTTTAGACAGAGTACTAAAAATTCCTTCTTAAGAAGGTAAAAACTGAGAAGAAAACTGAATGAATGAATGAACTAAGTAGTGTTAATATCTCAAGGGCTGGTTGGAAGAACAGGGGCAAAGGCCCTGGGGCAGTGTGTCCAGGAAACCAGTTCTGAGAGCAGAGGTCACCGAGTCAGAGAGGACAGGTGGCAGCAGAGGCTTTTAGCGCATAGCAGGGTTCTCAGATTTAACCTAAGAGTGACAAGACATCTCTACACACCCACTCTTGACTTGAAGAATTAAATGTTCTGATTTAGGTTTATGAAGATGGCTGGGTTCACCATCCGGAGGGAAAGGGTATAAAGGGGAACTAGGGCCAGGAAGCGGCACTAAAATCAGTGAGAGATGCTGTTGGGAGTGGGAGGGGCAAGAAGCAGCAGGAATCAGGCCACAGTTTCTGCCACCCTGCCGTGTGTGTGTGTGTGTGTGTGTGTGTGTGTGTGTGTGTGTGTGTGTGTGTGTGTACGAGCGCCTTGAGGCAGGGCAAGCATCATGAGCTTGAGGCCAGCCTTGGTGTCCAGGAATTCCTGCTTCAAAGAAAAAAATCGCTGATGCTTTAAAGGTGGAATTTACAAAATTTGCAGGTGGGATGAATTTACAGCCAGAGCAGCAGAGAAAACAGGAAAGAACCTTCCGAGGCCACTGGTAGGAGAGATCGATCGTGGGAGGGGAGCATGGGGCAGTGTTCAGTGTTCGGGTTTTGCCTGAAGGGGGAAGCTGTCTGTTCCCAGGCCTGCCCTGAAGGCCCGGCGCCTCAGTGCGCCCTGCTTGCCTCTGAAGTCTGTCCGAAGCTTTCTCCCCAGCCCCGTTCCTGTGAGCAAGTGTCCATTACTACACAGAGAAAGTGGGAGCAGAGAGACCTCAAGCCAGAGCTTGTCAGCAGGAGTCACAGCAAGTGCCTGTCCCCTCTGAGTCATCTTACCAGTTCCAAGTAGAATGATTTTAATAAGGCAGACGGCCTATATCCTGCGCCATGGGACGCTAACTGCTTTCCTTGTCTATTCCAGCCATTGGTGTAGCTGTACCTTCTTGCTTCCACATCTTCCAGCCATGAAAGACAGAAAGAATGATGGCCAGGGCACTGTCAAAGGAAAAGAGGCAGGAGACAGATGGCCCCTCTCTCTTGTGTCTCCCGGAGAAGTTTCAGCCAACACCCTGAATCGGGCAGCCACGTTCTCAGTGGCCACATCAGGGCTCTGAAGGAGCTGGAACCTCATGTCCAAAGCTGGAGGCCAGAGAGCCCTGCTGCGCCGTATGCCGCCTCACTCAGGACAGCCCAAGTACACGGTCACGGTTTGTGTGCCATGGAGAATTCCGAGGCTTTCTATGTCCCTCTGTTAGTGTTAACTAAGAGCTCCACCCCGCCCCCAGAGCAAGTTTGGTTTGAGGAACAGGGACATGGTACCAATGAACTGCTCACAGCAGTGCTACCAGTCCTTCTAAGGACAAAAGGATTTCAGGGGGCATAGTCACATTGGTGGGGGTAGGGGGCGCGGAGGACTCAGGAACCCATGCTTCTGCCATGACAAAGAGCACAGGCTTTGACTCCACTCAGTTCTGGGCTGGAGTGTGCTGTTGAGCCTCGCTGAAGCTCAGCTTCTCCAGAAGTTTGGTGGAGTAGCAGACATGCCCGTGGAGTGGCTGAGAGCCGCAGCCTCTGGCAGCCAGCGGAGCAGACGGTCAGCCATATTCAGTCCCTGTCTGTAGCCACGGCAACCTGGCAAGGTACCCCGGCTCAGAGATTCTCAGGGTACAGGAACTGTCACTAAGAAAGAGGGTGACACTTGTGAATGGAGGTCTTTCCCAGGCCATCTAGCATGCAGTCGTCTTAAACACCTGTCTCCTTAGGGCTGCACCTTTGCACACAGTAGGAGAACAGGTTTGTGCTGTGGAAGTAGCACACAGTGTGTCTGGAGTCAAGCCCAGGCCTGCCACTTGCCTTTCAGTAATGTTTATCTTCGTCGTTTAAACGACTAATAATATTTACATTAGCGCTAGGCATGGTGACTTACACCTCTATTACCAGCACTGAGGAAGCTGAGGCAGGAGGCTTGCCACAAGTTCCAGACTAGCCTGAGCTATACAGCAAGACTCTGTCTCAAAAACCAAAACAACACCCCCTGAAACACACAATTTAAGGTGCCCTGAGCATGAAATAATCGAGCAGACAGACCTTCAAAAATGATGGCTCCTTGTATGAAACATCTGCTGATAACTTGCAAATGAAAGAGCTGTCTAATCGGAATACTCACACCCAGGGCAAAGGCGTGTCACACCCAGTTTTCCTTTATGTATATAAAAAGGTCACCACAGCTGGGTGTGGTGGTGCGCACCTTTAATCCTAGCACTCAGGAGGCAGAAGCAGGCAAATCTCTGACTTCTAAACTAGCCTGATCTGCAGAGCTAGTTCCAGGATAGCCAGGTTGAACTACACAGAGTAACCTGTCTCAAAAAGAAAGAAAGGAAGAAAGAAGGAAGGAAGGAAGGGAGGAAGGAAGGGGAGAAAAAGGGAGGGAGGGAGGGAAGGAGGGAGAGAGGAATGGGGAGGGAAGGAGGAAGAGAAAAGCAAAAACAAAGCCAAAATAACCAACCCTCAACAACAACAACAAAGGAGGTAGCCCCAGCTAAACAAGGAGATCAGCTCTCCTGAGCTCAAGGCAGGGTCACAGGCATCTGACCACGGTGTGCTGCACGGTAAACTCTGCCACAAAGCAAAGAGAACGAAACGTCCCCAGCCATTTCTTCTGCTGACAAGCATCTCCTCCAGCTCTCTGCACTCGCCCTGCAGAGTGAACAAGTCCCTGCCCCACCCCCACCTTCACCCCAGCTTGTGCAAAAGGAAAATCTGCTTGCCAGCAGAACTGAAGGACTCTCACATCATCCACCCTCAAATAAAAGCAATAAAAAATAGAGTTCTCGAGCTAGCAAGACGGCTTACTGGGTAAAGGTGCTTGCTGTCAGCCCCGATGACCTGACTTTGATCTCTGGGATCCATATGGTTGAAGGAGAGAACTGACTCCCATAAGATGTCTTTTGGCTTTCATACGTGTGCCAGTGCATGTATAACAGAACCAGGGAACCATATTGATGTTACACAGTTCATCATGGACCATTAATAGGGCGTGGCATCTATGTGGTGTTCAAAGACCCAATCCAATCAAGAGATAAGATCATAGACACTCAGGCTGAGGAACGGTCTCCACATCCCTGGCGAGCCTCAAAGCCAAGATTGTAGAAATCATGGAAATTCTAAGAACTGTCACAGACTAGAGGAGACGTAGAACCCTGGCTGGGACTTGACTAAAGTCTGCATTTCAATTGGAAGAAATTCCAAGGGTAGTCACAGTGTAGCAGAAAATACTGGTGCAGGTCAATGGTGTGTAGAAGGCAGGAAGTTGACTAAACATCGGTCTAAGGAAGAGTTATAGAAAGATAAGTTTACCTTTTCTGACTCTCTCTTTCCTGAACACCAAGAGAACCTGCCTCCCTCATCCCCAATCCTCAAGTCCACCCTAGAGCGAGGACAGGTCTGAGTAAGGTCCCTCTGCAGCACCACCCGTTGTCTATTGGATATTAAAGAGCATAACATCAGGTTATGAGGAGATGACTCCATGGATTAAAAACACTCACCACACAAGCATGAAGACCAGTGCTGTGTCCCCAGCACCCACATCATGCAAGACAGTTCTACTGTTTTCCCAGCACACAGGAAAAACAAACAAACAAAACAAGCAAAAAAAAAACCCACAACAAAAACAAGACAAAACATACAAGGAGAGTGCTGATGTGCAGGTGGGCAGGTGACGCTGCTGGCCCGGGAGGAGGTCACTGGAACAGCAGATGAACTTATAATATGCTTTGGTGGGGAAGTTGGCAGATCTCATGGCTGTGGCCTAGGGAATGAGATAAAGAAGGAATTAAGATCTCTCTTGAGGTTTTGCCTGAAGAACACTGTTGTACAATGGTTGGGGGAATGGTTGACCTCAGAAACCCTGGGCATGGTGAGGTTTGAGTCAGGAAGTTTGAGTGTTAACAGACTGTGTGATTCCAGGTGCTGCCGTCTCCTTTCACTGCCCCTTAAGCAGAAGGGCAACAGCACACAATCTCAGTCTTTGTGAGACACTTCTGCTCACAGCACGCAGGGGGAGCCACGGGTTTCCAGGCAGGCATAAGCAGCTGCTCAGTCAGCGAGTCAAGTGTTCAGGGGCAAGCTAATTAAAATTTTAATCCTATGATTTTCATCTTAATCTCCTTTTCCTATTAGTTTTGATCAATGCCCACAAATACAATTTAACAGAACTTTTCATTTAGATAAATGACTGAGTAGGGCACCTAGCGAGTCTGTTTGTTATGAACCAACTGATAACTAAAATATATATGCTAATTACTTAAAACCACAGACTAATTTCTAAAGCACATTAGTATCACAAAGCTGTTCGAGTCGGTTTCTCTTGACTTTCAGTGGTCAAATCACAGTGTCCTCTGCAGGTAAGCAGCCCATCTGGGAGGTGTCCTCACGGCCTTGCTGTCATGCCAACCTCAGGGATGGGAGTCGAACCAAGTGAGAAGATTCCACGAACCCCTCAGCTATCTGGAGACTTTGAGCCCTTGATCCTCCTACTCCACCTCAAAAACAAACAAACAAAAACAGGCTGTTGGGTTTATAAAAAGATAAAGAGAGGGGGTATGTTCTATGGGGGTGTGGTGAGGTGTGGGGAAAGGGGTGCCTCGGTGGGCCCATCCTTTTCTGAGGCATCCTTTTCTCCTGAGGGACCAGAAACAAGACAGTATAGTATAGAATAGAGTTTATTCAGGGCATGGGGAGGGGGTTAAGAGGGTCGTAGAGGCAGAGAAAGGCAGAGAGAGAGAGAGAGAGAGAGAGAGAGAGAGAGAGAGAGAGAGAGAGAGAGGAGAAGTAGAGGCAGGAGCATGTGGAGAGGGAGGGAATGGTGAGGGGGGGAAGGGAAGCAGAGAAAGAGCAAGAGAACAAGAAGAGGAGCAAGAGGACCAGGAGAGGGCAAGCAGCCTACCTGACCGTTGCCAGGTAACTGTGGGGTGGAACATACCTGACCATTGCCAGGTAACTGTGGGGTGGAGCTTAGACAGAATACTAACACAGGTTATATACAACATATTATGCAAAATGTAGTGTGAGGTATGAGGACATTTTTTTCCTACTAAAGGTGGCAAGGGTCAGTGGTACATAACCACCCAATCCCGTGAAACTCTTCCATATGAGCCTATTTGCCCAACCCCTGAATAAACAATCCCAGGACTGGACTCTAAGGCACTCCCCCTGCTCTTGCCAATTACAAATTAGCCAATCTCATCAAATTGTGAGATCAAGTTTCCACCAATGGGATTAGACACCACCACTTAGACTAAAAGCTGAATGACCTCCCTGCCGGCCCCACTGTGCTTGGTTGCCTGGTTTTGGGTTGTGGTATACTGTTTTTTACAAAAAGAAAGTGCTGTGTTGGGTTACTGTCACTTTGTGTGTTTCTTTGGGCAACACCTAGGGTATTCTTTTCTGGGGGAACTGACTGCTGCTGCTTGGTTGATGTTCTGTTGATTGGGTCTGTAAGGATGTTCCTTTGGTATTTGAGCATGCTTGCATGTTTTGCTTTTGCGCGTGTATGAGTCCACTTGCATGAATAAACACGCACTTGGAGGCCCAGGGTGGGTATCAGGAATTATTCTTCCTCCTTGCTCATTGAAGCATGGTTTCTCAGCCTCAGTCAAAGCCAGAGCTCACTAATACAACTGGTCTCACCAAACAGATTGCTCTGGGATCCCGTGTGTCCTAGTCACTGTCCTATTGCTGCGAAGAGACACCATAACCACAGCAATTCTTATAAAAGAACACATTTAATTGGGACTTGATTCCAGTGTCACAGGTTTAGTCCATTGTAGTCATGGTAGGAAGCGCAGCGTGCAGGCAGGCGCAGTACTGGAGAAAGAGCTGAGAGTTCTACACCCAGATCTGCAAGCTTCAGGAAGAGCTGGAGGCGGTGGGTGGGTGGCTGCTGTAATCCCAGCCTTAGAAGGCAGAGGCAAGGAGTTGCGGTCAACAAAGCTGGAAGGAGTTGGAGCTCTGAAGAGCCCGGGTCTGGCCTGGGCTTTTGAAACCTCAAAGTCAATCCCTAGTGACACACTTTCTCCAACAAGACCCCACCTCCTAATCCCTGTCAAATAGTGCCACTCCCTGATGTCTAATCATTCAAATCTATGAGCCTATGGGGGAATGCCACCACATTCCACCCCCTGGCCCCCACAGGCTTGTAGCCATACCATAATGCAAAAAAAGCACTCTGTCCAACTTAAAAAGTTCCCACAGTCTACTCCCAAAGTCTCAACTCTTTAATTCCGACATTTAAAGCCTCTTCTGAGAGAATGACAATAATTTCTCTGTAACTCCCTGTAAAATCAAAATCAAAAAGCAGATCACACACCTCACATACAACGGCACAGGCTATACATCACCATTCCAAAAGTGAGGAAAAGGAGCAGAGTGAGGAAATCCTAGGGCAGCACTAGACCTAAAACCAGCAGGGTAAACTCAGAACTCTGCATCTCCATGTCTGATGTCAGAGCGCTCTTCAGATCTCCAAACTCCTTCCAGCTTTGTTGGCTGTAACACCTGGCCTCTGCCTTCTAAGGCTGGGATCACAGCAGGCCACTGCCTCCACCTGGCATTATGCAGGTTTTTAGGGATCTGAACTTCGGTTCTCACATTAGTACAGCGAGTGCTCTAACCACTGAGCACTAGTTCCCTAGTTCCTGGTAATGGTCTTTCTCATCCACTAAGGCACAGTTTTCAGATCCCGTGAGATGGATGTCAGTGTCAGCACCCTTATGTTCTTTCAATGAATTTTTAAGGTTTTCATTTTAAAAATAAATACCAGTGTCTCTGGCCTCTGTAGACTTTTCAGCCTTTAACAGTGCTGTTTGTACATGGATTTGCACTGCCATTTCAATAAAAGAGCAGGAGGGTGTGTGATACAGTAGGCATTATCCAGTAATGACATTCTTCTTGGATGTAGATCCAGATACAGGAAGTTTGCCAGATAACAAAGTGGCTGGGTCTAGTTCAACTAAATCTGAGAGGAGAAGAGAGCAGTTCTGGGGACGTCAGAGCCCTGGATGACCATGACACTCTGCCACAGCATTGTCTGTCTCTGTACCCCCGCTGCACCTGTGACTGCATAGTTCTCATCCTGAGCTCAGGGAATCTTCCTCTAAACCCCTTCCTTGTCGTTTCTCCAAGCTGCCTCACCACCAGCCCCTCACGCGGTCTACACTCCTGACAAAGTAGGGATAAAGAAGATGAAGGGGTCAGGGATCCCCGGTGTGCCTAAACAAAATGCTAACATCCGACTCTTCATTTCTAGAGGGCACTAGGGCGAGTCATACTGTGAGAAAAACTCTACGTGAGAACTAAAAGCCACCTTGAGAAAGGTAGCCACCACGCTGTGAGTGCTGGGTAAGCCTCAACCTTCCGGCTCTGCACTGCAGCAAAGAGAATGAATGGGCTGACCCGCTCCCTCCTCTGCTTTCCTATCATTAATCACCCTTCCTCTCCTGGACACAGAGTGTGTACTGCAGCCCCACTATGTGCTCTCACCCAGAAATCAGAGAGCAAGATGGATCAACCATTAAGTTTCCTGGCGGTGGAAACTGCAAGGATACGCCACGGAGCAGGAGTGGACAGTTCCCAGCAGGGAGCACTGGGAAGGCTGATCATGGCGCAGGGCCAACATGAAGCTTCTAAAGGAGGCTCGCCTGGCTTTGGCCATGTCAAGAAGAAACATAGCCCTCACCATTCTTGAGCCAAATATGAGTGTGTGTGGCCCAGGAACATGAGCGGAGTTAGGTTGCCTCAAAAGACATGCTGCATTATGGAAGAGGTCACCTGAGATTGTATTAGTTACAAAACGAAGGAAGCTGTAAGTCAGTAGAGCTGGGACATTTCTCCTGTAGGTTTTAGGTGCTATCTGATGGCCTTCTTAGCTTTCAGATTGGTTAAGAGTATGGGTTTTGGTAGTCACAGGGATGTTAGATCAGTCAGGAATGGTCAATGAATGGCTTTTCAGGGGATGAAAAACAGCCCAGGGTAATTTGGTTCTGGTCTGCAACTGTCTCAATTTCCATGATTATGAAGTTCAGGCATTAGGACTTACAGAATCGTCAACTCGGTATGCTTTTCTCCCCCCTGGGAGTTACTCGAATTGGGACCACACTCCCAATGTGAGAGGAAGAGGTGAAGAAATGACTGAGAAAGGGGATGTGATAGATTGACTTGTGGAATGAAGAGGGTAATCACAAAGGTCCTAGATAGATAGCTTTGTGAACGCTGGGGTGCTGTAGGTCACAAAAGGATGCAAATGCTGACACCTAGAAATCGTTTGGTTTCTAGGTAGGTATCTTGGCCTGAAGGACCAGCAGGTGGGGAGGCTCAGCAGCCCAAAGGGACACCTTGGAGCGTTTAGTGAGAGGCTTGAGCTAGAAGTCTGTTTTAGATTAAAACACAAAGATGGAGTGGGGCAAGGGAAAAAGCACCCTTTGGAAAACAGGCCTAGGACTGAGCATCAAGAGCTCCCACTCTTGAAAGGAGAGGAAGGAGAGAGCGGGGAGAAGGCTCAGTGGTTAGGAGCCCTCGCTGCTCTTTGCAGAGCGCCCAGGTTCAGTGTACAGCACCCGCATGGCAAGGCCCAACCATTTGCATCTCCAGTTTCAGGAATGCTGACTTCTGCAGCCACCAGGCATGCACACCGTGCACAGACATGCGTGCAGGCAAAACCCCACACATAAGATTAAATAAATAAATAAATCTAAAAGGAGAGGAAGAGCCGGCCACCCTAGGAGGAAATGGCGTAGTAGGAGCAAAGCACAGAAACTCTGAGGAGGAGTAGGCACCTGGGCCACCGCGCTGAGAACACACGGAAATGCAGACAAGGAATGTCACATTGTCACATCTCGGGCGGGCGCACCAGCCAGAGCCTGCTCACAGCTACTGGGGAGAAGCGCTGCCTGGGTGAGGGGAAGGATGAGGGAGGGTGAGGAAATGGGCACAGATGAGCCTATACAGTCTTCCAGGAAATTGTCTGTGGAAGAATGAGTGTTGTAGCAGAAAGAAGATGCTAGTGTTTTCTTAAATTAAAATCCTGTGGGGCTAACTTGACAGAGACAGTTCTAAGAACCGTGCGTGCCCTTGGGCAATTTCATGAGTGTGGTGCACAGGGATGGGTGAGCTCACAAAGGCCTGGGCTGCCTGGGAACTTTGGCTGGGAGGAGTTAGTAGTTCTCTGTAATCATCTTACCGATAACAATGAGTACTCTGCCATTCACACTCACCTCCAATCCCACAAGTGTACTGGATAACAACTACTGGCTCTTGACCCTGTAGAGCTAGCCCTGAGATTAGCATCTTCTTTGGGGTCAGTTTCTCCTGCAACACTACGGGCATACTTTTCATTTTGATGGTTTTCATTGGCCAAAGAGAGAAGGGGGAGGGGCCTGTGGATCAGTGGGTCTTCCCTTCAATCCAGTTCTCCAGAAGTTTCTCCTATCTGGTATAGACCCTTCTCAAATTTTTGTGAGCCTCACCGTCTTCAGGAATGCAGATCCTTTATCTCAGCAGTTCTCAACATGTGGGTCATGACCCCTGGGGGGGCATGGAATGACGCTTTCACAGGGTCACCTAAGACCATTGGAAAACACAGATATTCACATGATGATTCTTAACAGTAGCAAAATTGCAGCTATTAAAATAAGTTCATGGTTGAGGATCATCACAGCACGAGGAACAGCAATAAAAGGTCACAGCAATTAGGAAGGTTGAGAACCGCCACCGTAATGGCTTCTGTCACTTTTCAGGAGAGAAGCTATGGCGGAAAGGAACAGGCCTGAGTGGTCAGTAATGAGCTCACTAGTTTCCATTGTCGATGTCCCAGATTCTTTCCGATGTTGCTTTCTCCTCGGTCCGTCAATATGGTGCCTTGCTGGCAACATTACCCTTGGACTTTTGTATTCTTGGAAACCATTGTGAGGTGAAAAGAGAAGGAGAAGAAGAAGGAGAAGATGGGAAGGAGGAAGGAGAGGAAGGAGAAGCTCACAAAATTAAATGAAGCACAAGAGAGGACAGTGCCACTAAGCACCAGAAAACAGGAGGGAGACCCAGGGCGCAGCTGTGGCTCCCGGGGGTCCATGCTCCTTTCTGGCAGATGCTATGTGAATGAGATGCATGACGGTGTTGTTTTTTGTTTTGTTTAAAGAGTAGAGAGGATCTGGGGTTGTGGCTAGAGTGGCTGTTGGTAGAGTGCTTGCACACTATGCACAAAACCACAGGTTCGGTTCCAAGCATCACACAAAGCAAGCCGATGCCACTCACCTGCAGTCTCAGTCTGTGGGAAACAGAGGCAGGAGGAGGAGAAATCCAAGCCATTGTTATATAGCAAGTTGGAGGCCATCTTGATCTACATGAGACCCTGTCTCACAAAAATATAAAAGGACAGAGATATATATTTGACTAAATATCAATGGGAAAGAGTTGAAGATATTAATCAGCTGATGAGTAAGTTGTCTTGTGTCCAAGCACAGGTAAGAGAGCTTTGTTTAGTTTTTAAAGGACGTTTTCTTTTTTTAAAGGTTATAGGCTTGGTAGGATGGATGCAGAATGAAAGGACCGTGAGACCAAACCAGGAACCATATATCTTGCAGGTTAAGGGCTCTGTTTGAAGTTAAGACAGTTTAGAAGAAGTCCCTGCTTGTCCTATGTTGAGTCCTTGCAAGTTAAGGTTTCTATTTGTAATTAAGAATAAGTTTCTGATTCTTACATCTGGTGTAAACTGCTTGCAGCCCCGTTCACGTAACAGATCTCCTTAACCTCATTCCTTCCCTTTCACTGTATTTTCCAAACAATGAATAACCTCCAATCTCTTGCCCCTGTGAACATTCCATCTCTCCTATAAAAGAGACTTCAAGAGACTAGCAGACGCAGCCATCCGGCTGGTTCCTGGTACACCCCCACAATAGAGCTTGCTTTAAATGGACAGTTGTAGACTTGTTCTTTTCTAGTTGAAATTCTCAGGTTTAACCAGACAGCCTCGGAAGGTTACCGTGGAAAAAGAGCATGTTAAAACTGACTGCTGAACAAACTGTGTATCTTACAAGTCCTGAAGTTTATTATCAACTTCACGGTTATCTCATCCTTGGGTAGTAACCACAGTTACCTACTGATGATGATGGCAAAGAGCCTCGAGGAAAGGCTGCTTTTCTAATTTCATTTCTGTTGCTACAAAACACCCTGATACAAAGGGGAGGAAGTGTTTATTAGACTTAATGATTCCAAGTTACAGCCCATGCCCTCCTGTAAGTAAGGCAGGAGCTCATCACACCCTGTCCACAGTCAAGAGTAAGGAGGGAACAAACACATCCTTGCTTGCACTTGGCCAGCTTTCTACTCTCAGTTCCCCTTGCCTAGGGAATGATGGCACCCACAATGGGTTGGGTCTTTCCTACTTACATTAATAATCAAGGCAACCCCACCCCCAAGACATGCCCATAGGGTAACCTGCTCTAAATAATTCCTCATTAAGACTTTCTTCCCTGGTGCAAGAAGAAAGATAGGCAAAGTCAGACTTGTCAGTAACATTAAAATGCCTGAAATCTGGGGAAACATGAGAGGGGCAGAGTGGCCTTCTGTAATTAGAGGTCAAGAGAGAGCAGATGAAACTGCACCGTGTGACAGCCACCTTGCCCATTGGTCCTGACACCAAAGCCCTTCTCTGTTTTTCACATCCTGTTGTTTATTTTATGCATCCTACGTTTAGAATATTTTCTTTTCATGAGAATCTAGTAAATTGCTATCAATATGTAATCTTTATTAGTGCTACGGTGTTCAGGTTCCACATCCCAGGGAATCCTGATGATGATACCCATCTTAGGGAAGACTGAGATGCTAATAGTCTAGGATCCACCTGCAGACAAGGCTGTGGAAGCTGCTTTTGAACAGGTCTTCCTGGGTCCTTCTGATACATTATAAACACTGGCAGTGGTTGGTGCACGACGGCAGTGAGACACCAGAGATGGGGATAGATGCATCTCCAGAGGCAGAATCCTCACCAGCACCAAACACTAAGTGTCAAGACCTGGGAAATCCCTGTGGGAGATGGATAAAACCATCAGTTTTCATATTATCTCATTTTCCTGCTCTGAGTCCCTCGAAGCTGAGGTCACAGACACTTACAAGACACCAGCTTGTCATCTCAGTACTGACTTCTGAACTCTCCCTCATGACTGATGCTTACCTGCTGAGCCATCTCTCCAGCCGCTGTAATAGTACACATAATGAAGTAAGAGTGACTGTTTCTCCCTAAGGTCAGAGCATGTACAGGACTGTCCATTCTCACTGCTCCTATTCAACATGATTTTAGAACTTGGTACAAAGCGATAAAATAGGGAAGGGAAATAAAAAGCCATGCAGATCAAAACAAACAAATGAAATGAAATGAAGACCTTTGTCTCTATTTTCACATAGTTATATACACTGAAAAATCTCAAGGAAGTTAGGCAGGGAAAAACCCAGACTGAATGTGTGAGTCTGACACACAAAATTCTCAGATAGAAATCCAATAAATCTGGGGATCATATGTTGGAAGCTACAAAATATTGCTGGAAGAAAGCAAAGAAAGTCTGAACAAAGAAAGAAGATGGCCCTGAAAAGTTCAGCCAAGGTGACACTTCTTGAGATATATACATACCTATATTGTACATGTTAATACCTGAATCCCAGAAGTGTTTTTATAGATGTGAGATTGTTTTACAATGTTTATAGAAAGATGAGGAAGCTACAGTAGCTAACAGAACTCTGAGAAAGGAGAACAATGTGAAGAAAGTCAGTAAGCTAGATCATGAGCTGTGTGCTCAGGCTGTGTGGTATTAGAAGAAAGACGGATACAGCGATCGGGGAGACAGTAGCGTGTCTAGAAGCAGAGCTGTGGGACAGCTGTCCCTGCTGGATTTTTGAGCAAGATACAAAAGCAAAGGCCAGTGATCCTAGAATGAGCATGGCTTTCATAGGAAGGAAGAAGGAAGGAAGGAAGGAAGGAAGGAAGGAAGGAAGGAAGGAAGGAAGGAAGGAAGGAAGGAAGGAAGGGAGGGAGGGAGGGAAGGAGGGAGGGAGGGAGGAAGGAAGGAAGGAAGGAAGGAAGGAAGGAAGGAAGGAAGGAAGGAAGGAAGGAAGGGGAAGGAAGGGGAAGAAAGGAAAGAAAGAAACAAAGAAACAAAGAAAAAGAGGTTCTTAAAACTTAAAAACTAACTAAATTCAAAATAACTCAAGAGGCTCCTTGTAAGATGGCTGAGACACAGCTTCCCAGTCAAGAATACTTACTGCTCCTGAAGAGGACCTGAATTTGGTTCCTAGCACACAAGCCAGGTGACCTTCTGGCTTCCAAGCGCACCTGTACATATGTGGCACACATAAAATCACACAAATACACACATAAATTAAATGTAAAAATTAAAGGGCTCAGGTCTCACAGGCACTTAAGAGTGAATTTGGAGTAAGTCATAAGCATAACATAAAACAGAAAGCTATTAGACATTTGGAGGGCTGGAAGATGGCTCAGTTTGGGAAGTCCCTACTGTACAAGAATAAAAATCTGCAATTGACCCTCCAAACCCCATAAAGATGGCAAATGTGGTACCATACTGGTAATCCCAGGCCTGGTGAGGCAGAGACAGGAGAATCCCTGGGGCTCATTGGCCAGCCAGTTTAGTTGAATCAATGAGCCCCAGGGAATGGGAGACCATCTCAAAACACAACGTTCCTCAGGAATGCCACTTGAGGTTGGCCTCTGGCCTCTACACACACGCAGTCACATAAACACACATACACATATATATACACACACATAAACATACACACACACACATATACATAGACACACATATGCATATACTCATGGGCAAACACATATACACACATAAGCATACATACATGCATAAGCATACATACACACATAAGCATACATACACACATATACATATACCCCTCCACACACATACATTATTTATGGGGAAAACGGGGATAAAATCATCAGGACCCAGGTTAGGCAAAGAGGGAGCAGCAGCTAGGCTTGGAGAGAGAAAGAAAGAAAGCAGACCCAGAGTTTCCTGTTTTATGCTAACAACAGTCACCCCTGAGTTTCCCTAATTAGAAGCAGAGCTTCACACATGCAGAGATTTACAGAGAAACTTCAAAAACGGACTAGAATGGCTCTTATCTCTCAGTTTTAGGGCAGACCAGGATATCAAAGGCCTAAGCAAAGCTTTGCAAATTCCCCTTCCCCATGATCTAGTCTAATTCTTCAGGCGCGTTTGTTACAGACCCACTTTTTCCCCCCCACAGAAAATTGTTTCATGTCTTAGTGTGAAAGCAACTGATGGCTGGCTTCAGTCTGTTTTTACAAACAGCCCTGCAGGGGCTCTCTGCTTCCAAAGGACCACCCTGCAGCTTGCAAGGAACCCACAGGATGGCTTACAAAAGGTCAGCTGCTGTAATTGTCAGTTTTGAAGCTCACCTTGTTTTGATCCTGTTGTCTCCCCATGGCTTAGTCAATGGTCCTTCGTTC